>NC_142855.1:4377500-5002500 GCF_061612785.1 Hesperophylax consimilis
ACCTCAAGGGCGCTGCCCAAGTAGGGTGTTTTATTTTTCTACCTACAATATATCAAATGTAATCAGTTATTACATCTGCCCTGATGATGCTGCAATGCTTTCCGAAACATAGGCTAAAAAACGAGGTAGCGCAACTCGACGCATTACTCCGAAACATAAATCTATATAATTTTTTTAAAGTTTATATGAAAATGGTCATTTGTTTTTTTGTATTTTGAAATAACCATTACAATTCAATTTATAATAATTATTACACATTTTTGTGTTGAGTAATTTTATTTTTTGAATTTCTCGAACCTTAAACACTACACCGTAATTCAGTTTTTATTATTAAAATGCCTTAGCAATAATTCCTTTTCCCTGATGTACTTTGAAGACTATCTATATTATACAACCGCTGAAAAGTAACTTTCCTAAAAACTTGCTTGAAGTGTTTTATCAAAACAAACCATATTTATTATACTTAATAATATGATGAGACAACTGGATTGACCCACTCAAAACTACACCAACCTCAAATTTAAATTTCTCTTCTTACTGTTACGCAATCAAATTCAACTAATTATTTTATATTTAACCGTTACAATTGTATCTTATTATCAGCTGAGACCAGTAACTATCACATATAAGAGAACTCTATCACAGCAGTGCCATGGATTTTCCCAATTCAGAGAGTGTTTCCATCAAGACGGAACAAGGATCCCAGGAAGAAGGCGCAGGTGAAATGCCGTATTTGGATATAGAAATACACCTTCCGGATGTAAAGAAGGAATGTTTGCAGTATGCGGAGAGTGTTCAGCCAACTAGTAAGTTGCATTGCGTATATTATCACAAAGGTGTTTCAGATGGGCGCAGTCACGACAGTTGCTTGTTTCTACTTAACAAACTTGTTGTCCATCGGTTCTAGAAATGTTACCTTCGAAATATTGCTTTACGGGAAACTGTCGAACTAAGACCCAAAGTCGAATTCCAATTCCTCAAGCATCTCACCACATTTAAGCATTTAAATTTAACATCTCACGTTATCTACTACAAATATCATGTCGGTTCATAAGATAACGCGTGTAAGTTGTATTTATTATTATGAAATTAGTCTCTATTGTTTATATCTCTATTATGATTTGATTTATATCCACAACCTCTCTCCATGGATATAAATTTACAGTTTTGTAAATTTTTCGTTTTATATATTTTTTTGTATTGTATAAATTTTTTAATTCATATTCCTCCCTCACAACTTATTCCATATTATGCTGCCTCAGTAGAGGGTAAGTCACAAGGAGGAAATCCATGATTGGTTTTATTTTACTTTATAATACTTATGTACAAACTGAATTTATCTAAACTGTCGATTTCCAGAAAATGAATAAATGATGCTTGCGGAATTCATATGGGATTGACTTTAAGATAATTTGACATTCTATCTGAAATTTCTCAAGAATATAATGATTCGATAAAAACAACCCAAAAGTGTTATTTCATGTCATTTTTAGAAATTAAAGTCAGACTTTCTGATCCCCCGTTTTCGTGTTTTCTCAACGGCATATTAAACTTAACGTTAACGTTTAACCTGACTACAAAACCGTTGCTTGTGAAAAGTGTCTTATTTAAGGTTTGATTTTTGTGGTCAAATATGTTTAATTTTCATATTGTGGTACTCTCTCGGAAAGTGAATTAACGTAAACAAATCTATTCCTTTTTTGTACTTATCAAATGTAATGTACCATTTAAATTTTTACATGATGCAACATTAATTACAAATCACCACTAAATAGCACCGACAACAACCAAACTTTTACTGTTTTACTCTCAACATTGTAATTGTGCTTATGTGTATAATTATTTGTTATTGCAGGTAGCATTAATGTGGAGACTGTCCCCATTAAGACAGAATCAGGACTCCGAGAAGAAGGTCGAGGAGGAATCCCTTATACGGAAATAGACATAGACCTGCTGGATGTTAAAAAGGAATGCTTTGACCACTCTGAAAGTTTTACCCAGACTGGAGGTAATACCGATTTTTATTTGTATGAATTTGGTTTTATTGTTTTCGGTTATCATTTCGCATTCCTTTTTCTTTCAGATTCAATAACGGACACGAAGGGGAGTGGAGAAAAACTTTATTCGTGCTTCCATTGTAACTACTCTTGTTCACGCAAGTTAGCGTTAGCAACGCACGTACGCACACATGGAGTAAAACCTTTTTTATGTTCTGACTGCAACTATTCGTGTTCTCAAAAAGGAAGTTTAAAAAGTCACATGAGTACTCATACTGGAGACAAACGTTTTTCGTGTTTGGAATGCAAGTTTTCATGTTCTGAAAAGGGATCCTTAAAACGTCATATGTTTACCCATACTGGAAGAAAACCTTTTTCATGTTCCGTCTGCAACTATTCAAGTTCTAAAAGAGGAAATTTTCAAAGTCACATGCTCACCCATAATGGAGTAAAACCTTATTCTTGTTCTAGATGTAACTATTCTTGTTCCCGAAAGGATTATTTAAAATCTCACATGCTAACCCACACTAGAGAAAAACCTTTTTCATGTTCTGACTGTAACTATTCGTGTTCTCAAAAAGGACAATTAAAAAGTCACATGCTTAATCACACTGGAGAAAAACCTTATTCTTGTTCTAGCTGTAACTATTCATGTTCTGTAATGGGGAATTTAAATCGTCACATGCGTACTCATACTGGAGAAAAAACTTATTCATGTTTCGACTGCAACTATTCATTTTCTGAAAAGAGAAATTTTCAACGTCACATGCTCACCCATACTGGCGGAAAAAGTTATATGTGTTCCATCTGCAACTATTCATGTTCTGTAATGGGGAATTTAAATCGTCACATGCGTACTCATACTGGAGAAAAACCTTTTTCATGTTTGGAATGCAATTTTTTATGTTCTGAAAAGGGATCCTTAAAACGTCATATGTTTACCCATACTGGAGAAAAACCTTTTTCATGTTCCGACTGCAACTATTCGTGTTCTCAAAAAGGACATTTAAAAACTCACATGCTTACTCATACCAGATTATAAAAGTTGTTTATATTCTGACTGTAGTTCAGTAAAGTAAAAAATAAAATTACGTAGTAATTGTACCCTTCTGCCAGTATTGTTTGTTCAACCCGGCCCCGCGCTTATCAGGTCATTCCGGCCTGAGATGGCGTTTGAGGTAAACAGTTCGCCAACACAAGTATGTCGATCCTTTAACCCGCGACGCAACATTTACTTTCATTCTTTGTCATCTGGAAAGCCATTGTATAAATTATCCACCGCGTATTTAATGGATTGGTTTTCCTTATCATGCAGTTGTGTAAATTGTGTTGGTTACTGTGACATTTTGTTAAATTCTCCGTAATTTTAAAATCGTTCTTAGATTAAAAAGTTGAATTATTTGTAGGAAAAACAAATATTCTTCTATCGAAAAAAAATTGTTAAACATTGGAATTTTTGAAAAATGTTACTCATCTTTTTTTTCGTCTTATCAGAAGATTGTAGAATCAACTCCTGTAAGCACGCTTTTCCCCCGGAAACCTTATATATATATATATTTATTGGATATGACAGTTAAGAAATTTGGAACATAGTAAATGAAATCTCAGAAAAAGAAAAAAAATTCTCTCGCAATATTCATTCACCGAATATTATCGGGAAAATATCTTAGTCTATGACCACCCAAAAACCTAAGCAGATCATGCCAACCATTACTTAAGTAATATCGGAACGAACATATCCAACAAAATCCTAAAAGCTACTAATAAAACTCAAAATCTCCTAACCACACGGGTTAAATAACAGAACTCTCCTAACCCCACACCCATATCCTCACGTAGGTCGCGTACGTCTCTAATGTATGTTAAAATTAATAAGTGACAGATGGTCGGTACATTCGATGTTATTGTTTAAAATTTTATGTATAAATGTTAAATCAGATTCTCACTACTCATCTTTGGTGCAAATATTGAATGTACATGGAAATTATTGTTGGAGATAAGATATTTTATACATTTTTTTTCTATTATCGTTGTTCAGTTTGGATTGTGGATTCCAAATTGGCGAAGCGTACACCAGTGTACTTACGACTAATGCGAAATTTTATATTACAATTGTACTCGGATTTTTATAAATTTTACCTATACGTCGTCAATGTGCTTACTAAATTTAATTTTGCTATCAATATAAACGCCGAGGTCTTTACATTCCCTTTTAAAGTTGAATGGTTCTATGTTAAGTTTCTAAATATATTTGATTACTGTCCTTTTCTGTATCCTGTATTTGTAATTGAACATCTATTTTTCCCAATGCATTAGTGGTTACGTACTTTATTCTATATTCATGTTTTGGCTCTGTGCATATGTGTATATCCCTGTCCATTTCACTTTTTGTTTGTTCTACTTAACCTCCCTTTTGGGTAAAGATTTGTATGTGGTACTTATAATTATGTTATTTTTATACTGTTTCGTGAATCAACTTATAATTTTATATCAAAATACCAATGTAAAATTGTACCTCTTAACTCCCACATATGTATTGTAAGTTATTATCGTCCTACAATGAGTTTTGTAACTCATCGGGATTGCTCTAGGAAGAAACAAAAAATAAATACGTTAATTATTTTTATATCTGAAATGGTTGTTCTTAAAAAATACTATTTTCAATTTGATAATAATATTATTATAAACAAAAAGATGGCAAAGCAGTTGGTTTTAGTACTAGCCCTTAAGTGTGTAGATATTTTTTAATTATTTAGAAGATAAGATTGTTTTAATAGTCGTGCAAAAAGTTTTGTAAATAAACTGGTACTATTCGATGACTTTAAATTTTCCTTAACTTCATTTAAAACTCCACAAAAAATCATTACTTACCCAAAAAATTGGAAAAACGTATTTCTTTTTTTCCGAGTTAATAAATAAAAGGCGATGACATCCTCGACAACGAGAAACTTCCGGACCGACAACCTGGAGTCCCCCCAAAATTCCACGTCAGATTTACCAACCCCCAAAAAAGGCGACAGATTCTACTGAACAAATTAACTTAACACAATCATAACACAAGGAAACGGATTCCAGAAGATTTTTACTAGTGAAATCCTTGGTCCCTACTTTAAAGATCTTTTGTGGAGGTCTAAAACAAAGGCAAAAGAAATGGTCTTTAAATATGTCTGGTACAAAGACTGTGAAATAATGATTAGGAAAAATGAAGGTGACAGGCAAATTCACTACATTAAACATTCGATTGATCTTAAAAAAATGATGAGTCCCTTTGATTGAGAGCCCCACTATTACTGGTCATTCACTGGGTCGATTCCTTCACTATTGGTGAGTCATATATTATATGCCTGTTTTTCGCACTGCAACAATAAATAATTATTGAAAGTGTAGGAGGTGATTATTGTCAATAATCACCTCCTACACTTTCAATAAAAGGTTGATATCCTCAGTGATGGCCACGGATTAGTGGAGCTCTAATCCAAGCAAATTAAACTTTTTTATGTGCAGTAATAATTATAAAATGGCTATTAATCACGTATATGAAGTACAAGGTGGGATTAGTCACCGAACCTCGGAAGTGTGCAGTTGTGTTTACATCCAGTGCTCTGTGTTTGACGGCTTGCTGATTCCATTTTTAATATTGTAGACGACTACGATTCTGATGATACCCAGACTTCTGTAACCATTCCTTCCCGAAACCGACGACCTCAGCTTTGCCTTAATGTACCTTCTAAAATTAAATCTCTTTCACAATCAAACGAAGCCCCAATCTCTCATGGAAGTTATAATATACTGGATACCATTCCTCTAGAAGCAAAAGACATTGAGCTTATGTATTCTATTTCATCTTCAGCTCCATTTATTGTCAATGTGCAAAGGACTGAACAGGGGAAAATAATTCATCCCCTGGATTTTGGTAAATTTATTTTTCGCTCAAAACTCGATAACCTCGGTATTATAAATGGATCAATAAAACCGGAAGGTCGATACAAACCATCCATAGAATTTAAATCCGCCATATTAGCTAATGATTTTGTTAATAAAATAGGTTCTCTTTCAAAAAATAAATTTAAATCTTTCATACCTACTTTCAATTTAATCAGAATGGGCAGAGTAAGAGGTATCCCAACCAATCTATCAGAAACAGAAATAGTAGACGCTCTTAATGACTCTCAATTAACTCCAAAAGTTTTAAAAGCACGTCGTTTGAATTTCAAGGATACTCCCACCGGCACCAATATATGGAAACCTTCCCAATCCGTTGTTATTACTTTCGAAGGTCAAACATTACCATCCCGTGTATTTATTTATTATAACGCTCTTCCCGTTGAAGTATACAGATTCCCGACTATCCAATGTTTCAACTGTTGCCGTTTTGGCCATTCAAAACCTATTTTTCGTTCCCCTCCTCGTTGCTTCCATTGCGGAGAGGATCATCCCTTTGAACAGTGTCAAAATACAACGAATAACCCTATTTGTATTAATTGTAAGGGCAACCTGAATCCTGAATCTCCCCAGTCATCCTTATGGTCCAATTAAAAAAAATTCTGTTCGTCATATACATACTCCGCAGCGTTCCAAATATTCCAGAAAGAATAATTATAGGTTTTGCTAATAAGATAGCTCCTCCGTCAGTTGCCAGATGTGAGGAAATGCCTTACTTTATTTCTTATCCATCTCACTCTAGCTGGCTGGACTTTCCTTTCTCGGTAAGTGAATTAAATCGAGTAATCAATTCCCTTCCAGACTCTTCTCCTGGCCCTGATGGAATCTTATATAGTTTCATTAAAGCATTCTCAGACATGTCGGTTGAATATTTTTTATCCCTAATTAATTACATGTTCGAAACAGGATTTATTCCGGGAGTCTGGAAAGTTAAAAAAATCCTTCCGATTTTAAAACCAGGCAAAAATCCATCTGAAATCTCATCCTATCGTCCTATTGCTCTTTCGTCATGTTTAATGAAAGTAGCAGAACACTTGATAAAGAACAGATTGGAATGGTTTGTTGAAAATCACAGAATTATCTCTCCTTATCAATATGGCTTCCGGAAAAAGAAATCAACCATAGATAATTTAAGTGTGTTAACAACAGACATCCGTATATCTCAATCCCTTAATTCTTGCACTCTGGCCACATTTCTTGATATTTCGTCAGCTTACGACGATGCATTAATTAACATTTTGAAAGAAAAATTGGTTAAAATAAAAATTCCCTTAAAACTAGTTCAATTTATTATTAATTTACCAACAGACAGATCCATTATTATCCACTTTTCCTCAAAAACGATAAATCGCAAACTATGGAAGGGGTTACCTCAGGGTTCCTCAGTCCATTATTATTTAATATATACATATATATATATAAGTGATTTAGACAGTGTAATTCCTTCATCTATCAAGCGACTTTATTTTGCTGATGATTTCCTCATATATTTATCACACAAAAATCTATCGCGCGCTGCGAAGGAATTTAATTTGGCTTTACATAATATTAAAGTTTGGTTGTTGACAAATGGGATGAATTTAGCTACGTCTAAAACCAAAGTAGTGGCTTTTACGCGCAAAAGAAAAATACCCCCCTTTTCTGTCTGTTTTGACAATGTCCCTCTTCAAATCGTTAAGCTAATTAAATTTCTTGGACTATTTTTGGATCATAAACATTCCTGGCTCCCGCATATTCAGAACATTTCGGCTAAGTGTGAAAAGGGGCTCAATATTATGCGAGCTATTTCCAGAGTGTGGTGGGGATCTCATCCTACTACACTTAAATTAATGTATGGTGCTCTAGTGCGAAGCCATTTGGATTATGTAACTTTTCTTTTCGATCCTCTTCCTAAATATTGGGACAAAAAACTTGAACGAATTCAGTCCAAAGCGCTCAGAATAATTATTGGAGCCACGAAATCTTCTCCAATTAGTTCTCTCCGGGTAGAATGTTTTCATCCCCCCTTAATTTTGAGGAAACAATTCCTGGCTGATAAATATATTTTTGAATCTTTTTCTATATCGCGTCACCCTTTAGAACAAAGCCTTGATTATTTGTTCAATAACTTAAACAACGAAAAAAGATCGACAGACAAAAATCGAATTCCTCTCCTTCTAAAAAGTTTTCTTTCATTCAAATCTCTGTCTTCTTCCCTCCAAAATCTACAAAAAGATCCTATCCTTCCTATTTTCACCATCCCATTTGATTCTATCAATTATATCCCCAACGTTATAACTTCAGACTTCCGAACTGATATTTTAACCTCATCTGATCAAAATGTTGAGGAAAATTTGAAAAACATTACATCTTCTAAGTTTCCAGAATTCTCACTCATTTACACAGATGGTTATAAGTCTGATAACAAATATTGTGGAGCTGCGGTTCACATTCCCGAATTCGATTTAGATTTGTCTTATAAATTGCCTAAAGAAATTTCTATATTTACTGCAGAATGCTTCGCAATTGAACAAGCTTTGAGTCAAATCCAGCTTTTCAATATTCGACGAGCCTTACTGTGCACTGACTCACTAAGCGCAGTGTTGAAAATTTCCTCAAATATCCATAAACCAGAAGACTATATTATTTATAATATCAGAAACACCCTTAAATCTTTAAATGAATTAAATTTCCAGACAATATTGGTTTGGGTCCCTGGCTGTTTAGAAATTGAGGGTAACGAAAAACCGATTCTCTAGCTAAACTTGGAACAATTTCTGGCTCTAATCCTTTAGATTTTAGAATTCCTATCTTTGACGTCATCCCAATTCTTAAATCCAACATGATTCGCTCCTGGGAAGAAAATTGGACTAATACGAAAACCCGAACTGGTGATTTTTATGCTGGAATACAAAATCGTATTCCAAGTAAACCTTGGTTCCACGGCAAGAAAAAATCCAAAAGATTTATATATCCTGTATCTCGAGAATGAGAATTGGTCATTGCTCCATTGCATCCCATTTGTTTAAAATCCGGGTCCTAGATAGTCCACTCTGCCAGTGCAGCATGGAAAATGAGACTCTTGATCATGTTTTCTTTAATTGTAAAAATCCTTCATCTTTCAAAGGCATTTATCGTTTACTTATAAAAATCACCCACCAATCTCCCCTTAGAATTCCTTATTTACTTTTTCTCAACAATTCTCGCTTTTTCTCAGTTCTATACAAGTTCATAGACTTGAATGACTTCAATATTTGAGATTTCCTATTCCCGTATAGATTTTCCATAAAATTATAACCATCTCCCTTAACTTTAACGGCACATAGCACTCTTTTTAGGGTGAATTGCCTAATACAACAAAAAAAAGGACAAGGTGAACAAATCAACCCTTTACTACATCAGATTCGGCAGATATTATGGCAGAGGTAAAAACATATTTTGTTATTTTGCGAAGTTCAGGCACAAATATTGAAATGTTTTACGGTGACCACCTAAAGAACTTAAACTTTTCTGTATAAATATACATAAATATATATAACTAAATAGTTTATAACTGATTTTATTTATTTATGTACCAACAATGTGACTAAAAATAAAGTACATATTTGTGGGTCATTTAAAAAGCTAAAACGATTCTCCAGAAAAATAGGCAATTCACGAACACAACAGTCGTATATCAAATGAGTTTTATATCGTTTATTAATTAAACAAAATTAACTTTTGTAATATGAAATATTATGCATTAATTAAAAATCACAATACATCAATAAAAAAATTTGCAAACATAAGAGTAAAAAACATATTTTTTATGAAAAGTATTTTTTGGTTTTTGTTGTTGTTACAGCTGTTTCGGCTTTCAAGGCCATTTTCAAACTGTTGTTGTTAACAATAACAAAAACCAAAAAATACTTGCAGAACTCAATAATTATATTATTAAATTTGATTTTAATTAAATTTAAAAATTAAATTAAATTAAATGGAGTTCTACGAATTAAACACAAGAACAATAAATAAATGTAGTAAAAAACATGCTCTTAAAAAGTTAATACACCATTAAAATACATAAAGTACACTTAATTTTTTTTTTATTGAGTTAGCTAATTCATGTTACAAGGTATATTGTTACCCATGTATAGTTAGTGATATGTCACATTCTCAGTCATCCATTCTATACATTTAACAGTTTGAATTATTCTCTATTTCTGTAAATATATTAGAAAATAATTACCTTAAAACATTTGTAGACTCAATATTATGAGCATTATATTCAAAATAATAATAAAAATAAACGTATTTTGGCATTCAGTTATTAAAAAGTTAATAAAAATATCAAAAATGTGTACAAGTTTCGATTGTGTTGGGATTTTTTTTTTATATTTACTCCACACAGGAGGCCCTGAAGAAAATAATTTCCCTCAGGGCCTATGTCATCTTTGGAGATAGTGTGTGGAGGGTCTTTTTGTGGAGAAGAAGGAGTGAACATGGGTCTTGAAGAGTCCGATGTTGTAGGAGGGAGGAAACACAGAGGCCGGCAGTTCGTTCCACAGCCGAGCTGTTGAACTTAAGAACGAATCGTAGAAGCGACCCGTTCTCATGTGTCAACTGTGTACAAATGTTGGGCGCGCGTTTGGCGTGTATCCCGACTACGCACCGGTGCCGAAGGGATCAATGACGCTAGTTCCTCAGAGCATCTTCCATTGTAATACCGATAGAACAAGGACAGCATACCTACCTGACGCCTGTGCTCTAAAGATTGCAGTCCGTTTGTTAAGATTGGGGAATCTATCAAACGGACCGCCCGTTTCTGCACAGAGTCAAGGGTTTTTTTCAGGTATTTTGGGGCTCCAGACCAGAGATGGCTGCCAAATTCGACAGTAGGGCGCACTTGCGATTTGTACAGGGTGAGCAGTTGTGTACTATTAAAGTATCTGCGGGCCCTGAACAGTACGCCCAGCTTCTGAGAGGCCAACTTTACTCTGGCTTCGATGGAGCCCCCGTACTTGAGCTGGTCACTTAAAGTTACACCAAGCATATCAATGGAAGGCCTGTTCGGAAGATTGCTTCCGTTGAAGGAGACTAGATTATCATTTGGATCCCTTTTAGACGTAATCAGACAGGATTGGGTCTTTGAAACATTAAATTCGACGAGATTATTTTTACCCCAGGAGGAAATACTCTCGAGATAACCGTCCATTCTCTGCTTCAAAGCCCTCCGAGCCGTTGGAGTTTGTGTGCCCTTTGGGGGCTTGTCAAACAAAAAGCTATCATGAACTGTACTGTCATCCGCGTAACAATGAATCGGTGCACATGTCAAAAGGTCATTGATGTGCAACAAAAACAAAGTCGGAGACAGAACCGATCCCTGTGGGACGCCAGCATTTATGGAGTGCGAGGAAGAAGTGAAACCGTCAGCAGCCGCCTGAATCGACCTATCCCTTAAAAAGTTAGCAATCCACGTACACAGGATTCGGGAAGTCCGTAAGAATGCAATTTGTTGACAAGTCCTCGGTGCCAGACCCGGTCAAAGACCTTGGATATGTCTAGTGCGACCGTTTTGGTCTCACCGTGACGTTCCAGGCACCGCCCCCAAACATGCGTCACATACGCGAGAAGATCACCGCACCAGCGGTTCCGCCGGAATCCGTATTGACGTTCGTTGATAATTTTGTTCTTCTCGACGACAAACTGCTCACATAGTTTGTCGTTGATCACACGTTCCATCACTTTGGACAGAACTGATGTGATCGCTATGGGGCGGTAGTTGGCCGGGTTGGAGCGGTCACCTTTCTTGGGAATAGGGTGAATTACCGCTTTTTTCCAACCAGAGGGCACAGAGCCACATTTCAGGGACATTTTGAAGAGCTTTGTCAAAACTGGAACTATTTCCGCAGCACACCTCTGCAATACCAGGGCAGGTATTCCATCAGGTCCACTAGCTTTGTTAACATCGAGCCCCCGTATGACGTGGAGTACATCCCGATGCCGGATCCTCAGCTTTTTCATATAGAAGCCGCAGTGAGGAACCGACGGCGGAACAGCACCCCCGTCATCGAGGGTCGAGTTTTCCGCAAACATTTTCCCTAATAGGTTAGCCTTTTCGGTGGCGGTGTTTGCTAGTGAGCCGTCAGGTCTGGTAAGAGGTGGCAAACTGGGTTTGCAAAAATTTCGACCTATTGAGCCCGCAAGCGACCAGAATGCTCTGCTGCCATGCGGGCAGGCAGCCAGCTTTTTGCTGATCTGCAGGTCGTGTTCGAATTTTGACCTATTGATGATTCTCTTGCATTCCTTTGCCGATTTGTTGTATGCTGATCTGCTTTCGGGCGTTCGAGATGTGTTGTAGGCTCGGTAAGCCGCGTTTTTTCGTCGAACTGCTTCGGAGCATTGTCGACTGAACCACGGCTTTGAGCCCACACCAGTTTCTTTAGTAGTCGATTGTATGAAGCCATCCATCGCCGATTTGATGACTTCACCAATCTCCTGGGCACATCTTGAAGGGTCCGAAGTCCGAAAACAAACAGCTGACCACGGAAAAGCGTTGAAATGGGCCCGCATACCGAACCAATCTGCTGACCTATAGTGCCACACTTTTCTCCTCAGCCTCTCATTGGTTGGTCTGAGGCTAACGGGGATTGATGTCGTCACTTGGCAGTGGTCAGATGATCCCAGAGGCGCTGTGACGTCAATCTTATAACCGTGTGGCACAGTAGTTAAGAATAGGTCTAACAGATTGGAGCGGTGAGTTTGGACATCAGGAACCCTTGTAGGCTCCTGAACCAATTGCTCTAATCCGTAGCAAATGGCAAAGGATTCCGCCTGTCGGCCAGCCGAGTCCGTTGGGCCTGAGAACTTCAACCATGGTTCGTAATGAACGTTGAAGTCCCCCAGAACAACAAACTCGACCGAAGGGTAGCGGGGCAAGAGATCATCAATAGTATCGCTCAAATGTTTGAAGAGCTCGGAAGTGTCTGATTCGCTATGGTTTGGTGAGCGGTATAGACATGCGTAGAATCTTGCCGTACTAGGAAGATTGACGCGCACCCACATTACGTCGAATCTGGAGTTTTCTAGACTCAATAGTCGTACACAGTTGACGTCAGCTCGACTATAGAGGCAGACTCCTCCTTTCAGTCGGAATTTGCTTGCGAGGGTAAAGCCCGGGCAGTCCAGATAGGAGGAGTCTGGCGGCTCGGCTATCTGAGTTTCGGATAGGAAAAGAAGGTTGGGACGTTGGGACAAAAGATGGTGATGGACGGAATTTAAGTTTGTGTGCAGGCCGCGAATGTTGGCAAAATTTACCAACAGTTTTGGCCCGCACCGGGGACGCCTGCTACTCGCCGCTGTAACGATGTTGAAATTGTTATGTTGTATGTTCATGAATTTAAAGTTTTTTTTTTTTTTGTAAGGGTAGGAGGTGAAAGGAAAGGTCTGGAAAGGAGAGGTATGAGGGGTGGGTAGGAATCTGGGGTTCAGGCTGTCCAGGAGTGATGAGCGTTTGGTTCCAGCCCACCCACTGCGGTGCTAGGCGATAGGCTGGGAGAGTCCGGCTGGAGAGGGCATCCAATGCGCCCCAAACGCTGCTGCTGGGTCCCCTCCGGTCACGAACCGGCACAAGATTGGAGCGGTGAGTTTGGACATCAGGAACCCTTGTAGGCTCCTGAACCAATTGCTCTAATCCGTAGCAAATGGCAAAGGATTCCGCCTGTCGGCCAGCCGAGTCCGTTGGGCCTGAGAACTTCAACCATGGTTCGTAATGAACGTTGAAGTCCCCCAGAACAACAAACTCGACCGAAGGGTAGCGGGGCAAGAGATCATCAATAGTATCGCTCAAATGTTTGAAGAGCTCGGAAGTGTCTGATTCGCTATGGTTTGGTGAGCGGTATAGACATGCGTAGAATCTTGCCGTACTAGGAAGATTGACGCGCACCCACATTACGTCGAATCTGGAGTTTTCTAGACTCAATAGTCGTACACAGTTGACGTCAGCTCGACTATAGAGGCAGACTCCTCCTTTCAGTCGGAATTTGCTTGCGAGGGTAAAGCCCGGGCAGTCCAGATAGGAGGAGTCTGGCGGCTCGGCTATCTGAGTTTCGGATAGGAAAAGAAGGTTGGGACGTTGGGACAAAAGATGGTGATGGACGGAATTTAAGTTTGTGTGCAGGCCGCGAATGTTGGCAAAATTTACCAACAGTTTTGGCCCGCACCGGGGACGCCTGCTACTCGCCGCTGTAACGATGTTGAAATTGTTATGTTGTATGTTCATGAATTTAAAGTTTTTTTTTTTTTTGTAAGGGTAGGAGGTGAAAGGAAAGGTCTGGAAAGGAGAGGTATGAGGGGTGGGTAGGAATCTGGGGTTCAGGCTGTCCAGGAGTGATGAGCGTTTGGTTCCAGCCCACCCACTGCGGTGCTAGGCGATAGGCTGGGAGAGTCCGGCTGGAGAGGGCATCCAATGCGCCCCAAACGCTGCTGCTGGGTCCCCTCCGGTCACGAACCGGCACAACAGCAGTGGCGGGGTTTTTTCACTCCCTGTTGGGGCAGCCCACCCTTAGTCGTGAGCCTGAGGGTCGGGCCCCTGTACTGTCGAGCGGCCCGGACAGCGGTTACCGGTTGTAAAGGGTCTCCCTCAACCAGCATCTCCCAACCGGCCCGCCACGCAGAAGGTGGGCCGACGCACCCGCCACCAAGACCTGGGCAAACCTTAACCCATGAACCCGGGCACCCCTGCTAAGTCACCAAACGTAGCGAACCACTTGGGGTGACTACTTGGGGTTAAATTAAATTATTCTCTAATTTGTTTTATAATACTCCACTTTCTTAAAAATGCATCTCGTGACTCTGTTTTGAGTTCAGATTCCGGAGTTGATCAAAATATGGGCATTTAGAAGCAGCACCTGCTCTTGACTGCTGGCAGTATGGATGATGGCTCCCTTGTTTTTTATATGTTTTACTCCCGCTATTCTAACACCTAACTCTGACGGCTTAACAACATCCTTGATGATTTTCTTTGTGCCATCACTGTCTTCGACCACCGGCTGTTTCGGAATAAGGTTTTTCTCCGGTATGGGTTAGCGTGTGAGTTTTTAAATGTCCTTTTCGTGAAAATTAAAGGTAACAATAGGAAATTGAAAAAGGTTCTGAGGTATGGGTAAGCATGTGACGTTTTAAAATTCCCATTTGAGAACATGAAAAGCTGCAGTAGGAACATGAAAAACGTTTTTCTCCAGTATGGGTGAGAATGTGACGTTTTAAAGTTCCCGTATGAGAACAAGAAAAGTTGCAGGACGAACACGAATAAGGTTTTTCTCCAGTATGTGTACGCGTGTGAATTCTTAAATATCCCGATCGAGAACGTTTTATAATACTCCACTTTCTTAAAAATGCATCTCGTGACTCTGTTTTGAGTTCAGATTCCGGAGTTGATCAAAATATGGGCATTTAGAAGCAGCACCTGCTCTTGACTGCTGGCAGTATGGATGATGGCTCCCTTGTTTTTTATATGTTTTACTCCCGCTATTCTAACACCTAACTCTGACGGCTTAACAACATCCTTGATGATTTTCTTTGTGCCATCACTGTCTTCGACCACCGGCTGTTTCGGAATAAGGTTTTTCTCCGGTATGGGTTAGCGTGTGAGTTTTTAAATGTCCTTTTCGTGAAAATTAAAGGTAACAATAGGAAATTGAAAAAGGTTCTGAGGTATGGGTAAGCATGTGACGTTTTAAAATTCCCATTTGAGAACATGAAAAGCTGCAGTAGGAACATGAAAAACGTTTTTCTCCAGTATGGGTGAGAATGTGACGTTTTAAAGTTCCCGTATGAGAACAAGAAAAGTTGCAGGACGAACACGAATAAGGTTTTTCTCCAGTATGTGTACGCGTGTGAATTCTTAAATATCCCGATCGAGAACATGAATAGCTGCAGTAGGAACATGAAAAGGGTTTATCTCCAGTGTGGGTAAGCGTGTGCCGTTTTAAAGACCCTTTTTGAGAACATTCATAGCTGCAGTAGGAACATGAGAAAGGTTTGTTTCCACGGTGCGTATGGTTATCGTCTGAAAAATATTGGAATAAAGCTCAATAATTACGTATCTTAAATGAAAACGGAAATAAATTTAACGAGTTCAGACAAAAAATAAACGATTTTACCTGTGGTCTGGGTAATACTTTCATAGTGCTCTAAGCATTCCTTTTTAACATCAGGAAGATCTATGTCTATTTCCGTATAAGTAATTCCCCCTCCACATACTCCCGGGGGATCTGGTTCTGCCTTGATGCGAACAGTCTCCATAATGCTACCTGAAAAAAATTTTTACATAAATTAAATTAAATGTCTTTGGTGCTTTTTTCATGATTATTTGAATTTATTATTGGATCAAAAAGGATATTTTTATGAAAACTAGAGTTTTGTTATGACCTTAGATCTAGCAAAACATTTGTAACAAGGTTTTCGATATTCTCTTAAATAAATTATTTTAAAAGTAATTCTTGGTATAATCGCGTCCTCGAGTCCGGACAACATCAATCATGGCTCCCATGAAATTATAGAAATGTCGAACTTTTTAAATCTGCATCAGAAAAACCATGTGTACAACATCAATTCTCGTCTTCTCGATCTTGTCTTTACAAATTCTTCTAGTGTTAATGTGTATGCCTCTGATGAAATGATTCTTCCATTCGATAAATACCACCCCCCTCTAATAATCAATTACCTCAATACTTATGTTAAGGTAATTGACCCCACGATTGTCAAGCGTAATTTTGAAAAAGCAGATTACCAAAAGATTATAGAATTTTTATCTACTTATAATTGGGCTTATGATCTCACTTGTAAAAGTTCAAGTTTAAATGAGGCCTTAGAATACTTTTACAATGTAATTTATCAAGCGATCGTTAGATTTGTACCCCTACAAAAATATTACACTTCTAAATTTCCTAAATGGTTCGATTCTGAACTAATTAATTTAACGTACGATAAAAAAATTGCCCACAAACGTTATAAAATAAATAGAACGCTAGATAATTATATCGCATTCTCCATTCTGCGTAAAGATTGTACTAGGAAATCGAAAGTATGTTTCAAGAAATACACCAACAATGTTAAAAATTCTATTTTAACAAACATTAATAAATTTTGGAATTACGCTAACTCCTTTCGGAAAAATAACTCTAACTTTCCCGGTACAATGTTTTACGGGAAAAAAGTGGGTCATGACAAAAACGATATTGTAAATTTATTTGCAGATTTCTTCAAGAGTGTATATGTTGAAAACAATGACAACATATTATCTGATAAACCCCAATTTACCGAAAGCTCACTCAACTTGCATAGCATCCATGTGGTAGTAAATGATGTTGTTGGAGAGGTCGGGCTCTCGGGACAGCCTGACGTGTTGTTCGTCGGTCTCGCTATCCTTCCCTAATTTATAGGGATATTTAATATATTCCGCCGTTAAAAGTACACGTAAATGTGCCTTATTGTCTGTCAGTTACGTTAGTGCAGTTATAATAATTTTACGGTGACAGGTGTGGAAGAATGACGAGTTTTAAGCAAGTTTAAGTTTTTTTTTTAAGTTTTAAGTTTAATTAGCAAGAATTTTTTTTTTAATCCCAAGGGATAGTGTAGTGTTAGTGAGCCCGAGTCCGGAATTTTTACCAGATTTGGACATCTCATCGGCGGTCGCAGCAACCTACCCGTGTCTCTCGTAACCCCGTACCGATACGTCAACCCCCGCTGCCGCAAAAAAATGCAGTGTCAGTGAGCCCGAGTTTGGCATTTGATAATTTCTACCAGATGTGGAGACCTCATCGGCCGTCACATACCGATATTTCAACCCCCGCTGCCGCCACCATGCTCGCCGTTACCTTTACCGGCTCCGTTATAGACGTCTGTCGGCTATACGACCTGTCCGTGGTTCGGTCACTGATTCGCTCACGACCATCGGGCCTACAAGATGACCCATACAAGACAATCATCTGGCAATTTCTACACCCCCGCTGCACCGCCCCCGTGCCCCTACGCCCTAGGAAGGACGAAATCGAAATGAAGCCGCGTCTTTTGTCTTCTGCCAATATGAACTATTACAAACAATTATGCAGTAATTAGTGTATTGTTATAGTGATTATAATACTTTTTGTTTTAGAATTAAGTTTTTTCATTTGGACATCTGGAATAGTTTTGATGGCGTTAGGATTAAGTTAAATATTATACTAATTTGTATGTTAGTGATTTATACCTAAGTATCAGTATGTTAGACTAGATAAGCAGTTCGTAGAAGGGAATGGCCGACACAGGTGTCGATGAGGCTCGCTATCCATCACATCGCCAACCCTTCGGTGGCGCAAAGAGGAGGAAGGAACTCGAACAATGTCGAATTGCTACGTGGAATATTAGAGGAGGTATGGAAAGAAAGATGAATGAATTGTGTGACACGATGGTTAGCAAATATTTGGACATACTTTGTGTAACAGAGAGTATGAAAAAAGGGAGCGGTACAATGCAGCATAATGATAGGCTCGTCATTTGGTCTGGGAGACCAGATACAGAGAGGGCGTGTCAGGATGTTGCAGCGCTACTGTCTCCCAGAATGATTGAATGTATGTTGTAGTATGAATGTGTAAGTCCGAGAATAATGTGGATTAGGTTCAAAATCGGTTCGACAAGGGTGTTTCTTGTTGTTTGTTATGCCCCTGTCAATTCTGAGAGTGACGAAGAGAAAGATGATTTTTGGACTGGTGTGAATGATGTGATGAGACTGAAAAATATTAATGAAAGGATTATAATGGCAGGCGATTTGAATGGGTGGGTAGGAATTAGACGTGACGGATTTGAATCGGCCTTAGGTATGTTTGGGGATAAAAGAACGAATGACAACGGGAACAGAATACTTGAAGTATGTTTAGAGTGGAACCTTTTTGTGTCCAATACTTTTTTCGATCATAAAGGTATCCACCAATATACGTGGGAAAGAGGAAATGAGAGGTCAATTATCGATTTTGTAGTAATTGACTCTAGGTTGAGAGCCGTTACCGAGGACACGAGAGTTTTCAGAGGGGCAGAGGTTGAAACTGACCACTTTATGGTGGTGTCGAGAGTAAACCTCTTTCGCGGTTGACGCTCTAAAGTGAAAACGGTACTAACTCCAACAAGAATCAAAATAGAAAAACTACAAAACGATAATGAGAGAAGTAAGTATGTGAATTGTGCAGAGATGAGATTGAATGAGAAAAAATGGATGGTCTAAGCATAGACGAAACATGGAACCACATATAAGTGAGTCTTTGTGAATCTGCTAGAGAGGTGTGTGGAATAAGTTCGCAAGGTAGAAAGAAAGGTGATGCATGGTGGGATGATGATATTAAAGCACTGGTCTCAGAGAAGAAGAAAGCATGGTTATGTCTGATTGCGGGTGGCAGTGCTTCCAGCGAAGAGAAGGATCGAGCGAAAGAAGTATATAAGGAATGTAAGAAAAAAGTAAGAGTTGGAGTGAAAGAACGAAAGAAACGCCTGGAAGAGAAAGAAGGAATGAAAATGACAAACCATTTCCAAGAAAACATTAAGTTGTTTTGGAAGGAAGTCAAAAGGTCCCGGTGTGGCCCTGAAACCGGAAGCATGAAAGTAATAAAATCGAAAGATGGAAAAATGTTGACGAATGAGGAAAAAATAAAAGAGAGATGGATGAAGTATTTCGAGTAAGTCTTTGAAAGCGAAGTGAGTGACAGTGATTCTAGCGGCGAATCAGATATGAATTATGATGGACTGAATGATACCGAAATTAGCATGAATGAGATAGAAAGATCAATTAAGTGTATGAAGAATGGTAAGGCTGTCGGTTTCGACAATATTGCTGCTGAATATTTTAAAGGAGGTAGCCGTATAATTCTCACATGGTTGTGCAATCTTTTTAACCAATGTTTAAAGGAAGGTTACACGCCTTTAGATTGGAGAAGGGCAGTGATCATGCCATTATACAAAGGTAAAGGGTCACGTATGGAATGTGGGAATCATAGGGCTATTAGCCTGCTAAGTTCAGTTGGCAAGCTGTATGGTAGAATTTTGATTGAAAGGGTAAGAAAGGAAACAAAGGCTAAAATATGGGATGTGCAAGGTGCTTTAATGAGTGGAAGGGGGTGCATGGACCAGATCTTCTCATTGCGTATGCTCACCGAGAATTTTCTGGCAAAAAACCAGAAACTTTTCTGTGCCTTTGTAGATCTACAAAAAGCATACGACCGAGTCGACAGGAAAAAGCTATGGAAGGTGTTATCCAAGTTTGGAGTGAATGCGAATCTGACTCAGGCAATTGCGTCTCTATATGAGGAAAGAGTTGCATGTGTTAGGGTGAACGGTGGTTTTACGGGGTGGTTTGATATCACAAAAGGTGTTAAACAAGGCTGCGTAATGTCACCGTGGTTATTCAATCTATACATGGATAATTGTATGCAAGAATTGAAAGATGTGGGATTGGGCGCGAATTTGAGTAATCTGAAAGTATGTTGCCTGTTGTATGCTGACGATGCGGTGCTGATTGCTAATAGTATGGATGATCTGCAGTCTCTCGTATCTAGGATGAACGAAGTATGCGTGAAGAATGAGTTAATGATGAATGTAAGTAAGTCTAAAGTAATGGTGTTTGAAAGAGAAAGTATGAAAACAGTGTGCAATATAGCTGTAAATGAGGAATACTTGGAGCAGGTGGATGAATTTGTGTATTTAGGAAGCATGTTTACGAGAGATGGGAAGGCTGACAGAGATATTGAAAGAAGAGTAAATGCAGGTAACTCCATTAACGGAGGACTGAACGCAGTTGGCGCTAACAAAAAATTGTCCAGAGAAGCGAAGTTAGCAGTCCACAATGGAGTGCTGGTACCTACCCTGATGTATGGAAGTGAGGCATGGAACTGGCAAAGAAAGGATGAAAGTAGATTGAATGCTGTTGAAATGAGATCCCTGAGGCGTATGTGTGGTAAAACCATATATGATCGTGTGAGGAATGTGGATATCCGCAAAGAGTGCAAGGCTGATGTAAGCGTAATGAGTAAGATCAAGAAAGGGACGCTTAGATGGTTTGGGCATGTAGAGCGAATGAGCAAAGAAAGGAGTGTAAGGAGAATATACGATGCAAATGTGAATGGTATCAGAAGTCGGGGACGCCCGAGGAAGACATGGCACGACCAAGTGAATCAGATACTTGAGTCGGGCCATGTCAAGAGTCAGAACAATAGAAGAGTATGTATGAGACGATGTATGAATGTGAATGAGGCAAGGAGTGTGTGCCAAGACCGAGTTGTTTGGCGGTCCGTCCTCTCTGCCTACCCCTGCGGGGAAACGGCGTGATGGTTAGTTAGTTAGTTAGTTTTAGACTTTTATCAAACAGCTGGATACCAAGTCGAATTCGGGGCCAGATATGATTCCCTCAATATTACTTAAAAACTGTATTCATGTTCTAGCTCTTCCTATTACTATAATTTTCAATTTATCTTTATCTACAGGATGTTTTCCTGAAATTTGGAAAAGTAGCTTTATAACACCTATTTTTAAAAAAGGAGATAAATGTCAAATTGAAAATTATAGACCCATATGTATAATGTCATCACTACCTAAACTTTTAGAAAAGATTATATTAAGTAAAATCATGCATCAAATTAAACCAATTATATCAACATTTCAACATGGTTTTATGCCAGACAGATCTACGTTATCTAACTTATTGCTTTACGAAAAAATTATTTCTAATGCACTGTCCAAGGGTCCTCAAGTTGATACAATTTATACTGTCTTTAGCAAAGCCTTTGATACTGTTTCCCATCGCATTGTAATGGAAAAATTAGAACACTTGGGAATAAGCGGCAACTTTCTCGAATGGCTTAGAAGTTACTTATCATACAGAAAATTATCTGTAAAAATTACATCCACAACTTCTTACACTTTTTTTGCCTCAAGTGGGGTCCCCCAAGGTTCCCACCTGGGACCAATTCTTTTCCTACTATTTATTAATGATATTTCACTAATTTTCGATAATATTCACTTTCTTCTATTCGCCGACGATCTAAAGATGTTTAAATCGATCGGGAATTCTTCTGATTGTTTAACTCTACAAATGAACTTAAATAAACTTTATGAATGGTGCATCGTAAACAAATTACATCTTAATATCAACAAATGCCAAACGATCAGTTTCCATAGATCTAAAACCCCTTTATTATTCGACTACTCAATTAACAATGCCAATCTTAAAAGAGTTATTGAATTCAATGACCTTGGAGTTATCTTTGACTCCAAATTACGCTTCTTGAATCACATTAATAGCATTACCAGTAAGGGATTACAAATGCTTGGATTTATTCTCAGAATCGCTAAAGACTTTAATAACATAATAATAATAATAATAATAATAAATTCTTTATTCCAGGATGTGGGGAGGTTAGTGCAATCCCACACATCCCATAGAGGATATAAGTACAAATAATATTTACATATAGTAAAATAAATAAAAAGAGATTAATAAATTAAAAAATTAAATACAAAATGAAATTAAGTTAAAGCAGAGAAGCACGGGAATCCATCGGATCTGAGATTGTGGGAGCAAGTAACTTTCTTCAATGGTCTTCAATGCTCGATCCTGAAGTCAGACGGGATTCTATGATAATAATGTTTCTGGAATGGTTTATCCTTTCCCTCAGTCCTGCAATCCTGGTTCTTAACAGAGCTGTAAATCCTGGAACTCGCCCTTCTGCAAACATTGAGGAGGCACTGCAGTGCCTGGGGAGTCCGAACATCAATCGGTAAGCGTTGTTATATTGCACCCGAAGCCTTTCCATTGTTCTTTTCTTGAAATTAGCCCAGAGCTCGCATGTGTACAGGGTGGTGCAAAAGGCTAAGAAGAGCGTCCGTTTCACTCGTGGACTACAGAGTGAAAACTAATAAAAATAAAAACTATAAAATTACTATCCACGTCTCTGGTTAGAAGTCAGGTTAAATACTATGCAACCATTTGGTGTGCTCATTTCAACTCTCATTGTTTACAAATTGAAAAAATTCAAAATAAATTTTTACGTTTTATTAATTTCAAAATTGGTATTCCTATTATTGAAATCAATTATGTCAATTTACGTAGTAAACTTAACTTATCGAAATTATCTGAAAGGCGAAAAATATTTGATTTTATTATATAAAATTGTTCATTCAAGGTTAGACTGCCCTGACACTATAAACTTGCTATCTTTACATATACCTCCAAAATATACTAGACGGAATATTTTATTCTACAACAATAACTTCGCTACGAATTCTGTGTTAGAAAGAAAACATTGGTTGGGCAATGAACTAAGTGATGTCGCTGACATATTTAATTTAAACTTCAACATATTTTAAGCCAAATTAGTCCACCACTTTTTAAATGTAAATAATGTATGAGAAATCATTATATTTTATTTCGATTTTCTATTGTTTGTTTAATACTGTTGTGATTTTAAATTTGTAATTTTTTATTTATTTATTTATATTTTAAATGTATATTTAGAGAATAAAAACATCCAATAGCAAAGATACATTATACAATCATGATTGCCTAATTCATCATCATCATCACTTTTGGCTCTACAACTCCTGGTGGGTCTTGGCCTCCTCAAGAGTCTTCCTCCACTCATCTCGGTCCCGCGCCAGCTCTCTCCAGTTTCGAAGCTCCAAGGCAGACAAATCTTTGAGGACGTTGTCGCTCCATCTTAACCTTGGCCTTCCCAGGCTCCTTCTCCCTATCGGTCTTGAGCTCAGCAGGGACTTTGGTTCTTGATGCTCGGTCATTCTCTCCACATGACCTAGCAACCGAAGTCTTCCCAGTTTTATGAATTTTGTGACGTTTAGCTCCTTAAACAGAGTAAAGAGCTCATTGTTATAACGTCTGCGCCAAAATCCATTTTCTAGAACCGGTCCAAAGATGCGCCTCAAAATTTTCCTTTCAAAATCCAGAGTTCACAAAATGGAACTAGATTCTCTCTACGATACTATCGTGAAAACACTGAGAAACTCCGCCATAAAAGCATTCAAAAATAAAGGACCCAAAAAAAAGTATGACATCGTTCCAGGGTGGAATGATCAAGTATCAACTCTGTATCGCCATTCAAGGCATGCATTCCTTTGCTGGGTCCAAGCCGGAAAGCCTACGGAAGGTCGTATTGCAGACGAAAGAAAAAACTAGTAAGAAATCTTTTAAAATCGCTCTCCGAAAATGTCAGCACTCGGAAAATCAAGCAAGAATGGATAGCATAGCTACGGCTATGCACAACAAAGACTTCAAAAAGTTTTGGCAAAAAACTTCAACTGTGCTGAAAGCCAAGAGCAAAGCTCCACTAAGTGTCAACAACATCACGGGGGATGAAATCTTTGGTAACGAATTTAGAGACTTTTTTTTCTTTAAGCGCGGATCAAGGAGATAGCTTGAAACCATATATGATGACATGTTTGCCTGCGGAAAATGATGACCTGATCATGAACATTACTCCTGAAATGATCGAATGCGCGATTAAGCAAACCGCCCTCGGTAAAAGTCCAGGATACGACGGTATTGGTATCGAGCACATAAGGTACGCAGGAAAATATCTCCATACTATTCTAGCCGCCCTGTACTCAAGCCTCTTACGACACACACATATGCCTATGGACATGAGTCGAGCTGATATCATACCAATCTTAAAATCCAACCAACTGGATGCATCGATACTAGGAAACTACCGACCTATTTCCCTAGCGACAATGATCTCAAGACTATTTGAAAAAATTCTATTCACGCTAGTAAAAGACAAGCTATTTACCCTAGATAACCAATTCGGCTTCAAAAGCGCCTCATCAACCGATATGGCCATCTATGGAGTTAAACAAATAATAGAATACTACAAAAAAAGAAAAACCACCGTTTATGGATGCTTTCTCGACCTAAGCAAGGCCTTTGACCGTGTTTCTCATAAATTATTATGGGAAAAACTCAAACTCAACTCAACGAGATGTGCCAGCAGCAGTGGTTAATATGTTGGCTATTTGGTACGGACAGCAGAAAAATTACGTTCAATGGGCAGGAGCTTCTTCAAGACCCTTATTCCTAAAAAGCGGAGTCAGGCAAGGGGGTAATATGTCTCCTATTCTATTTAATGTGTACATTAATGACCTCTTACAAGAACTGAATGATACACGAATTGGTTGTCATATCTGCGTTCAAGGCAGTAACAACATTAATTACGCGGATGACATGGTGCTGTTGGCGCCTTCGATTAAAGCGATGAGACGACTTGTTCAAATATGCGAAGAGTATGCAATCTCACATAACCTGCTGTACAATGCAAAAAAGTCAGTAATCGTGGTTTTTAAATACAACAAGGAGCAGATAAATATTCCTCCAATCTAGTTAGACGGAAAAGAACTACTTGTAGCCTCGCAGGTTAAATATCTGGGACATATCCTAACTGAAGATATGAAGGATATAGAAGACATGGAACGACAAAGAAGAGCAATCAATATACGGGCCGGAATGCTCTCAAGGCGGTTCTACCACTGTAGCGATGATGTCAGAAAATTACTTTTCAAGGCATTCTGCACTGCACTGTACACATCTGAGCTGTGGACACAATACCCAGCAGCGCAATGGGACAAGCTGAGGGTGTGCTACAATAATGCATACAGGCAGCTCATGCAACTGCCGAGGTTCTGCAGTGCCTCCACAATGTTTACTGAAGGGAGGGTGCACTCATTCGCCGCCTTACTTCGCCACCGACTAGCCAGCTTCTGGGGTAGGACTCGGAAGTCAACCAACATCATCGTTGTGGCTGCATCCGAGTGGCTCAGTTCCCCACTCAATGAGCGATGGATGCAGATGATGCGGCGACCTCCCTGATGGACGGTTTAATTAAATTTAATCTCATTGTATTACCTATTTTAATTTTATATTTAGGTACCTGCCTAATATTATTTTTTTATTTCTCTTTGTTTTATCATATTTCCATTTTTATAATTTGTTTTTTTTTTACCTTAATTTTATTGTTTCCTTGTTTTATTTCATGTAATATGGCAGACTGGGATTGCACTATCCTCCCAGTCCTGCTGGATTAAAACTTAAATAAATAAAAAAATAATAAAAAAAACATCCAGTGCTCGCTCATTCTTCTTAGTTAGAACCCACGTTTCGGCTGCGTACGTAAGCACTGGTCTAATTAGTGTTTTGTACACTAATACCTTGGTGGTTCTGGAAAGCAGTCTGGATTTTATATGTTTTTGTAGGCGGAAATAGCAGCGGTTTGCATTCACGATGCGCTTCTGGATCTCCTCTGTAGTGTTGTTATTGTTTGTTATCAGGGAGCCCAGGTATGTGAATCTTGGTACCGTTTCAAAATTTTGGCTTCCACATACGAAAGATGGGGTTTGTTGGGTACATCCTACGGCCATGTATTTGTCTCTTCTGCTGGTTTACTACAAGACCCATATTTTTGGCAGAACTTTCAAGATTTATGAAGGCGTCTTGTAAATCATCGGGATTTTTCGCAATTATGTCGATATCATCAGCGTAAGCCAATAGTTGCACAGAGTTGTCAAATATCGTTCCTCTTTTCTCAATGCCTGAGTCACGAATAACTTTTTCTAAGGCTATGTTAAATAAGAGGCAGGCCAATCCATCTCCTTGTCTCACCCCGAAGAGCGCTTCAAATGGTTCGCACAGATCACTGCCAACCCTGACTCTACACGTTACTGGGGACATTGTCAGTTTCACCAGATTGATCAGCTTACGAAGTATTCCAAACTCACTCATTGCATTATACAATGCGTTCCTATTAATACTGTCATACGCGGCCTTGAAGTCTACAAAGAGGTGATGAGTATTGATGTATTCTAATTAATCCTAATTAGCAATTTAAATTTAGCAATGCTCAGGTGGCAAATGTCGATGTCAGAGGCTAGTGAGTTTAGAAGGCCTATCATTCTTCCGAGAGGCATTGCTAATGGTAAGTTAGTCCTACATCTCGGAAGAATGAATGGTTTGTGTCTACGCGCTCTTGCGAAGTTATCAGGGACGTAAAATAAAATTTTATTCAAAATTTCTGGATTGTTGATGTGACCGTTCAACAAGTTATAGGCCATCATCAGCAACGCAGCTTTCCGCCTGTTGACAAGACTATCGATACCTAGCATTCCGGAAAGGAAGGCTGATGGGTATAAATAGGGATAGTTCAACAAGTTATAGGCCATCATCAGCAACGCAGCTTTCCGCCTGTTGACAAGACTATCGATACCTAGCATTCCGGAAAGGAAGGCTGATGGGTATAAATAGGGATAGTACCCGAAGTCTCTAAGATAAAGATAACGTAGAAACTTCTCTTGTACTTTCTCTACCATAGAAGTGTACATTGCATCCCCATATTATTGAGCCACTTTCCAAAATACTACGTACTAGGCTAAAATATAGCAAGCGAACCACGGCAGAGCTGCAAAAATGCCTGGAGTTACATAGCACAAATCCAAGCATTCTCAAAGCCTTGCTGCATATCGTTTCAATATGAACGTGAAATGTTAAGTGTGGGTCAAAGGTTATTCCCAAATCTTTCGGTTAAGAAATATGTTTAAGAGAACATTGGGACATCCTAAAGTTGAAGTAAATTACAGTGTTTGCTCTAGTATAGCACATTATGGCGCATTTCTTAAAATTAAAACCTAATTTGTTAATTTCACTCCATACCACGATAGCATTTATGTCTCTCTGGAGCTGTGCGCAGTTTTCTAAGGTCCAGATTCTTAAAAATAGCTTCAAGTCATCTGCAAATAACAAAAATTTCGCAAACTTTATAGCATGATGAATGTCATTAATAAAAAGGGAAAAAAGTAAAGGACCAAGATTAGACCCTTGAGGAACACTAGAGTTTGTGGGAAAGTACGTCGAGTTAGAAATACCATACGTTACGTATTGTTTATGTACTTAAAAGCCCAATAGGGCGTCAATAAATAAATAATGATTAAAATCGGCAATACTTGCGTTTTCGCGTGTATTTGCAAATAAACTAATTCACATAGGTCCCAATTCTTTCAGTCTCATTTATGAATTTCATAGCCCCACTGAATAAAATAAGGACTAAACAACTAGTAGTAAACAAGCATCTGTCCTAACTGGGTCCAACTTTGTGATTTACGCAATGCAACATACTAGTTGGCTGAACACTCTCGGCATACTGCGAAAATTCCTTCTTTACATCCAGAAGTTGGATGTCTATATCCATATACGGCATTTTACCTGCGCCTTCTTCCTGGAAACCTGGTTCCGCCTTGATGGAAACAATCTCTAGGTTGGTAAGATCCACGACACTGCTGTAATAGCGTCCTGTTATGTAATGATAACTGGTCTCGGCTGAAAATAATGTATAACTGCAACAAAAACAAATGAATTAGTCCAATGTAGTTGGTTAAAAGGGGCGTCGAAAAAAACAAATCTTACATACTAGTCAAACCGTGAAAAACTGGTCTGGCATTCTAAATTAATAATTTATTTTGCTACTTATTTTATAAAACCAAATGGCCTAGCGGGCCGCAGTTTCCCAGCCTCTGCTGTAAACGATCGAATCTATAATATCTTTGATCGCGTCAATGACGTACCCTGACATAACTATTGATATTGATCGTCTCTGGGCCGCTTGGAACCTGTTTGGTGTTGGTTTACTCAATATGTTATTTTGAAAATTGTGTTAAACAATCAAGTGTTAACAAATCAAGCGACAGAATCGCACATTTTGACATATTAAGGAGCTTAAGTGTCACATAGTCAATAATGCAAAAAATGCCGGTCAACGAGAAAGTATTGAAGAAACGACACGAGAAAAGCAGAAGAAAAGTAAAATGTGATGATTATTAAAATATTCTCAAATGGTATAAATTGTTAACTAATTGATACTTCTTTCATTACGAACACATACCAAACATCAAAACCTTTATTTATCATTTATTTAAATCACTTTTAAGATTACCTTATAAAGCTATTTTCATTAAGTTCATCAAACTGACCCACAGTCAATCAACAGCACAACATCAGCCCTTGGATGACACGTCTAGCCTGTCCCGAGAGCTCCCTCAACGCACGTCAGATAATATTTGACCAATTTCCAACTACCAAATAAATTTTTAAGCTGTCAGATGCAGTTAGCAGTAACGCATGTTAAATTTGACATTTACATAAATGAGCATTGCATTCTTTCAACTAATAAAATGAACTTGAAAAGCCTACTTTTATCAATATATACTCAAATGATTCTTCGAGTGATGAGAAATGTTGAAAATATTAATTCATAAGGCCTTGAGGTAATTTTGCACAAAAACGGCGGTATACAAATCATTCAAATATTAATAAAAGATGATATCAATCTAAAACAGTGTGCTAAGAATAAATAATAGGGATTTTAAACGTTCCAATCGGAAAAAAAGTTGTTTTTTCAGCCGTTAGTTCGTTATAATATCATGAATAGTGCGCTGACTCCAACGAAACAAACACTATTCACAATAAATAGTATTCTCTCTTTTAGCACCTTGCTGATTAAAGTAGGACAAAGATCAAATAGTAAGTGAAACCTACGTAAAATTAATCTGAGGTTGTTAAGATTTGATCACAGGGGTTTGGTTTTGACACGAAAAAACAAATTCTTTTAAAAGTCTAATAAAATCGTACACAAACTGCGGAACTTACAACTTACAACTTACAACGTGATTATTTTTTTAAATTTTCCAAAGAACTTGCGTTATGTCAAAATTCTGTCAGTGTTACCAGATGCATGGTTTTACCATGTTTTTTTGACAATTATAATTCGTCCGGTTTTTTACCGTTCAACCAAAATATAATCATTTGAGTGGGATCTATTTTATAAAAAAATAATCATTTTAGTATGTGTCGTCTGGGTGGGACTAACTACCACATTTATGCAAAACCAACTTATTAAATGTAAGATAAGTTTTAGATGATATATTTTATTAGAATGATATTTGTAAGAAAATTAAGGTTTTAAGAATCATTGACATACATTGACAATTTTTCTACTGATCTACAATTTAAGAACTTGTTCCTCATCTTTCTGTATCATGCAATTTATTTTTTTATTTATTTATTGTAAACGCCATAAAATGGCTTTTACAATAGAATAATACGTCGTATTATAAGTATACAGGGGAATATTAAAAATAAATTACAGAACAAGTAATGTGTACACAAAAATAGTATTACAAGTGAAACAGTTGTTAATAGAAGTGCACTGAGACAATACATAATAAAACGAAATATCTACAAGTGTAATAATAGTTGAATGAATACTAGGTTTGTATAAGACCTGACACGAACCGAGGTATGAGGTGTTTATGATAATATACTGTAATTAATACATAATAAATTCTATTAACGTATAGAATGTCATAATAACAGAGAATATTTTTTTTGAACAGAATATTGATACGTATAAAACAAGTGACTTGTCAACATGTATAATCTAGCAAAATATTATTATAGAGTAATTAGTAGTGAGTTCAAAATGAATTTTACTTGGAATAGCTGGGCAGGTATCGCAATTTCGCATTTAAATTTCAGGTGTGTCAGGGATTAAATGATACTTTTGGATAAGAAATAATATTTCAAAAAAAAAATACATATGATAGCTAACACTATAAGATATCCGGAGTGGATTGTTTAAATGTAGTAAAATGTGATATAGGACCCACGCAGAAGAATTTTATCATACCGAACATTGATTATTGTGTTTGAGGTATGTTATTATGGCCTTCTTATGACTATATTCCGTGCAGTTGAATACATCTACTACTTCTAAGAAAATATTTCCAACTGCATGCAATCTAGGTATAAGGGAGTATTTAAATATTCTAAATGACTCAGTCCTGATATTTTTGTTGCAATTAAAAAATTTGGATCGACTAGTTCTTGTATGGTATATGGAAGGTAATTAGATCAAGTAGGAAACAAATCTTCTATCTGAGAGTTTTAATAAGTTTAGTTCTTTCATCAAGGGATTGTAGTTTATTGTTTCAAATTGGTAGTCCGAGTTTATAGTTCATGAATCTTAAGAATTTATGCTGAAATTTTTCAATGGAGTCAGAGTGGATTTTGAAGTAAGGGGACCAGATAAAGGATTATATTCGACATGGCTACGAAATAAAGAAGAATATAATATTTTCAACGGTGAAATATTTCCAAAGTCTTTTCCATTTTGAAGAATGAAACCAAGCGTGTTTAATCCTTTGTTGTAATGGAAAGATGGCTCAACAAAAGTAAGGTTGGAATTGGGAAAAAATATGCCAGTTTGCAATTCCTATATACGGAAGCTTTCATAGAAATTTTGGAGAATTTTATGGTTTGCAATGTGGTTAATATTATAACCGACAAGTTGTTTTTCTAACTATTTGTTGAGTTCAAATTGTAACACTGGCTGGTTTTATCCCCGATAATTTACACCCAATTTGGTTTTTGTTGCGTTGGTGCAGGCGGTGCTTGTAAAGATGTAATTGGTGGAAGCTGAGGAGTTTAAGTTGCAGGTGACATTGGAGTCTGTTGATGAATAAATTGTACCCATCGATGACGATTGTGGAGAATATTGGTAGGTGTTTTGTGGCTCGGTATATGTTCGAAGATACAATGTTGAACAACATTGAAATATTCTTGGTCCCTGATTGTTGAGATGATGAATGAGAACGTGCTCTTTTTGACGATATTTAGGATTTCAATATTTGAATAATGCATATCATCTTCATTTAATTTACGTATTATTTTAATTATTATCAGCGCAAAGAGTTTTTTTTCGTAGACGTCCTTTACTTTCTTGTCGTTAAATATGTCAAGTAATTGTTTTTCATATTCTGCTGAGTTGATGTCTCAAAAACAATATATCTTTCCTAGTGGTAGTTGTTATTGGTGGGTTGTGAATTCAGTACTGGAGTAGGCAATGTGACAAAAGCTTCACTGTTCTGAGTTCCTGAACAGGAGAAAATACATTACTAGTTGTTTCGCGTTTCGCTTGGAAGGAATTAGAAAAAGCATTGAACTTTTTTAAACATTAACTCCACGCAGGAGGCCCAGGAGATCAAGAATGATCGATCGATAAAGACTTATTTCAATATGATATTAATTAAATCATAATTAACCGTCCAAACTAAAATATTTTTAATAAATTATTTAGAAACGCAATAAATTATGAACGAACAAGATGACAGATCCAATCGACTTAGATAATGCACCTCTACATTCCATAGACATTCTCGAATACAGACGCGTAGCGTTATTCATTATCGATACTCTGTTTTTAAAATCATGGCAATCCGTATACTAGTGATAGAAATAAATCGATTTAAATCTCGCGCGTTTACGTGAAAAGACGTTCTTATGTCTTGACCGCTATTATCATATTTACGTCTTTTGACGTTCTAATGTTTTGAGTGGTTAATGGTCAGTTAGCGATATTTGCGAGCACGGTCAACAATTGATAAGAAATTTTCCGACGGCCGACAGACAAATTTTAACGCGGCCTCAATAGTTTCAGATAACTTCGGACTGTGATGATTGAGAATGATTACATATTTTGGTGTAAAAGACAGTTTCAGTTACAGATGTTAATTGTAGTGAAAAATGGTTTAACTGACTTACAAAAACTGGATAGTTTCTTTGAAATAAGTTTTGTAATAATATTTTCTTCTAAAAATCGTTATCTTCCAACCGGCGGGAAGAACCTATGGTTATTTTAACACGCTTGCCTCTTACGAAGGAGCTGTCTATAGTGATATTTAGCTTCTAGCCCACAAATCATTGATTCATCATATTATTTTAAAGTTGTATTTTGTTAAAGTGTTGTTTAAAGTTGTGTTAGATTATTTTTGAGTTTATTATATAGTAAAGAACACGGAATACTTGGAGCAGGTGGATGAGTTTGTGTATTTAGGAAGTATGTTTTAGAAAGATTGGAAGGCTGACAGAGATATTGAAACAAGTGTAAATGCAGGTAACTCCATTAATGGAGGACTGAACGCAGTTGGCGCTAACAAAAGATTGTCCAAAGAAGCGAAGCTAGCAGTCCACAATGGAGTGCTGGTACCTACCCTGATGTACGAAAGTGAGGCATGGAACTGGCAGGGAAAGGTCGAAAGTAGACTGAATGGTGTATTAAAGAGATCCCTGAGGCGTATGTTTGGTAAAATCATGTGTGCTCGTGTGAAAAATATGGAGATCCGCAAAGAGTGCAAGGCTGATGTAAGCATAATGAGTAAGAGCAAGAAGGGGACGCGTATATGGTTTTGGCAAGTATAGCGAATGAGCGAAAAAGGAGTTTAAGGAGAATATACGAAGCAAATGTGAATGGTAGCAGAAGTCGAGAACGCCTTAGGAAGATATGGCACGACCAATTGAAGCAGATACTTGAGTCAGACCATGTCAAGAGTCAGAATAATAGAAGAGTATGTATAAGACGACGTATGAATGTGAATAAGGCAAAGAGTGTGTGCCAAAACCGAGTTGTTTGTCGGTCTGTCCTCTCTGCCTACCCCTGCGGGGAATTGGTGTGATGGTTGGTAAGTTATTTTAAAGCTTTGGATCGGTGTTATTAAAATTATTTTTATATTCTTCCTATTTACCCACAATTTAAAAACTTGTTCCTCTTTTTTCCTTTTCTGAATGAATACTTTTGTAATGTTGTGATATACAATGTACTGTGAATCTTAATTTAAAATTAATTAAATTTATCCAAATTACAACTTTTTACGTACTTAATCATTTATTTATTCAAATATTAACGGCACAAAATGCACCTTTCCATATTTTACTAAAGTAAAAAATATAAATGCAAGTTGAATAACGATACACCAATTTTTAATATAATTATAAAATATTTATCCATAGTAGAATAATAATTTGATATGACAATAAAAATCTCTTATTCTAAAAACTGTTGGTTTTTATAAAACGTTACTCATAGATTATAATTAATTATAACAATTATTTAAATATAAACGGCACAAAATGCACCTTTACCATATTTTACTTAAGTAAAAAATATAATTGTAAGTTTAATAACGATACACAAAAATTTTATTAATATAATTTTAAAATACTTATCTGTAATATAATAATAATTCGATATGACAATAAAAATCTATTATTCTAAAAACTGTTGGTTTTAATAAAACGTTACTTATAGATTATAATTAATAATAACATCAACCAATTTAAATGAAAAGTTAAACGTGAAAAAGTTTACATGTTATATGAATTTTATTTTAGCACGTGTAAAACCACGGTATATAATATGTGAATTATTTAAGTTTCAATAAATAAATAAATATTACTGAGAAACCTTTGTTTACTTACAAAATTTTTATTGAAAAGTTTACGTAAGACATGTTTTTTTTAACCTTTCCCTTACAGTGGTATAAAAATCCACGCGTTCCGGTGCTGTGTAGTCAATACACATCTCAAAATAAACGATTTAATATTGGAAAAATATGAATATTCAACTGCTAATGTTTATTATATTTTATATAAAAAGAGATAATAATTTTAATTTAATTGCTGAAAACATGAAAAAACTATCGGCAGATGCTTAAAAAACGTGCGTGGGGTCCATATCTAACAACGCCCCGTGACCGACTGGCACAACAGGTGCTGGATGCACACACACAGTTATGCGGTCGTAGGTATCGATGGTCTAAATCAAAATACTACTGCGGACGTGTGGATTTCTCATGTTCCCGCATAGCAAACTAAAGCGGGACATCAATAGCGTGTCATTTCCTCGCACACTCTTCGCGTAGCAGTGTCACGCGGTTAATTATATTGATGAATTTTTTCCCAATTTTTAACAAAATTCTCTGATTTTTAATTGAATTTGAAAACAATGCAAAATATTATTTTTAAATTCAGTACATAAATGGATAACGGAGGAACAACTTTAACCTGTACCCAGAATTTATTATATTTATAAAGTTATTATGGTTATTAGAGGCAATGTTTAATAAATACATTCGACAGATGAGGAAAGGTTAATAATTTTCAAGGCAGTTTTATACCCTAGAAACAGGGTTTTAGATTTTTGAGTATGGCAACACTGGTTCGGCGTCTTATGTGCTTTTCTATCATGTTCCTAACCTTACATTTGCTTGCAATGCAGTGATTGTTGCTTCTTTCGATGTAATATTTTGTATTAACTACAGATAATTGTGGTAAATTGATCAGATTTGAGATAACTTCAATAATCATCTTGGTTTTTCATCAAAGTTCTTAAAATTGCGAGTGCTTCTACTTTCCTAGTGACTTTTCTTTAACACTTTGTAGTTGACAGCTGCGCTTTGCCTTGTACGTAAGTAGTTTCTTGCTCTATTATTGACCAAAAAACAGCTATGCTACTTAATTGGTGCTTTTTATTGTAATATTGTCACCTATCGGTTTTATCAGCATTCGCGAAATAACACATTCAGTTACCAAACACCAAAAGATAAACATGTGACAGACGCGATTATATGAGTTTGTTCATTGTTGATTTATGGCCGCTATGACACATTTAAACCAGATAAACACAAAACGGGTGATAAGTTAGTTCATCTCGTTTTTCAGTCTCGTTAATTACGACAAATCTTGACTTACATTTACCCTCAAGGTCAATCAACATAAACATAACCAAGTAATTTTTTTCTTAAACTTTGTTCATGCCTCGGAAATCGAAAATGTTGTTAGCTAGTAATAATAATTACACAAAAGAATTTCCTTATAAATAAACCGTTTTTTGAATAAATACAAAATAAAACATATATATTATTAAAAAAATGTATAAATAATAATAATAATTGGATGACTTGTATAGCGCCGTTTTTGTGCGAAATCACCTCAAGGGCGCTGCCCAAGTAGGGTGTTTTATTTTTATACCTACAATATATCAAATGTAATCAGTTATACCATATACCCTGATGATGCTGCAATGCTTTCCGAAACTTAGGCTAAAAAACGAGATAGCGCAACTCGACGCAATACTCCAAAACATAAATCATTATAATTTTCTTAAAGTTTATATGAAAATGGTCATTTGTTTTTTTGTATTTTGAAATAACCACTACAATTCTATTTATAATAATTATTACACATTTTTGTGTTGAGTAATTTTATTTTTTTAATTTCTAGAACCTTAAACACTACACTTAAATTGAGTTTTTTATTATTAAAATGCCTTAGCAATAATTCCTTTTCCCTATTGTACTTTGAAGACTATCTGTATAATAAAACCGCTGAAAAGTATCTTTCCTAAAAACCTGGCTTGAAGTGTTTTATCAAAACACACCATATTTATTATACTTCATAATATGATGAGACAACTGGATTGACCCACGCAAAACTACACCAACCTCAATTTAAAATTTTGTTCTTACTGTTTCGCAATCGAATTGAACTAATCATTTTATATTTAACCGTTACAGTTGTGTCTTATTATCAGCTGAGACCAGTTACTATCACATAAGAGAACTCTATCACAGCAGTGCCATGGATTTTCCCTATTCAGAGAGAGTTTCCATCAAGACGGAACCAGGATCCCAGGAAGAAGGCGCAGGTGAAATGCCGTATATGGATATAGAAATCCACCTTCCGGATGTAAAGAATGAATGTTTGCAGTATGCTGAGAGTGTTCAGCCAATTAGTAAGTTGCATTAAGTATATTATCACAAAGGAGTTTCAGACGACGCAGTCAGGACAGTTGCTTGTTTTCTACTTAACAAACTTGTTGTCCATCGGTTCTTGAAATGTTACCTTAGAAATATTGATTTACGGGAAACTGTCGAACCAAGACCCAAAGTCGAATTCCAATTCCTCAAGCACCTCACCACATTTAAGCATTTAAATTTAACATCTCACGTTATCTACTACAAATATCATGTCGGTTCATAAGATAACGCGTGTAAGTTGTATTTATTATTATGAAATTAGTCTCTATTGTTTATATCTCTATTATGATTTGATTTATATCCACAACCTCTCTCCATGGATATAAATATACTGTTTTGTAAATTTTTCGTTTTTTATATATTCTTTTGTATTGTATAATTTTTTTAATTCATATTCCTCCCTCACAAATTTACTTATTCCATATTGTGCTGCCTCAGTATAGGGTAAGCCACAAGGAGGAAATCCATGATTGGTTTTATTTTACTATATAATACTTATGTACAAACTGAATTAATGTAAACTGTCTATTTCCCGAAAATGAATAAATGATGCTTGCGGAATTCATATGGGATTGACTTTAAGAAAATTTGACGTTCTATCTGAAATTTCTCAAGAATATAATGAATCGATAAAACCAACCCAAAAGTGTTATTTCATGTCATTTTTAGAAATTAAAGTCAGACTTTCTGATCCCCCTTTTTCGTGTTTTCTCAATGGCATATTTAGCTTAACGTTAACGTTTATCCTGACTATGAAACCGTTGCTTTTGAAATGTGTCGTTTTTTTTTTGTTAAACAAATAATAGTGCTTTATTTTTGTTAAAATTAAAATGATTATTAGTCGTGAATTAGTGATTATTGTTGAAGTTTTATTTAAAGTTTGATTTTTGTGGTCTTATATGTTAAATTTTTATTTTGTGGAACTCTCTCGGAAAGTGAATTAACGTAAATAAAATCAATTCCTTTTTTGTACTTATCAAATATAATGTACCATTAAAATGTTTACATGATGCAACATTAATTACAAATCACCACTAAATAGCACCGACAACAACCAAACTTTTACTGTTTTACTCTCAACATTGTAATTGTGCATAAGTGTATTGTTATTTGTTATTGCAGGTAGCATTAATGTGGAGACTGTCCCCATTAAGACAGAATCAGGACTCCGAGAAGAAGGTGGAGGGGGAATCCCTTATACGGAAATAGACATAGACCTGCTGGATGTTAAAAAGGAATGCTTTTACCACTCTGAAAGTTTTACCCATACTGGCGGTAAAACCGATTTTTATTTGTATGAATTTGGTTTAATTGTTTTCGGTTATCATTTCGCATTCCTTTTTCTTTCAGATTCAATAACGGACACGAAGGGGAGTGGAGAAAAACTTTATTCGTGCTTCCATTGTAACTACTCTTGTTCACGCAAGTTAGCGTTAGCACCGCACGTACGCACACATGGAGTAAAACCCTTTTTATGTTCTGACTGCAACTATTCGTGTTCTCAAAAAGGAAGTTTAAAAAGTCACATGCGTACTCATACTGGAGACAAACGTTTTTCGTGTTTGGAATGCAAGTTTTCATGTTCTGAAAAGGTATCTTTAAAACGTCATATGTTTACCCATACTGGAGAAAAACCTTTTTCATGTTCCGACTGCAACTATTCAAGTTCTGAAAAGAGAAATTTTCAACGTCACATGCTCACCCATAATGGAGAAAAACCTTATTCTTGTCCTAGCTGTAACTATTCTTGTTCCCGAAAGGATTATTTAAAATCTCATATGCTAACCCACATTATAGAAAAACCTTTTTCATGTTCTGACTGCAACTATTCGTGTTCTCAAAAAGGACATTTAAAATGTCACATGCTTAATCACACTGGAGAAAAACCTTATTCTTGTTCTAGCTGTAACTATTCATGTTCTGTAATTGGGAATTTAAATCGTCACATGCGTATTCATACTGGAGAAAAACCTTATTCATGTTTCGACTGCAACTATTCATTTTCTTTAAAGAGTAATTTTCAACGTCACATGCTCACCCATACTGGCGGAAAATCTTATATGTGTTCCATCTGCAACTTTTCATGTTCTGTAATGGGGAATTTAAATCGTCACATGAGTACTCATACTGGAGAAAAACCTTTTTCATGTTTGGAATGCAATTTTTCATGTTCTGAAAAAGTATCCTTAAAACGTCATATGTTTACCCATACTGGAGAAAAACCTTATTCATGTTCCGACTGCAACTATTCATGTTCCCGAAAGGATTCTTTAAAACCTCACATGCTAACCCACACTAGAGACAAACTTTTTTCATGTTCTGACTGCAACTATTCGTGTTCTCAAAAAGGACATTTAAAAAGTCACATGCTTACTCATACTGGATAAAAACCTTATTATTGTTCTAGCTGTAACTATTCATGTTCCCGAAAGGATTATTTGAAACCTCACATGCTAACCCACACTAGAGAAAAACCTTATTCATGTTCTTACTGCAACTATTCATCTTCACATAAGCATAGTTTAAAACGTCACATGTTTACGCATACTTGAGAAAAATCTTTTTCTTGTTCCTACTGAAATTATTCGTTTTCAATAAAAGGACATTTACGAAGACATTTGCGAAATTTAAACCTTCACATACTTACGCATACTGGAGAAAAACCTTATTCATTTACCCTCTGCAACAATTCGTGTTCTCAAAAAGGACATTTACAAAGTCACATTCTTACCCATACTGGAGAAAAACCTTATTCTTGTTCTTCCTGTAACTATTCATGTTCCCGAAAGGAATATTTAAAACCTCACATGCTAACCCACACAATAGAAAAACCTTTTTCATGTTCCGACTGCAACTTTTCGTGTTCTCGAAAAGGACATTTAAAAAGTCACATGCTTACTCATACTGGAGAAAAACCTTATTCTTGTTCTAGCTGTAACTATTCATGTTCCCGAAATGATTATTTAAAATTTCACATGCTAACCCACACTAGAGAAAAACCTTATTCTTGTTCCTATTGTGAATATTCATGTTCTCAAAAGGTACATTTGAAACGTCACACGCTTACTCATACCAGATTATAAAAGTTGTTTATATTCCGACTGTAGTTAAGTAATGTAAAAAATAAAATTACGTAGTAATTGTACCCTTCTGCCAGTATTGTTTGTTCAACCCGGCCCCGCGCTTATAAGGTCATTCCGGCCTGAGGTGGCGTTTGAGGTAAACAGTACGCCAACACAACTATGTAGATCCCTTAACCCGCGACGCAACATTTATTTTCATTCTTTGTCATCTGGAAAGGCATTTTATAAAGTATCCACCGAGTATTTAATGGATTGCTTATCCTTGTAAATTGTGTTGGTTAATGTGACATTTTGTTAAATTCTGAGTAATTTTAAAATCGTTCTTAGATTAAAAAGTTGAATTATTTGTAGGAAATCAAATTTTCTTCTATTGAAAAAAAAATTGTTGAAAATTGGAATTTTGAAAAATGTTTTTCGTCTCTCATCATGTAGAATCAACTCTTGAAGTTAGCATGCTTTTCCCCCGGAAACCTTATATATATTTATCGGATATGACAGTAAAGAAATTTGTAACATAGTAAATGAGATCTCAGAAAAAAAACCTCTCGCAATATTCAATCACCGAATATTATCGGGAAAATATTTTAGTCTATGACGACCCAAAAACCTAAGCAGATAATGAAAACCATTAGTTAAGTACTTTCGGAACGAACATAGCCAACAAAATCCTAAAAGCCACTAATAAAACTCAAAATCTCCTAACCACACGGGTAAAATAACAGAACTCTCCTAACTCCACACCCATATCCCCACGTAGGTCGTGTACGTCTCTAATGTATGTTAAAATTAATAAGTGACAGATGGTCGGTACATTCGATGTTATTGTTTAAAATTTTATGTATAAATGTTAAATCAGATTCTCACTACTCATCTTTGGTGCAAATATTGAATGTACATGGAAATTATTGTTGGAGATAAGATATTTTATACATTTGTTTTATATTATCGTTGTTCAGTTTGGATTGTGGATTCCAAATTGGCGAAGCGTACACCAGTGTACTTCCGACTAATGCGAAATTTAATATTACGATTGTACTCGGATTACTATAAATTTTACCTATACGTCGTCAATGTGCTAATTAAATTTAATTTTGCTATCAATATTAACGCCGAGGTCTTTACATTCCCTTTTAAAGATGAAAGGTTCAATGTTAAGTTTCTAAATATATTTGATTACTGTCCTTTTCTGTATCCTGTATTTGTAATTGAACATCTATTTTTCCCAATGCATTAGTGGTTACGTACTTTATTCTATATTCATGTTTTGGCTCTGTGCATATGTGTATATCCCTGTTCATCTCCCTTTTTGTTTGTTCTACTTAACCTCCCTTTTGGGTAAAGATTTGTATGTGGCACTTATAATTATGTTATTTTTTTACTGTTTCGTGAATCAACTTATAATTTTATATGAAAATACCAATGTAAATTTGTACCTCTTAACTCCCATATATGTATTGTAAGTTTTTCTCGTCCTACAATGAGTTTTGTAACTCATCGGGATTGCTCTAGCAAGAAACAAAAAAATACATTGTGTGGCAAGCCTACGCACGACGGAAGTGAAACTTTTAGTATTCTTCTCTCTCTCTTTTCATTTCATTCTCCCTTTTTTTCTGTCTATTGACATATTTATAAGTAGCATGTGATAAAAAAATTAAAAGTTATAAAATTATGGGATTCGAACCCGGGTCCTGCACAACGAGTGTCGAACGCTCTGCCTCTAGACCGCGAGGAGAAATATTTCGCGCGACGCGGCGTTATCGGCCTTGATTAGTAATTTAAATGATTCAAAATAAAAATAATTAATCAAAATACTATGCGAATCTACCGGCTCGATTTGTAAGCTATATTTCGACCAAAATATCATATTGGTACCGTAAAGTAAAGTAAAGGTAAATCAACAAATTTATGTAATTTTTTACTACATTATTACAAATCGTTGATAAAAAAAATTAAAAGTTATAAAAATATGGGATTCGAACCCGGGTCCTGCATAACGAGTGTCGAACGCTCTGCCTCTAGACCGCGGTTATTACGTATTCGACCAAAATATCATATAGTCAAAATATCTTAAAGTCGCAGCTCGATAGCATTAATTTTATCACTTTTCCTCGTATTAAAAAAATCACAAAAAGAAAATTCGCAGCACGAGAGCATTTTATCACTTATAAAAAAATTTATTATTAAAAAAATCACAAAAAGAAAAAAAATAGTTAAAGCGGGGATCGAACCTCGGTTCTTCACGACGAAAATCGATCGCTCTGCCTCTAGACCGCGAAGCTGAGTTTGGAGAGTGACCTAAACTAAGTATATAATATTGGCAAGGCTCTAATAGCGAAATGATCACGGTTTTTGATGACGGTCGATTGGTTTTACTCCGGTCCTCGAAATTGCATAACGCGCGTAAAGAAGTTTCACTTCAAAAATAAATACGTTAATTATTTTTATATCTGAAATGGTTGTTCTTAAAAAATACTATTTTCAATTTGATAATAACATTATTATAAACAAAAGGATGGCTTAGTAGTTGGTTTTAGTACTAGCCCTTAAGTGTGTAGATATATTTTTTAATTATTTAAAAGATATGATTGTTTTAACAGTCGTGCAATAAGTTTTGTAAATAAACTGGTACTATTCGATGACTTTTCCTTAACTTCATTTAAAACTCCACAAAAAATCATTATTTACCCAAGAAATTGGATAAACGTATTATTTTTTTTTCTGACTTGTGTATTAAAAATAATTTTTATTTAACATTTTTAGTAAAGATATTTGGGGATGTTGTAAGGAGAGCAGCCTGCTGAAACTATTAAATGGATGGCCGCAATCAAAGGTGTTGAATTAAAAGGCGATGACATCCTCGACAACGAGAAAATTCCGGACCGACGACCTGGAGTTCCCCCGAAATTCCACGTACGATTTTCCAGCCCCCAAAAAAGACGACAGATTCTACTGAACAAAAACAACTAAACACAATCACAACTCAAGGAAATGGATTCCAGAAGATTTTTGTTAGTGAAATCCTTGGTCCCTATTTCAAAGATCTTCTGTGGAGGTCTAAAACAAAGGCAAAAGAAATGGGCTTCAAATATGTCTGGTACAAAGACTGCAAAATAATGATTAGGAAAAATGAAGGCGACAGGCAAATACACTACATAAAACATTCGGATTATCTTAAAATGATGAGTTTCTTTGATTGAGAGTCCCACTCTTACCGGCCAGTCACTGGGTCGATTCCCCCAATATTGGTGTGTTATATATATGCTTTTTCCGCACTGTAACAATAATCACCTCCTACACTTTCAATAAAAGGTTGAAACCCCCGGTGATGGCCATGTATTAGTGGAGCTCTAATTCAAGGGAAAACCCATTACCTCCATGATTTTATTTTTTAATCTTGAATCATCATTATAAACCGATAGTATAGGCTTAAAGAAGAGCCCAAAATCAGTTTTAGAATTTTCCACCAGCCGACCCTCTCGCCAAAGCTTCTAGAAAATTGATGCCTAAACTCTTGGAGATAACCCCCCTAAGCAAAATTTATGTTAACAATGTGTAAAATGCAGTCAACTGTATGCATTATATTGATAAAATAATTGCCTTTGTTTATAATTCAATGAAAAAAATATATATTAATGGAAAGTACGCAAAATAACGAAAAATTTAATATTAAAAAAAAAACATTGTAGAATGAGGAAAAGTAACCAAAACTAAGCAAATTATTCTCTAAGTGATACCGTTCGAAGCAGTCTAAATGAAGGGCGCGGTTGCAGGCCCGTCACCGATAGACCGTTGGATTGTTTTTACATAGAGCACAACGAATTCGAGATTCGCCACGATATGTCAAATGAAATTCTTGCAATCGACGCACACGATTCCCATCTTCTGCGTCATGGCCTTCTTCCTCCACACGAGAATCTCCGAATCCGGTATTGACCTGATTTGGAAAAGACAATAAAAGAGTACGGGTGACTTCCACACGGAATGCCATCTGGGAAGGTTTTCTCTGTCGCCTAGTGATCTAGTTTCACATATCATGCTCGTACTTCCTAAAGAAGCATAACAACTTCCATCAATTTAAAAGAGCGCTGCTGAGGCAAGATGCAAATAGAGGCCAGTACCACTTCTTTGACCGAATGTTGACCCGATAATTTTGTATACCATTATCATGGAGGTCTACCCCAGCCATTCCCAAATTATAATTTCGTATTGGCGCTGGGCAATCGATTTTTTTTTGCAATTCCTTCAAAACTTTGCCTTTTTTGTCTTTCTTCAATTTCTGCCAACTCTGCACTTGACTTACTGGCTCCATTCTATCATAGTTCGTGGCCACTGTTACTTCACGATTGTCCTAACCAACGGCATACGAGGATTTGGCTTTCTACGTCTACCACCGCATCAAATTCACCTGCTAGGTAAATGTTCGCTATGCGCAAGGGAAATATAGAAGAAAATGTTACCTTTAAGCAATTGCTTTCCTGTCTTTAACTTGCCTGAAGCTTCAAGGTTAGGGAAGCGAACTGGCTTACATATGCCAGTAGCGCACACTCTCTTATCCTTCAGGATATATATCAAATGGTGAGATGTGAAGAAATTAAAAGCTATGAATATTCATAATTTTCCCATATTAAATCCCCTATTTTGAGATATGTATTGACTACACAGCACCGGAACGCGTGGATTTTTTTAAGAAATTAAGGGAAAGGTTAAGATAAAGTTTGTTAAGTTTGCACCAATCTTGTAATTTGTTTAAATGTGAATATTATTCAACTCAATTTTGTTCAATTATTGTTTTTTATAATTTTAAATAGTTATTAATCATCGGCGAAAAGCAGTACTTCAACATTATTATCTAAAACAGTGAAAATATTGTTTATAAAAGAAAGAAAAGTATTGTATTATTTTTAAATAAGCATAAAGCATATAGCTTCCTTAAAACTTCTATACAATATCCTCATCCGAAGCCATCTCGATTACGGATCTTGTCTGTTTGATCCAATGTCCACTTCAAATTCTCAAAAATCCAGTCAAAATCACTTCGCCTTGTCTTAGGAGCCATGAAATCTTTTCCAATCAACGCAATGCAAGTGGAATGTTGCGAACCTCCCTTACATATAAGAAGGCGATTCCTGGCAGAAAAATATGTTTACAAAATATGTTCAAAAACATCCCATCCCTTGATTCCTATACTTCAATCCTTAAAGTATGAGGTTAATTCAAATCACTTTTGGAAAAATCATACACCTTCCCTTTTTTATGATTGCCACAACGCTTTCCTGGATTTATCTACAAAGACTTATCTCAATGAATCTCTTTCCTTATACTCATACCCCTATGAAAGCCTTACTTTCTATCCGAAGGTCCATCAATTTATAGGAATAAGTAAAAAAAACATTAAAAACTCAACTCAATTAAATAATGCAGAATTTAACACAATTATTGAAAACAACTGGCCAAATTACATAAAAATTTTCACAGATGGCTCCAAACTCAGTCAGGACTCCCATTGCGGGGCCAGTGTCTATGTTCCTCACAGAAAATTGTGTTTCCTTTGCTGAATGCATAGCTATCATTGAAGCTATTCAACTCGTCAAATCATTAAATATTAAAAACGCACTCATCCTTTCAGACTCGCTTAGCTCACTACAAAAAATAAGCGCATCCCCACTCAATTCCAGTAGCGACTCTCTAATCTGCTCGATCAGGGACCTACTGCATTCCATGTCACTGGTTCATGCATCAGTGGTCCTAGCCTGGATACCGGGACACCTCGATATTACTGGGAATGAAATGGCTGATTATATTGCTAAGGAAGCCACTGCCCATGGTCCGTTGAGTGATATCCCTATTCCGGTTAGAGACCATTTCCCTATTCTAAAAACTAAGTACCAACTCCAATGTTCTTCTGAATGGAAAAAATATTCTCCGATAAAAGGTCACCAGTACTCATTAATTCAACCTTCTATTCCTGTTAAGCCCTGGTTTCACAAATACACTACCATGCCTAAAAATATATATTTCTTCCTTAACCCGAATGCGGCTGGGTCACACTTGTTGTCTTAGCCATCTTGCCAGGTTCCACATAGTCAGTTCGCCGAACTGTGATTGTGGGTCAGAGGATACTCTGGACCATAATTTTTTTGAGTGTCCTATCAATGACCAATTTCCAAACTTCATGCATGAATTGGTAAAACTTGATATTAAATTGCCTACCAGTATACCCTGCCTTCTTAGTTTAAACACTCCTGAAATTTACCATTTGTTGGCAAAATTTATTTATAAAAATGGCCTTAATATCTGACCATAATAATAAATATAAACCAAATTTCTTTCACTTTCATTTGTATTCACTTGTTTAGGTTCCTATTTTCATCTATTTTTACTAATCCCAACTCTGCATATTTTGACTGAGTTAAAACACTATTCTTTATGCATGTATATACATATGTATATTTTTCTTGATTCTTTTATTGTATTTGCTTATATTCATTTCATAGAACTGTTTTAAAAAAAATAATGCTTCTAATTTTGGAAAAATCTGTTCTTTTATATAACAAAAAATGCCCACTACTATTGTGCACAGGTTCCTATTTTTATAATTTTGTAATTACCCATTATTACCAGCTCTGTATTGTTTTTGTTAAGTTATGTTTATGTTACACCCATGTTATGTTTATGGTAGGTTTATGTTTATGATATGTTATGTTCATGTTATGTGCATGTTATGTTATGTTTATGTTATGTTCATGGTATGTTTTATAATCACATTGGTTTACTCCCATATGCTGTGTTTGTTTATAAGATTGCCAATTTCATAATTCTGTTTAAAAAAAACGCAACTAATTTTAGAAAAATCTTTGGTTAAATAACGAAAAGCGCCCACTTATATTGTACACAGGTTCCTATTTTTATAATTTTGTGATAATCTACTGTTACCAGCTCTGCACCGTTTATGTTAAGTATGTTATGTTATGTTTATGTTATGTTTGGTTTATTTATGTTACTTTATGTTATGTTTTGTTGTCTAATCAATTTTATCCTGTAATTTGTTGTATTTATTGATAAGAAAAATGTTGTGATGTATGGCCAAGATCACTCTTAATGGGTGAAAGCCAATATAAAGAATAAAAAATAAATAAAAATTTAAGGTAGAACCCGCAGACAACCTGTCACGTGGCAACTTTGGTGGGCCACTTTTTTAAAGTAGGACCTGTCGATACCAATATTGAAAAATTCTAAAATTAATTATTCAAAAAAATTCGTTTAAATTGTATTCATCGCTTTGCGTGATCATGTGGATTCTTTTAAGGCTGGCTGTTGGTTTTATGTGCATAAATCATTTGTTTTATTAATATACCGTAAATATTTTCAACCAAACACAAAAAAAGCACATCGGATATTTTAGATAGATTTAATTAATATTAACAATTGACACTCATGTCTAAAAAATTATTTTAATAAACTTCAAATAATGAATTTAAAACACCGACGACGTTTATCCAACTTTTACATTGGACACGACAGACACAATCGTACTTCTGTTTTACAATGTTGTCTACTTGGGATTGTATTTTTTTCTCCTGAATAACTGAATTTATGAATAACGTCTGTTTGATTGTAATCTTTTAATGTTGTATGATTCATTAAAAATAAATGTACTTATTCTGGGAGCTTTTCACACTTCTGAATTAAATGCACACCGTCATACTAGGTCTTATGGCATAAGCAATAAGAATACACTTGAAAAGACAAAAATTCAAAAGAGAAAAGTTATAACAGTGAAAAAATCAAAATATATAAACTTTGTGGTAGAAGTATGACTAAAGGTCATTGAAAACAATTTTAAAATTTAGTTTATTTTAGTTTTAAAAAGGAGCAAATCAAATATTTTACAATGCGAAAAAAATAGGGATGATTCTAGGGAAAATAAACTACTCTAACCACTAATTAATGATATTAATTATGAATATTGGAGACTCTCTTATGTGACGCCAGATCACAGTTTCACTATCGCAAGTTTCGAGCAAGCCTATTTTGTAAATAAGTCTATGTGTCATATTAAGGTATAGTTATGTGAAGTTGAATTCTTAAAACGGATTTTTAATTCTTACGGAATAAGAAAAAAGGTTTTCCTCTACTGTGGGTCATCATGTCTTTCTACAAAACCCCATTTGAGACCATGAATAGCTTCAATCGGAACACGAAAAACGTTTTTTTCCGATGTGAGTCTGCATGTGTCTCGTCAAATCTCCCTTTTGAGAACATGAAAATTTGCAGTCGGAACATGAAAAAGGTTTTTTTCCACTATGAGTCAGCATGTGTCTCGTCAAAACATCCTTTCGAGAACATAAGAATTTGCAGTCGAAACATGAAAACGGTTTTTCTTCACTGTGAGTCATCATGTGTCTCGTCAAAACTCCCTTTTGAAAACAAGAATATTTACAGTCGGAACACGAAAAAGACTTTTCTCTACTGTGAGTCAGAATGTGTTTCATCAAATTTCCCTTTTCAGAGCAAAAATATTTACAGTTGGAACAAGAAAACGGTTTTTCTCTACTGTGAGTCAGCATGTGTCTCGTCAAATTTCCCTTTCGAGAACATAAAAATTTGCACTCGGAACACGAAAAAGGTTTTCTTCCGCTGTGAGTCAGCATGTGTATCTTCAATTGTCCCTTTTGAGAAAATGAAAATTTGCAGTCGAAACATGAAAAAGGCTTTTCTCCAGTGTGAGTCAGCATGTGTCTCGTCAAATTTCCCTGTTGAGAATATGAATTTTTGCAGGCGGAAGATGAAAAAGGTTTTTGTCCATTGTGAATCCGCAAGTGTTGTTCTAAATGTGACATTGACTTGCAGGAGTACTTACAATGGGCACAAGAAAATGTTTTTTCCACAGGATGTGTCTTTTGATCAGTCAATGAGTCTGAAAAATATTACGAATAAAATTAACGTTAACGCATCACTGATTCAAAAAATGTAAAAAAATAGAAAACATGAATCGTTATATACCTTTTGTCTGGGTTTTTCTTTGAAAGTGATTTAGGCATTGCTTTTTAACATCCGGCAGGTCTATGTCATTTTTCATAAAAGGAATTCCCCCTCCATTCTCTTCTCGGGGTCCTGGTTCAATCTTGATGCTAACAGTCTCCACTTTAATGGTAACTAGAAAATACAAACAACAATACTAATTAATGAGTCCAGACGAATAGCATTATTAAAGTCGTCCCTCTCCTAGGGAGTTCTACAACAAAACCTGTTTTAATTATAAAAAAGTTTTATTTTAAAAATATCAATACGATAAATGATGCCATCTATTATTAACCCTGTAAAAACGTGAATTCGGATAACAGTCTTTTAAGGTTAATTTAGGAAATAAGACGGACCGCAGATGTCCGCCTCAGGATCAATGCTTCAAGAAGGAAATACTATTAACTCTTGGGCACATTCTATACGGAGTTTTGTATAATTAGAAAACTTATGTTTGAATCAATATAACTTGTGTTTTTATGCACCCTTATTTAACTTATTCATTATCCCAAATAAAGTTTGTTAGAAGTTTGCTGTAGTTTGGCAGTTTCCAGTAAATATACAAATTAAGGTAAATACCAAAGTACGGCAAGAAAGGATTTTCAAAACAAATGATGGCCTGCCAGAGCAAAATTTCAAAGCTGACATGGATTACGAGCATCGAAATTTAACATTATACATTTTTTCACATAAGCATTGCAACTTACAGGTTTTCCGAGTACTCTCCGCATTCTGTATGCATTCCTTCTTTACATCTGAAAAGCCAAAATCCATATCCCCATACGGCATTTCACAACCGCCTTCTTCCTGTGGCTCTGGTTCTTTCTTGATGGAAAGACTCTCTGGATTAGGAAGATCCATGGTAAGACTGTGGTAGGATTATGGAATTGGTTCAAGCCCCACACTTACACTGAAGTGGTGTGGTTTAATCAACTAACGACAGAGATGAGGTAGAATTGCAGTTTTAATATTCTCCTGACGAAGGAAGGGCGCTTCCGAAACCGGTAAAGTGCAATTTAAAGTGTTCTAAAACAAATTTATATATTTTATTGTAAAATAAAAATATTTAATAAAATAACGAGTGTGGATGTATTGTAACGTCATTGGGTGTATGCATATCCAATATTTGGAAAAAAATAAATAATTATGATGGAATAGAGTTCAAAGTTGAGATAATTGATAACGGTTGGCAGAAATTGATGCTGTCATCCTCCGTATCTATATTTAAAGTGACAATCGTATATTCAATTCGCCATTCCCTCTGACAAAATATTGGTATATCCTGTTAAAAGTTTAGTTTTATTGCGTGAGACACAGCGCAGTTCTACATTTGACCATACAAATTACTCGGGAGGAATATGTCGGCATTAGAACTTACCGATAACTTATGATAAAGACGTTACATCTCAATCCGAACTATCTTGCAAATTAGAGTGACAGATGCTTTCATGATTGTGATCTATGGTTATGTTCAAGGTGTTGCCATTTTGCGACGATTTAGTACCATCCCAAAATATTATTTCTAAAATTGGAAACTATCTGTATAAAATAGTTAATATTTATTTATTTTTTATTTTATAAAATACAGTATAATTATTTAAATTTACATAGTAAGAACATATTTCAATTAAAATTAACATGTTTACCTTTACAAGAGTCTAATTAATGCTCGTGTGTAAAGGGAAAAAAATAAAAACCTAACTACATATATGTAAATAGAAGAAAAAATAAATCATAAAAACGTATCAAGTGAAGAGATTTTAGTTTTTTTGTACAATAATTTATAAAATAATTTAGTGAGATATCATCGTCATTCTAATTCGTTAAATTATTTAAGGTAGTGAATTTTTTTTTTTTTTTTATTTATTGTTTTTGTGTTTAATTCGTAGAACTCCATTTAATTTTTTTATAAATTTAATTTAGATTAAATTTGATAATATTATTATTAAGTTCTGCAAGTGTTTTAGTTTTTTATTATTGTGACAGCTGTTTCGGCTTACAAGGCCATTTTCAAACTGTGGTTAGTCCACATTGAGACGACGTTTTTATACTATTTCAAATGTTAATTTTGAAGGTGCATACATTGATTTATTACTGGTTACACCGATGACATGATCTATTGTTGGTTAAACCAATCTATGTTTTCCCCTCAGTAAATGGTAATGGGTTCTTAATTATTTACTAATGACTTTATTGCTATGAATTATTTGGGTGCATTATACTGCTTGGGTTTTGTGAAAATACTAAGAAGTGGTGAGTAAATTATTTTCCGTACTTTATTAATTAGTGTTAAATTTGGGTCATTCGTTCGTTTATTGATTTCTAATTGTTCAAGTAAATTTAATCTAATGCCCTTTTTTTCTATATGCAATGGTTTAGGACCCTTGTTGTTAAGTGGGTTATGATTATTCACCAAGAGATGTTCTGCGAATTTTGAGGATGTGTTTTTATTATTATAACATCGTATATGTTCTTGGAATCTAGTTGAGAATGCCCTCCCCGTTTGTCCGATGTAAGTGGCGTTACAATCGGCGTGGTCACATTTTAATTCATATATGCCACTGTTATTGAGTATAGGGATTTTACTTTTAGAGTTTTTAAGGCTTGTTCCTAAATTATTGTTTGTTCGAAAAGCTATATTTAAACCACATTTTTTAATTTCTTTTGCAATTTTTTCAGATATTGGGCCGAGGAATTCGAGACATGCAAATTTTTCTATATTTTTGTTATTTACCGGATATATTAAATTGATTTTATTTTTATATTTCTTATTTTTTATTATTTTTTCAATGTTATTTGCCTCATAGCCGTTATTAATCGCGATCGTTTTTATCGTTTCCTTTTCTTTTACATAAGCTTTATTGTCTAAGGGAATGTTAATGAGTCTATGTACCATTGAATGGTACGCTGATAATTTATGAGACCAAGGATGATTTGAATTTGAATTTATTGTTGTATCTGTAAAAGTTGGTTTTCTAAATATTTCAAAGGTATGTTTATTATTACTTTTACCAATTGTCAGATCTAAAAAGTTTATTTTACCTTCAATCTCATGTTCAACTGTGAAGCAGATTTGCTTCACAAAATCTGCTTCACAGTTGAACATGAGATTGAAGGTAAAATAAACTTTTTAGATCTGACAATTGGTAAAAGTAATAATAAACATACCTTTGAAATATTTAGAAAACCAACTTTTACAGATACAACAATAAATTCAAATTCAAATCATCCTTGGTCTCATAAATTATCAGCGTACCATTCAATGGTACATAGACTCATTAACATTCCCTTAGACAATAAAGCTTATGTAAAAGAAAAGGAAACGATAAAAACGATCGCGATTAATAACGGCTATGAGGCAAATAACATTGAAAAAATAATAAAAAATAAGAAATATAAAAATAAAATCAATTTAATATATCCGGTAAATAACAAAAATATAGAAAAATTTGCATGTCTCGAATTCCTCGGCCCAATATCTGAAAAAATTGCAAAAGAAATTAAAAAATGTGGTTTAAATATAGCTTTTCGAACAAACAATAATTTAGGAACAAGCCTTAAAAACTCTAAAAGTAAAATCCCTATACTCAATAACAGTGGCATATATGAATTAAAATGTGACCACGCCGATTGTAACGCCACTTACATCGGACAAACGGGGAGGGCATTCTCAACTAGATTCCAAGAACATATACGATGTTATAATAATAAAAACACATCCTCAAAATTCGCAGAACATCTCTTGGTGAATAATCATAACCCACTTAACAACAAGGGTCCTAAACCATTGCATATAGAAAAAAAGGGCATTAGATTAAATTTACTTGAACAATTAGAAATCAATAAACGAACGAATGACCCAAATTTAACACTAATTAATAAAGTACGGAAAATAATTTACTCACCACTTCTTAGTATTTTCACAAAACCCAAGCAGTATAATGCACCCAAATAATTCATAGCAATAAAGTCATTAGTAAATAATTAAGAACCCATTACCATTTACTGAGGGGAAAACATAGATTGGTTTAACCAACAATAGATCATGTCATCGGTGTAACCAGTAATAAATCAATGTATGCACCTTCAAAATTTTCATTTGAAATAGTATAAAAACGTCGTCTCAATGTGGACTAACCACAGTTTGAAAATGGCCTTGTAAGCCGAAACAGCTGTCACAATAATAAAAAACTAAAACACTTGCAGAACTTAATAATAATATTATCAAATTTAAGGTAGTGAAGTTTATTTTATTTTTAAATTTATTATAGTCCGGTTCTAATCTCATCTTTGTCGTTAGTTTATTAAACCACACCACTCCAGTGTACGTGTAGTAGTGTTGTGCAAAACTGGTATGCATTAATGGAGTCCATAAGCGATCCATTGTATTTTGCCTATTGCTCTCGACACGAACCATGGCATGGTGTGACTGTGTGTGTTAAATATAGTAATTTTTCGTAGTGGGTAGGTTTTGTTGTGATCGCGCAGGTAATTAGTGAATTTCTTCCTGCAGACTGAATGCTCAACAAATGAAATCTCCAGCCGTATGTGTGGTAAAACAATGTTTGATCGTTTGAGAAATGTGGACATCGGCAAAGAATTCAAGGCTGATATAAACGTAATGAGTTAGACTAAAAAAAGTACTCTCATATGGATTGGACATGTATAGAGAATGAATGATGAAAAGCGTGTATCGAGAATATTATGTTTATATGTGAATGGCAGAAGAATTCGGTAACGCGCGAAAAAGAGATTGCAGGATCAAGTGAATCAGACATTAATTTGAGTTGGGTTATGTAATGAGAATAAAATAAATAGTACGTAGGAAACGATTTACAAAATAATAAGAACAATGTTTATCGATCATGGCAGGAGTTAAGAACCTGCAGCCCGTGCTTTGGGTCCGACCTGGTGCCCACAAAAATAATAATTCTTTCAGAACGCGATAACGAATTTCTTCCACGTTCCAAAACCCAGAGAAAGGTATAACATATCTGACTAGGTACTTAGTTATAAAATTAAATAAAAATAAGGTAGCTTAGACGCAAATAAATATGCGATCCAACATCTCTGTTTAATTTTATTTCTATTTCTTATTATTTTACTAATGAGAAATTAAATTGGGGACTGGCTTTCAGATAAAATTGCAGTTGTGGATTCATATGCTGACGAATTTTTAAGGAATTCAAATTTATCAAAACTGGGTACTCGCACAAATATTAAATCTTAATTTAAAGAAATTTTTATGCCGAATGTTGTGTAAAATGTCCATATGCTGCAAACCTCCAAGGAAATTCATTGGCTTGTTCCACATGTAAGGATTATCTAAACTCGTGGAGTCATATGCAGAATTCCTTTTAAGTTAAAACCAATCTTGAACTTAAAATTCGATTTGCGGACTCATCTGTCGAAGCATCTTTAAACCATACCATTCTTGCGTTCCGAGATATTCGAAGAATTCATTTCAGGCGTGTAAATAAAATAGGTACCTTTAACAAAATCGGTACTTGAAGAATTTTATTTTGCACATTTTTCCTAATTTTATTGATAGCAGTTTTATAACAATGAATTGTTTTACGGTAGTGTCGCAATACTAACGCCGTTCCACTCTTTGCGGATCTCCACATTTCTCACACGATCATACATGGTCTTACCCAAAGATGTGCAAAATGGGTACCCAAAACCATTTGAAATGCAAAATGGAAATGGGTCAAAACTTTTCCATTTGAAAATGCAAAATGCAAAATGGTTTTTAGAAAAGCATTTCAAATGCAAAATGCAAAATACCTATTTTCAAAATGCATTGAAAATGCAAAATGGTTTCTCAGGTCAAACAATTAAAATAATTATAGAATTGTTAAACAATTGTCATTTAATAATGGACATCAATTTAGAACAAACATATTACATGATGGTAAATCCAAAAACACCACGACCATAAATATACCACTCTCATCACGACTACAGATTATGAAACCACAAAAAATTTGCGCGGAACTAATGTTGCCAACGTAAAAACATAGAAACTGCTATCTAACATTTAATATTACAGCGTCATGGCCCCATGTTCAGTATTTAAATCAGTATTTTTTGTAATGGTATCACTCAATTGCCAGGGCTCCTACCAGGGAGCAACTTGACAAATGTAAATTATCTCTCATAGCGAGGTTGAGGACCGACTGATAAAATAGAAAATGGAAAAATGGAAAATGCATTGAGAAAAGCATTTAAAATGCAAAATGGAAAATACCTATTTTGAATTTTGCATTTCCATTTGAAATGGATTTATTTGAAATAAAGCACATCTCTGGTCTTACCACACATACGCTCCATGTATAATTGTGTTAGCTGAAGTTTTTTTTCGTATTTTAATATATTTATCCAATTTTTTTAATATTAAAAATAGGCCACCGACGCGACCCCTAATTGCAATTCATCTTTGAAGATTTCTCAGCAAGAGCATTGACACCTCCTTTAGAACCTATTTACGCTCGAGTGGCGATTTAATGACAAGTGTATCTGCGATATATAAGTCTGCCTGTGACCTGTGACGCTTTAAATGTTCATTTCAATAACATGAAGAGTTGCACTCTGAGCAAAAATATGGTTTTTCCCCAGTATGTGTAGGAATGTGACGTTTTAAATGTGCTTTTATGTCACAAGAATAGCTGCAGTTGGTAAATAAAAACGGTTTTTCTCCTGGATGGACTCCAGCGTCTGACTTTTTAAATATCATTTTTCAGAACACAAATAGCTGCAATAGCGACAGGTAAATGTATCTCCCCACTAACTGTGTGGCGGGCCGGATCAGGAGAAACCTTTTGACGAATCCAGCAAGACTCCTTCGGAACATCACTGCGCCACAGTCGGAGGGATGGAGGATCATCTGATGTATGATGATGATCATACATCAGACACTCCAAGACACACTGACCGTATGATCCCTACGAACCCCTTCTACCCTTTTCCTTCGCCAAACTTCCTCTTCTTCCTTTCCAAGGAATACCGTCCAGACAGCATTTCCAAAGATGACACAAAGGCCATGTGAGGCGAATAAGTGTCCGCAGAACCTTTTGCGTGGAACTAAGAAAGAGCGATGCACTATGTAGTATAACAACTGGAATCGGACAGCTAACAATAACACTCCTTTTGTATACGGCGGTACGGTTTAAATTACCGCTTTACTCTAAACGCCTGTTTAGGTTTAAAAAGCGAGCTTTGTTATTTAGTTCAGGCACAAATATTTAAATGTTTTACGATGACCTCCTAAAGAACAAAAACTTTACTGTATATTTAGTTTTTAATTGATTTTATTAATTTTCTGTATATGTAGCAACAATTTGACTAAAAATAAAGTATATTTGTGTTTATAGTTTTATTTGTGGGTCAATTCAAACGCTAAAACGACTCTCCGGAAAAATAGGTTATTCACGAACACCACAGTGGTATATCAAATTAGTTTTATAATGTTTGTAAAACTAAATTTACTTTTGTTAATATAAAAAATTATGTAAAAATTTTTTTTTTTTTTTTTTTATTAAATATCAAAATAATATACAAAAATCAAAAAGTCCCAATAAACTACTTTAAAGTAGTTTGTCATTGGGTGCTTTTAACTTAAACAGATTATATCAAATGTATACATTCATATCATGAGAGGTGTAATACAATAAAAATAAAAACAAAAAACAATTAAAGCGTATGCAGTTAGAAATAGTTTGTATTAGAGTCTAGTACAAACTATTTCTTTCAGCTAGCCAATTTTTCAACAAAAAATTTCTTTTTATATTTGTACATTTTTTGATTTCTGCAGGTAACATATTTAAACAATTTGATATCATGTAGTCTAGCGTTCTTTGTCCATATTTGTTTACATGCTTTGGTACGATTAGTCCTTCATTTAATGTAAAACGAGTATTGTAAGTGTGTTCCAGTCTATTTATGTACATAGGGCTATTTATGTGCTGAAAAATTATTTTATACCACATAATTGCTCTTACCGAGAGGATTTTCAGATTTTGATAAAGGTATGGAACATTATGCCTTTGTTCATATAAACTTTTATGAGCTAATAATTTAACAAGAGAATTTTGAACTGATTGAACATGATTTATATTTGTTTTAGAGGAAAATCCCCAAGCTGTAATTCCATACCTTATGATAGATTCAGCTAGTGATAAATAAATTATTCGAAGTGTGCATATTGAACATAAAATTTTAATTTATATAATCTACTAATAATAGATCTCAGTCGTTCACAGACTTTATTTATCTGTAAATCCCATTTGAAAAAACAATCAATAATAACACCTAAATAAACATATTTTTTAACCAGTTCAATATTTTCACATGTACACAACGCAGGGATACCAACATGTAGGCAATCTGAATTGTGTGTTTTAATTTCGGGTATAATAGTATTTACCTTGGCATTTGGTGATCTAATGTGTATCAATTTAGTTTTTTTTGCATTTATGATTAGGCCAGAGTCGTGAGACCATTTTAAAAGTTCAATGTAATCTTTTTGTAAAAGTTCAATACATAATTGCAAATCACTGCAAGAAAACACCAATGCAGTATCATCCGCGTACACAAAGTGTTTTACATGTTTAAAAATAAATTTAATAAAAGATACATAAATTATATATAAAATAGGACCTAATATGGAACCTTGAGGAACACCTGCTAAGATTTTTCTTTTTTTACTTAATGTGTTCAAAAGCTTTATTTGCATGCACCTGTTGTTCAAATAATTTTCAAATAGTTTTAGAAGTTTCCCTCTTATTCCTATGATTTCTAGTATTTTCAACAATTTTTTATGGTTAATAGTGTCAAATGCCTTGGAATAATCTATAAATAAGACTAATACATGATGTTTATTATTTAAATTATTATTTATCAAGCTGGCAAACTTTTGAAGTAGCACTTCAGTGCCCTTTTTTTTGGAATCCATATTGGTTAGTATCAATAATAGAAAAATCTTCCAAATATTTTATTAATTTAATTTGAATGTATTTTTCAAGAATTTTTTCGAGTGATGGCAAAATACTGATTGGTCTATAATTACCCAAAATGGTGTGATCACCTCCTTTATAAATGGGTCTGATAATACTACATTTTAAATCATCTGGAATTTTTGCTTCAAATAAGATTCTGTTTACAAAATGGGTTATAATTGGACCTAATGTTAATATATGTTTTTTAATATCGCTCATTCTGATATTATCGATTCCAGGAGAAGAGCTTTTAAGTTGTTTCACAATGTTTTCTATATCAGCAATTTTAGCCCTAGGTAGGTACATGCTTTGAGGCATCTCCTCTGGTTCAAACCCAGTTGTCCTGTCATTATATTTATGTAACATATTGCAAACATTGTCAGAGAAATAATCAACAAAGTCATTTGTTACGCTTTCTTCGGTCCGATCTTTCATCAAATATTTGGATGCAACTTGGTCACAATCATTTTTACATTTCTTTCCTAAAATTTGATTACATTCGTCCCATGTTTTTTTTGAGTCTTGAAATATATTTTTGAATTTATCATTATAGTATGAGGTTTTTAATTTTATTAACAATTTATTTAAAATATTTCGAAAACACTTATATTCTTTTTCATAGTATTTGTTCGTTGGAGCATTTCTCCAACGTTTGTATAAAAAATCTCTTTTTTTTAATTTTATAAAGTGCATCAGTAGATATCCATTCATTTATGGCATGCGGTCGGTTTTTTGATTTTTTGCTAATTTCAATTGTGCTTTTTTTATACAAGTCATCAAAATAATTTTTAATTTTCAAATAAATAACAGAACATTCGGTTTCCTTTAGAAGCGATTTCCAATCATAATTACAAATATGTTTATCAACCAGTTTTTGCGAAAGAATTTTAACTTGATTATAATCATTTGAGTTTAAATTATCTACCGAGTTATAGCGTATACTTATAGCTGTTGTGTTGTGATCGGCAATGTTATAGTCACATACACATGCGAAGATTGTACTGGTTAATCCAGCGGGCAGTTTACCGCTTATTCGCACGTAGAAATGATCGATACATGAACTATTTATTTTCTGTTTAACAATTACTTCCCTAGTGACGCCATCTATACATTTTTTCAAATAGTTATTTGTAAGAATATTTTCATAATTTATTATGATAGGATAATTTTTGTTTAATAAATTTAAATTTATGTCGCCGAAAAATATTACACTTTCATTTGATTTAATATTGTTTTCAAACACAGAGGATATTTCTGACAAAAATGATAGCTTATTTAGATTCGGAGGTCGGTATATTGCTAAGACATTTAAAGTGCTCTTATTAATTTGGAAGTGTCAATATTCCAAAAACGTTCTCAAAAAATTTGGTGTCCAGAAATATTTGCGAAAAGGAAAGGTTATTCTTTATATATAACAAGATGCCTCCACCGGATTTTTGTTTTCTACAATAGTGATACGAATTGTATCCGGGAATATCATAAAGATTAACAAGTTCCGAACGAATTGCCGTTTCGCAAAGCATGAGTACGTCAACGTGATTTAAACGGTCTTTAAAATAAACATGAAATAGGTCGAAATATTTACATATTGACCTAATGTTTAGTTGAACAAAATTAAGTTTACTTGTTTCACATTTCCTTGAATCTTGCTTTTGAAACCATTCACGCAGGTTATTTACTTTACAAAAATTAATATCATTGTCATCATCTATGAAACTAAAAGACATAATGATTTAAATAAAATATTTCCAAAACATTCATGGTTAGATTATAGTATTGTTCAGTATAAGGTAGGTTTAATAATTTGCACCAGTAAATACATACTGTACATTTTCTACATGAAATATATTTGTTTCGTTCATTGAATTTTAATTGATAACTAATTGATAATTGATAATTAATTGATAACATGATAATTAATGGATAACAATAATTTATTTGTTTCATTCTCCATTTGGTAACGATTTGTAAGTAAGATAGTGTGCGTGAGTTTACGCCGCTAAAACAAGTATTGAAACAGTAGTGCAGATTTAAATGGGAATATTGGTATTGCGGTGTATATAAACTATTATACTCTTTATATAAAATATAATAAAATATTACACTTATAACATTCCGTATAAAAGTAAAAAGTTGAAATACAGTATTTTTTAATAGATAATTTAGATGCAAGGCAATGGACATAATAGTATATGTAGAGTAGGTGTATAAAACGTATTTAAATAGTGTAGGCCTATAAACAATGATTATAAAATGTATTTTAATATTCTGGATCTGGTAAAGAAAAGTGTGTAACTTTTGATGTGTTAATTTAATATTAACAAGCATCTTAAAAAAAGAAAACTTACATATCACATACGCATGTAAATAAAATTGATTATCTTCATTAATTATCAAAATACTACAATATAACAAAAGATTCTTATTTAAAATATATTGTTGCATTTTTTTTGATAAGTAAAAATTAATATTCAATATTTTGTTCAGCAATTGCGAGCATTTTTTTATATACCTTACAGTTGTTTTTGTCATTTGCCCTATGATTAACTGGAAATGTCATTTTATATTTTTCATTTTGAGTGCAACAGTTTCTGCAGTTTGGTTGTTTGTCCTTGTTCCCGCATACGCTGTATGTGTGATCGAGACCGCAGTAACTGCAAACAGGCTTTTCGTCCTTCTCTCTCTGCAGACATCTTGCAGCACCGTGTCCGAAGCGTAAACAGTGGTAACATTGCATAACTGGATTTGCGTCTTCAACAAAGATTCTTTGGTATCCGATTTTAATTTTATCTTTGTTTAAGAGTATTTTCCGGGTTTCACTCTCTACTTCAACCACATAGTTAGATGTATCATTAAATTTATTTTTAATTATTTTCTTGACGTTGAACACAGGTTTATGTTCCTTATTTTCCGACATAATTTTAATTTCTTCATTTTGTTCGATGATGTCACAAGTGAAATCTTCTTTATCATAATCATTAAATATTCCCTTGAAAATTAAAGTAGGTTTTTTTTTGTTAATTCCTTAGTATCGACATCATTTATTACTTTTGAGATCTCCATTTGTAATTTCTTCGCATCTTCTTTTTTTAAACACTCGATGATGATTCTGTTTCGGGATATTTTTTTGATGCCTTCAATACATATTCCCAGTTTACTAGTTTTAATATGTTTTTCTATTTTTTTTAGAATCGAGTCAGAAGAGTCACTGTTTGTTTTAGGACTAATCATTAGACAATATTTATTTTTTGTATTTTTTTGTTTATTTTGAGGGTAATCATATGTTTTTTCTCTGTTCGCGATTTCTGTTTTATTTTTATCTTCCGACATTTCAATTGCCAGGTGCCCTAATAATGATAAAATGTTTGTGGCTTTATTTGTCACAATAATTGTTGGTCTTTACTGAACTTTTTACTGGAATCTTGCACTGCGAGAAGTAGTTCACTAACTACCTCCTTTGCTTCTTCCATGAATTTGTGTAGATTGGCCATATTTATTTTTTTCACAAACTTACTCCACTTTACACTTTTACAACCAGTAGTACTGCACAAATATTGTTGTCACCAGTTTGACAGTTTCAGAATGTTTAAAATATTTATTTATTTTCAAATGTGGTTTGTAGAAGATATGTTACTAATTGATTATTATTTTTTATTCCAATCGATAGTGCGCACTTTGTTTAATTTAATCATCAGCTTCACTGTTTGTTTTTGCCAAAAATAAACACTTTGCGGAGCACTTAAATTGGGAGCAGAAAAATATGCAGCCTGTCACTAAATGAATGTATGAATGAAAATTAAAAATAAATCATTAAAAAAATCTGCAAATAAAACAGAAAAAATCATGCTCTTGTTAAAAAGTTAATACACCATGAAAAAACAAGTAAACGTTATTATAATTTTTTTATTGAGATAGTTAATTCATGTTACAAAGTTTGTATCTTGTTACCCATGTACAATTAGTGATAATTCACATTCTCAGGCATCTATTCTATACATTTAACAGATTAAACAAATCTCTATTTCTTTAAATAATTTGAAAATATTACCTTACAACATTTCTAGACTCAACATTACGTGCACTTTTATTCAAAATAATAATAAAAAAAGCTTTTTTGGCATTCGGTTATTGAAAAATTAATAAAAATATCAAAACATTGTAAGCAAGTTTCGAATGCGAGCTATGTCGGCTTATTTCCAACCCGCCAAATAATTCAATATGTACTAGAACCTCAATCAACAATTACTGCTTATTTTATTTTTTCCTCCTATAAACAACCAACTTTATTGCTTATAATTATTTGTTATCCTTTATGCTACGCATAAACTTTGTCTTATAAACATAAGTGTAACATAAAAAATTATAAGTCGATTTTATTAGGATTGAATAAAATTATTATCTAATTTGTTTTATAATATTTGCGTTTATTAAGAATGCGTCTCGAGACTCTGTTTTGAATGAGTTCCAGTTTTTTTCCCATTTTCTTTAATAAGAAAAGAAAATATATCAAAAAATGTCTTGTTATATTTTCGTTGATCGTGTCGGGTTCAAGAACCGACACGACCCTCATAATTCAAATGTTCAGTTGTGTGAGCGATCTTTGTAATTGATCCTGCGCGATCTTAGCCGGAAGGTAGAAAGTAAATGCGACGTGGGCGGCTGGCGTTGAACACTCGGCAATAGCAGAGAAGACTGTTGCGATGTAAGTAAACATGTTAAAACGATAATTTTCAAATGTTTTTTTTTGCTGTGAGTCAAAATCTTATGTTTTAAATTTTCTTTTCAAAAACTTGAAAGTTGCAGTCGGAACATGTGTAAGGTTTTTCTCCGGTGTGGGTAAGCATGTGACGTTTTAAAGATCCCATTTGAGAAAATGAATAGCTGCAGTAGGAACAGGAAAATGGCTTTTCTCCGCTGTGAATGCGTACGTGCTTTATCAAATTTCCTTTTTGAGAACATGAATAGTTACAGTCAGAACATGAATAAGGTTTTTCTCCGGTATGGATTAGCATGTGAGTTTTTAAATTTCCCTTTCGTGAAAATAAAAGGTTGCAGTAGGAACATGAATAAGGTTTTACCCCAGTATGTTTAAGCAAGTGAAGTTTTAAAGATCGCAATTGAGAACATGAATAGCTGCAATAGGAACATGAAAAAGGTTTATCTCCAGTATGGGTAAACGTGTGACGATTTAAGGTTCCTTTTTGAGAACACGAATAGTTGCAGTAGGAACATGAGAAAGGTTTTTCTCCGGTATGGATGAACATGTGACGTTTTAAAGTTCCTTTTTGGGAACACGAATAGTTGCAGTAGGAACATGATAAAGGTTTTTTTCCAGGGTGCATCTGGTGAAGGTCTGAAAAATATGGGAATAAAGCTCAATGAAATGAAATGAGGTATTCCTAATAAAAACTTAAACAATTCAATTAAATTTCAGGCAAAGATTTTACCTTTAATCTGGGTAATACTTTCAGAGTGCTCCAAGCATTCCTTTTTAACATCCAGCAGGTCTATGTCTATTTCCGTATAAGGAATCCCACCTTCGTCTTCTTCTCTGTGTCCTGCCTCGATCGGAACAGCCTGCATATTAATGCTACCTAAAAAAAATATAACACAAATTAAATTAAATATGTTTATGGTGATATTCTCATTTTAATTTGAATTTATTGTTAGATTATAAAGAATAATTTTTCAAGATGTAGAGCTTTGTTTTGACCTCACATGTAGAAAAACATTTGTAGCAAGGTTTTCCATATTCTAAATTAAAAAAAATACTATATTTGGTATAATTATAGTGTTCTCCCGTGTAATAGTCAAATATAATAATTCACATAGGTCCTCATTTAGGAATGTTATAATCCCACTGACTCTGAGAATTATGACTAAGCAATAAGAGGGAAGTATAAAACAATCATCTGTCATGAATACGACCAACTGAAACACCTTTGCGATTTACGGAATCAACATACTAGTTGGCTGAACACTCTCGGCATACTGCAAACATTCGTCATTTTTAACAAGGAGGTGGATTTCTATATGTATATGCATCATTTCACCTTCGCCTTCTTCCTGGAACCCTGGTTCCGTCTTGATGGAAACAATCTCTAGGTTGGTAAGATCCATGGCACTGCTGTAATAGCGTCCTGTTATGTAATGGTAAGTGGTCTCGGCTAACTGATAAGATAACTCAGATAACTGCAACAAAAAAAATATGAATTAGTTCAATGTGGTTGGTTAAATGTAGCATCAATGACGTACACTAACATAACTATTGATATTGATCCTGTCTGGGCCACTTGGAACCTGTTTGGTGTTGGGTTATTCAATATATTAATTCGCAAATCCTGTTAAACAATCAAGTGTTAACAAATCAAGCGACAGAATCTTACATTTGGACCAATTAAGGAGCTTAAGTGTCACTTAGACAACATAGCAAAAAGTGCCGGTCAACGAGAAAGTATTGAAGTGACGTTACTAGAAAAGCAAAAAGTGATGGTTATTGAAATAATCTCAAATGGTATAAATTGTAAACAAATTGATGGTTCTTTTATTATATTAAATATAAGTTTTTTCATTAAGTTCCTCAAACCGGACTACAGTAAATCAAGCCTGTCCCGATAGCTCCCTCAACGCACGTCAGATAACATTTGACCAAGTTCCAACTACCAAATAAATATTTAAGCTGTCAGAAGGCACGATTTTTAGGCCCGGTTTATCAGTTACGCGTTATCCTCGCCAAGTGATAATTTTCCCCGCTCAAATGAATGCGAGCTTAATCAGCAGCTTAATCGAGTGATGAGGAATGTTTAAAATATTAATTAATAAGGCCTTGAGGTGATATTGCACAAAAACGTCGGTCTACAAATCATTCAAATATTAATAAAGGATGATATCAATCTAACATAGTCTGCTTAGTATAAATAGGAGGGACTTTAAACGTTCCAATTGGAGAAAAGTTGTTGATTTTATGAATAGTGCGCTGACTCTAACAAAACAAACACTATTCACAATAATTAGTATTCTCTCATTTAGCACCTTGCTGATAAAAGAGCACGACAAACATCAACTACTAAGTGAAGCCTGCGTAAAATTAAACTGAGGTCGTTGACATTTGATGACAGCGGTTTGTTTTTGCAATGAAATAACAAATGCTTCTCTAACGTCTATTAAAATCGTACAGAACCTGCTCGCAACTTAAGCGTTTTTTTTTTTAATTTTCCGATGAACTCGCGTTATGTCAAAATTTGGCTAGTGTTGCCAGTTGCATAATAATGATAATAACATCTTTATTTAACAAAGTTTACACATTACAACTATACATACATTTTATGGTGTACATTGATTTGTAACTATTATAATTAAAGGTTATAAAATTGACAGAAAAATACAAACATGATAGTGTTAAGGTAAAAAGGAAAAAAAAGTACAGTTAATGTTTCTCAAATACCGCCTCTCTAGGCTAGCTTGTGTTGAGGCAGATTTTTTTGTGTTAGTTCCTAATACCTTTGAACCTATACTTGTATTAAAATGTATTTGCTCAATAATGTGGCATGGTTTGACACAATGACAATTCATCACATCTTTAAAAAATTATATAAAGTCATGGAAAGTGATGAAACAAAACTTTATTAACCTTTTCCTTACTGTGCTAAAAAAATACACGCTTTCCGGTGCTGTGTAGTCAATACTGTAACGTCAAAGAATTGTGCAAGTTTGGATTGCCAGGGTAGTGCCTGATTATTGTTTTGTAGAGAGTTTTTTTTTCGGGTGGCTGCCCTGCGATCGGTTGGACGAGCGGGCAAGAATAACGCGGGGAGGTAGATCGGGAACAATACGGGAGACGACGATTCCGCGGTGTGCGTGGCGTTTTGCGAGAAAAAATGGATATTACAAAATAATGAAAAAGATCACGCGGATACCATGAACCGATCCTTCGGAGTCTTTCCGTGTAAATTAACACAACATAAAAGAGACGTTTTGACTCCTGCGCGAGATCAGCCGGTTCTTAGTTCGGGGAGATGGAAATGTTGAAGGATACAGCTTTTCCGTGTAGACTAACCAAACATAAAAACAAACGTTTTGAATCCTGTGTGAGATCGGCCTGTTCTTTGTTCGAGTGTTGTTGTTTGAAGAGATTAAAATATACAATCAGTTATTTCGATTAAAAATGGTTTTATTTGCGAGTGGTTTTGAAGAGTAATGCCTTGGAGACTACACTGGATTACCAAGCATGCTGTCGGGGTGACGCAAAGATGAAGCATCATTGTCCCGTTAAACGTTCCATGGATGCTGATTAACTGAGGATGGCTTCGCGCACTCCTTCCCACGAATCTCTACCCGGAGCTAACTCATACGGATTTCGTGGAGACCTGTCGTCCTGCTCACCGCTGGCGGACTCTCCAAACGCCTTCAAACATGATCAACGTTCTTCAATGCTTTTATACATTATGTCTCCTTGCCTTAGCCCCATCATAGCCCTGGTGATTAACAAGGGTCCATGCTCATCAGACGTAACATCTGACGTGACAATACACATTTCAAAATAAGCGATTTAATATCGGAAAAATATGAATATTCATAGCTAATCGCTTATGATTATTGTATTTTATATCAAAAGTGAAAATAATTGTAATTTAATTGCTGAAAACATGAAAAACCATCGGCAGATGCTTAAAAAACGTGCGAGGAGCCCACATCTAACGACAGCCCGCGACCGACTCGCTGCCGGCTGGCATAACAGGCGCTGGATCTGGACGCACACACACAGCTATGCGGTCGTAGGTATCGATGGTCTAAATACAACTGCGGACGTGTGGATTTCTCATGTTCCATCAATGGCGTGTCATTTCCTTGCACACTCTTCGCGTAGCAGTATCACACGGTTGCTTGTATTGGTGTATTTGTTCCCGATTTTTAACAAAAATCTCTGATTTTTAATTGAATTTGAAAACTACGTAAAATATTATTTTTTTAATTCAGTGCATAAATGTATAACGGAAGAATACCTAAAATGTGAACCCAGGATTTATTATATTTATAGAGTTATTAACCTTTCCCTTACTGTGCTAAAAAAATACACGCGTTACGGTGCTGTGTAGTCAATACACATCTCAAAATAAGCGATTTAATATCGGAAAAATATGAATATTCATAGCTTATCGCTTATGTATATTATATTTTATATCAAAAAGGATGATAATTGTAATAAAATTGCTGAAAACATGAAAAAACCATCGGCAGATGCTAAAAAAACGTGCGAGGGGTCCACATGTAACGACGACGGTTCGCCGGCGACTGGCAACTGGCTAAGCTAACACAAACACAGCTGTGCGGTCGTAGGTATCGATGGACTAAATGAAAAGACAAATGCAGACGTGTGGATATCTCATATTCCCGCATAGCGAATTAAAGCGGGACATCAATAGCGTGTCATTTCCTCGCACACTCTTCGCGTATTTAGTATCACACGGTTGATTGTATTGGTGTATTTGTTCCCGATTTTTAACAAAAAACTCTGATTTTTAATTGAATTTGAAAACTACGTAATATATTATTTTTTAATTCAGTGCATAAATGTATAACGGAGGAATACCTAAAATCTGAACCCAAAATTTATTATATTTATAGAGTTATTAAAGTTATTAGAAGCAATGTGTAGTAAATACACACCACAGATGAGGAAAGGTTAAAGTTATTAGAAGCAATGTGCAGTAAATACACGCCACAGATGAGGAAAGGTTAACTGGGTTAAGAAAATTAGGTTAGGTTAAAAAAAAATTTCATCGTTTCTAATGTCTTTTTATCACTTTTTAAAAGTGTGTTGAATTGTCACTGTGTTGAGTTATGATGGAACCGTTTTTTTACAATTATAATTCCTCGCTGTTTTTTTACTATTCATCGAAAATATATTCTTTTGAGTGGTATAAAAAGCAAAAAAAATAGCATGGGTCGTCCAGTGGGGGCTAATTACTTCATGTGTGCGAAACCAACACATTTAATGTAAGTTAACTTTAGAGATAATAATTTATAGATGATGTATTGGAATGATATATGTAGGAAAATAATGTTTTAAGAATCATTGACATGCATTTATAATTTTTCTATTGATCTGCAAATTTCAGAACTTGTTCCTCATCTTTCTATAACACGCGATTTATTACATTGTATCGATAACTGTATCATGCACTTTCTTATGTTATATTTGAACTTTTGAACGTATTAATTTAATTATCGTTTTCCATAAAGCATTTAAGATCATTAATAATAATACCTAAAACGGATATTATGCAATATTATTTTTCTTAGTTACTGAGTAAAAATGTGTATAATTTGTAATTTTAAATACCTAAGGTACAGAATATTTAATAATATTTCTATTCAATGTTAAATGGTTAATAAAAAATAAGCACGGTTGTAACCAGATTCCAAAATATTATGTACTATTTTAATTTTAATGCATAAATAAATAATTTTCTATCTCAGAAATAAGTTCGTACAAAATTATGTTTTTCTTCAAAGCAGGATGATTTTTAGAAAAATTGAATGTTTTACCCCAGAAACGGGGTTTAATGTTGATGGAACATGGCAACACTTATACGGCGTCTCATTTGCTTTCCATCTTTACCTTGACGTTTAACTTTCGAAGTCTACAATTATGTGTTCAATTTATACGATTTGAGATTATTCAACACATACGTAAGTAACTTCTGGTTATATTGACTGAGTAACTACTAACTTCCTTAATTGGTGTTTGTTTATAGTAAGAAAATGTCGTTTAGTACTTGATTGATCAGTTTTTACAGCATTTGCGATATAATATATTGATCTGCCCGACACAAACCAGGTTAACACGTGACAGACACTAGTTAGTTCATTGTTGATTTACGATCGCTGTCACAAATTAAAACCAAGCGATTTGTTAGTCTATCTAATCTTGCTTCTAAGTGAATTAATTAACCTATTCTATTTAGCAAATTTCATTAATACAACAACTTCTGACGTGTAAACAAATGTGATTTATTCATATTATTGTGGTCCACCCACGTAAAACTACACCTACGTCAAATTGACAGGTGGGCATTGATTGTTGCGCTAATTTCAAGAATGACTCACTTTGGTAAATATATAGTACATATGGATACAGTAAATAAGTCCTTTTAATGAAAAAAAACACCTTGTATTAGTTAGACAACAATGTACAATAAGAATGTCAGTTTCTGGAAATGGAAAATGATACATTTTACTAGCTATCTATTAAAAATGTAATAATTTGGCGAATTTTCTTCACTCCATGTTTTGAAATAGTTATTTAGTTTTATTCTGTTCATTTTAAATAAAGACCAAACTAAGATCCTATTTAAGAATCGTTGGTTCATATTTTGACATAAATAATAGAAGTTAAAAACTAAACTTCATACTTTACCATTAATAAGAATGGCTGCTGAGTGGAAAATCTAATTTAATTTTATCGAAATAACTTAAATACTTAGTTCTCAATTTTATCTAACTAATAAAAAGTGTTAGTTTTTTTTTAAATTTAAAGTGCATATTGATTGTGTCCCTATTTTCTGTTCATATTTATTATCGCTTTCATGGAACAATCATTATTTCTGTAGGTCACATTTGTGAGGCAAACATTCCTTTACTTAGCGGTTGCTCTTGTATAACTTCATTAGTAAAAGCGCCCGTGCATTCCAGGTGGTAAAGTGTGAAGCAAACATTCCTTAACTTAGCGGTTGCTCTTGTATAACTTGATTAGTAAAAGCGCCCGTGCATTCCAGGTGGTACAGTATGAAGCAAACATTCCTTAACTGGGTGGTCGCTCTTGAATAGCTTCATTAGTAAAAGCGCCCGTGCATTCCAGGTGGTACAGTGTGAACCAAAAATCCCTTAACTTAGCGGTTGCTCTTATATAACTTCATTAGTAAAAGCGCCCGTGCATTCCAGGTGGTACAGTGTGAAGCAAACATGGATCTTCCCAACGCAGAGAGTGTTTCCATCAAGACGGAACCAGGGTCCCAGGAAGAAGGCGCAGGTGAAATGCCGTATTCGTATATAGAAATCAACGTTCCGGCTGTTAAAAAGGAATTTTTGCAGTTCAGAATGAATGCCGAGAGTGTTCAGCCAACCAGTAAGTTGCATTGCATATGTTTACGCCAAATAATGGCTAATTGTCGTTTCATAGAGAATTGTTTATGGCAATGCATTTTGTTACTGAACCCCGTTTTTCCTCTCCTTCATACCTCTCTTCTTTGTCCGGGAGTCAGTCAAAAACCAACAGCCGTGATGCGAGGTGAACATTATTACCCATAACGCATCGCATAGCAATAAAAATCATCTTAACGCATCGCAATAAATAAAGTTTGCTAATTCCACAACTACATTGCAGTCCAAGTGCATCCCAACAAGTGAATGTTGCTCCACCTCCGTAAGTACCCTTATACCTTTATAAAACTCATTGCCATAGAATAAGTGATTATGTTATAAAAGGTCCATAGCTTAAACAGCATATATAACAAAGGTGTGATATGGAGCATATGGACGCAGTAAGAACAGTTGCTTGTTTTGTACTTGCCCTCTTGTCGTCATAATCATCGTACGTTCTGTATTACAAAACTTATGTTGCTTTATAACACACAGCCAATAACCTGTATTTTTGTGGTTCAATGAATATGTATTATAATGTTACACGAATCTATTATTGGAAACTAGACACTAAACATTTACAACAAGATTCTTGCTGTATACTTACATTAAAATATTATACTTAACGTATATGTTTATCCCGACAATGAAATTATTAAATGCTATGTGCGGTGGAAAAATGAAGACAATGTTGGTAGTTCTTATTCGAAGTATGATACAGTTGAAAGTGACCGAGGGGGATAGGGTCCAATTAGCTCAGTTTGTAGAGCAGTGTCCCGGAAAGACAAGGGTCCTGGGTTCGTGTCCTAGATGTGACCGTATCCTTTTCTGATTTTTCTGTTTCAGATTTTCGTTTAGAAATCACTAATATTGTCTTCAATATTTAAATATTACAATTTGAGGTTTTACTCAATAAAGTTATTCAGAAAAATAGATAGAAATTATTTTAGTTCATCTCATCTGTTATTGAAAATGAAAGTGTTTCATTTTCATTCAAAGAAAAATGACGATTCAAAGTTTATTTGCTTTTATTGATGCATGTATATTTAAGGTTTTGAAATTGCAATCAAACGTGTGTGATTTGCTGTTTTTGTAGAGCTCTCTCCGAAAAGACTTAATGCATACAAATCTTTTATTTTTGTACATTTTAAATATGTACTCTTTGTTGTGGCAGGAGCTTAGTAATACAATATTACACGATGCATCAATACGTTCAAGCTATCATAAAAATAGCGCCCACAACAAAGCATACTTTTAATATTTCACTCAGCATTGTCTTTGTATATCAATGTATGGTTATTTTTTTATTCCAGATAGCATTAATGTGGAGACTGTTCCCATCAAGACGGAATTGGAACTCCAAGATGACGATGGAGAGGGAGTTCCTTTTACGGAAATAGAGATAGACTTGCCGGATGTTAAAAAGGAATGCTCAGATCACTCTCAAAATATTAAACCGACGGCAGGTAAAATCAGTTTTTAATTGTGTGAATTCTCTTTAAAAATGTTCTGTTTCCATTATAAATAGAAGCTCTTAGCTTTAAAGATAATATAATGTCTCTATTTTTTCAAGATTCATTTAAAAAAAATATTGTTATATTTCCACAATACGATTCTCCTCAATTTTTTTCTTTTCGGGATGCAATCCACACGATTTAATGTCATTTTCGCGAGAATAATGATACGAGCAGCAATAAAGTATTCTCTACTAACGATGACAATAATACAATGTTACATTAGCAATTAAATATCACTGTCGTATGTCTTCTTTCTTCCGTTCTTACTTCTTACCTAGGACATGAACACTTGAACAGGACATTGGTAATTGGAATACTGTTTCTATGTCAAAAGTTGAATAATATTATTCGTATGTTTTTACATTAAAACGTCAGCCATTATTTCCAACGGTTAGTTATATTTTGATGCTGTACTAAGAGATTTCTATCTTTTCAGACTTAATCGTGGATCTGAAGACGCATCCTGGAGAAAAACGCAAGTTTGCGTTAGCGCTGCACTTTCCTACCACTACTGGAGAAAAAATTTTCTCGTGTTCTTTCTGTAACAGTTCATATTCTCGAAAAGGAACTTTAAAACGTCACATGCTCACCCATACTGGAGAAAAATCTCATTCATGTTCTTACTGCAACCTTTCATTTTCTCTAAAGGGAAATTTAAAAACTCACATGCTTACACATACCGGAGAAAAACCTTATTCATGTTCCTACTGCAGCTATTCGAGTGCTCAAAAAGGAACTTTACAACGTCACATGCTCGCCCATACTGGGGAAAAACCTTATCCATGTTCCTACTGCAACAAATTATTTGCTTGTAAGGGAAATTTGAAAAAGCATGTGCTTACCCATACTGGAGAAAAACCTTATTCTTGTTCTGACTGTAACTATTCATGTTCTCAAAAGGGAACTTTAAACAGTCACATGCTTACCCATACTTCAGAAAAATCTTATTCATGTTCCTACTGCAACTACACGTGTTTTGAAAAGGGATATTTAAAGCGCCACGCGCTCATCCATACTGGGGAAAAACCTTTTTCATGTTCTTACTGCAGTTATTCATGTTCTGAAAAGGGAAATTTGACGCGTCACATGCGTTGCCATACCGGAGAAAAACCTTTTTCATGTTCCGTCTGCAACTATTCTAGTTCTCAAAAGAGATGTTTATTACGACATATGTTTACTCATACCGGTGAAAAACCTTATTCATGTTCCCTCTGCAGTTATTCGTGTTCACGAAAGAGTAGTTTAAAAAATCATATTCTGACTCACAATAAAAAACAACCATTTGTGTAGTATTCGTGAAGTAGGTTTAATAATCAATGGTTAAAAAACTACGCTTATACACATCAGATTTCCTCATAATAACATCACCATAACTCCTAAAATTGTTTCTCATTATTTTAATTGCATCCATAACTCTGTAATACAACCATACTCATTTAAAAATATTGAACTCGTTTCAAAATACATATATCTAGGCTTAACAATTGATTTTAATTTTACGTGGGATATACATATACATAAGTCTGCTCACGGCTTAGAGCTATTGTGAGCAAACTTTATAGATTTTAAGTTTTTTGTTCCACCAAATACCCTTAAAATAGTATACCTGTCAATGGTGGAATCCCTAATAAGATATGGAATAACTTCATGGGGACCGTCAACAAAAACAAATCTTCTTTCAGTCCGAAATTTAGAATATTCTTTGGTAAAATTATTATTTAACAAAGCTAAATACGAACAAAGACATGACGTACTAAAGTCATTACTTGTTACCGGCCATATTTTATATTAAATGCCATCCCGAACTTTGCAGATTTTCTGCGCGCCAATACTCGGTCCTCGAGTAATGTTCGGGATGGGCAGAGCATGAAACTGTCGCCAAGGCATGGGCACACAAAGGATTACAGGTTCTACTGATTGTAGTGAAATGAAAGCAGTAGTTTTGTTTTTGCACATTATAAAACATGGAGAATATATTTAAGTAAACATGTTACATATTATGACTCGGCACTTACCCCCAGGGATCAAAAATTGGTTCTTAATTCTATCTAAAACTGATTAACCACTTAATTACGGAAAGTGAGCGGGGAGCTTCCATACGGCCGGCGGTGGTCTGTCCCAGACAGATCGAGCTGGCACCATCAGGGCTTTGGTCCAGGAGACGGGTCCAGCGTCTCCGACAAGGTGGCTGATAAGCGGTTCTGGAGCGTATCGGGTCTATCGTTTATGTAACATTAATGGAGCGAATCCATCCATTGAGCTGATCGGCAGATTACTTGAGCGGGTGCCGTCCGGGCTTGTGATTTTATTATCCGTATCTTATTAAGAAAAATACGGCTTGTATCGCGCCACTTGAGGTGAATGCTTCATTTCCCGGAGTCCGCGGAATAACGATTTGCAAGGGATCGCGTATATAAACTTCAGTAGAACATTATTTGTGATCTTCACGAACACACACACGGTCATCCATTATACGGACGTTAATTTAATAGAGCCTGCACCGACTTGGTTTTTGTAAAAAAGAACCGAATAACCCGCATCAGGAATACTGATGTACACTTTTTTAATACGATCGCCCATCCAGGGTAAAAATGAATTATATCTCATTGACTGTGCGATCATTACACGGCCGTCCCGCTCGTGTAACAATTCCCGAGTACCCAGCGAAAGGAAACGGAAACAAACAATCGACTGCCCGGCGGTCTATTTGTTGCCAGACCGTGCTCTCTATAATTTTAATCAAAATTAATGCTATGAATGGTACTTGTTCTGAAGAGGTGTTTTAAATAATTACTTTTAAATAAGACTTAACACCGCTTCATAACATTACCCCCCGCGCCACACAAATGTTTGTCCCCAAACATTAATACAACTCTAAAAAAAACTACAACTGCAATAACTAAGCTTGAAAAGATCCTCTGGGTTTCTAAAAAAACAATCAACAATTATACATGAGCATCATAATTTGTAAGATAAGTAAGGAATAAGACAAAATCTACGATTTGGATAGCAAAACTTATGATGAATGGGTGTGCCGCAGCTTCAATCGCACCCATCGAGCGTGCAGCCGGATGGTTGAGCCTGCGATTCATCCATTCTAGAACTTAAAGATAACTTAAGATTAATGTAACTTAATTACAAATTTTAGAAGATATTACGTGAACGGAGTCTGCAAGCACCCACAGTATCGGAATACCGGGTGATGATAAATTGACGATTGTCGAAGACTGCCGTTAGCGTTACATCTGTGACGGAAAATATTCTTAAACAAAATTGTAGGTAAACCTGTAGGTATATAAAAAAATATTATTGTTCTTCTCAACACATCTAAACAACTTAAGCGTTAAAGCTTCACTGGCCCTTTAATAGGGCGATAAGCCACTCAGGCAACACTTTTTTTTTTTTAGGGAGGTAAACCAACCCTCACTTTTCACTGAGTCTACTTCTCCGTTGGAGATAAAACACACTTCGAAGAAATTCTATCTACTCTACCTGACCTGGTTATTGGGTAAGTCTTTCGAAGAGAATTTATACAATAAGACAAAATAATCATCCTTGGAAAGCATTATTTCGTAATAGTAGAAAAAACTTTTAACCTTTACACACACGCAGGTGTGTAAGGTGGTTTAATCGAGTGGAACTGTCAACAACCAATCTTATAGATGTGGTGCAATTAGTAGTAGTATACATCCATTGTTGTAAATGGAGTCATTGGTCGAAGATTGTATACATCCATTGTTGTAAATGGAGCCATTGGTCGAAAATTGTATACATCCATTGTTGTAAATGGTGCAATTGGTAGAAAATTGTATTATTGTACTAATTTATAGATAAAACTTACTTTTACTAAATATAACTAAAGTTATAGAAGGAATTTAAGGAAAAGACATATGCTGAACCAGCTCTTATAATTGTATCATTAATTACTATGAAATTATTAAACAAAATATCAAGAGTACTAACATGAGTATACCATTTCCAAACATGACAAGATAATTATAATAAAGTAAACAAAAATATATTTGGTAAAATTCAATTCTTAATAATAAAATTTTTAAAACTGCTTAGAAAACAAAGATGTACTGGACCGGTACATCTTCACTTTCTAAGTAACGGGCGAACGTATACAATATGCACATAAGTATATATTAAGAAACCTAGAATATACGGGGATAGTGGGAAAGTATCACCGTGCATTCCAAGATTTGGGCAGTTTATATATCCCATGCTACCTAACTTTCACTTGTTTAGTCAAAGCCATATTTCAAGTCGTTTTTTTTTTTTTTTTTTTTTTTTTAAATTATTTTCCTATAAGCTTATCTGAACAACATCATTGTCGTGTAACAAACTCGAGTAGGATACTAGAGTATTATACTAAATTTATTATGTTTCTTTCTATTATTTACCGATTATACTAACCATTTTACGAAATTTCTATATTTTCTAAAAGAAAATTAACTAGGACAGGACTAAGGACTGTCATAATGCTGGGTCGCTCCAACTCGGGTGATCAAGCCGCTTTGTGCTCCCGTGCATTGAAAAATATTTGAAATATTAATTAATTGAGAGTACTTGGTAGGGTGGCCAGACCCACCAAAGCACTATCGGAAACATATTAATCCGGTATATTTTCTGACTTGACGATGTCTTTCACGTGAAAGTTACCAGTTTCCTTACCTTTGAGGTCTGCTAATGTATAGATTAAGTCTGATTTTTTCTTCACGACTATATTTTGCACAAAGCGTGGAGCTAGTTTCTGTGCAAAGTAATTTAAAGCGTTTGATTGGACGAAATTTCTACGCCAAACCCTGTCTCCGACTTGAAAACTAACATGTTTTCTCCGCAGGTTATAATGGTTTGCTCCTTTTTGATAAGCTTTTAGTAAAGCATCTGAGACTTGCTCATAAACTGATGACAGTTCTTCTAATTTTTGTGCGTAGATTCTCTGACTAGTACAATTTTGTGAATTAGATTCCGTATCAGCTATAGGGTTACGATGCAAATCACCGTCTAATATTTGCTCCCGACCATGCATTAGAAAATAAGGTGTAAAACCCGTAGCGCAATTTACGGAATTGTTCATAGCTGATTGTATTTGTGGTTTACAATTTTGACCAATTACGGTGGTCTGATTCAACTAATATCGATAATGCGGTGCCCAAAGTTTGGTTATATCTCTCTACCACATTATTTTGAGGGGTATAATAAGAGTTATAAAACGGAGGAGGTATATTATAATTATTTAATAAGTCCTTAAATTCTTTGGATACAAACTGACGGCCGTTATCACAAACAATGGTGCGCGGTACGCCATGTACAAGAAAGATACTTTCTTCTAAACTCTTCACAATGCTTCGCGCGGTACCTTTGCGCAACGGGAACAGCCAGGTAAACTTTGAAAAAACATCGACACAGGATAAAATAACGGTAAAACCAGAGTAACTTCTCGGTAATGGACCTACCAAATCCAACGATAACATTTGCATTGGACGTGTAACTTTTTTTGGATGTGATGAAATACCGTTAGGTGAGGCCGTACTGATTTTGTGGGCCTTACAGACCGTACAGCGATTTACAAATTGTTTAATGTCTCTGTACATATTTGGCCAAAAATACCGTAATTGTGCTTTTTTATAAGTTTTAAAAACGCCGGGGTGACAAGATCGAATAGACTCGTGAACACTACTTAAAATGTCTAATCTTTTTTCTTGAGGAATTACTTTTTTCCACGCAGTGTCTTCACACAGTGCTAAACGAGTTTTCGTGTGACGAAATAGTTCGTTTTCCCGAATTTGGAAGTTCTGAAAACGTTGGGGAAATTCTTGACAACCCTTCCAAATATTTTGATACCACTCATCTTGAATATTTCCTGAATCTATAATGGAGATTTCGGCAAGATCCATTCGCGAAAGGACATCTGGGACTATGTGTTGAGTACCTTTACGATGGATTACATCAAACGAGAATTGGGATAGGCGTGAACTCCAACGCGCGAGACGACCGCTGGGGTTGGACAGAGAACCTAACCATTTTAGACTTGAGTGGTCGGTTACAACTGTAAAATGAGTTCCTTCAATGTATGGTCTAAAGTGTGTAACGGAGTCTAGTACGGCTAAAAGTTCACGCTCAGTTATTCCATAATTACGTTCGTGAACGTTTAAGCATCTCGAAAAATAAGCAATAGGGTGCTCCTGTCCATCTATAGTTTGAATTAATACCCCCCCAATGCCTACGGAGCTTGCGTCACAGTGTATAGCGAAGGGTTTCGAAAAATCTGGGCAACTTAAGACTGGGGCAGAAGTAAGTGCTTGCTTTAGTGCAATAAATGCGGATTCAGCTTCCGGTGACCATTTAAAATTACTAATTCCCTTTTTTGAACCAGTAATACTTGTTAAAGGAGCTGCAATGCTTGAAAATCCCTTGATAAACCGTCTAAAGTAACCGCACAGGCCAACAAATGCCCGAATTTGTTTAGCATTTTTCGGTATAGGAAAATCTTTAATACTATCTATCTTACTTGGATCAGTGCGAAGTCCCTGGGAATCTACCATATAGCCCAAGTATTTAAGCTCGGCTTTACAAAATTCTGACTTTTTTAAGTTAATGGTGAGACCCGCGTCTCGTAGACGTTCGTACACCCGATTTAACAAGTTTAAATGTGATTTCAAGTCTTCCGATACTAATATAAGGTCATCTAAATAGCAAAAAACATTATCATCGAAATCAGGTCCAAACAATGCATCCGCTAGTCTTTGTAATTCGCTAGGAGCATTTTTCAAACCAAACGGCATGCGAGTGAACTCAAAGAGGCCCCGCCCAGGAACAACAAATGCTGTCTTTTCACATGATTTTTTGTCCAAGGCTATTTGCCAAAATGCCTTGGAGAGGTCAATCGAGGAAACATATCTGGCACCGCCCAGTTTATCTAGGATACGCGCAATATAGGGAAGAGGGTAACTATCACGTACCGTGACGTTATTAATTTTTCGAGAATCAAGGCAAAATCTAGCTGTTCCGTCTTTTTTTGTTACAATTATTACTGGACTGGACCATGGTGAACGAGAAGGTTGAATAACCCCTAATTTTAGCATTTCATCAACTTCTGTTTCTAATTGTTTCTGCCGTGCGGGTGAAAGAGGGTAATACCGCTGTTTGATGGGTGGTCCTGTTGTAATTATTTTGTGTTTAACTAAGTGTGTTAGACCTAACCCCTTTTTTTCAAAAGAAATTGACTCGAATTTTTTAACTATTTTAGAGAGTTCCCTGTTCTTTTCAATAGTTAGGGATGAGGCTGGCCGAATAGCCCGCAACCCACTAATATTTCCTTCCGAAACAGGAAGAGTAGCTTTCGAAAACAGTTCCGGTGCGATGTGGAACTCCTTCCAAAAGTTAACTCCTAGAATAATTGAAGGCGACAATGTCGGGATGACGTAGAAAAGAATTTCCTTTGTGGATGATTTATACGTGACCGGCAATGACATTGTCCCTAAGACTGGTTGGTTTGAACCGTCCGCTGTATAAACACTAAACTTAACTTTAACTAACTTAATACCTAATTCCTTAAAAATTTTATAACTATTGCCTCCTAGACATGACAATGAAGCGCCGCTGTCTAGCATTCCACTGTAGAAATTATTTATAATATGTACATAAGTATAAGGACGGTTATCATTTTCAATAGCCATCTCCCGTGGCAGCGGGCCCACTGTTCCGGTTGATGGGGATGAAAGAAATTTATCAACTATTCGGAGCCAACTCTCCCACTCGCTTTTCCTCTGCGCCAAGGACGGCTTGTAGCAAGAGAGACTCCGACCTAGTTTTTTGACTTTTTATGAGCTTTGTCATTGATAGCTCCCACTTTAGGATTGTTAGACCTTGAATTTTTCTTCCTGCAATCTTCTATAACGTGTCCCGATAGTTTACAATATGAACAGAATGGTTTATTGTAAAACGTTCTAGAATTTTCGTGTGCAGTTTTTGTATATGTGTTAGAAGTAGAAGAAGACGGTTTATTGTATTTATAATTATTATCTCTGTTTCCAAGACTAACTTTAGTATAGTTGTTGGAATAATTGTTGTTATTTGGTTTTCTGTACTGATTTTGGCTATAACCTTGGTGTCTATGAATATTATTATTATTAGGTGTTTGTCTAGCAGTACTATCAAATTTCTCCGGTTTATTAGTGACAGGTAAGTCTACTTTTGGTTGAGAAACGTTGAAAGATACGAAATCATCCGACAGTGATGCATAAGATTCCAAGTTGCCTGCATGAGTAGTCAATTGCTCGAATGTCGATATATCTCTTGAGACTAGTAAATTTGTATACATAGGCAATAAAGCTTTTTTTGCCAACCGCAAAAGTTCTAATTCCGGTAGTTTAGCTTCAAGCATATTGTTTAATGATTTCATTCTGAGAGTGAATTCTAGCACTGACATACCTTTAGGTTGTGTCATGTTAAATAGTTTTACCTTAAGATCTGTTTGAAGGTCGTTTGCTTCAAATTGTCTTATCAAAAGTTTTGAAAGATCGTCCCATTTCAAATCCTGAGTGTAAATAGACCTGAACCACAGGAGTGCTAAACCTTCTAAAAGATCAGGAAAAACGCGTACAAGATGATCCTGGTTAAAATTTTTTGTCCTACATTTCTCCTCAATTAATAGTAAGAATTCCCTTACACTACTTTTTCCGTCATATTTCAGTTTCCAACCGTCTACGTTATTTGAGTGTGAGTCCCTATAAATAATCTTCGTTTGTTTAATTATGTGGGCTTTCTTAATGGTTGTGTCGTCTAATTCAGAATCCGATGATTCAGAATTCATTTCACTTATAGCAGGTATTTTAATCTCTTTATTATAAGCGCGCGCCTGTAAACGTAACTCATGAGAAGTCGACGATGGATCAATATTCCTGTCTTTAAGTTCTTTAATGAGAACCTCCTTCGAAGCCCCATTGATATTTGGTATTGGTATTGGTGAAGACATGATTACGTTCTTTGATGTTCAGATAGAAAGAAAGAAGTAAAAGAAGAGAAAAATAAATATTTAATTTTTTTTGTTTATAAAACAAAAGAAACTCTTCATTGACGGCTGTAGTATCATTAGACGTAATATTAGCTCAACTTCTATTGTACAATTGTGAAAAAAAACAAAAAAAAATTGTTAAAAAAAATATGCTCCACCCTAATGAGAATTGCGAAAAATGGACCACCCTATTATATTGTGAAACGTTATTAAACGTCGGCCTAATGTAATTGTCAATCAAAGATATCATTTAATTTGGGCGAAAAAAAAATGACGTAGGTATGTATATAAATAATATTGAGTGTTTGTTGACTTACGAGTAATTAAAACGCATATCGATTGTAATGTGGACTTACAATTTGTATTGTAGAACGCCGACATAAATGTTTTTAATATTATGTATATTAGCGTAAAAATCTAATAATATTATAAAACGCAAATATGCCTTGATCAAACAAGTGAATGACATCGTAAAATAATCGTAAATAATTATGAATTAGACAGTTTGACATAACCTCCCATATAATCATCTTGTTTACCAATTAGTGTTGACATAAAATTTGACAGCTACAAAAGCATAGATAAATCATAGATTTCATGAAAGATGAAAGTTTACGCAAGATTTTACCATAGAATAACGCAAATTATGAATTATCGTTACAAGAATACTGAGTGTATTTGAGGTTATGAAACAATATTCAAATCACTTGACATATGTGATACAATATTATGTCAATTAATCATGAAACATTTCACCAAAATCAGCACAACATGCAATCACCACGAGCCAAAACACGTTGAGGCGCCAATTGTTACCGGCCATATTTTATATTAAATGCCATCCCGAACTTTGCAGATTTTCTGCGCGCCAATACTCGGTCCTCGAGTAATGTTCGGGATGGGCAGAGCATGAAACTGTCGCCAAGGCATGGGCACACAAAGGATTACAGGTTCTACTGATTGTAGTGAAATGAAAGCAGTAGTTTTGTTTTTGCACATTATAAAACATGGAGAATATATTTAAGTAAACATGTTACATATTATGACTCGGCACTTACCCCCAGGGATCAAAAATTGGTTCTTAATTCTATCTAAAACTGATTAACCACTTAATTACGGAAAGTGAGCGGGGAGCTTCCATACGGCCGGCGGTGGTCTGTCCCAGACAGATCGAGCTGGCACCATCAGGGCTTTGGTCCAGGAGACGGGTCCAGCGTCTCCGACAAGGTGGCTGATAAGCGGTTCTGGAGCGTATCGGGTCTATCGTTTATGTAACATTAATGGAGCGAATCCATCCATTGAGCTGATCGGCAGATTACTTGAGCGGGTGCCGTCCGGGCTTGTGATTTTATTATCCGTATCTTATTAAGAAAAATACGGCTTGTATCGCGCCACTTGAGGTGAATGCTTCATTTCCCGGAGTCCGCGGAATAACGATTTGCAAGGGATCGCGTATATAAACTTCAGTAGAACATTATTTGTGATCTTCACGAACACACACACGGTCATCCATTATACGGACGTTTATTTAATAGAGCCTGCACCGACTTGGTTTTTGTAAAAAAGAACCGAATAACCCGCATCAGGAATACTGATGTACACTTTTTTAATACGATCGCCCATCCAGGGTAAAAATGAATTATATCTCATTGACTGTGCGATCATTACACGGCCGTCCCGCTCGTGTAACAATTCCCGAGTACCCAGCGAAAGGAAACGGAAACAAACAATCGACTGCCCGGCGGTCTATTTGTTGCCAGACCGTGCTCTCTATAATTTTAATCAAAATTAATGCTATGAATGGTACTTGTTCTGAAGAGGTGTTTTAAATAATTACTTTTAAATAAGACTTAACACCGCTTCATAACATACTATTCAATTCTGTTAATTTACTATCTGTTTGTGCTTTACTGTGGCTTAAAATTGCGAGTCAGCATACATCTCAATCTGAACATAATAAAATAGCGACACATGTTCATAATACAAGAATAATTGATAATAACGATGGACTTGTAGTTCCCAGATACCTGAATAAATACGGTAAAAAAACTCTAATACCCCGTTGCAATAATTTACAACAAGTTACCCAACTCAATAAAAAGCTGTGAATTGACTCTCAGAAGGAAATAAAATCGTTATTTGAAAGAATTTTTTTGTACTAATGTAATTATGTGTATATTTTATGTAGGTACTTGTTAAAATTGTATATGTATTTAATAAAAAAAATAATTGTTTAAAGAACCCATTGACAAACTGATGTCAATCAGTTAAACGGGACTGTATATTTGAAAGTTAATAAAAATATATATATTGTTACGGGTCGTTAGGGAATGATGGGTAATAATAATAATACATCACGGAGCAAATTTTTATATATGTATTCGTTTTTCGTATTTTCATTTCAGAAAAAACAATTACCTAAATTATCAAAAAAATATTTTCACTAATTATCTAGAATTGTTAGCTAATTTTTAATGTATTTATTCGTATAAACATAATTATCACAATCATACTGTGTTTAAAATAGGTCATCTTGAAAACACGCACTTGAAGTGAAATAACACTAAACTGCGCTATAAAAATTCCGTGTTATTATTATCTTCGAAAGCTCTCATGTGACAGTTTTGTCTGAAGTTTCAACCAATTACAATATATATATCGTTATATTTAAAAGTATGTAATTTTCTGTTTCTATTTGCATCTAGGATACAATTATCTTAGTTATTAGATAGATACTTACATTTTACCTTATTATAAAAATAGATGCATTTAACTTAAATTATAAATATCAAAATTCATGCAAAAAATGTGTTACAATTTTTTAAATTTTAATATAGGTTTTTTTTAAATCACTGGTATATAATTTTTTTTAATATTTATCTGTGTAACTCTTAATTATAAATTATGTACCTACTATGTTTTACTTTGTTATAAAATATAAATCAGTGGTGGCACTACTGCAACCAGGGACTCGACAGTTTGATGTTGCTCCACAACTAAACATATTGCTGTTGGACTGGTTTTTCAACGGTTCCAAGAGTCGTGACTGTGACGAAGAATATGACGCCAAGTATGCAAACATATACTCGATATCATTTTTATCAGCCTTGGAAACATCGCCATAAAGAAATTTATTGAGATATGGTTATGTGGTTTACCTCTTAAAGCAATTTGCATTGTTAGCAATGTACTTATAGTAATATACTCAATTTGACTGTCCTAAAATGGAACTCTTCTATTTTGATAGTCAAAGTTTATGTATTTAGTAAAATTTCTTGCTTAAAATAAATAAATGATAATCAAGCACTTGGCCTACGTACATATTTGTTGTTCGTGGAATTCATTGAGATATCTTTGTGGTGTTCCTTGTTGCGTAACCAAAAAACAAAATGCCAGAGAAAACCAAACCAGTTTTTTTAGTTCCAAAGCCTCGCGGCAGCCCATTCCAATAAGGAGGGCATCTTATTTAAATAAACCAGATCCACGTGAGTCGTTATCAACATATTCTTCCCCTACTGTGTCGTTTATTGCCAATTATTAACTTTGATGCCCTGGAGCCCAGAGAGAATTTAGATAGGATAGTGCTAAGATGGTTTATCACTCATGTTTTTGTTGTTTAATACCATTACTGTCTGTATCATATTGTGACGCCATGTGCTACCCGTTGTATTAAATCGGTTGTATCACAATACTTCTTTCATTTGGTAAATGAAGGCGACGTGAACCCTTTCGAGCAACAGGTAGGTCCAGAACATAAGTCTGATTGAAGATCCACGCCTGAAGTAAAGGTGTCCATCTTGCCGACCACATAGCTAGTCGCCGGCTCTGTACCCTGCCCCTCGCTGTGGCCCTAAAAACCTCTTAAAACAATTTGTATTGTTAGCTTTGAACTAATAATGGATAGTAAAAGTGTTTATGGTTTGTAAATTTTCTTGCTTTAGATAAATGAATAGTTATCAAGCGCTCGGCCTCCACACATATAAATGTTATTCGTGGATTTTTTTTTCTTTTAATCTTTTTAAACTAACAAATATTGCATGAAAAGTCTTTGGCCGTGTATGGTGATCTGAAGATCTGAATTTCCAGGTACTTCCTCACATCCCTCTTCCTCTCCAACAACCTTCAGCCTCACAACACACCCTAAATGGGGATGCCATAGTCTCACTGGCTCCAAACGGTTTCAGATAAAAAATATTTAAAAACAAAGATCTTGCTTAACTTTTCAATTTATATCGCAAAAGTATAAAGTTCAAGTACTTCTATTTTTGTACGTCTGGATCCATTGAGACTATGTCATCTCCAGAAGGGTGGGAAAGTACCTAAATATTTAGATCTGGTGACCAAAGCCGGCTAAAGCTATTTCAAGCCACTGAAATTAATTGTTACCATTATAATTTGTGATTCTCGCCTAAAACATCACAAGAAAAATCCTGGACACTGAAATCTACACGGTATCATCGACGTACCTTGGCAGTTCATGCCGCGGAAGTACGGCGGGCTCTTGCCAGCGGGGCTATTGTCATTGCTTTTACGTTGTTCCGTCACGCCGATTGCTTCTGACAGGCCGTGTGCTAACCAATAGTATCGTCAGAATTTAAACTGTATAGTTTAAATTTCGCACACGTCAGCTATAACCACGGAGGGCCGTGAGCCAAGCAGTCGCACAAAAACCATTCGTCCTGTCAAATCTCGATCGCCGGTTATCTATCAGAATAATCATAATACGTATTTTATCGCAATTCAATTTAAAATAACGAGTGCAAACGAACCACAATCCCGTTACAGTGCTGACAGATGAGGCTCACTATGCAGATTTCACCATCTCCTCCCGGTAAGTTGATTGTGAATTAACGTTACGCATTGTGTTTTCGCATTCGCCTGTCACAGGTCATAGAATTCATTTATTCGTTATCTGTGTGGAATAGCCCTTTAGTCGGCTATTCCAACCCTTGTTCGTTCCTCGAACATACGTAAATTTGAAATTTGAGTTCTTTCTAACTCATTTTTACAAAACCGTTAAATTGTCATGAAGTGATTTAAGTAGCGGTCACGCTAGATCAGTGGTTCTTAACCTTTTTGGGGGTACCGAACCCCACCAGTTACATATGCACATTCACCGAACCCCTCCTAATTTGAAAAATTAGGAGTAAATGTCTATGGTCCGTATATAATGACTATGGTCATTTTCGGGCGGCCATCTTGACCGGTAATCGCAAGCTCTACCGCTGCGTGATCACCTTTAGCCAATGATGGACAAGCGGGGCATGTCACCACGAATCATATAAGTCGGGGGTCTTGACCTCCACCGAACCCCCGAGACTGACTCACCGAACCCCTGGGGTTCGATCGAACCCAGGTTAAGAACCACTGCGCTAGATGTTTGAGTTGCAATATTATTATGGAAAAGCTTCAATTTTACAACTTTGAATTTAACAAAACTTTCTCTTGTGTCAGGAGATACTGTATTTTTATTTTTATCTGTGATCCTTTTTTACATGATTTTAAATAATTATTTGTCTAAACTCTAAAATTGACATTTTTCGGATTCACTGCCCAAATTCAAACGTGGCATAATGTCAATAATTTTAACTGTTCAATGCGCATACATACAGACACACACATTCATTACACACACTCCTATATACTACACATGTCACCGGTAATTAAGGAATAAATTTACCACTTAGCAGACATTACAAGGAAACATATCATAGGTACACAAAATGAGGTATCTTATTCCTGTATATTGCTTCATCTCTGTAAATCATGTACTGTTTGTTTCTATAATATAAAATTAAATTAAATTAAAATTAACCCCATACAAGAGGCATTGAGGAAAATAACTTAACTGAAGGCCTATTGTACTGGATGGGAGTCCGCACAAAACTGTAGATTTGGGCGCCGGTTCCAAACCGTGTCTTCAACCGATGAAAATGCTCCTTTACGGCCGATGATGATGATAGTGGTACAAATTTATGTACAATCTGCCTCCCGCACCCGGTACTTTGTGAATGTTGGGCACTGGGTGTGCTTTCGTCTCTGCTCGCTTCTGGCGTTGGCGGTTTTCCTGAGTAGGGCCGGCTGGTCTTGATGAGGTATCACCAGAAGGCTTGGAGCAGAAGACTTGGCGAGGTGAGGCAGTTGATGGGCAGGAGTCACTTGATGATAATAAAACGCTTGTTTTGGTGGTAAAGATGAACTGATTTATTTGGTATCCTATTGTAAATTGACGAGGTTCTCGCAATTGACGCAAGGCCTATCAAAACTAATGGACGGAGCATTAGTACGATGTTGTATGATTGGCACTAAAGCTAAATCTAGAGCGATGGGAATTGAACTGATTTGTATGCAAAGTGGGGAATAATTAACTATTATTATTTTGTTTTGTGTGACTGATGAAGCTATAACGAATTATTATTTTTGGGGATATTCGTCATAAAATACGTCATAACCTTTCCTTATCTGTGGTGTGTATTTACTACACATTGCTTCTAATAACTCTATAAATGTAATAAATTCTGGGCTCATATTTTAGGTTTTCCTCCGCTATACATTTATGCACTTATTTAAAAAATAATATTTTTCAAATTCAATTAAAATTCAGAGATTTTTGTTAATAATCGGAAACAAATACACCAATACAATCAACCGTGTTACACTGCTACGCGAAGAGTGTGCGATGAAATGAAACGCTATTGATGTCCCGCTTTAGTTCGCTATGCGGGAACACGAGAAATCCACACGTCCGCAGTTGTATTTTGTTTTAGACCATCGATACCTACGACCGCATAGCTGTGTGTGTGCTAGCCGCCAGCCAGTCTGTCGCGGAGCGTCGTTAGATGTGGACACCTTGCACTTTTTTTTAGCATCTACCGATGGTTTTTTCATGTTTTTAGCAACTAAATTAGAATTATTATCACTTATGACATAAAATATAATAAACATAAGCGATTAGCGATATTATTATAAATTTTTCGTAAAATCAAATACTGTTTTAGAAGCAAGATTAAATTATTTTTTCATTGTATGCATTCAAAATACACGTTTCTAAAAATTTATAATATCAAACGTGAAAAATGTTGTCAAAAATACTAACCACATATTTACTTCATTTTCATTTTTATCTCGTTCATATTATAATGAAAAATACGAAATAATTTTAAACCAATAGGCCTTAAATCTTAATTATTCATTTTGACTATTCTTGGAGTTTTATTAATGAATTCCCGTATAAATATCTCAGACAAACTGAAAAGAATGATTTCTCTTTCCAACGTTAAAAAATTAACTATTTCCTTTAGATAGAAAAAAAAATAAAAATACTTTTATAAAATACGGACTCCCCGTCATTTATGATCAAAGGCTGTTAATTAATAATATTATTGAAACATCATTGTCTGAGTACATTACTAGGTCGTTAAATATTGAACAATAATTGTTCAACATCATTGATAGCCCATCCGCTCGATATGTAAATGCTTTTCCCCTGGTTAAATATCGAATATTATTTTTTATTATGTGTGATTCTACTAAACCATTTTATTTTATAAACATTAAATAAAATTAACAATTTAAGTGACTTATTTTTAACAATTTTTAACACCGTTCAGTGAACAACACGATTGAAACAAAAATAATTGACGTCCTAAAAAGTACTTCTCAAATTAAAAGTTTGTCTAGCCTCTCGTTGACTGTAAAAACTTTGTCTATGGACATTCCTTGTCAATTATTGTTGATAATTTATTTTTCGAACTCAACATCGCTCTCTCAAATTCTGTGCTAGAACATATAAATATTATCAACTTTAGCTTTGAGTAGGCCTTTCTTCGTGAATTGTCGACCACTATCAGTGAACAGGGCTGAAAAGGAAGACAACCAACTGCACAAGTAAAACAAACATGTCGTACACAGATATCAATACTGAATTATTTGAAGATTCCATCCCACTTGATCCAAGCTCAGGTTAGTTCAAAAAAACATTTGTATTTAGCCTAGAAACTCTATTGATAGCCCATTACTTTTGGAAAGTTTATACAAGCCTTATAACTTCGATCGTATTCGTCACCGCGAATCTTGTAAGATACCACACGGCGGAACAGATGTTATAGCACAAGAGGAACGGTGCTATTGCGGGATATTCATATACACATTAGATATTACAAGATTTAACATTTTTTTCAAAATACTTAACTCTAAATTCGACTGTTACGAACCCTTCTGACGCATAAACCTACGTATTCCCACTAGAACAACACGGCACAATACACTTTTATGCTGCAGCGTACCTAATACAACAACATCGCTTACTCCCCGATTGTAACAGCACTGCAATCGAACACAGTGGGAAACCAATACTTGGCGAACGTTGTGTATCCTAAAAAAAAATATTTTGTGGTATTTTTGTAAGTCTATCAGAATACTGGATAAACAAAATGGTATTTCTTGTATAAATATACTTAAATTTATTGTCATTTCACTATTAATATTTCTTTCAAATGTTTCATAATGATCCGTTATGTTAAAGTTGTACTATTTACTTGTAAAGCCGTAAGTAGTACATTTTTGTATATTTATATTTCTAAAACATTAAATATAATTAATTAATCTTTTTATAACCTTATTTTTTTTTGTACAGATGCACCTGAAGGCATTACATCTGCCAAAGCTGAATTTCTCGTAAAAAAAAGGGAAAAACCATTTGCATGCGCCCAGTGCAGTTCCACCTATGCCCGGAAATGTCAACTGGACGTACATTTCCTCACACATACTGGGGAGAAACCTTTCTCGTGCACCCAGTGCAGGCTTGCATTTTCTCAAAAATGCCGTTTGGACAGACATATGCTTACACACAGCGGAGTTAAACCATATGCTTGCACCCAGTGTAATTCTGCATTTTCTCAAAAGAGTAATTTGAAAACGCATCTCCTCACACACACTGGGGAAAAACCCTTTGCGTGCACCCAGTGCAGTTCTGTATTTGTTCAGAAATGTCATTTGGACAGGCATTTTCTCAAACACACCGGAGATAAACCTTTCCCGTGCACCCAGTGCAGTTCTGCATTTTTTAGAAAAAGTCACATGGAAAGGCATATTCTCACGCACAGGGGAGATAAACCCTTTCCTTGCAATGAGTGTGGTGCTGCATTTTCTCAGAAAAGTCACATGGAGAGACATGCTTTTTTGCACACTGGATACAAACCATTTTCCTGTGCTCAGTGTACTTCTGCATTTTCTCGGAAAAGTCATTTGAAACTTCATATGCTCACACATTCTAGAGAGAAAGCATTTGCATGTGGCTACTGCAGCTACACTTGTTCTGTTAACTTTTCACTAAAGAGACATTTGCTTACGCATACTGGACAGAAACCTTATCCTTGTCCCTACTGCAACTCTGCGTATGCTCGAAAAAGTTATCTTGAAAGGCATCTCCTTTCACACAGCAGTCATGACCAGATGAACTGACAGAACTTTAATGTGGTAACCGGATAAATCATCACAATGATAATTCATTACAACTTAAAAAAATTATATAAAGTCATGAAAAGTGATGAAACATAAACTTTATTAACTCGGTTATGTAGGTTGGGTTAGGTTAAAAAAAATTTCATCGTTTCTAACGAATTTATATCACTTTTTAAAAGTGTGTTGAATTGTAACTGTGTTGAGTTATCATGGAACCTTTAATGTAAGTATCTGTGTTAGTTAAATTTTTCTGGTAAGGTAGATCAAATATTGCAATTCTTTTTGAACAGATAATCAATAGTTTAGGAGATAATCAATAGTTTAGGATGCATGTCTTAAGGCTAGTGTGTAAATTGGCAATATATAGTTTCATTCTAATCTTTTTTGCATCGCATATCAATGAATATTGTTTTTTCTGTTTTAGAGATCAGCCATCTTCTTCTTCTAAATGAGTTCATAACTAAATTATTATTTTGTTTGTATGTTGTAATGTATTTTACTATTAAGTAATAGTTTTGCTGGCATTTCTCCACTGTTAATGGAGAATACTTTTAAAAACATATATATTATTTTAAATTGAGTACATCATAAAATAAATCAAACAAAATTTACTTGCGCACGCCGGGATTTAAACCCGCGATCTCCGGCTTGCTAGTCGAGTACCTTATAACTCGACCACAGAGGCCGTCGGAGACCTGTAATTATTTATAACAAACACTCTTATATACAAACGGCAATAAGTTAATGCAGAATGTTCAACTTCTAATAATTGCTGGAATTTAATAGAATTAATAAAGAATCTTAAAACCATGTCAATATATGGTAAATTTATTTACGGATAAAAACTTTCACAATATTTTTTCTATTAAGTCAGTTTCGCAAAACAAAATCGCACTTATCCATGGTAATGTGTGCCTAATAAATATTGTAATATATTACTATGTTTGCACATTTAATTAGAAAACCAGATGATGGACCTTCGTCGACTAGTTTATAGTAAACCAGCTGACGTACCCGGCATTGCTCGGGGTTCTGAATGATTTGAAGTCAAGTTCTGAGGTTGTGAATTCTAATTAACATCGAGAGTTCTCTACTTTATACTGTAGTGGTACGCCACTACTTGACTCTAACGTTATTCTAGAAGTTTCCAAACAAGCTTTTTGGATTTATTTTTATTTTTTTAAATATTTCTTTCTGTAGCAACTGGAATATTCGAGAATGTTTTATTTTCCACCTAGATAAGTGACAACGTGGACGAAATGGTCAGTACAGTACCAGCAACCGCGAAATCGAGATCGAACTATTTTGCCTGCGTGAAGCGCTTCGGAACATTCTCGAACCTTCCTTTCGTAAATCATTTTGTTGTATTTTCTACGTTCATTTATTGTTTTCGGATGTATTATTAAAAACCGCTTCAGCCAAATTTCGTAGTTATTTATTAATAAAAAGAATACCGAACATAACTACAATAAAATACTAATATAAAATACATCTGTTAACTACGACCCTAAACTTGTCTGGAAAATTATTAGGGAGATGACATATACTAACAACAATACAAACAGTGATATTTCCGAACTGGATACACCAAATCAAAAATTAAATATGAAAGAACATCCAAGGGAAATAGTCCAATTTGTAAATGAATATTTCTCCAATGTCGGTTCTAATTTAGCTAAAAAAATCATTAAACCTCTTCGTACTGCTAATGAGAATAACAACGCACTTACTAATAATATCACCTTTAAATTACATACAGTTACGGCAGATGACATTAAAATCATTATAGATTCATTGAAACCAACACTCACTTCCGGATCAGATGGCATTTCAATGAGAATAATTAAATCAACTAGAGATGAACTAATCCAACCACTTCTCCACCTTGTGAACAGATGTATCAAGGATGGTATCTTTCCTGCATCGCTTAAATTGGGTTCTGTTATACCAATCTTTAAAGCCGGAAATAAAGCGGATATAATTAACTATAGACCGATAACAATATTGAATAATCTTTCAAAAATAGTAGAGAAAGTTATTAAGAAACAGCTCACTCAATATCTTGAAAAAAACCGCATACTATCTGAAAATCAATACGGCTTTAGAAAAAATATGGGAACTTCCGATGCCATCGCCTCTATTGTAAAAAGTATAAAACATAGTCTCGATAATGGTAATAAGTGTATCGGAATATTTTTAGATCTATGTAAAGCTTTCGATACAATTGATCATACATATCTTCTAGAAAAACTCAAAAAGATTGGAATCGTAGGTCGTGAACTGAATCTTATTCAAAGCTATATGACAGAAAGGTCACAACTAGTCAGGATTAAAAATGAATCAAGTCAACCAATACCAATTCAATACGGAGTTCCACAAGGCAGTGTCTTAGGGCCGATTTTATTCCTGATATATATAAATGATCTATGTAATCTAAACTGTCACGGCTCAGTAATTAGTTTCGCAGACGACACAGTTCTTCTATTCCATGGAAAGTCGTGGGAGACAGTATTCGTAAAAGCTGAAGAAGGGATGAATCAGGTAAAACAATGGCTTGATACAAATTCACTAACATTAAATGATACAAAAACTAAATATATTAAATTCAAAATTTACAACAAACAGACAGATAAAGTCAATTCAAACCTAAACATAAAAATTCATAAAAATTGTTTAACCGCGAACCATGAAATTCCTTGCAACTGCCCAAAATTGATTGAAATTCAAACAATAAAATACGTTGGGATAATTATTGATCAAAACGTAAATTGGAACTCCCAAATAGAAAATGTGAGCAACAAATTAAAAAAACTTACCTATTTCTTCAAAACAATATGAAACATATTAGATAAAGAACAATTAATTCAAATCTACTACGCATTAGCCCAATCTCAACTACAATATGGTCTTATCGGATGGGGAAGCTCATGCGATTCCACTATAAAACCAGTCCTCGTAACACAAAAGGCAATTCTAAAAATTATTCTTAGGATCCCCATCAGAACTCCTACCGATTATGTTTTTAAAACCCTGAATGTAATGACACCAAAACAATTATACGCAAAAGATATACTAATTTACGCATTCAAAAACCAGGACAACTTTACACAGACAAACTCAGACAGACTCACAAGATCCACATTACAACACATGTTACACCAACCTACAACTAAAACAACTTTTGGACAAAGAAATATGCAGTATTATTCTATAAAATTATTTAATGTCCTCCCTTTTGAAATAAAAAACATTAAAAAAATAACTGACTTCAAAAGAAACATTAAGAGGATAAGGGAAGGAAGAATATAGATATAATTTTGCAACCCAACAAAGACTAAAGCTTGTATTATGTTTTATTTTTTCTCTAAATATTGTTTTTTAATTTTCTATGTAGTATTTTAGCATATGTACTTATAATATTTCAAACATATAACCATGTACAATGTGACCTTAGAACGGGGTACCCCAGTAAGGACACATTATCTTATATAAAAAAATAGTTAAATAAAAAAAATAAAAAAATAAAAAACTATATAAACCTTACGGGAGAAATTCTCTAAATGAACTTCTCTAACCCCTACCAAAATCTATTGCGTAGTTTACAAGAGCTACGCGCACAAAAAGACAAACACGTCTTTCGACTTTTTTTTATACATATATAAGATAATACGACACGTATAGGAAAGTAACAACGAATTACAGATGATATTTATTTATCAATCAATTGTGTGTCACGATTAAATACAAGTTAGAAATATTAAACACTAGATCTTACAATGTCGTCAGAAAGTGTCAAATGAATACAGCTCTTCAAAAATGTAGAATTAAGAGATACAAGTGAATACAGCACATTTTAGTAGTAAGTAACATAAATATAGCCTTATTGTACCTAAATTCAGTACAGTAAAATAGCTCCGCCACCTCTATAATCTAGGAACAAGCGAATTTTTGAAATGCTTTGTATAATAATATACGTTTCATTCCGAAAATGACAATAAGTTATTATTAATTACAATGCATTTTTCTTTATTCAGCGAACTTCACTAGAATGCGTAATATATCGAAATGAACGAAGTTATTTTAAAGTAAATTTTGTCTATTATTTATTGCGCGACAATTATTTTGTGTCAGTTAAAATATTGTTATTTGAAGAGATCTAGCCTTTTCTACCTAACGTGTTTATCTATGGAAAAGTTTTTCTATGGATTTACACCATTTGACGTAAGCGTTTCTTTCATCTTCATGAATTGTGGTCTACATTTGTTAAGCTAATGCTGCCTGACGTGTTTGCTTGTTCTGTGTACTTCGGGCTGTCTCCACAATACTGCTCTTGAATACGTAAGGTATGTCTTATGGGTTTTTATTAATTTATTGCATTCACGCATTTGAGGTTAAGATCGATCAAAATACCTAATTTTCATCTACAAAATAACATTGATTATGTCGGAAAGACGGATTAACTCGTTTTAAATGTTAGCTTTATGACGTGGTTTAAAATTTTTTGTATTCAATTTGTTTAAAGGTTATGTTTGTAATATTATATTTATTATAGGCGGTCACACCAAAGAGTGAGAGGTCTCGTAACGGAAATAAAATAGCCAGCGGTGAATGTTCTCATCTCGTATCGGCTTTTTATATTCTCAGTATGATTATTTTTATTTAGTTTATTTAGTAGAAATCCATTTTATTTTTTAATTTATTTTCGATAATGTTGTTATTACTTAATTTATGAAAAAAACAGTTTGTTCATAAAGAAATTTTACAGGGTAATTATTATTTCGGAGTGACAGTTGTTTTGCCTTCCGAAGGCATTATTAAGCCTTTCTCCTTGAACTCGAATCCAGATCTAAAAATGTGAAAAATAATTGAAGATAATTTTAGTAATTATAATTACCTTCTATATTTAATAAAATGCCAATGGATGCCAAAACCGAATAAGTAGTGAATGATTTTAAAAACATCTGAACAATATGTTTAATAGATCAAGATTTTTATTGAATATCGATATTTTGGTAAAATTTCGATCGCGCTGACCTCGCTTATTCTGAATATTTTTTAGATAAAACCTTTAGTTTCACCTTAATTACTGTATAACACAACTTTTTGCATTTGGGGCGGTGGAAAATATTGCAATAAAAATTTCAATTACGTAAAATTAAAATCTACTCTCGCATACGAAATCGGCGACGGTCGGCCTCCATTTCTAACACTCGCTGACATTTTGTTATGTTGGTATTCCTGACACTTTAAGAAGAGCTAGGAGCTAGATGCTAGACAATCGTAGCCGAATTCATGCGGATACATAAATGATTCGTATAAAAACACTACATAATTTGTAATAATATAATGTAAACAAACCTTTTTAGAATCACTTCAGAGTCGAACTGAGGCACTAGAATCATGTTGGATTTCGTCGTCATTATAATTGAAACTGTACAAAACAAATAGTCACAAGTCCGAGGCACAAGAATCATGTTGGATTTCGTCGTCATTATAATTGAAACTGTAGAAAACAAATAGAGTCACAAGTCCGAGGCACAAGAATCATGTTAGATTTCGTCGTCATTATAATATAATTTTAATTCAAGCAATAAATATAAATAATAAGAAAGAAAAACATCCCAGTTTTCAAGAAGTTTAGCGGCTACGCTAGGTTTGTGTAACATGGTTTGTGATACAAAAGAAAGTGCCCCCTTTATAGCGCCTGCTCTTGTCAAGGCAAGAAAAACATCCCAGTTTTCAAGTAGTTTAGCGGCTACGCTAGGTTTGTGTAACATGGTTTGTGATTCAAAAGAAAGTGTACCCTTAATACCGCCAGCTCGCGTCAAGGCAAGAAAAACATCCCAGTTTTCAAGTAGTTTAGCGGCTACGCTAGGTTTGTGTAACATGGTATATATAGCGGTTATGTCACCGCTCCTAGGGTCATCAATTCATAACCAGACTGCACGAGTTAAACAGCTGAGACAGCAATCAGTCTTACGAAACATTGAACAAAAATATCGGCACCACAATACGTAAACTGCTGATTTGCATACAGGGTAATGCAAACGCTCATACAATAAACCGAGTCAGCGGTCCTGCGGGTTCGACGTCCAGACGCTACTCCAACCCGTGGCAGACGAGAACAAAGGAATCAGCAGCTATATAAGCGGTGGAGGACTTAAATACGTCAGTCATTCATTCCACATCGTTCCAGTCAACAAGTTCCACGCGACATCATCCTACTCGAGATCTCCGACTCGGCGTAATGGAGGAATCGGCCACCATGGCCGGTTCCCCCACGTCACGCTTCGATCAATCTTCACCTCAACGCCCTGGCCCAGGCTATCATTCCTGGCCAGCGCTAACCTCACGCGCCTAGACCCGGCGACCAGCTCATCGTCGTCTGCGCCTCGGCTCCGCGACCATCGTCGCTAGCCTGTACCTCCCGCTCATCTGCCGACCAGGTCCATCGCACCTTCGGCTACCTCGTTCACGCTGAAGTACCCAGAAGACTCCTCGCCTTCATCAGTGCTGAACAATAGGGTGGAGTGACGTTGTATGGGACTTTTTTTTTTAAAGATGCCAGTACTGTAATAGCAAAAAAAAGTTGCCTTTATATAACACCTCTTTCGTCTAAAAAAATCAACTCGATCGAAACATTCCTTTATTCAACAACCAGCACATTTATATTTAGAAAAAAATTGTATGAAAAAAGTCGCTGAAAACTCTGCCAAGCATTATAAACAAGCGATATTCATAGCAAAAATACAATTTTATTAGGGGTTTTATAGCTAATAAGGTGCATAACACATCTGAAAATAAAAATAAAATTACCATAGTTTCAAGGCGGGGTCTATTTTTGGTTTTTTGAAGAGGATTATTGATTTTTATTGTTTTTTTCGTGTTTTTGAGAAACATGTTTTTTTATTAAATAAAATACTTTAACAAGGAGAATTTTTTTAAACATTATCGAAGTTTTATAATATTTATCGTGTTTTGAAATGAGATTTGGTGTGAAATTCGGGCATTATATGCCTAGATTTTATTGTCGCCCGAATGAATCCATCTCTTGCTTCAGGCCCAACTGTAGACAACGATGCCTGGGTAACTAATTTGATGCACCTCTCGACTGCTTGAGTGTGGCAGGGAAATCTGGGAAATTCAATACTGTCCTTTTCTTCACCGAAATTATTTATCATTTTGACTAGGTCGTCATTACTGATTTCGGATAGTATCGGTGGCGGTGTAACTTCGCATTCCTGCCAGTTGATAATATCGTAATATTTACTTGCTGAAAAGTTTATTGTTGGAATAATAAAGTCTCTAACAACAGATGGACTCGGACATCTATCTCGCGCCTTTAATATTCGTCTCAAACCCAATTCTCTTACAATTCTCTTAGGTTGTCATCCATTATCATGGATAGTAGCAGATTTTCCGGGTGGCAAAAATAGGCGTTTCTTTGAATTACTGGATTAATTATATCTCGTAGATCGGTGCTCAAATATCGGGTGAGTTTTATTATAGTCATGTAATGCCCCATCCTTACACGACGGGTGCCTCTTTATCTCAAACCATGTCGGAGCATATGCTTTAACAACATATTCAGCAAGAATTTTTAGGTTCACTGAAGGGTTAGTTGTTCATATATATAATCGAAGTATTGAGTTTGCTGTCGTCAACCAGCGTGAGTGACAAATACTACCTGGATGACGGTTTGCTAAATTTGGTGGTCAGTGACCTGTTGTAACTGCAAAACATATTTCGTACAAGTATTTTTGGTCCGTGCTCAAATTTTTCAATTCCTCTGCGTTGAGTTTGTGCATCTCAAAGTGTATTGGTGAATAATTTATAACGGTGTTTTCAGAGCTGCTTGAAAGAAGTTTTCCAATAGGTCCTGAAAACCCTTTAGGTCCTGTTGTAGCACCATCTAAGTGTTGAAACAAGTGGCGAAGGGGAAGTTCGTTTGCATGCAGCTGACAGATAAACCATTGTAACGGATGACCTAATTCCAATTCCATGAATCTAATAGTTCCATTTCTTTTGCCTGTATTGATAGCAGTCCCATCACATCCAATCGCTGATAAATCATTCAAATTAAAACCGTTCACTTTTAAATGGTGTAACATGCTCTTTGCGATGTTTTTGCCAGTTCCTGATGATGGTGTAACATGTCCAACATATTGAGACCCCGGCTCAGATAAAATGGAATAATGTTCTTCTGAAATCGTTCTCCGATGATATCTATCCCCTATTTTTTCCTGAGACAGTGTTTTATCCTTCCTTCCATCGAAATATAGACCTCGAATTTTTGTTGACTCCGACGACATCTGCCATGTTTTTATTAAAGAAGTGCGACACGTTTGTCTAGCTCGTCTGAGTTTGCTCCTATCAATCACCATTTTAGAGTCGTCTTCGGTTACTATGCCAAAATCTTGTAATGTAGCACTTGCAACAGCTGATGCCGTCCTGTCTGACAAACCATACTGATCGCAGATTCTGACCAAAGTGGGGAGTTTTAACATCATACGGGAATTTTCTGGAGGTTGCGAAGAATGTGAAGAAAATGATTGGTTTTCATCAAAAAAGGGTTGACGTGGTTTTGTCGTAAATGCTGTAGATGAGCTGACCTTCGAAGCAAGTTCAGATAAACGAGTTTGCATCCTCATTTTCCGATGTAATTTTTTTGTTGTGTCTGTGTCTATTGCTCCCAGCATAATTTTTCTCGAGGATCTTTGGTCTTCAAGGAATGCTTGTTCTTTGGTGGGTACCTTGCGCGTCTTTTCGCAGGAACACATATTCAGATTGTTACATTTGCATGAAGCAATATCGAAAAGTTTATTCATTTTGATTTTATAAGAATTTAACTTAACATAATAATGCACACTTTTTTTGGCCAATTTTTAAGTTTTAAGTATTCGTTATAATGATCTTGGATCAGTTTCATCACTCGATTGTGTGAAACAATGGGAATAGAAGCGCGCTTCCAAATTCCTTCAACAATTGCAGATATAACACTTTTTATTTCGAATACTGACGGTTTTTTTGTAGAGTTAAGATTACGCTCATATCGTAAGAACAAATAATGTTTAATCACTTCTGAGACAGTAAGTAACACTTGAGAGTTCATTTCAGTTGGTGCCCCGAATATTGGACATAAAATTTTGCTTCTCGTGTTATTTGCATTCATTTTCACAACAATTATATGTGTTAAAATTTAATCGGATAAGGATTCTAACACGTCTACGGTCAGCGGTAGCCGAAACGAAACTAGATGCAAGTCGCATCTAGTTTCTGCGACGAAACAATAGGAGCGAAATTATCCCCCCCACCTCCACAGCGCTCACAAACTCACTAGTTTAAGAGCAATTTATGCAGTGTTTGTTTTTTTTTTATAAAACATGTAATGTTCAATAAGGTAAATGCAATTGAAAGTAATGGATATTATTTTATATTTTTGAGACTGTACTCAGATTTTTGGAAAAAAAGGCTAAATTTACGTTTTTTACGTTACGAAATAGCTAGGTTGTTGAATGAAGACATAAGTTTAGATTTTTTAAAGTATTTTTACGAGAATATGAATGACATGAAGCATCTTTTGGCAGCTATTACAATACCGAGATTTGATTTTTGCAATGTCACTCCACCCTACTGAACAAGTCTACGAGCCCGATCTCCATCAATGCGGTGTCGACCCACTGACCCGCATCTCAACCATTCTACCGCAGTCATCGCCGACTACGCCTGGTATCCTCATCATCATCGATCCAGAGCCATCTCCCGACTGCGCAACTTCACTAATGTATTATCCTGACTCTCAATAAACACTGTGACAACATCCTCATATTTCATTGTCTACTATTACCAATTCCCATATATATATCCCAAAAACCATGTTACACAAACCTAGCGTTGCCGCTAAACTAATTGAAAACTGGGATGTTTTTCTTGCCTTGACGCGAGCAGGCGGTATAAAGGGGGCATTTTCTTTTTCATCATAAACCATGTTACACAAACTTAGCGTAGCCGCTCAACATCGCAGAAATAGTTAACTTAAATAAAATTTGAGCGTAAAAAAATAAAATCCAGCTTATAAATTTCAATCACAACGCACACAATGCATGCATATTAGGTTAATACTAATTTAACGGAATTTTTAACATAAAAAAACGCCCACGCGATTATGTCTCTAGCCACTTTTAGCAGTTCGTTTCGTCCTATAGTGACAGAAATATCAACAAAACAAAATGACATTTGACAATAAAGTTTGAAAATGGACGGTCTCGTTTCACAAAACGAAAGCTAATTTTAATTTTACGTAATTGAAATTTTTATTGCAATATTTTCCACCGCCCCAAATGCAAAAAGTTGTGTCGTACAGTAATTAAGGTGAATCTAAAGGTTTTATCTAAAAAATATTCATAATAACATTTTTACCGATATTTTTTTATGAATACAGTTTTTAGGTTTATGTAGAAATATTTAACCAATGTACATATTTGTCTAAATTTGTTTTTTTGACAGTTGTCTCTCAAATGGGAGTTTTTTTAAAAGTCAAAATAGATATTCCGGGGAAACGTCTTACGATATAAACATGATATATATATATATGTATGAATGATATGATTCTTAATCTGATAAATAGAATCAATCAATTCTCAGCCGACAGTCTGAGCGTTTTGAGTATTTTCTGAGGTTAAAGGCAATCTAGTTAAAAATTTGTCGATCTTTCGTTCTAGGGTAGACCATCGTCTTTGGTGCAGAATGGATCAGACCACCGTGAAAACTGAAGCACCAGCAGTGAGCGACGTCGAAGAAGTATGCCGCCAACTGCACCCGGAAACAGAATACATGTCTTGTCCAGACATAAAGGTAGAATGCCCGGACCATTACAGTGCTATTGATCAAAGCGAAGGTATAAACACAAGTCCGTTCATACATCTGAACATTTAAAACGTTTTTGTTTGTTTCTGTATCATGCACTAAATCATGAAGAATATAATAATCATACGAAGAAACCTTACTAATTGAAACGTAAAAAAAACACATATAAAATATATTTATTATATGTAATCCCTTTTATACTCCAAGCAAGTCGGTTACAAGACAGTACCTACCATATTATTGTAGCAATTCTATATCAACGTCCCAATATCACACTCCTATGCGACGGATTCAACAGCTAGGAAACAAATACTACGATGTTGTTGATATATTTAGTACGTCAATTTCAATAAATAAGCATACCCTATTGAAGTTTTTTTTCGTCATTTTCATCAAGTAGTGGAATATTTTAATAGAGGTATTTAATTTGATTTGACTAACACATAATAATTTTGTCAACTGAAACAGAAAAAAATATTTTGGATTTTTTATGTTTTGTGCCTGCATGCTGTGTAGATCAAGTTCAGTGATATTTAGACTTTATATTTGTTTTTCTGCAATTGTTTTAAACAGTCGTTTCCTGCACTATTTTCATGTATAATTTCGTAAATATTTTTTATATATATGTATGCAAAAGCCTTAATAGGCGTGAAATAAATAAATAAAATAGTTATTGGAAAGATATTATATACATATAATGATATCATGTCATTGAATAGGTGATCGTGTCTTCACTATGATTGGCTATGTACCATCAAGGCCAAGACAAGACAATCCACCATTTCATACAGTGTACCAGTCGACCTAAACAAATTGAGAGAGAAAGATTTTCGGTAGAAAAAGAGAAAATCAAGTGAACTCAAGTGTTACAAGGCCATAGGAAATGAGCAAAACTCTCGTTTATTATTCTTAAAATGAACTTATTACATCATTTCCACATCAATTTACTCTAACCTCAATTCAATTTCAAACCAGTCACTATCAATCTCCTGCCATTTAAATACCAGTCAATATATATTGCTTATCCAGCAAAAGCGGGTTGTTTATTTCATCAAATTTCGGAATTTTATCAATGTATTTTAAATGTTCAACATAGATCTTCAATGTGAAAACATCGTAAAAACAACAACTGCTCGGGCCAGTTATTGTTGCATAGTATTTGGTTCGAGTTGTTTCCCACCCGCGTTCCGCGCCTTGCACCTACATGCGTCAGTTGTTAAAGTATCGCGCCGCCCGCAAGTACAACCGCTTTCCGCATAACCTATCTTGAGTTATTAAAACCACCGCGCCGCGCTGTTATACCGCAAAGAACGCCGTGAAATAGTGCATAAAAATAGCAATCTATAACGCATTGAACCATTTCGCAAAATCCAATATCACTATTACCTTTCCTTGACCTCCTCCAATACTAACAATTACCCCACCGGTGATTACCGCAGTGCAGAGTGGAAAGGTGCCGACAGCTTGGAGATATTGGTAAGTCGATCAAACAATATCACTAAAATACCGCAATTACAGTCCATTCACGCCGCAACATTTGGTCCTATTCGAGCCGCATTATTTAAATTGAGAATTACATTTTGGTAATTCTAGAACCATTTGTTCCTATTCAATCGCAAATCGCATTCATTTTGTGTAAGAATTCAGTTAGCAATACTCGCCCGCTATTTGAAATTACATGCCTAGGTATAGGTACTCTTTGATATTTTGGGTAATTAAATTATTTATCGATGTTGTTGTAGCAAATTTATTCGGTGCAAATCGCAAAGATATTCCAGCGTAATATATTCGTCTATGTATTAATGCCAACCTAAGTACGTACGTAAACATCGCTTGAGTTTATGGCACAATATATTTAATTATTTGGAAAATAACTTCTCCACTATAATTCGTCAGTACAAATTGTCGCCCAGTACACTTGTGTTTCTTGCGCATTATTTTATAAATAATTAAACTTTTAGTTTGCAAATAATTCTAAAAATGGAAGACAAACTAAAAAGACAATTAGTTTTACTAAAAGGTAAAAGAGATATTATTCTAAAAAGGGTTCAAAATTTAGTTTTGCTTGCAAATAATTTGCCAATTAATTTCGAAGCGTCACGCTCAGGTGAGGCGTTTATGTCAGAATCTGAAAGTATTTTAGAAATTAAAAATAAATTCGAATTAATTATTGATCAAATTAACGAGAATACTCTTACGTCAGACCCGAATTCTGAACCAGATTATTCAAGCTGGGAACAGTTTGAAGAATTATACACACGTATTATTCGCGCACGAAATAATTTAAAACCAAATTTAGCTACAAAACCGCAAACATCTACATCTGCATGTGCTGCTACGACTAATAATAATAATTTTATTAAGTTACCCGCTATAGAATTACCTACGTTTGATGGACGGATGGAAAATTGGCACCTATTTTATGAAACATTCAAAACAAATGTTCATTTAAATTCACAACTATCTGATTCGCAACGCGTACAATATTTGATTGGAAAATTAACTGGAACCGCGAAAAATGTTACGTCAGGTTTAGTGCCAACTGGAGACACATATAAAATAATCTGGGATACGCTAGTCAATAAATATCAAGATAAGCGATCTCTTGCCACTTATTACCTGAATAACATATTTCATTCAAAAACCGTAGCTCACAACGCAAACAATCTGACAGTTTTTATAGAAAAATATTCAGCATCTATCGCCGCACTAAAACAATTGGGAATAGAAGACCTTTCGGATTTTATATTACTACAATGCGCTTTGCAGAAGTTAGAGTCGCAAACTGCACAAGCATTTGAGCTCTCAGTTCGAGAAATTGAGATTCCCACCTGCAAGCAATTGGTGTCGTTTGTGCAAGATCAGGTCAAAATTCTGCAACGAACTTCAACAACTCGTGGACCTAACACCGCCAACACACATTCAACCAGTTCCGGTGGAACTGGTCGCACAGCTCAACTCCGCACACATCATACTTACACGAGTACGCAATCAAAATGCCTTTATTGTCAAAATGAGAACCACACGCAACTGTACACTTGTACACAATTTTTAAAATTATCACCAAAGGAAAGGTTTTCCTTCGCAAAGGAAAAATCTTTGTGTTTTAATTGCTTGAGCCCGCAACATACATCTACAAAATGTAAATCAAAAGGCACTTGTCATAAGTGTCATGGCAAGCACCATACTTTTCTTCATTTTGATAAACCCAGTCAAGCAAACGCCTCCACATCCAATGGAGAAACTCAACCTAACGATGCAGAACCGCCGATATGTACTATGTCAGCAACCACGCGACAAGGGGCAACCACTGAAGTTCTTGCTACCGCCAAAGTTAACACTGTTGATCGAAACGGTGAAGACAATACCGTCCGCTGTCTTCTAGACCCAGGCTCACAAAAACATTATATAACTTCACAATGTTGTGAAAAATTAGGCCTGGCAGTCAGTTCAGGAACGCGCTTCGCAGTCCAGGGTTTAGGTGGCAAAACGCAATCAATAAGAGGAAGTGTCACATTGACAATTCAATCTAGGATTGATCCCTACTTCAAATACTCCATAACCGCTCTAGTTTTAGAAAAAATTACCGCTCATTTACCTACTTGCAAGGTGGACTTGACGTCATATAAATTTATAAATGTTCCGCTGGCAGACGACACCTGGGCAATACCAGGCCCAATCGATTTGCTAATTGGCGTCAGTCTGTTCTCTCAACTGTTGCTACCAAATAAGATAATCACCCCCGGCTTTCCAGTCGCGATTCAAACCACATTAGGTTATGTTTTTATGGGTGACGCCCCAGTAAATTCTCAACCAAACACCGCATTCACTTTCTGCGCTACGCACGAAATTGAGAACTTAATGCAAAAATTCTGGGAAATCGAAGATATTGGTTCGGAACCAGTTCACAGCCTCGAAGAAAAAGAAGCTGAAGACATTTTTAAGGGCACCACAACTCGCCTCGAGGACGGTTCTTATGAAGTGGCTTTGCCATTCAAAAGCAACCCTTGTGACTTAGGTGATTCATTGCAAGCTGCGCAAAATCGGTTTCATGCACTAGAAAGAAAATTTAATCATCTGCCAGAACTAAAACCGCTTTATGATGAAGTGATAAGAGAACATATTCATAAAGGTTATCTGTCCCAGGTGGAAGCCTTACCGTCAGAAAACGCATACTACATCCCGCATCACGCAGTTAGGCGTGAAGATAAATTGACAACAAAGGTGAGAGTGGTTCTGGACGCAAGCGCAAAGACAAAAACTGGTTTATCTTTGAACGATATTTTACACACGGGACCAAGCCTACAGAATGATTTATTTTGCATTCTTCTGAATTTACGCCTTTTTCCTATCGCAATATCCGCAGACGTTCGTCAAATGTATTTATGTATAAATGTTCGCAAAGAAGATCGTCGTTATCAACGAATTTTATATAGATTCGATCCGCAAAAGCCGCTTCAGGCTTACCAATACAATCGCGTAACATTCGGTCTTAAATGTAGTCCGTTCTTAGCCCTTCGAGCAATCAAACAATTAATGTTAGATGAAGGCGCTCGCTTCCCTCTTGCAAAGGATATTATTAATAGAGATGTTTATGTAGACGACATCGCTAGCTCTGCTTTAAATGAGCAAGAAGCTATCCGCGCGGCTGAAGAGTTGATTGAGCTCTTCCAGTCAGGAGGTTTTCAACTCGCTAAGTGGGCATCCAATTCCAGCACAGTTTTAGAAAACGTTCCATTGGAACTTCGCCTGTCGCAAAGTGTAACTTTCGATAATGATGCATCGCTAAAAATCCTTGGGCTACGATGGCATCCTTCGGATGACATTTTCGCATTTGAAGTTACTCCAGACAATCGAACTTGTACGAAACGCAATATTTTATCATCTGTCGCTAGACTCTTTGACGTGATGGGTCTGGTAGCACCTATAATTGTACAAGCCAAGCTTCTAATAAAGGAGCTGTGGAATTTAAAAATCGATTGGGACGAAATCCCACCCGCAAGGATATCACAACAGTGGCAGCAGTTCAACTCGGAATTGCCGTCAATATCGTCGATTCGTATTCCACGTCATATAGGAGTCACGGAAGGATGCACGTTAATACTTGTTGGATTTGCGGATGCCAGCGAAAAGGCATATGGAGGAGTGGTATACGCTCATGTGACCACTCCTGATAACCGAATTAAGGTTCAATTAGTTTGCGCAAAATCAAAGGTAGCGCCGCTAAAAATCGTCTCCTTAGCACGCCTAGAATTATGCGCTGCATTATTGTTATCGCACCTGTTAAAAAAGGTAATTGATAATTACTCCGCTAGGTTTACTATTCATTCAACATTTGCCTTTTCTGATTCGACTGTAACTTTAAGTTGGATTCATTCATCACCTCACCGCTGGCAAACCTTTGTTGCCAATCGTGTAGCAAAAATACACGAAAATTTAAACAGTAGTCATTTTTATCATGTCGCAGGTGCTGATAACCCTAGCGACTGCCTGTCAAGAAGTATGCTACCATCGCAATTGATAGCAAATGACATTTGGTGGAATGGTCCAAAATGGCTTTGCCAGCCGCATTTCGAGTGGCCTATTTCACCATTTAAGCACGCAAATTCAGAACAGTTACCGGAATTGAAACCCAATCAGTATGAACAGCCAACTACTTTTGGCTTGTGCTCTCGTGTAGCTGATCCACCCGAAATGAAACCTAAAACCGATAATCGCCTCAAGACAATCGTGTCACCTTTATTATGCACATTGGCTTCTCGCATTCATTCGTGGTCGAAATTGATTCGAATTGTCATTTACGTGTTTCGCTTCATTAGGAAATTGCCGCGTAAATTTGAGTTAAGCCATATTGACATTGCAGAAATCGCTATTATAAAGGCAGTTCAGCAAGTACATTTTTCCGATGATATGAAGTCAGTGAACGACGGCAAGAAAGTACGGCAAGTTCTTGCTAAATTAAATCCATTTATTCAGGACGGTCTCCTAAGAGTAGGAGGCAGATTGAGAAACGCCGAACTCGAATTTGATAGTCGTCATCCTATTTTATTACCCGCTCATGATCATATAGTTGATTTAATAGTAGATTATTACCACACTAAGAACTTGCATACGGGACCCACCTTACTTATGTCTCTGTTGAGGCAAAGGTTTTGGATACTTTCTTCGCGCAATTTGATTCGGAAACGCGTGCATCAGTGCAATACATGCTTTAAAGTCAATCCCAAACCGCAATTCCCAATAATGGGAGATTTACCCGCTTGCCGCGTCCGCGAAGCTAAGGCCTTTCTGCACACGGGGGTCGACTACGCTGGGCCGCTTCAAATAATCCCGCATAGACGTCGGGGTGTTAGAAGCCAAAAGGCATACATTTGCTTATTTATCTGTCTGGTGACCCGCGCGGTTCACATTGAACTCGCTTCAGACCTCTCGACCGAAGTCTTTCTCAACGCGTTCAAACGTTTTCTATCCCGTCGAGGGCCTGTAAATGTAATGTATTCTGATAATGGGACAAATTTCGTAGGAGCTAAATTGCATTTGAAGGCTTTATTCGAACTTTTAGAGTCACCGGACTACAAGAAAGAATTCTCAGAAAATTTGTTGGAAAACCGTATCGAGTGGAAGATGAATCCTCCACAAGCACCCCACTTCGGTGGGATCTGGGAGAGTAACATTAAGTGCATTAAATGTTACTTAAATAAAGTTGTGGGTACATCTTTTCTCACGTACGAAGAGATGCAAACGGTTCTTCATCAGATTGAAGCTATTCTAAATTCACGCCCATTATCAGTGCTCAGCGTTACCGATGTTTTGGCTCCATTGCCTTTAACACCTGCGCATTTTTTAACGCTCACTCCATTACAATCTTTACCCGCTGCTGATTTGTCAGATGCGCCAGTAAATTTGCTGCAACGAAAACATCTTGTCGATCGTCTCGTCCAGACTTTCTGGAATCGATGGCGAATGGAGTATCTGAACACGCTGCAATCGCGTCAGAAATGGAATACAAATTCGAATCCAATAACGAAAGGCACCGTGGTAATAATTAAGAGTGACAATATCGCACCACTACAATGGCCTATTGGCGTAGTGGTAAACGTCCACCCCGGCGTTGATGGGGTGATCCGCGTTGCGGACGTTAAGACTAACTCCGGAACATATCGCAGGGCAGTCGTTAAACTCTGTCCCCTGCCTACACAATAACTTTAACGTTATCTTAGATTTAGTTAATTTAGAATTTAGTTCTACCGCGGGTTCAGTATTGTTTATTGAATCCTTTCATAACGTGTTTTTGTTTTTCATTTTTTTTTCTTTGTTGTATTAGTTACTTTGACCATTGGTCAAGGCGGGGGGCATGCTCGGGCCAGTTATTGTTGCATAGTATTTGGTTCGAGTTGTTTCCCACCCGCGTTCCGCGCCTTGCACCTACATGCGTCAGTTGTTAAAGTATCGCGCCGCCCGCAAGTACAACCGCTTTCCGCATAACCTATCTTGAGTTATTAAAACCACCGCGCCGCGCTGTTATACCGCAAAGAACGCCGTGAAATAGTGCATAAAAATAGCAATCTATAACGCATTGAACCATTTCGCAAAATCCAATATCACTATTACCTTTCCTTGACCTCCTCCAATACTAACAATTACCCCACCGGTGATTACCGCAGTGCAGAGTGGAAAGGTGCCGACAGCTTGGAGATATTGGTAAGTCGATCAAACAATATCACTAAAATACCGCAATTACAGTCCATTCACGCCGCAACAACAACAGTTTCTAATACTAGTTAAATTATCTTCGAGATTTTTAATTTAAAATATACTTTAATATTTAAAAATGTTGATATTTAAAATAATCAATAATGGCCTAAACTCGCCTGAACTTATAAATTTGATTATAAATCACGTACCGTCAAGATCGACACGACAAATCAATTTTTATCATTTGCTCACAAAAATCCCCAATTCCCCGTAATATGTGCGCAGTGTAACACAAGATTTTACAATGTAGACATTCTTAAATAACTTTCAGAAATATCGAATGGAAGTATCGCGTAAGATAATAAAGTATGTAAGGGATATGTATATCGACAGCATCTCCTATCCTTATCCTTTATTCCTTTTTTTTCTCCCTTTTGTCTCTTAATTAGTCTTAAGATACAATAAATTCATATCTCTAAGCAACTCCAACATTAGAAACCATTTCGAAATAACTTTAATCAATCTCAAACGATTATTCTATCTTTGTATTATATAAGCTGTGGGTTTCGAACAAATATATGTAAATAGATAAAAATCCCTGCAGTCCGATAAGAAACTTTTACAAAGCAAATACAATCAACATTTGTGATGTCTGACAATCTTATTGGTTTGTTCTGTTGCACCAGAACAGTCGCAATACGTATATACATAAACCATACTTGATACAAGTCATTATGGTAATTTATGTAGGACAAATTAATCTTGTGTTTGTCTCTCTCAGTTTAGAGCGAGAGATAGGTGACAGATATATGGAAGCCGATGTAGTAGGTAGATTAATCTTTCACATCTCAGCTTCTAGCTCGCGATACCTATCCGTTAACTTGTTTATAACAAACGAAGTAATCCACCTCAAAGTATCAATTTAATTTATTTATTAATTAACGAAAATTAACAAATATACATATTTTTTTGTATACAACTGAATTGCTTCATTAACAACATTTTATATTTATTTAAAGATAAATTGAAGATGTCCACTGACTTGGTATAATTGTTTCCCTCCATGAGTATTCTGGGCAACGAGGAATACATATGGTAGTTAGTCCCAGAATTTCTGCAATGAAATAAATCCTTACTTCAAGTATTACGTTGTGGAATCCGAAAGCTTATCAATTCTAGCAATACCGGACTATCAACTAAATCATTTAGAATTTTATGTAGAAATACCAAGGCAGTGGAAATTCTTCTGTTTCTGACAGTTTGAGCATATTCATATAATTTAACAGAGTGTTGTAGCTCTACATAATTGCTGGAATACCCATTTTAAAATTTATAAAATAAGTTGTTAGAATACCAGAACCTACCACAAACCATATGGATAACGATATAACAGTGGCGCAGCCGGTAGGATGTATCTCGACGCCTTCGCATTAATAACATCTTTCTGTGATCTATCTCGAATCATTTTTCTATGCAACGATTACACGGAAGCAAGCGAGAAATCCCATGTTATGTGTTACCAAAGCACTTGTATGACCAGGTGGGAACGGAGAGGGTCAATCAGAATAATCCGTATGGGTGACGAAAATCTGTAATAGTTATTTTTATTTGATTTGGTTTTACGCCCAGTCTATCTCTTACATTGATTTAAGAACAGAATATACCTATTGAGCAATCGAAAATCATACACAATTTTTTAAAAGCATGATATAACAGTAAACTGGTAAACTGAATATGAAATAATATTAGTAAAACATGTAACCGTAACATAAAATATTGCCGAAATTTACTACCCTATTATTTTTACAACATCAGGACACTGTCTTATCAAAATTCCCCGATTCCAAGACTTCACAGTCGCGGAAATAAATATTCTGATCTGGGAGATATATTTAATCTTAAAAATAATCAATGTAAATATTGTTTATTTCAATTCTTTTATATATCGAGACACAAATAGACATCTATAATTTCCGCAATATATTTTTATTTTGAATATCTATTTATGTGAGACTTCTTATCATTTTTACTAATGTATCTTATTTTATTATATGCTTTTGTTGTAACATTTAATCTTTTTTCGTTGAATTATTTTTCCTTTATTGTTTTAATTTGGTAGAATTTATAATAACTGTGATACTCTACTATTAAAATTTGTGGTTGTAAAAGCCCATTAGGGCGTGTAATAATAAATAAATAAATATAAAAACTAAAACAATACTACCTTTGAGATAAATCAATAAAACTATGCATATTAACAACGCAACTTTAATTTGTAGGATTCAACTAAGCGCTGGTATAAATTTGGCTTTGTTCTATAAATGGAGTCAATAAATATATCAATAGTACTAACTTGTTGCCCAGATCATGCATCCTATCGATTAGTGAGTGTTATATTTCTTATAAACAGCGGTTTATTTATAAGCTCACCTACTTTACATGTATTGCACAACCCGTATATTGATTGTATTTAAAGTTGTTATTAGAGTAGAAATCTTAATTAAGAGTTGTCTTATTTTGCAGATTCTAAACCAATAAAAAATGTTGTTGAAAGTTCTGAGTCGTCAAGCATCAAAAGCTTCATAGAGAGAATCAATATAGAATACAAAAAAGAATACAAGAAAACTCCTGCTAAAGACCAACGTGCAAAGATCAAAGGCAAGAAAACTAAAGTATTTCCTTGTGATCAGTGCAACGCTATTTTTCCCAAGAAAAACCAATTGGAAATACATCTTAATGTGCACACTGGGGAGAAGCCTTTTTCTTGTTCCAAGTGCAGCTCTGTTTTCAGTCAGAAAAGCAACTGGAAAACTCACATGCTCGCACACGACGGAGTAAAACCATTCTCCTGCCCTCATTGCAGCGCTGCTTTTACCAGGAAAATGTGTTTAAAGACGCACATCCTCTCACACACTGGGGAGAGACCTTTTGCATGCACCCAGTGCAGTTCTGCATTTACACATGAAAGCACTTTGAAAACTCATATCTTGACGCATTATGGATTGAAACCGTTTTCATGTGATCAGTGCGGTTCTGCATTTTCTCGTAAAACTGGTCTAGACAGACATATGCTCACGCACTCCGGAGAGAAACCATTTCCATGTGACCAGTGTAGATCTGCTTTTACTCGGAAGAGCAGTTTGCAGACGCATATGCTGTCACACACTGGAGTCAAACCGTTCGCGTGTTACCTGTGCAGCTTCACGTGCTCTGTCAGCATTTCTCTGAAGAGACATCTCCTCACACATACTGGGGAAAAGCCATTTTCGTGTCCGTTGTGCGACTACATGTGCTCGCAGAAGTCTCGACTCAAAAACCACATCCGCAGACATAATGAAAAATCGCAGAAAGCCAAATTGCAAGAGATTCCTGGTGGAGAGGTAAGCTCCTCGACTTCACTAGCAGAGGTTGCTGATTTGGAACCCGGGGTTGGCAAATAATTTAAAATATTTATTTTTGGAAACGATCAATTTATTTATTATAATAATTTGTAAACACGGTTATGCAAACTGACAGTTGCAATAAATATTTATGGGTAGGTATGTTTTTTTAGGCTTAGCCTTTCTTTGTTGTTTTTTAAATATGTCAAAACATGGTTCAAATATAATAGATGAAAGTTTTATAAATACATGAATATTGGTGATAAATAAAGATGCTTTTCATGCATGTTTTTTTTCTATTGTCACCATTGTTAAGTATTTAATATATAATAATATTGATAAACAGTTATAATGATATCCTCACTGGGATATGTTTGTAACACATTTCAGGTGCATGGTTTTTCAAAATTCGGTCTTTCTCTTGTTTCGATGGTCTTCCAATCTTGGAATAAAGACTTAGATTTAAAGCCATGCCAGCGCCACATACACTATTTAAATCATTTGGGGGTTTACACACACGTGTTTATTTTTATGACATCTAAATGTGCAGAACAACATAAAAACAAATGCAACATGGACAAATATCATTAATTTTATGTCATGTTAGATTATTAAACACCACTAAAGAAATTTTCTCGTTTGCCCGAAGTAATGCCAAATCCGTTTAGTACACCAGTGTGCCGCGGCACACTGGTGTACCGTGGTCATCAGTTGGTGTGCCGCGGAAAAAATTCAAGGTATTGTGAAGATAATCAAATTAGGAATTAGGAATTCAAATTAGGAATTCCCTATGACGGCATTGATTACGATTCATTATTACAATTAATACATCTCTTATCTTTAAAACATAGAAGAATACTTAATGATCTAATTTTTTTATTTAAAATAATCAATCACCGGTTTGACTCCCCTGAATTAACTTCGTTGATAAACTACCATGTTCCCTGTAGACCAACTAGACTCAAGTCACCTTATTATTGCAACAATACTGGAACTAACGCAGAACAAAATTCAATAATCCATCGCTTGCACAGATTAGGCAATGAATATTCCAACATCGATCACGCTGATTGTCTATTATCATATAAAAGATGCATAAAACAAAAATTGTCGAATAATACCATACCATCATAATGTTTATGTACTTCAGATTAAAAACTACTAGTACTCGATAGGTAGTAGCTGATATCAGTGCATTATATATCATAGTCATCATAGGTACTATGTAAAACTTTATCGGACTGTCAAGCAGTGTCGCACATTATTATTACAGACGCGATTCCCATTTATTACTTTTGTTTCCTTTTCATATTATAATAGTATATATTTTATTCTTTTCTTTTTCTAATAGTATATACCTTTCTAAAATTTTTTATTTTATTTTTTACAAACTCTTATTGCCTTTCAGACATTTTATAAGCACTTCATTCTTGCTTATACTACTTTATTGTATATTATTACACATAATTTCTTACTTTGACTTAATACTATACTACAGATTGCTACTTATATTTTATTTATATCTCTTTTTTTCATACTTTTAACCTTACTACTATTTACTGATTATACCGTTATAATTACATTTATATTGTTGTATTCCTTATGTTGCTGTACTATTCTCTGTAATTTAGTATGTGAATGGCACATGTTGTGCCGTATATGTGAAAATAAATAAATAAATAAATAATAAGATAGAAAATGGGAGCAGATGAGAGATAATATCAGTCACTTCTGTTTCATACTGAAGTATGATGGCTTTCTCGCGCAATAGTGCTATTTCGGATTTACGAGCTAAAAAACGAGTCCCAGAAGTTTTTAGAGGCCCAGGGTTCAGATTTTGCTTTGTGTTAAAAAAATAAGAATGGGTAGAAAATCTTGAATATCTGGCGGACAAATTGCTCATTTAAATGAGCTCAACAGAAAAATGCAAGGCAGAAATTCTTATATTTTAACGTCTTCGGACAAAATTGAAAGCTTTCGCGCTAAGTTGGTATTATGGATAAGCCACGCTGTCAATGGTAGTAATGAATTGTTTCTAAGTGTCATGGCTGCCGATTCAGAAACAAAGAGGAGGATTTGATAGTGAAACACTTGGAGCTATTAGCAGAAAAAATGAACAGCTATTTTCCTAAGTGTCACCTACAACCTATGGACCGGTTACGAAATCCACTCTCAGATAATATTTCCCTTGGACACTTACCGATCAACGAGCAGGAAGAATTTATTGAGTTCGATCTGGAAACTGATCGGACATTAAAACTAAAAATTTTCAAATTAGAGCTAGCACATTTTCGGCTGCATATAAAAAATTAGTATCCACTGCTTTGGCATGCTGTTAAAATATATAACTATTTGCCACAACCTACTTATGCGAATCGGGATTTTCAACTCTCACTACTATTAAATCGAAAAAGAGAGAACGCCTGAGGTCGATCAACGAAGAGATGAGAGCAACCTTATCGACGATTGCTCCAAATTTTGATCTCTTGTGCTCAGTTAAACAGGCTCACATTTCTCACTAGACATATTTTCATATTAGGTATATTGATTTTAGTAATAAATAAATATTAAATAATCGTTGCATTTTTTTTGGTGTACCTCTAAAATTTCATGATTTGATAGGTGTACCTTCAACACAAAAAGTTTGCGGAACACTGTAGTAGACTATATATTACTCCTCAAAATGTTCAAACTTGGCTTCGATCAACAAACACTTATCTTTTTCGCCTTCTATTTGAATTGCAGAAGCCAATATGTGATAACAAATGGAAATAAATATTTTTAAAAAATCCCTGCGTTGTCATGTATTATCAGTGGACAAACGTTGGTCCTCTGTTGTTCCTCATACTTATAGACGACATTCAGGTCTGTGTAAAATATAGCAGAACTGTTTTTTTTATTTGCGGATGACCTCAAACTTCTGATGGACATAATCTCTTAGTAAAATTGCTTACAATAGCAATCTGACCTTGTTGCTGTAGCAGAATGGTCATTAAAAATACAAGTTAGAATTTAATATTTAGCATATGCGTAACAATGATGTATACCCGTCCCCAGAAGCCTATTGTTTTTTAGTACAACAGGTGTTGTCATTGATCCCAAACTTACGTTCTCGGATGACATTTACGACTCACTCCAGCCCGCTAGAAACTCCTGGGGTTTGCCATCAGAATATGTAAACAGTTTAATGACCCAGATGCAAAGATTGATGGCGTGTGGACGCCGCACCAAACTAAATATATAAATATGTTCACGTTCATAGGTTCTTCTAGATGCGGACGCATTGAACTTATCCAAGGTACATGCACCATATAGACTAGTTTTAATATAATTCATAACTCTACTGATAGCCCATTCCATATGTGCCTGAAAACTTCAGCCGTAGTCGTCGCCACGACATGTTCGAGATACCACACGGCATTACAGATGTTCTGTCAAACAATGAATGGTGCTGTTGAATGCTATTTCTGAAACAGTGAATGAAGATTTAACTCCTCTGAAAAATAGATTTAAGACTTTTTTCTATAATTATTTTCCCAGTTTTATGCACCAAATCTCATGACATCAAAGACTGTGAGGAAAGATACGATTGAATGAAATTAAATTTAAAAATGTACCACCCTCTATGGAATAAAGAGTGTTCAGTAAACTGTTGAAATCTTGAACAAGAGAACAGAAAGGTAAAAATTAACCACCCTATATGGAAGAAAGAGTGTCCAGTATACTGATGAAAACTTGAACAAGAGAACAGAAAGGTATTTTTTAAAAATTAAATTCAAACCTCACAATATATAACACTGCTAGTTTTGTAGCACATAATGAAGAAGACGAAGAAATGCTAATAAACTTTAACGACAATATGGTGCGACTCATTTAATAGGCCCACAGGTGGAGTTATCATAAAGTAATAAACTTACTAACCATCATGCCGTTTCCTACCATGGGTAGGCAGAGAGGACGGACCGCCAAACAACTCGATCACACCACACACTCCTTGCCTCAGTCACATTCATACATCGCCATCGTCTCATACATACTCTTCTATTATTCTGACTCTTGACATGGGCCGACTCAAGTATATAATTCACTTGGTCGTGCTATGTCTTCGGGTTATCAAACTGTTTCAAAACAATATTTCTTACAAAGTCACAACAAATGAAGTCTTAGATAAAAACATTGCCTGGTGACTAGCTATTGAAATTCATTGTAAGCGGGAAACCTGTACAGCTATTTCCCTTTCCTCAAACCAAAATACAAATCACACATGTGATAATGAGCGAAACATGCATTACTGAAGTAATAAACCGAAATCCGACAAAAATTCGAAATTGTTAATTAATAGTAGGAAAACATTACAAACTTTTAAAAAACTTTAAAAACGTACCAAATCGTCGCAAAACATGAAAAAAAAGTTCAACTGTCGTAAAACACTTGATAAAAATAAATAAAATTAATTGAAAAATTTGATTGAACATTGTTTACTGTCGTAAAACATTGAAATTTAAAAAGCTGTGATAAATTGTCGTAATACATAAAAAATAATTATTAAACACTCAACGCAGAAGGCTCCGAGAAAAATAATTTTCCTCATGGCCTATGCCATTTGTTGGGGATGCTATAATAAGCATTTTTCAAGAAGAGGATGGAGTCCGTCTGTTTGTCGTGCGTCTCGTCAGATTATTTTCAATACATTCTTTCATCTCTGTCCTTTCAAATTGTGGCATAATATTTTGAATAAATATTTTTTTTCATCCTTTTCCTTTTATAATGTTTTTTTTTCTCTTTCTTTCTTCTCTCCTTTTTAAAATAATAGTTCATTATGTTTTTCTCGCAATTAAATATCAATGTATTTCACGGTCACCCTACATGTTTACTACATAAATACTGTAATAAATTGGCTGAAATTAAATTAATAGGTACCATGTAGAAACCCATTTCGTAGAAACGTAAAACAATATTGTTACGCTAACGTTAATAATTTTTTATTTTGTCAAATAATTAACCTCAATACAGGCTTGTCCTTGTGAAGTTAAAAATTATACAATGTAAAGAAATAATAAATATATATGCATTTGGATTCTGTACCTACTTGACTTAAATTGTAAAATAATTATAGTCTATGAATTCAGTATTGTCTATGAATAACCAGTACAGGGGGGTATAACTCCGATACTTTTTTGGTTTTTTGATGACATCAGTTTTAAAATATCCAATGAAAAGCCGTCCTGGTTTGGTCTCTCACTCTCTCCCGTGTAACAGAGAGAAAGGCTACGCTCCATTTCCCCCGGAAACAATGTGACGCCATTATTGCGTCCTTCTGACATATTATTTGCGTGAGTGGTTTATTTATGTTGTTTGCTTCGTGAATTCATGAATTGTTGTTGTGTGAAAATCTCTAAAATTATGAAGCTGTGTTTTTTTTTTATTTTTTTTTTTATTCTTTATATTGGCTTTCACCCATTAAGAGTGATCTTGGCCATACATTACAACATTTTTCTTATTAATAAATACAACAAATTACAGGATAAAATTGACATGATTGACAAAACAACATTGATAAAACAACAAAACATAACATATCGTAACATAAATAAAAAAAACATAACATAAACACAACATAACATAAATATAACATAACATAACATAACATAACATAACATAACATAACATAACATAACATAACATAACATAACATAACATAACATAACATAACATAACATAACATAACATAACATAAGCATAAGCATAACATAACATAAACATAACATACTTAACATAAACGGTACAGAGCTGGTAACAGTAGATTATCACAAAATTATAAAAATAGGAACCTGTGTACAATATAAGTGGGCGCTTTTCGTTAGTAAACCAAAGATTTTTCTAAAATTAGTAGCGTTTTTTTTAAAACAGAATTATGAAATTGGCAATCTTATAAACAAACACAGCATATGGAAGTAAACAAATTTGATTATAAAACATAAAGATAAACATTACACAAACATACTATGAACATAACATAAACATATGATAACATAACATGCACATAACATGAACATAATATATCATAAACATAAACCTACCATAAACATAACATGGGTGTAACATAAACATAACTTAACAAAAAAAATACAGAGCTGGCAACAATGGGCAATTACAAAATTATAAAAATAGGAAGCTGTGCACAATAGTAGTGGGCATTTTTTGTTATTTAAAAGAACAGATTTTTCCAAAATTAGAAGCATTATTTTTTTTTTTTTAAACAGTTCTATGATATGAATATAAAAAAATACAATAAAAGAATCAAGAAAAATATACAAATGCATAAAGAATAGTGTTTTAACTCAGTCAAAATATGCAGAGTTGGGATTAGTAAAAATAGATGAAAATAGGAACCTGAACAAGTGAATACAAATGAAAGTGAAAGAAATTTGGTTTATATTTATTATTATGGTCAGATATTAAGGCCATTTTTATAAAATAATTTTGCCAACAAATGGTAAATTTCAGGAGTGTTTAAACTAAGAAGGCAAGGTATACTGGTAGGCAATTTAATATCAAGTTTTACCAATTCATGCATGAAGTTTGGAAATTGGTCATTGATAGGACACTCAAAAAAATTATGGTCCAGAGTATCCTCTGACCCACAATCACAGTACGGCGAACTGACTATGTGGAACCTGGCAAGATGGCTAAGACAACAAGTGTGACCCAGCCGCATTCGGGTTAAGGAAGAAATATATTTTTTAGGCATGGTAGTGTATTTGTGAAACCAGGGCTTAATAGGAATAGAAGGTTGAATTAATGAGTACTGGTGACCTTTTATCAGAGAAGATTTTTTCCATTCAGAAGACCATTGGAGTTGGTACTTAGTTTTTAGAATAGGGAAATGGTCTCTAACCGGAATAGGGATATCACTCAACGGACCATGGGCAGTGGCTTCCTTAGCAATATAATCAGCCATGTCATTTCCAGTAATACCGAGGTGTCCCGGTATCCAGGCTAGGACCACTGATGCATGAACCAGTGACATGGAATGCAGTAGGTCCCTGATCGAGCAGATTAGAGAGTCGCTACTGGAATTGAGTGGGGATGCGCTTATTTTTTGTAGTGAGCTAAGCGAGTCTGAAAGGATGAGTGCGTTTTTAATATTTAATGATTTGACGAGTTGAAGAGCTTCTATGATAGCTATGCATTCAGCAGAGAAAATGGAGCATTCTTTGGGAAGTTTGTGTGGGAAACACAATTGTGTGAAGGGCTCTAGAGACAGACAGACCACTCGTCATAAATACCCAAAATACGGAAGTTACAAAAGTACAAAAGAAACAAAATTGCCAATTTGATCCCCTCGAAGATGCGAACTGCTGACTTTAAATCTACCCGGCATTGGTAGTTATGCAGATTTATGACAGTATCGAACCCGTTATGACGAAAATACAGATGTGAATATCCCTTTGTTTGTCTTCAGTGTTCCATGTAATGTGTAACTTAATTTCACCTAAGAATTGAATTTACTTTTAGACCCCATCCTTGTTCCACCAGGACGGTGTGATGTCATAAAATACCATAATTACTTGCAATATGATATGTTTAGTTCACGAACTTTGGTTAACCCGATAAATATGTATATTTTAGAGCTTGATAACATCTAACCGGGTACCAGCGGTGTGGTTCCTTCTGCCAAAAAGATCATGGAGGATTATAGAGGTATAAATCTGTTCTATGTTTTTTTTTGTTTTTGTTTTTGGGGTGTTATGCCGTGTTGCGCTAACTCCTTCTTTAGCCGACGTTTCGGACAGCGTTGCAGTGTCCATCATCAGGGCAGATCTGGTAGATCCGAAGACACATCTTCGGATCTACCAGATCTGCCATGATGATGGACACTGCAACGCTGTCCGAAACGTCGGCTAAAGAAGGAGTTAGCGCAACACGGCATAACACCCCAAAAACAAACAACAAAAATGCTTTTGGCCGTGAGAATCTAAAAACTTACCTGTTCTATGTTACTTGAAAAGGAATAGTATGATATGTTTAGTTCACAAACTTTGGTTAACCCGATAAATATGTTTATTTCAGAGCTTGATAACATCTTACCGGGTACCAGCGGTGTGTTACTTCTGCCAAAAAGATCATGGAAGATTACAAAGGTAAACATCTGTTCTATGTTACTTGTTATCCAATATGCAGATCTTTTCTTCCTTTCCTTTGACCACTAAGATCATTTTGTTTTCAGATATCAGTGTTCCTGTTTCTGTGGGACCCAGCGGCAGTAATTCAATCGCTACACGGAAACACAATGCTCCCCTGCGTAAGAATATTTATAGTTTTTTGTACACATTTATGATGTGTTTTGTGCTCATGAATTCTGTGTTCATATTATTTTTTGAATAACTTCATGACTAAATCCTCAAATTGAAATATTTAATGATTTAAAACAATATTAGCGACTCAAATGAATATTTAAACCAGAAAAAGCTACAGTCGCAGACTTCGTAAACATTTTAAATGTGTTTTGTGATTATAAATTTATTTGTTTCTGTTTCTGTTATCTTACTGAAATAAAATTAAAAATACTTTACAACACGTTACAAAGTTTTTCATTTTTCTGATAAACAGAGAAATGTAAACATTCAATACTGTCGTAGCACAATCATTGTTTGAAAATGTTTTTCCTTAGTGGAATTCAAATTTCAAGTAATTTTGAGTAATTTTACGAAGGCCTCGGTACGACAGATTTTCAACTTACAAAGCGCCGTCCTGAAAAAATGTGCCGTAAGGAAAGATACCGTATAGCTCATTTTCGCAGGACCGCACTTTGTGAGTTGGGGCTTTGTCGTCCTGAGAGAATCTGTTAACATTTCTAAAATTTATTTTTAAAATAATATTTTAGGCTGATGAATAACACAATATAATCTTCCCGAGGTGCCTACCTGGGGAAGATCATATTGTCTATGGCCGCGCTTTTTTTTTGTTTCCTCTACTTTGCTGAGTTGTTTGTTTATGACTCAAATCTGAATGTCACGTCATCAGTGGACCAAATTTCTCCCTACTAAAGGCCGAAGTTATCAATCTAGTGATTGGTTTATTTATGGACCAGTGCCATCGAGATTCTGACATGCTCTCGTCGCCTGTCAATCGTAATACCGTTAAATTAATCATATCTTGTGATAGTTGTGATAGTTATTGGTTAGTTTTAATGCTGATATTTTTTTCCTGAATGTTTCGGTACACTAGAACCTGAATCTGTCGGAACCGCCGCTTCCTTTTTGTTGATTTCTTTCCCACACGAACACAGGTTCGGTTCGCAAGTGAATACGCGAAATATTAAGCCTTTCACACCATTCGACTTGCAGAAACTGACATGTCTGGTCAGATGTCGTATGTTGTCGGGCCACCGAAATAATAACAAATAAGTAGGCATTTCGAAAGGTCGGGTTCTGCGAATCGAATCGTGTGGAGGGCCTTGAACGCAACCCAGCTAACCTACCTACGCCAATCGGTACACCTGAGTTTAAAATTCATATGACGTTTTGTTGAAGAAACCTTTAAACTTTCAATTTGACGTCTTCCCTTTTCAACACGTAAGAGTTCCGTTCCGTTATAAAATACATTCTGTTTTAGGTATATTATTTGGGCTTGAACCATTTATCTACCATAAAATGGATCTACCAAATCCAGAGACCATCGAGACGGAACCAGGGGCCCAGGATGAAGTTGGAGATGAAATGCCGTATACGGGTATGCATCTCGACCTCCAAGATGTAAAGAAGGAATGTTTGCAGTATGCGGAGACTAGGACAGTCAGTAAGTTGCGTTGCACGTTATGTAAGAATGCAGGATGTTAAACTCTGTTGTTCAGAATCCATGTCCGTTTACAAATATTGCTCAGAAAGGATATATGCTTGTTCACAGCGTCCTATCTTGTCGTACCTACATGAGTTACTTTGATATTTACCTACAATGTATCTTTACATAAAACTGCCAAACTAGAGCAATCTTTTAACTTATACTGCTCACAAAACTTTCCCGAGTTCTCAAGTTTTAACCTCATTTTATTTGGATATAATTAAAATTTCATGAATTATAATGCACTAAAAACACAATAGTGATGCAAAAAATCGTAATGGTTATTTTCTCTTTGAGACATTATTGTTCCTGAATTCGACATCTGGATTCCTTCAAATTTCTTAAATAAACTTAAAGTCTCTTATACAAGTTCCCGATTTGACACGGTTTGTGTTTTCAATCTGTAGATAGTCCTACAAAGCTGTCACATGACAACAGCTTGTCTGAAGGATAACCCAATTATTATACCGTTATATTTAATATCCTTTAGATATCTATTTGAATTTACATTTGTTTTTAATGATAAATGCTTGCATCCGGATGAATGTTTGTTTTAGATAGGTACAGATATTTAAAAATACGTGGATTGTTCATTTACTATGCACAGCTTTGTAATTTTAGCGTCGTGCTCGTTTAACTCCAATTTATCATATCCACGGCATCATGTATTCAAACATTCGGCCTTCATACCTTTTTTTGCTATTCGTGGAATTTTTAGACATCTTTTTACTTAATCTTTTACTGTGTCTATCTCAACATTTATTATTACAGTATATATTTACTCCTGTTAAGTGGTTTCAAGTGACTTGATCGTTTGTTTGTTACGGTGTAATGGATTAAAAGAAGTGAATCAAAAAACCCATACGTATTTTCGAAGGTTTAATTGAAACAATTATAAAATTTGTTTTGTTTTCGATTTGTTTATAACATTTTTGTTCATTTATTCAACGGTAAAACCTTATTAATCTAAATATTTATCTATACACATTTTTCTAAGAATAGTTTAAATCCGGGTAGTCTGGAATTTTAGCTTATTGTGATTTACTCGATTAATCTCCGTTTTAAAAAAAAAACTGGTCGTAAAATTAATGTGATTTGTTTTGGTGGTATTATGCCGTATTGAGCTACCTCCTTTTTGAGCCTACATTTCGGACAGCATTGCAGTGTCCATCATCAGGGCAGCTGTGTAATCTAAGGTTGTGGTGAAGTGTGTTCCTATACATGAATATGTGATACCGTGTCGCCAGCTTCAACTTCTAAGAGCTGATATTAACATATAATTTAAAACGGTTTTTGGGTTTAGTTTTGGCGTAGCCGTCAATTACCGGATAACAGGAACTACTGAGCTTAGCTCCATCATCTCTATTAATATTTACGGATTTTTTATGAATTTTATGGATTAAATCGATAATACTTTATGGATTTTTCGAAAGTCATTAAAATCCCGATAATATTAATGGAAACGATGGTACTAAGCTCAGTTTAAATGGTGGTGTTAATAAAGTTATCAATTACAAGGTTAAGTTGTTAGACAAGTTTTTTTTTTTAAATTTTATCCACGCCTTGCGTCGAAATTTTCACACCTCCGATTATAAATCCAATTTGATTGAATGTAGTTAAAGTTCCTACAGCTATGCAAGTGCTCTGACGTCGCATTCGTCTAGTAAGGCAATATCATACCTACATATTGTTGTTTTATTTTTGCAGGTAGCGTTCATGTCGACACTCTATCCATCAAGGCGGAACCGGGACTCCAAGAAGAATGTGCAGTAGGAATTCCTTATAGGGAAATTGAGATACACCTGCCGGATATTAAAATGGAATGCTTAAATCGCTCTGAAAGAATCATCCATACAACAGGTAAAACCGATTCTGTCTTCTTTAGACTTTCTGGTCTCTAATTTCAACAATATCTAATAGAACTTTGCTTACACTTCTCAAGTTTCTATTGGTAAGTTAAAAAAAACTTTTTTACAGGACTGAAAAAACATCCAATGGAAAAACGATTCTCTTGTACCTGCTGTAACTACTCATGTAGCCGAAAGTTGCAGTTAGAACTTCACTTACGCACCCATACTGGAGAAAAACGTTTTTCTTGTTCTGACTGCAATTTTTCATCTTCTCATAAGGGAAATTTGAATAAACACATGTTGACTCACAGCGTAGAAAAACCTTTTTCATGTCTCGAATGCGGCTATTCGTGTTCTCAAATGGGTTATTTGAAACAACACATGGTGACTCACAGTAGAGAAAAACCTTTTTCTTGTTTCGAATGCAACTATTCATGTTCTCAAAAGCGATATTTGGCGAGTCACATGCTGACTCATAGTGGAGAAAAACCATTTTCATGTTCCGAGTGCAGCTATTCATGTTATAATAAGGGCGATTTCAAGAAACACATCCTTCGTCACGGTGGAGAAAAACCTTTTTCTTGTACCGACTGCAATTATTCATGTTTTCATAGGGGAGCTTTGACACTACACATGCTGACTCATAGTGGAAATAAACCTTTTTCATGTTCCGACTGTAACTTTTCATGTTCTCAAAAGGGAAATTTGCATAGACACATGCTATCTCACAGTGGAGAAAAAACTTTTTCATGTTCTGAATGCACCTATTCTAGCTCTCAAAGGGTAGGTTTAAAGCAACACATGTCGATTCACACTGGAAAAAAACCTTTCTCATGTTCCCACTGCAACTTTTTATCTGCTCGAAAAGGAGATTTGACGAGACACATGTCGATTCACACTGGAAAAAAACCTTTCTCATGTTCCCACTGCAACTTTTTAACTGTTCGAAAAGGAGATTTGACAAGACACATGCTGACTCACACTGGAGAAAAACCGTTTTCATGTTTCGTCTGCAGTTTTTTATGTTCACAAAAGGGAAGTTTGACGAGGCACATGCTTACTCACAGCGACTTTTAACATTTTATGTTTTCAAGATGGACTTTGAAGAAACACACGCATAATGCTAGTTGAGAAAAATCTATTTCACCTTTTGAGCTCCTTAATTAATATTCTCATTAGAGACATTTTAAGTGACGTGCTGGTTCACGGTAAAGAAAAACCTGTCTCATTTTCCGACTGCAATTATTCACGTTCTCGAAGAGAAAATTAAGAAAACACGTTATTCTAAGTGACATTTTTATTTTTATTGCAGAAACAAACGGCACATAATTACATAGAGGACAATAGTTACAAAGTCATACAGGTTATTACAATAACCGGTACCGTATATACATGTGTGGTATATTATACATTTTACTTAAGTTAATTTAGTTAGTGTATTAGGGATGGAGAGAGGTGTGTGTGAGTATTTGTGTGTGTGAACGTGTGCATGTGTGTCTGTGGTTGTGTTTGTTATGTGTGCGAATTGAGTGTGCTAAAAAAGTTTTTCTCAAATTGAGGGAGAGAATCAAAAAATATATCGGTGCTTATTTATTTTTTTATTTTAAATGCACATTTACAGTAATACATAACTAATAATAAATTTTTATTTTATTTTATTAAGTAATAATCGCTTTTTTGAACTGTAGAATATTTAATTGGAAAATATCTATATCAGGGGACACGTAATTTAGTAACAGAATCATTTTTCTGAGCGGCATTACTAATGGTAAGTTAGTTCTGCATTTTGGAACGACAAAGTTTCTGTGCCAGCGCGCTCTTGTGTAATTGTCGGGGACTTAAAACTCATTTTTTTCTATTATATCGGGAATACAGATGTTACATAGATGTTTGTTTTTCACTATGTAAGTCACTTTGTAGCTCTCTACAGTCAAAATTAGAACCAAATCTGTTTAAGTTCCGATTAATGTTTATTTTCTCTTATTTTATTTCATCTTTAAACACACACGCTTACTTACAGTTTGTAGCCGTCTTGTTATTTAGTTCCTACCGTAAGCGGCTGACAGCATTCTCAAGTTGCCGTTTTGATTTGCGAGCTACGGGTCTGAAGAGCGCTGTGGATCGTTAGAATTTGTTCCGTGAGTTGTGGCGAGATACTCGGGGACAAGTGACAATTTTGTGGAAGCATGCCGCCCTTGGCGGACTTAGAATTATACGTAAGATGCCTTCCAAATTGAGATTGACTTTTATTCTTTAGTATCTTAGGGATTACTCTCATAATTATTTAAATGTGTTCAGAATTATTTGATTCTGAGCTGGCGCCCAGTAAATTCATTATAGCCTCATTTTATCCGTTCGTAAACTGAACTGTCAGGACTTGCATTTTTGTCATCTATCGAGGTAATATCTAACTCGACACACCTTGAGTGTTAAAGCTATTATAATGAGTCTCTTGCTTACTACTAACTTCCTATAGCAATATGTGTAGTAACAGAATTATATAATAAATGATAAAGTTTATTTTATTTATTTATTTATGTCTATTCTTGAATACACATTTTACAATTTTTTACAGTGGTTTATATTGTAGTACAGAGAAAAAAGTACAGAAAAATAGGTATAAAAAATAAAGAACATAGGTTGATGTAGGTAAAACTGTGTGTGGTTGATATTGTATGTTACGTGAACACCTCACTAGGAGAACCTGTGCTGAGGTGTTTACGTGTTTGTGATTAAGTGTGACAGGTATTAATGTATGTAGTAGAAAGTTATTTTTTTTTTTTTTTTTTCACAGACAGATTGAAACATGAAAACACACATATATATGTGCGTGTATGTAATTTTTGGATAATTCTTAAAGAACGTGTATAATATTTAATTTTATTTATCATATTTTGGTTATGTTTGGTTTGGAATTATAATCTTTTGAATAAAGTGAATATCTTGATTCTTTATCCAGGCTACGATATGTTTTTTGAGAAAGTTTGTAGATGTATTTGTAGTCATTAGTTGTTTCAAAGTAATGGGCATACTGTTAAAAAGTTTGGTTGCGTAGTATTGAAAGTGTCTTTGTCCGTGTGTGGTGTGTGTTATCGGAATGTTCAGTGTTTTATTTGTTGATGACCTGGTTTTTATTATGGCTTTTGGTTGATTTGTAATATGAAGATTATTATGGATGAGATGTAGGAGAGCAGTTTTGGCGTAAAGTTGTCTTATTGACATGACGTCTAGAGTTTTGAAAATTTTGTTTGAGTCTGTGTAGAATGGTACTTGCAGTATGAGTTTTATTATTGCCTTCTGAACTTTTTGAATTGGGTCAATTGTTATGTTTGTAGCGCTGCCCCAAGCTAATATTCCATAAGTGGCAATGGATTGACACAGTGCAAAATATATTGATCTGAGTATTGTTAGTGGAAAAATGTTTTTGATGGATTTTATTAGGTGCAAGACTCGTTTTAGTTTATTAGTGATAAAATTAATGTGTTCAGTCCATTGTAAGTGTGTATCAATAATAACTCCTAGGTATTTTATTTGTTTTACCCTTTCGATGTGTTCGCATAGGCAATAGGATGATGTTTGTTTACAGTCATGCAAAAACAAGTTCAAGTTAGAAGGAGGTTGACCTCTTTGTGTTATACTATGTGTGATGTATTTTGTTTTGACTGTGTTAACGGTAAGAGTATTTCTGTTTAGCCATTTTATGACAATTGACAGACTTTTTTCAGCTGTTGTGAATAAATCTTTCCATGTGGCTGCTTGACACAGAAGAACTGTATCGTCAGCGAAGGTCACGATTTTACCATCAATTTCAATGTCACATAATTCGTTAATGTATATGAGGAATATTAGTGGGCCAAGTACACTCCCCTGTGGGACTCCGTACGTGATTAAAAGTGGTTCACTTGTCTTGTTGTCAATTTTGACTTGTTGTGTTCTGTCAGACATGAAACTTTTCATTAATTCCAATTCTACTCCATTAATGCCAATGTTTTTTAGCTTCTTGAAAAGTTGTTTGTGCGAAATTGTATCGAAGGCTTTAGATAAGTCCAAATAGATTGAAATTACTTTTTTTTTGGCATCTAAATTATGTGTAATAAACTCGGTTACAGTGGCAATTGCGTTTTCCGTATTCCTATTTTTTCTAAAGCCGTGTTGGTTAACTGAGAGTATTTGCATGTTTTCCAGATAATGTTGCAGCTGTTCTTTTATTGCTTTTTCAAGAATTTTTGACAACGTGTTTAATAGTGTAATGGGTCTGAAGTTGTTTACATTATTTTTAGGTCCTGATTTATGAATAGGAATAACCAGACCCTTTTTTAGGATGCTCGGAAAAATTCCTTCTTTCAGGCTAAGATTAATAACGTATGTTAGTGGAGTAAGTAGTTGTTCGCTTAGTGTTATTATTGTTTTAGAGTCTATTCCGTCAGGACCTGATGTTGTGTTATTCTTTAGGGAATGTATTAATTTTTTGGTGTCTTCCAGAGTTACTCTATGTAATGTGAAAAGACTGACACTATTTTTTGTGTTTGCACTGAGTCGGAATTTTTTGAGGTTCTTGATTATCGTTACTAGACGACTTTTGTTTTATATTTTCGGCTAGGCTTGCTCCGATATTTGTGTAATGTCTGTTTATGTAATTAAGGATAAGTGTAGGATTTTTGTGGAAGTCGACTTCTTCGTCGTTGATAAGTATTTTTTTTATTTCATCATCTTTGTTTTTTTGTGTATTTGTACTTTCCCTCAGAATAGACCAAACGCTTTTCGGGTCAAAGTTAGCAGTAATCAGTTTGTTTCTGTAATATAATTCTTTGGCTTTTCGTATAATTAGAGAACAAGTATTTCTGTACCTTTTATAGAAAGAGTTCAGAAAAGTATCATTTGGGTTGCGTGTGACTTGTTTGTGTAGTTTATCACGTTTTTTAATGCAATTTATTATGCTTTGAGTAATCCATTTTTTTAGTCTTGTTTTGCGGTGCGTGAAAGATTTGAATGTTTTTGTGGTGTTTTGAGTGATGAGCGTATGTAGGTATGTTATTAAGTAATTCCAGGCTTCTTCAGTGTTGTTAATTTTTTTAAGGTGTTCCCACGTTTGTTTTTCTAGGCATTTTTTTAGGTTCACGTAGTCAGTTTCAAATTTTGTGATATTGTTTTGAATTGTTGGGTTCAATGTCTGTGTGGTCAGTCCTATCATTGTTGTGTAGTGGTCTGTGATTGTGGATTCGAATACTACGCTACAGAATTTGTTTTTGGATTTGATCATTATGTGGTCTAAGCATGATTCCGAGTCTCTGGTAACTCTGGTTGGAGTGTTGATGGCGCTTATTATGCCATGTTCCAGGAGCATCAGTTGGTATTCGATATTCTGGGGATGGCCTTGTGGAAGTATATTTATTTTGAGGTCACCAGTTACGATGATGTTTTTGAAGTGGGTAATTTTTTTTATATGAGTGTCGAGAGCTGTTAGAAAGGGCGTAATGTTGTGTGATGAAGGTGATCTGTAAATAGCGAGTATGCACGTATCTGGGTCAGCGATTATTTGTAAACAATTTGAGTTTTCTAGGGTGAATTCTGAGACAGATACGTTAAGATTATCTTTTATGTAAACGACAACTCCATCATTTTGGTTTTGGTATTTTGTTGTGAAATATGAGGAGTAGTTATTTTTGTGTTTTACAGTAAAAGAGGTTGGGATCCAGCATTCTGTTAGTATAATAATATTGAAGTCTATTTAAAAGGAAGACAAGAGTATGTCTAGTTCGTCGTAGTTTTTGTTAAGGGATCTTATGTTTTGGTTTAATAGAGTAAGGGTGCCTGGGGTGCTAAATATTGAATCGCATAGTTTTGTATTATTGGTTGAATAATGTGAGTGAGTGCTAGTTGAGTGGATAGTATTTAGTAATTCGGCCATATTAAATTATTAGCAATGTATTTATTTACTTTAGGTGGATAAGTCGTCTAAGTTTGTTTCCCCATTTTTTTTAGGTCATTTTCGTGTTTTATTTGGAAGATTTTATCGCCAGTTGCTTTGCGGACAAGTAATTTATTTGATTTAAACCACACGTATTGGTAGTGGGTTTCTTTAGCCGTCTGCTTAGTTTTCCACAGAAGTTCCTTAAAGTACGGTGAGAGCACCTCGCTGATGAAAATGGGAGAATTTGAGTCTATGGTTTTGGCCGCATTTTTTTTTGAGAGCATAGATTCCCTTGTATTTTGATTATAGAAGGTGATGTGGAGTTTGTCTGGGGTGTTTTGTCTTTGATCTTGAGTCCTGGTCACCATGCGTATATCTTGTGGTTGCAAGGGCAGTCCCAGTGAGTTGGCTACTCGAAGTACTGCTTCCGAGGCTTGTTCTCCCGGCCGCAATTCCACGCCCGCCATTTCCAAGCTGTCGGAGAGCTTCACTTGCTCTAGATCTGCAAGACGGCTTTCCAGGGATGAGATTCTTGTGTTTTTTTTTTCATTCTCTTCTTTTAATAATTTTATACCTTTGAGGCCCTCCTCCAAATCTTTAAAGCGTGTGATCAGGTCATCATACTGGTTGCAAATAAAGTTAGTGCTTTTCTTAAGATCGCTGATTTCTACCTCAAACAGTTTTTTCATTTCACTTATTTTGTTGTCAAGATGTTTAGTGAGGCGATCAAATAATATATCGGCTTCTGAACCTAATGTTGAGGCCGACGGAGCAGGTGAGCTCGGCCGGCTTTTACATTTTGGGCATTTCCATGTTTGTTTATTTTTAGATGCCATTTTTTTAAAGCTGGTATCAGAGATATTTAGGCAGTTATTATGAAAGGCAATGTTGCAGATGGCGCACGTAAGTGCATGGTCATTTTTGGAGATAATGTTCAAGCAGGCTTCACAATTCATTGTAGTTCGATTTATTTTTGTCTTGCGTCTGAGTAATGGTATCCCGTTCTCTTTCTTGTTATTAATTTCAGTTGTGCACAAGGAAAAAGAAATAATAAAAATAAAAATCTTTGGCGGCAGTCGGGATCGTTCCGGGGCCCTTCGGATGTCTGCGCGAATGCAATATAGACTGCTAGCTATCCGAGCGTTCTTACCACTAGACCACGAACCGGATACGGCTACTCGACAACTAAGAGTAATATTAACTTGCTCACTCTTGTTATTATTTGGTGAATCCGATAATGATGATTTTTTGTTTTAGGCAACAACACTTCTGTCACAACACAAAATATTAAAACACTTAAAATGAGAGTGAAAACCGAATTTTTATAGTTCACTAAAGTAGAAAATTCACTTTATTGGTTTTTAGGAACACGTTTACCGGTGAATTGCTTGGATATCTGTGTATTGTATAGTTTAATTAAGGTGATTTCAGAAGAGCGAAATTTGACGTGCGGTCTGTTTGTGATCCAATTACTTTCTGGTAATTTTCAAAGTTGTTAATAGAGTTTTTATTACTGGTGCACACAATATTCTACCCACATATAACATCGAGTTCTCTTTTAGGGAAGTAACAATATTGGTAAATATATAGCTACAAGTTGACGCACGCTTACCAACCGCTGAGAAAAACCTATTGACTGTAGCAATTATGTTCTCAAAAGGAAAATTTGACAGGACACATCCTGTCCGACAGTGGTGAAAATCCTTTTTCTTGTTCCTATTGCAAATATCCACGTTCATTAAAGTTTGCCTTACAGAAACATTTGCGTACTCATTCCCTGAAAACTTGCACGAAACAAATTGACTCTCGGTTTTACATAAAATGTCCAGTGTAAAATATAAAATTATTTTAAAGATTTATTTCCTTTTAAAGCTATAGTAACCAATTATTTTTTTAAAACGTTCTTAGATAATTCCAACGACTCGATAAAAGATAAGAGCTTCAGAACGTGAATACCAGCCTTTAACATTAGTTATACTTATTGTAAATAAAATATATTGTGTAAATAATCGGACAGCTCCATTAACGCTTCTTTTTAAATGCTAATACATTAAGTTAAATGAATACAGAGATTAAAGAGTCTTTATAGGTTTGACAGCTTGTTGGTGAGAAAGGACGAACTACTGTCTTATCAGTATTGCCACATTAACCGTTATCCTTCCACTATTAAAATTATTGTTTTTTAATAAAAGCAGTTAATACTAAAGGTTGACTAATTTAACTAAATGTGTGCAAGTGAAAAAGATTTCACGTGAAACTAGTTGAATGATTTTGTAAAAACTAATGCTTACCAGATTTAGAAAAGGACTTATCGAAGATAACATATAAAAGGCGCTAAGAGCAATGTTTGTTAAGGAGCCTTACTCGAAAATGCTATTTCCATATGTATTAATTAATTAGGTGTGTATCGAAAATAAGTTTCAATGGAAAGAGTGTTGAGTAACGTTAACCTTTCCCTTACTGTGCTAAAAAAATCCACGCGTTCCGGTGCTGTGTAGTCAATACACATCTCAAAATAAGCGATTTAATATCGGAAAATATGAATATTCATAGCTAATTGCTTATGTTTATTATATGTTATATCAAAAGTGGAAATAATTGTAATTTAATTGCTGAAAACATGAAAAAAGCGATGAGGAGCACATATCTAACGACGGCCCGCGACCGACTTGCTTGAGGTGCGGGCCGCTGTCGTTGCGGTCGTAGGTATCGATGGTTTCAATCAAAATACAACTGCGGACATGTGGATTTCTCATGTTCCCGTATATCGCACTTAAGCGGGACATCAATAGCGTGCAATTTCCTCGCACAATCTTCGCTTAACAGTGTCAAACGGTTGATTGTATTGGTGTATTTGTTCCCGATTTTTAACAAAAACCTCTCATTTTCAATTGAATTTGAAAACTATGTAAAATATTATTTTTTAATTTAGTGCATAAATGTATAACGGAGGAATACCTTAAATCTGAACCCAGAATTTATTATAATTGTATAGTTATTAAAAGCAATGTGTAGTCAATACACACTACAGATGAGGAAAGGTCTCTTTATTTGCCTGAATACTATGTAATGTATTTCATTAATAAATTACGTAAAACAATTAAATGTTTTTGGATTTTTTAGATAACTAAATTGTATCTTATTTGCGGCTGTTGTAATTATTAATCATTGCAGATGATATAAGCGACTCGCAAAACAAAAGTTCAATCAGAAAAAGTTCCTATCGCATCCAGGAATTGAAGCCAGGAACTCATAACAAAGTACCGGCAAGGTATATGCCAGGGACAGTCTCAACTTGTTGTGAGTCAATGACGATTCACAGAGAAAAATCTGTTTTCTTTTTCCGTGTGTCCAAAATCCAAAATTTCCCCGATAACGTGTGTACTTTATCGACTCCAAGGTGTGCTCCCCACATCTCTACTGCGTGCTACATATTATGCTATGATCCACTCCCACCTGAGTTATCTAGTTAGTATCTGGGGCACCATTACCAAAAAAAAGTTCCGAAATACAGTAGGTAATTCAAAATAGAGCCGTACGTAATATATATAATCTGCCATGGGATACACATGTCAAAGATAATATATACTAACAGACACTAATACTCCCTTTTACAGTCCTGCCAAAGTATAACATCACAACTGCCATTCTACAAATCATTCAACACTCCTCACACACCAACACTAAACCAGTATTTAATTCTGACAAACACCTGCACAAAACACGATCACAAAATCAAATACATTTATCGTCATCTACTTACACGACCAAATTTGGAATTAACTCCTTACAATACATTACACATAAACAATATGACGCATTACCTAGTAATTTAAAACTTCCGGCAACAAACAAAAAAACATTGGCAAAACGCTGCCTTAGTTCTTGTATGTTCAATAGACCATTAAGCAAATTTTACAGGAGACGTTTTTTTTGTTTTTACAGGCAAATTCTAAAAAATTCTCGATTTTGGTCATTTCGTTTAATACATATGCGTAACAGGAAATTATTAAAGATCATTTTTCGAAGATTGAAGCTATAATATGCCCATATTATGACTTTAAAGGTGGACGTTGAACATGGCTTGAAAATGATGAATGATTATTTTGGATACTGAACATATCGTCTGGAGATTGAACAATTCGGCTCCCATAAGTTTGAGTTATTTTTTGTTCAATTAGCCAATTAGTGGTAAATTGTATATACAGGTTGATTTTCAGATTTCAAATAATTTACTTTTATCTGAGTTAGTAGTTGACTTAAAGTATTACTATAAAATATACAAACAGAGTCCTTGAGTTCATTTCTCACAAAAACTGCTCTATATAAATCATCCAATATTTTGGAAGTTTGAAAACAATGCACAAGTACAAAGGTACCTACCGCTAATATACTACTATCAGTTTTCGGTGCATGCGTGATGTGAAATATTCTTACATCGTACGTATTACGGTCTCCGTGGTCTAGGGGTACTCTTGACTAGAAATCCAGAGGTCGCGGATTCAAATCCCGGCGTGCGCAAGTAAATTTTATTTTATTCATTTATGTTATTTCACAAATTATTCATTTAAAATAACATATAGTCTATTGGCGGCCTGTTCCAGAGAGGAAGATATGGTTTAAAGACCACCATAAGAATTGAAATGGCTTTAGCCGTGTTTTGTGATCAGATTTGAATAGATACTCACATACCATCTCTCTTCTTCTTCATCCTCCTTCCTCTCTTTCTTCTCTCCATCTCCTTCCCCTCCACACTACCTTCAGCCTCACAATATACTAATATACCCCAATTGGGGATTCCATAGTCTCACTGGCTCCAGATCGTTGGGAGCAGTTGAGACTGTGTGTGGTATTCCATTAAAAAAATCCCGAGTGATGCGTAAAATTATTGAAGTTCAATTTTCAGTTGAAAATTTGTTTTTTTTTTATTGTTTCGTTACCTACATTTGATAAATGTAATTTTTAAAGTTTACTTACTTTAGAAAGATTTTTTATTCTTTCGGAATGTGTTATTTGCCGTGAGCTTATTATTTATGTTGATTATCGTGGATAAAATATTATTTTTTTTAAATATTTTCAGCTCTTAAAATCCTAAAATTATAATATCCCGCGATTTGGGTTATGGGTGTGCGCTATTTAACATTACATTTATTGTTGTTAGCCGTTTGCCTAGTTGGTTTCATTTTAGTTCCTACATAAGAATATAATACATAAGGATATAATCAAAAAATCTTAACAATACTCTTGAACCAAGTGGTCGACTGTAAAATCGTTGTTAATTTAATATTTATTTGGGCTTATAAAAGTGATCAATTCCACAAAAAGTTGTTGCCTAATTAATCATTCCACTTGTATATTGTGCATCGTAAGTGATCGTGTGATTTCGTTGACTCTACAGAGTGCTACAATTCATTGTTTCATAACCTTGACAGTTCAGTACCTATTCATAATGTCTGTTCTACCTACTAAAGCGGGTACTAAGTCAAAACGTAATGTTGCCGTGGAGTGCCCCGCTGCCGAGGCTGGTTCAGAGCCAGACTTTGGTAATTTACTAATTTCGTTTAAGGACGAAATTAAAGAAGAAATTAACAAAGTGTTTATGCAATTTAAAACAATGAATGATGCGCTAAGAGAGTGTCACTCCAAAATTAATAACCTCGAAGTCAAAAACAATGAACTTCAAACTAATTATAATCTGGTATTGTCCAAATTAAACCGTCTTGAGCAAACCTCATTAAAAAACAACGTGGAAATTATTGGCATACCGGAAAAAAGAAATGAAAATTTAATAGATATCATAAAATTGCTAGGAGCCAAGGCAGGTGTTGATGTTCTCCCAAATGATATTGATGGAATCTCTCGTACAAGGGTCAAGGAATTACCCAGAGAAAATCCTAAATTTACTCGTCCAATTGTAGTAAAGTTCACAGCCAGCCGCAGTAGAGATAACTTTCTTGCTGCTATAAGGAAGAAAGGCAGTCTCAACTCAAGTGATTTGAAGCTTCCCGGGGACTCCAAAATTTATGTCCACGAGCATCTGACTGCTGCAACCCGTGCGCTCTTCAAGACAGTGAGAGACTTAAGCAAGGATAAAAAATTTAAATTCAGATGGATCAAATACGGAAAAATATTTATACGCAAAAATGAAACATGTCCAACAAGTTATTCAGGTGACATTGGAATCTGACGTAACTCAGGTTTTTTGCTGATAATCTTCTTAGATTTAGCATCGTCTCGTGTGACTATAAGCTATTATCAATTTATTTTTCCTATCTACGTTATCTTTTTTCCTACTTTAAAATATCATCATTTGTACTCGTTTTTCTTTATTTGTATAATATTAACAACTAACTCCTTTAATACTACCAACTTTAATCCAAATTATCCTACAATTACTCTGCTTGCGTTACTACAACACCACTATAATATTTATAATTTACTAGAACATTCTTACAACTATTTTATCAGTCTTATATTTTATATATTTTATCAACTAAATGTACTAAAATGTTGAATGTATATTATCAAAATGTGACTGGACTGCGTTCTAAAACTGATAGATTTTATTTTAATGTTACCAATAACAACTATGATATTATTATGATAACTGAAACTTGGCTTGTAGACAGTATTGCTAGTGAAGAGCTATTTGACAACCGTTACCTGGTATTTAGGCGCGATCGCAATGAGCAAAAAAGAGGAGGTGGAGTAATGATTGCGTTGAAGAAGCACCTCAAAGCTCACGAACAAAATGACTGGTATACGAGTGCTGAAGACATCTGGGTGACTATTTCGATTGAGAATTTCAAAAATATTCATTTATGTTGTGTTTATATACCACCAGGAGGCAATCACTCTCTAAGCATAAATGAATTCATGGATAAATTATGTGCACTTCGAGAACTTTACCACGACGATCACTTCGTCATATCAGGTGATTTCAATTTACCACTAATTAACTGGTCTATTGGTAACGGTAACAGAATGCAAATTATGAATGGTTATCAATCTGAAATTATTTCCAAACTATCAGACACCCTTTCTTTTACTGATCTCTCGCAATACTGCACCTTTACGAATAATAATCGTACAATCCTAGACCTTGTCTTTAGTTCGTTCCCTGTTAATGTGTCTAATACTGATGATTATCTCATACCTGAATGTAAACATCATAAAACCATTATTTTCGACATCAATATAGCTCTGGAAACCCCTATGGTGGACAACAAAAGGACAATATATCTCTTCAGGAATGCTAATTTTGAAACGATCAATAACATCCCCAATAATATTGATTGGGATGCAGAATTGTTAAACCTATCAACTAATAATGCCATTGACCGTTTTTATGTTATTTTTAATGAAATTATTCGTTTGAACGTCCCATCAAAGGAAGTTCATATTAACAACTCTTATCCTTATTGGTTTAATACAGCCCTGATAAAACTCACTAAAGAAAAATATATAGTGTTCAAAATGTGGAAAAAGTGGTCAAATCCTTTGGACTACCGTGAATTTTGTGTTCTTCGATCAAGGCAAAAGAAAATGTCTAGGGAATGTCTTAAACAATTTATAATAAACGCCGAACTTAATATATCCCGTGACCCGAAACATTTCTGGACCTATATTAAAGGAAAGAGAAATAACTCTGGTTTACCGCATATTATGAAACTGGGTGACATAACTGCCGTGAATCCCTTCGCAATATGCAACCTGTTCTCACAACACTTCGTCTCAACTTTTAATCACAAAACTGTTTCCGATGTTCATTCTACCAATTATCACGTAGACAATCAAGTTAACATATCTTCGGTATCAGTTTCCAAAGAAAAAATAGAAAAAAATAATTGATACTATCTCTTGCTCATTGGGTGCAGGCAGCGATAAAATTCCGGCATTCTTTATCAAAATGTGTAGCAAGGTAATCTCGAAACCCCTATTACTGCTCTTTCAATCCTCATTGAAAGAAGGTGTCTTTCCGGACCGCTGGAAGTGTGCTCATATTACACCAGTATTTAAGTCTGGGGCGAAAAATGAAGTCCGTAACTATCGTCCAATATCTAAATTACCGATATTCAGTAAGATATTTGAAAAAATTGTTCATGAACAACTGTATGACTGTGTACAGTCTGTAATAATTGCTAACCAACATGGATGGATCAAGATGGATCTTGCAATTTTCACTGAAAATATTTCAAAATATATGGATGATCAAATCCAAGTTGACGTAATCTATACAGACTTCTCCAAAGCATTTGATAAAATTGATCACAGTCTTCTTTTATCTAAACTACTAGCTCTGGGAATTCACGGGGATTTGTACCGATGGCTGGTCTCCTATCTTAATGGGCGCACTCAAGGAGTAACTATTAATGGCTTCATATCTGAGATTGTAAATATACCTTCAGGTGTGCCCCAAGGATCTCACCTGGGACCGTTGCTGTTCACAATTTTCATCAATGACATTATAAAATGCTTTAATTATGCAAATATTCTACTCTTCGCTGACGATATGAAAATATTCTTTCCTATTTATTCTATTATTGACTGTTATAAATTACAAGAATATCTATATAGACTTGATGACTACTGCATTATCAACCATCTCAACATGAACACCTCAAAATGTTATGTGATTACCTTCACTAGAAACAAAATAAAATTTGAACATAACTACTACATAGCCAGTCAAGTACTTAAAAAGGTTACACAAATTCGTGACCTAGGTGTTCTGCTTGACCAAGGGCGGATCCAGCTTTGGTGCCAGGGGGGGGTCACGTAGTCGTGGTCAAGTTTTTTTTTTTTTTTTTAAAGAAAGACAAACATTCCCGGGTTACGAATAACCCAACAATAACTCCTACCGCCACCACAGAAAGCCGAAAATGCTTGCTTGTGTTGTGATGGAGGACTTAGGTCCGGTCAGTTACAGTTACAAGAAGTTATAATTTAATTTTGATAATAATATATACAAGTAAAAAGTAGGTATTGTTGGATATGGTAACACTAGGTATATCATTAAGATTGTCTTTTGCTCCGCAAGCCCGGGCGGCGTAGGCTCGTGTAATGTCAATTGTCAACCAATACAGTACAGATTCCAATTATTAATCGTGTTCTTATTTCACCACAATATAACATGGTGTCAGGTGTGTCTTCAACATAGTATTGTGTGTAGGAATCTTGCAACTTTTTGAATTTCCTTTTCCTCGTTGTAGTTATTCGCCATCATATATAAAAGAAATGATTGCTTAAAACGTTTCCACTCGCCAACCATATCCGTAGCATTCTGCATTTGCAGAATTTGACTCGACATTATTATTGTAACACTTTGCTTGTCACGACAAAATAGACAAATAATAACAGCTTGTTGGCCGTTATTTCTTTGCTTCCTGGTAAAGAATTTGAATCGTTCCACTGTAATATTCACTGTAGGTATGAAGTGTCTATCCAGTCTATCGAAGAGTAGAATAATGCCTTCCAGCGTGCTCTTCTCAATAGTGAGGCCGAATGAATTAAAAATTTGAACTCCTTTAGGACCAATCGTGTGCAGCAAATGTTATTAATAAATGTAAGTACTGTACTTCCATATTTAAGAGGAATATAAACGCTGGAAATATTTCGATTCTTGTGCTTTATAAATTTTAAAACCGAGCGCCTTGCACCGTCATATTTTGGCCTGATTTGCACGAGGCAAGTAATTTGAAATAAATATTGTTGCCATGACGTGGTGCTTGCAATACGTAAGAAGCGCCCAGCGAGATCTCCGTTCGCCGATGCTTCCATACGCTTGTAAATACCTTGTTACCTGGTGGATGAATACCGTCCATTCTATTTTGCCAGCAGCGGCCGAGCCGGCAGCGTAGTCAATATTATCGACAATCCTCAAACTATGGGGAACGCTAATAAAAGTAAATATTTATAAAATTTGAATTGATTTTATTTATTTACAATCCAAACAAAAATATTCTGAAAGTGAATTATTAATAGGTACATATAAATATTAATAAAAAGAAACTTGATTAAGTTAAATATAATATTTATATATATTAACAAAATGTAACTAATACGTTCTTTTACAAAACTAGGTATATGTACTTTTATCAAATTTACATACACTTTATCAAATTTCCACATCTAAAATTTTTGTAAAATTTATTTACAAATAAATTTTTTAGAAACAAATCAACAAACCAATCTCAATATTAAAAATGATGATGGAACAACTCACAGCTAGGTTTAAATATATTCTACAATAGATGCATATCAAATATCAAAGTGTTGCCGTATAAAAAAAATAATCAGTGTGGAATTTTACAAAATTAAGGGAACATAATCGGAGACGGAACATTTTCATGTAAATCATTCAAAATCCATCATTAAAAATAATACTATGCATTTCTAAAAAAAAATACTAACGTTTTCGTAATCTTAGTAAAAAAATCTATCCACACTTTTAGCCTTCATTTTAATTGATTCTGAAGAATTTGTTACAAATATTAAAAATGTGTCCACTTCCGAAGTTATTAATTCATCATCTAGAAAAATAAAATCTGGTACTTACCGCTAAGTCCGCTAACTTTATAGTTATACACGGGTTATAAAGTTTTAAAATCGTTGAACGTAAAATATATTAATTGTAAGGTATTGTTTTATTAATCTAAAATATAAATAACTTGCATCCCTCGTGCGGCATAATTTTTTTTTTTTTTAAATTCAATTATAATTTCGCCGAAATAAATTAAAATGTTAGCCTTGGGCAAAACCTCGATGAACGAGGTTGTGTCTCGCCTTAAGAATTGCTTTAGGAAGTATAGGAAGGCTGGTAATTCGCGCGGGCGCGTTAGACCTGTCCAGACCTGTCAAAAAACTTCCGAAAGAATAAGTTCTGTAACTTACTAAAATTACGTTAAGTGACTTTTGGTGTCGTTTACATTGGGAATTTGGCCAAACTCGCCTTCAAGAGCGATTTACAGGAAAAAAACTTACGAGTCTAACCCCAGCCTTAGAACATTAACAAATAACATTTGAGTTTAAACACACATACACTGGCATAATGAAGAAACTGATTAGATTACTTACCATTTCTTGTAATGAATTGAATTTGCAGCAACAATTTTTAAGAACACTATTACTTATATTGGAACTTATTTTTTTAAACTTAGTAAACAAATAAAAGTAAACACTTTATTAATAAAGTTTAGTCGTTCCGATTGAGGTTAGGTTTTGCTAGACGCTAGACGTTAGTCGAAACAAAGCGCGCGCAAGCGTCACACGTGGTTACACGAAATGTGTCATAATAATATGAAAGGTGGCGGCCGAAGCGCGCGCCGGTGGCGGTGCGCGGTGACGCGGTAACATTCGAATTTTCGATGCGTTCGTTCCCGAATAATGCGTTTGCCGTCAAACAAAGTATTATATTAAATTAATTAAATATTGAAAGTACTTAAATAAAATTTATATTGTGACAAAAAATATATAAAAACATTATGTTTAACAATTTTAATTAGTGGTCCACCTAGGTCCTGGATGGGCCCAGGACCAAGTAGTCATGACCCCCCCTGGGCTGGGGCCCAGTGGGGAGGGTCATGACCACCGTGACCCCCCCCCCTGGATCCGCCACTGTGCTTGACAGTAAACTTACATTCGCGCATGTTGATATGATTGTGAAGAAAGCCCTTAGAATGTTAGGATTCTTATTCCGTATTTGTTATTTACAGACTTGGTGGTTTCCAATAATTAGAACGCGTGTTCAAATATAATGTTTTATTAACAATTAAGTACGGATTGACTACGTCTATCTTCTGAGCTGTCGGTTGGGTAAAAAGAGCGAGCAGATGCATCCGTCATCTTTTATACATCTATCTGTCATCTCGCTCTTACACATTCAAAAAGCAGGCGTACCACCAAAAACCTTTCTTACATCCTCCCCTACTAAAATTGAATGCCCCTATCTACATATATTATACCCTATTACTACATATTCACATTACAATTTTATTTTATATATTTCATTTTCTAACAAATTAACACAACATTTTTTTTAAAATTTAACTATCATATGCCGCGTTTCTTTCTGCTTCCCTTCTCTTGTCTCGTCGTCCGTCGACTCGTCCTCCTGGACTGCGAAGTACCCTCATCTTGGACGAAGTCTTCCCTGCCATGGGTTAGACCTGAAACATGGAGAAACAGTATTAGAGTCACTTCTATTACGTAACATACCTGAGAGATTAACTTCATCTATCGACAGTTCCATTGTGTCAGACGTACCGACTTCCGGCTTATCTCCCTCCTGCCATGAAACATGTAATTTTTTTATCTGGTCTAAATGTCTTTTCCACACCATATTAGACTTGTTAATTTTTATGAAATATATTTTGCTACCTTTTTTTTCAACAATAACCCCAGGGGCCCATAACCTATTACCCTGAGCTCTGAAATCTCTAGTCATCACTTTCTGACCTACATTCAAATCTGACTTATTTCTACCCTTATATTGCCTTTTCTGATTGACTTGACTCTGAATAACCTTTTGCTTTACTTCGTGTTGTCGAGTAGAACCTGAACTATTCGTTCTTTCATCAAACTTCCTAGGAATCCTATCCGAAGTAAATATTTTTTTTATCATCGCAAAACTGTTTTCTTGTTCCGTACCCCATTGAAACTTAACATCTTTTTTAAGTAAATCGTATAATGGTGACAATATGTTTGCCATGTTTGGAATAAAATTACGATAATAACTAACCATACCTAACAAACTTCTCAATTTATTTAAATCACTAGGCGCTGATGCGTTTAAAATGGCTTCTTTATTCCGCTGACACGGTTGAATTCCCTGTTCACTTATTTTATAACTTAAAAACTCAATAACTTTTAAATTGAATTCACACTTTTCACTATTCACCGTTAAATAACAACTTTTTAACCTCTCTAAAACGAGACACACGTTTTTTTCTAAGTCGATTTCATCTTCTCCTATCACAATAATATCATCCAAGTAGAACGTCATGTTCCGTAAACCTGATAAACAATTTGCCATTGCTTTAGCAAAAACTGCTGGCGCTGGTGATAACCCAAACACTAACCGTTTATATTGAAATAATCCCAAGTGGTTATTGATTGTTGTGAAACGTCTACACTCCTTTTTCAAAACAAATTAGTTATATGCGGATTTTAAATCAATTTTTGCAAAAACCTTGCCTCCATTCACTTTGGTTAATAATTCCTCAATTCTAGGTAACGGATACTTGTCAATTAATAACTAATTATTAACTGTAGATTTATAATCACCATACAATCTAATGCTACCATCTTTCTTAATCACTGGTACAATTGGACTCGCGAAATCACTATATTGAACTTGCTCTATAATACCGTTAGAAAGTAAATTATTTAATTCTCTTTCAACTTTTTCCTTCAAAGCAAACGGCATTACTCTGTGATTACAAAATATCGGAACGGCAGAAACTTTTAAGGTTAAATTCACTTCGTACTTGTTAAACTTTCCTATTTTATCCGTAAAAACTTCTGGAAATTTTTTTACTAATCGCTCTTTTAATGTATTTTGTTTTACACAATTAACGATCCCAGTTATTCCCACGTTAAAGAGATTCATGAAATCACGTCCTAAAATCGATAGACACGAACTACGGACGACAATAATTTTGAGTCGGTGTCGTAAACCGTTATACTCTAGTATCGTTGTGAAAGTACCTACCACACCAATGAGCGTATTGTCAAAACTCCGTAAGCTCACGTTTTCGTGCAATAACTCAATACTGCTGAATTTATTGAAATACCACTCTTCGGGAATTACGCTACAAGATGCTCCAGAATCTACCATGAATTTATTATTTATTCCGTCGAGTGAAACTTCTATATAATATGGCTCAATACTTAGTACATCACCAACCATTCCATCCGATAACAAAATATTCACGTTATTACGTGTTGTCACCTGTTTACACTGTTTTGCTAAATGACCCTTAGTACCACAAATTTTACATACATAATTTTTGAATCTACATTCTACCGCCGTGTGATTATTATAACCACAAACCGTACAATTACGCTTTGTAACTTGATGAGCCGGCGATCGCGCACGATTATTACTACTGCTTCGCTTGAAACTATATCCATCTCTGTTTTTCACATGCGTATTAGGTGAGACACGACCTCCGCCGACTTTTGAATTAGCTAAAACTCTGTTATCAGCTGATTGAGATTGAGTTGAAGCTACAAGTTCAATACACTCTGCTACTTGCACACATTTTTCGAAAGTATATGACTCACTATCGAGAAATAATTTTTCTCTAATCTTACCGGGTTTACAACCTAATACAAAGAAATCTCTTAATTTATCTGATAAACTATTCCCGAATTTACAATTGCTAGAAAGAGATTTTAAACGAACAGCAAAATCGTGAACTGATTCGTCATTCCTTTGTTTAGCTGAATAGAACTGTGATCTTTCTTCAAAAAAACATTTTATCGTACAACAATATTCATTGAGCTTAGATATCAAATCTTCTAAATCAACCTCTGTTACTTTTTTTGGATTGCACAAATTTACCAGTAGAGAAAAACAACCATCTTGCAAAGCATTTAGGAAAATAGCTCATTTTTTAACATCCGATGCGTACTTTTCATCATTCACAAGGAGGTACTGCTCGAGACGGACCTTGAAGTTCTCCCAGTTACCGTCACGCAAACTGAAGGACCCCAATCCTGACTCCATGCTTCCTCTGCCCAGAAGGTATTCACAAGACAAGAAAAGAAAACAGAAAAAAACTTCCCAACGAGATTTCTCCGCTCTCCAATCTGCTCCTTGGACCCTCTCAGAAAACCGCTCCTTGACCCTTTGTTGGCTGATGGCTCTTCCCAGACCGCTCCTAAGACCTGGTAACACCGATCCTTGACCCTCGGTGCTGCTGATGGCTGCCCCAGACCACTCTTTTTTTTTGAAGTGAAACTTCTTTAGCCGCGTCATGCAATTTCGAGAACCGGAGTAAAACCAACTCATGACCGAAACGAAAATGCGGGACCGATTAAAGTTCATTTGATCTAGTGAAAGTTTTGAAGTAAGATATAAATGTTTTTTAGGTAATCTCGACAACTGGCGTTGGTGGTGTAATGGTCAGCGTAGTTGCATTCCAAGCAGTTGATCCGAGTTCGATTCTCGGCCATCGCATATTAATTTTTTTTTTTGGTTGAATGTTAATTTTATAACTCATTGTTTGTAGTCATTGTTCTTTGAAATTTTTAAATTTTTAATCCATTGTAATTTTAAACATTATTTATTTTTCATATTATTTTTTTCGTCATTTAAATTATATTTTGTACTGGGGTGACATCTATCGGCAGAATATTTTTTAATTTTAAATTATATAGTTTATGGGGGTGACATCTATCGGCAGAATATAAATATATATTTTTTAATCTATTTAATTATATTGATTACGGGGGTGACATCTATCGGCAGAATCTTTTAATGTTTTTTGTTTTTAACGCCTTTTTTTTTTTCAATGGTTGACCATAATATCAATCCACTAAGTAATATTTTAGGCCTGTAGCATACTTGAAAAGTTAAAGAATGATATAAGATTGTTTATGATGTTAACGATAAAAAAATAAAAAAAACATAAAATTACCATAAAAAATGGGCCAACGGCACGCGGTGTTCCCAAGCGGTCACCCATCCAAGTACTGACCGCGCCCAATGTTGCTTAACTTTGGTGATCGGACGAGAACCGATGTGTTCAACATGGTATGGTCGTTGGCAAACGCTAAACAATATTAATTTCTATTCTACCTGCCAATAAATATATGAAAATTAGTATAAAAAAGCCCTAATAATACTGAAAACATTAGCAAGGTGTGTGCGACGTTGATAAAAATAATCATTACATACGCGCTTGAAAAAGATCGTAATTACATCCATAATTTTGAAGGAATTTTTTTTTTCAATGGTTGACCATAATATCAATCCACTAAGTAATATTTTAGGCCTGTAGCATACTTGAAAAGTTAAAGAATTTTATGATATTATTAATGATAGTAAAGATAAAAAAATAAAAAAAAACATGAAATTACCATAAAAAATGGGCCAACGGCACGCGGTGTTCCCAAGCGGTCACCCATCCAAGTACTGACCGCGCCCAATGTTGCTTAACTTCGGTGATCGGACGAGAACCGGTGTGTTCAACATGGTATGGTCGTTGGCAAACGCTAAACAATATTAATTTCTACTCTACCTGCCAATAAATATATGAAAATTAGTATAAAAAAGCCCTAATAATACTGAAAACATTAGCAAGGTGTATGCGACGTTGATAAAAAAAAAATGGGTGTGTCAAGCCTACGCAAGACAGAAGTGAAACTTCTAATATTCTTCTCTCTCTCTCTTTTCATTTCATTCTCTCTTTTTTTCTGTCTATTGACATATTTATAAGTAGCATGTGATAAAAAAAATTAAAAGTTATAAAAAAAGAAAAAAAAAATTAGTTAAAGCGGGGATCGAACCTCGGTTCTTCACGACCACAGTCGTGCGCTCTGCCTCTAGACCGCGAAGCTGAGTTCGGAGAGTGACCTAAACTAGGTATATAATATTAGCTAGGCTCCTATAGCGAAATGATCCCGTTTTTTCGTCACGGTCATGAGTCGGTTTTACTCCGGTCCTCGAAATTGCATGACGCGCGTAAAGAAGTTTCACTTCAAAAAATTCCTGCAAAGTTATGGATGTAATTACGATCTTTTTCAAGCGCGTATGTAATGATTATTTTTATCAACGTCGCATACACCTTGCTAATGTTTTCAGTATTATTAGGGCTTTTTTATACTAATTTTCATATATTTATTGGCAGGTAGAGTAGAAATTAATATTGTTTAGCGTTTGCCAACGACCATACCATGTTGAACACACCGGTTCTCGTCCGATCACCGAAGTTAAGCAACATTGGGCGCGGTCAGTACTTGGATGGGTGACCGCTTGGGAACACCGCGTGCCGTTGGCCCATTTTTTATGGTAATTTCATGTTTTTTTTTATTTTTTTATCTTTACTATCATTAATAATATCATAAAATTCTTTAACTTTTCAAGTATGCTACAGGCCTAAAATATTACTTAGTGGATTGATATTATGGTCAACCATTGAAAAAAAAAATTCCTTCAAAATTATGGATGTAATTACGATCTTTTTCAAGCGCGTATGTAATGATTATTTTTATCAACGTCGCACACACCTTGCTAATGTTTTCAGTATTATTAGGGCTTTTTTATACTAATTTTCATATATTTATTGGCAGGTAGAATAGAAATTAATATTGTTTAGCGTTTGCCAACGACCATACCATGTTGAACACATCGGTTCTCGTCCGATCACCAAAGTTAAGCAACATTGGGCGCGGTCAGTACTTGGATGGGTGACCGCTTGGGAACACCGCGTGCCGTTGGCCCATTTTTTATGGTAATTTTATGTTTTTTTTATTTTTTTATCGTTAACATCATAAACAATCTTATATCATTCTTTAACTTTTCAAGTATGCTACAGGCCTAAAATATTACTTAGTGGATTGATATTATGGTCAACCATTGAAAAAAAAAAAGGCGTTAAAAACAAAAAACATTAAAAGATTCTGCCGATAGATGTCACCCCCGTAATCAATATAATTAAATAGATTAAAAAATATATATTTATATTCTGCCGATAGATGTCACCCCCATAAACTATATAATTTAAAATTAAAAAATATTCTGCCGATAGATGTCACCCCAGTACAAAATATAATTTAAATGACGAAAAAAATAATATGAAAAATAAATAATGTTTAAAATTACAATGGATTAAAAATTTAAAAATTTCAAAGAACAATGACTACAAACAATGAGTTATAAAATTAACATTCAACCAAAAAAAAAAATTAATATGCGATGGCCGAGAATCGAACTCGGATCAACTGCTTGGAATGCAACTACGCTGACCATTACACCACCAACGCCAGTTGTCGAGATTACCTAAAAAACATTTATATCTTACTTCAAAACTTTCACTAGATCAAATGAACTTTAATCGGTCCCGCATTTTCGTTTCGGTCATGAGTTGGTTTTACTCCGGTTCTCGAAATTGCATGACGCGGCTAAAGAAGTTTCACTTCAATAATCATTACATACGCGCTTGAAAAAGATCGTAATTACATCCATAACTTTGCAGGAATTTTTTGAAGTGAAACTTCTTTACGCGCGTCATGCAATTTCGAGGACCGGAGTAAAACCGACTCATGACCGTGACGAAAAAACGGGATCATTTCGCTATAGGAGCCTAGCTAATATTATATACCTAGTTTAGGTCACTCTCCGAACTCAGCTTCGCGGTCTAGAGGCAGAGCGCACGACTGTGGTCGTGAAGAACCGAGGTTCGATCCCCGCTTTAACTAATTTTTTTTTTCTTTTTTTATAACTTTTAATTTTTTTTATCACATGCTACTTATAAATATGTCAATAGACAGAAAAAAAGAGAGAATGAAATGAAAAGAGAGAGAGAGAAGAATATTAGAAGTTTCACTTCTGTCTTGCGTAGGCTTGACACACCCATTTTTTATTTTTTTTTTTATTTTTTTTTTATTTTTTTTTTTTTTTATTATTGTACGACAGACAGGTAAGTCCAATTATGGTACAATTTTATTAAAACTAACAATACATGTACATATATTTTTTAAAACATGGTATAGTGATATTAAACACATCTATATCCGCTGGTAGGGCATTTAGTAAGGTCATACCTCTTGTCATGCTATGTCGGGCAATGACATCTGTCCGACCCTGCGGTATACAGAATAGGTCGTGGCTACGATTTCGACAGTATTTATCAGGAACGAATAATCCACAGCATGACAGGAGATATGGGCAATCGATAAGGTATTTTAGTAACTTTAATTCAAATACCATGAGTCCGGCATTACGCCTAGTCTCCAGGCTTTGGTAATTTGTCTCCTTTAGCAGTTCCACGTGATGCATGAATTTCGGATATATTCCGTATGATCGCATGTAAACATACCTTAGGAATTTTTTTTGAATTTGTTCAATCATATTTATGTATTTAAGTTGATAAGGTATCCAGACAGTACTGGCGTATTCCAGCTTGCTTCTGACCACTCCGTTGAACATGGAGGTCATTGCTTCTTTGTTATTGAATTGTTTGCAAGTTCTAATTACAAAACCAAGAGTTTTGGAGCAAGCCGAGGTAAGCTGGACTTGTGGTCTTGTGGCCCGGACCCCTCCGATCCTTTGACCCTTGGAGATGCTGCCGCTTGACGCCCTGGATCCTTCCGCGCTTCCCCCTTCCGAGAAGCTGGCTGGCTCCAGTGGCTTCTTCTTCTTCACTCCTTTCAGTGAAGAATAATTTCGGTCCGGCCTTTTCTTACCGACCCGAACAATATGTTGCAATCCGAACTTTTTCGACAATATCGCGTATATTTTTCGTGCGAAATCTCGCGCGTTGATTCTTTTAATCGATGTTATTTACGATTTCCGTAGGCTGCGCCACTGTTATTTACAGACTTGGTGGTTTCCAATAATTAGAACGCGTGTTCAAATATAATGTTTTATTAACAATTAAGTACGGATTGACTTCGTCTATCTTCTGAGCTGTCGGTTGGGTAAAAAGAGCGAGCAGATGCATCCGTCATCTTTTATACATCTATCTGTCATCTCGCTCTTACACATTCAAAAAGCAGGCGTACCACCAAAAACCTTTCTTACAGTATTGGAAAATAATTCAATAATATTCAAACACTTAAAATATTGAATTTTTCTTATCTTCGTAGTCATCTTGAATTTGCTTCTCAGATATGGAATCCTCAATATAACATTTATGTAAAGCGCATTGAAGCCATCCAAAAAAAAATTGTCAATCATTTAAATTTTAAGATGAATATTGGTAACCACGGGATTAACAGCTCGATGGAATATTATGGACTAATACCTTTAAAAACTAGAAGAGACTCCGCAGATGTAATATTTCTCTATAAAATTATCAGTGGCCTTATTGATTGTTCGCCCCTTTTGTCTGAGATTAATTTTAGAGTCCCTAGCTTTAGAACTAGAGATAAGTCACTTTTTCATCTTCAAAAATGCTCTACTAATCTCAGACAAAACGCTTTTATTTTCAGAGCTTGTACCCTATACAATAAGAATTTTAATTATATTGACATATTTTCGTGTAGTTTAGGAACATTTAAAAAATATACCTTAGCTATTATTAAATAATAATTAATAACATACTGCAAGTTATCATGTTGTTGATATGAACCCTGTCCAGTTACAAGTGACTCATTTTATAAACATCTGTTCAGTTTAGTTGTAGGAATATACATATATTGGTGATTATTGGTGTTGTGTGAGGATAAAATTGTTATATTGTAATTTACTTGTGTTCTTATATCCGATGTTATGTTTACTTTATTTAGTATTTTGTATTTTCTGTAAATATCTTTTGCCCACGGGTACTGGACCCTTAGTTTGTTATTAAAATTATTTTTTTGAGTGAAAACCTATCATTAGATATTATTTGTATTTTTTATAAGTTTATTATTTAAAGATGTAAAAAATCTGTTGGTTTTTCTAAATAAACAAAACAAAACAAAATAATATTTACTGTTTTTTATGTGACTAAAAAAAACAAAACATTAGAAACTTTTAATTGAATGAATTCAAAATTGAAATATTTGGACTTCGTTTTCATCAGCGATCTCAGCAGTGATAACGGACAAAATATGTGTCGTAGATGTCTTTCAATCAGACTATGAGGACAGTCGACTTTTTGCACATTTCCATGTCCTGGCTCTTTTGTTGTATTTCTTGAATAAAAATTTTTTATATAAAAAAAAAGAGTTCTTTTGGCTTCAGGAAGAAATCGCGGCCGAAAGTTAGAATTAAGCGAACTTTGAACCACCGAGGATTTATTCCGGCAGCATTTTTTCCCCTCCGCTTTATCTAGAGCTAAAAAAACGTATTTTGCTAAAATTATAGCTTCCGCTATATTTTTAGCAATATACGTTTCGATGACATTTATTGAATGATATAATATATCGATGAATTATTTTTGTGAATTTTAGCATTTTTAATATCTAATAACTAATAAAAAACTGTTAAAAATTTTATAATTGGTAGTGCTATATAATTATTTTGCTGCTGAATTTGTAATAATAAATCCATTTGGTGTTTTGTGTATGTATATAAATTTTATTAATCGTCGAATCATTTTTGTATTTTCGTATTTAGAATATTGCTTTTATTCCGTTTTTTTAAATGAAAATTGTTAATTTAAATTTGTTTTGTTGAAAAATAAAAGTTTTAGTATTTTTTAATGTGTGTCATTCAATGGTTTTAATGGTGACAAATAAATGTGTGAGGAAAGTAAATACTCAACTTGAATTTTAATGCCATTATATAATATTTTCTAATATTTGCGTAAGCAATCATCGTTTAATATGGCTTTAAATTGAATTTATTTTCTCTTTACACATCTTTCTATTAGAGGTACAGCCACAAGGAAGTTATCAAATAAGTGATTTATTTCTGGTATTTTAAATAATACACGATATTCTTGTAAATGCACACCATCGAAAATTTTAATAATTATAGAAATAAAAATGTTTGTTTCCGCTGACGAACGCTTCCTGTCCCCCTCTCCCGCACTGTCCTCCTCATTCCCCTGACCGTCACCCGGCACCTGCTCGGCCGTGTCAGGGCCGTCGTCGATTCAGTCCAGGGGGGGTCGACTCCGACCTAAATTTTGGTCCTAGAATGGTGGCGGTTTGGTGACGTCATAGCAATATTTAAAATGCCAATATCCAATAGGAACACTTTGAACGCCATAGAAGAACTGAGTTGTATAAAATGGGATATCTGTGGTAACAAAAGTCAAAAGTCAAAACACCACATGTTTATGGTTATATTCATGGTTCTTCGCCGACGTAAATATTTGTGAAAAGTGAAAGTAGATTTGTTAAAATGCCTCGCTAATTTTGCTGTAGTGTCGAAAGCTGTGAGGATGTTGTTTCAGTGCGACACGACAATAACGAGAGTCTGTTTCGGGAATGTGCGTGGAGAATTGGCAGAATAGATTATATTTATTACCCGATTTTGGCAAATTATGCACATGTTTGTAGTTCGCATTTTGCAAAAGAATTAAAAACGACGTGGCTCGTTGAAAAAAGATGCTTTGCCGACCCTTAATCTTCCAGATATCGGAATATATCGGGATTTACCTGGTGCACAAGGGACCCGGGATGTTAACCAAAATGCAGGTGCGAATCTCCCTCTGTTTGTTTAATGTTTCTAATGTAACTTATCATTAACTTTATTTATTATTAGAGAGATAGAATGAAAGAATAGACGTTGATTTGAGTCGTTATTATGATAAAGATATTCATTCAATAAAATTATTATTTCTTCAAAGCCAGCAACTGAGGCCCCTAGAAACAAAGACGGAAGTGTCCACCAAACGTCAAAAATGAGTTGAATATGCAGTTTTATAGAGAAAGGTTCATTCTATCTCGAGAATATATCTGATTTTAATATAATTGTCATTAAACCATAGTATTTTGGCTTTAAAGTTTTGTTGTTGTAACAAATACGGCAGTGTCCACCTCCTTCCGAAACAAAAGCGGCAGTTTTTCAAATAGCCAATCAGGAGCCTTTATTCATAATGGCGGCCGTACTTGAATTCATACAAACTCATGCGGAAGCGTGAGTGAATCGTGTAGTGAAAAGTTGTTATTTTTTGTGGAAATAACCATTTATTGTTAGTGGACGTCAAATATTCCAAGAATGGAAACTTTCCCCGATATATTGCCACCGGAATCAGTGAGAAAACGTGTCAAACAACCGCATAAATGGAAGGCAAACATCGCCAAGAAAAAAAGGTAAACCGTCATCATGTTGTAGGCAAATGTCAAAATATGACATTTTTAGATTTATCTGAATTTGTTCACAATTTTTTTTCACAATTAATCAAGTAAGGGGAGATGTCTACTAAATAATAGTAACTAATCGTTTTAATATTATTCACAGATATTCTCCAACGTGTTTACCTGCAAATATGATAAATCCCAGTTTAATTGAGGCTAATCAAATTTCGGTTAATCCTTTAAAATTACGAGATGTTGCAAAACTGCTAAATATCCACTTTGGCGGTGACTGGAGAAATATTCCCGAATTGAATTTCTACTCGAAATTATGTCCAACTACTTCTCTTGTACCTCAAGAAGAAGAAGATGATTATGTTCACATAGAATGTAATGAGGAATCGGCAGAAATCGTGTCAGACTTATTAATGATTTAGTTAATTTTTGTATTATTTTATAATTTAGTTAACTTTTCTTTAAATCTATTTTTACCTTTAATTAAATCTATTTTACCTTTTTTAAATCTATTTTCTGTTATCCAGAATTTATGAAAATTTCTAAGATAGAAGTGACCTATCAACTTTCAATAATATCTTCAAGAGGAACTCAACTGCAACTTTTTCAATAAAAAAAAATCTTCCTAAAAATATTGTTTTCTTACATTGACTGCAACATCTTTGAAATTGTTATTTACATCAAAACCGGCAGTTTCCAACTGTTTGTGAAACAAAACAGCAAGTGTCCAAAATGGTCAAAATGATTGAAACAAAAACGGAAGTGTCCATCAAAAAAATTCATTTTTTAAAGAAACTGGGGCATTTAGATACATAGATGATTTAAAATAGTATTCTTAAACCGGTTTACTATCATATTATTAAAATTTTCTTGCATATTGATGAATAACGGACTGATTAAACGTTTTTTTTAGATTGCCAACAATTTAACAAAGTGGACACTTCCGTCTTTGTTTCTAGGGGCCTCAACTGAATTACAGATATAATATTCTATGTTTTGTTTGAGTAATGTGATGTTTATTTATTTCAGATTTCTTCCCTGAACCCAGCAGCGGGCTCATTGCTGCCAAAATGGACGTAGAAGCGTATACCTTCATACGCTTCTATATACAACTGTTTTATTTTTCTCTAAATGAAATAATATTCTAATATTCTGTTTTGGTGTGTTAACATTTTAACTAACTAACTAACTAACTAACCATCACGCCGTTTCCCCGCAGGGGTAGGCAGAGAGGACGGACCGCCAAACAACTCGGTCTTGGCACACACTCCTTGCCTCATTCACATTCATGCATCGTCTCATACATACTCTTCTATTGTTCTGACTCTTGACATGGCCCGACTCAAGTATCTGATTCACTTGGTCGTGCCATGTCTTCCTCGGGCGCCCCCGACTTCTGCTACCATTCACAATTGCATCGTATATTCTCCTTACACTCCTTTCTTCGCTCATTCGCTCTACATGCCCAAACCATCTAAGCGTCCCTTTCTTGATCTTACTCATTACGCTTACATCAGCCTTGCACTCTTTGCGGATATCCACATTCCTCACACGATCATACATGGTTTTACCACACATACGCCTCAGGGATCTCATTTCAACAGCATTCAATCTACTTTCATCCTTTCTTTGCCAGTTCCATGCCTCACTTCCATACATCAGGGTAGGTAATTTTAATCTCATTTAAAATGTGTTTTGTGTTTACACAAGCTTGTATGTCCCTTTTTTGTGTTATCTGTGTTTGAGTAATAAAATAATTCATGCAATTACGAGTTTTTCATTTTTAAATAATATTTTAGGCTAATAAATTGGGACCGTATTTATATTGTCTATGGTAGTACCGTTTTTTTTTTTTTACTTTCCTCTATCTTTGGTCGATGGTTTGTGACGTCGTGACAACTATTCCCTTCTCATGCCCTTCTCGCCCTTCTCTTTCTTTTTCTCTTAGTTCCAAAAAAATCCGTCGGACGAAATATGTTCAGTACTAAAAGCACGAAGATGACGATCTAGGTGTAGGTTCATTTATGATTCAGTCGTTGATTAGCTGTTGCGCGGGATGTCCGCGCCGCTGTATATCGACGAACCGCAAAATTTACGGAATAGTAATTTCTAAAACTTCCATCTTCATACAAGAAACACAAGGGATATGTAATGAGTTAATGAGGAACTACATAATATCATATAAAAGTAAGGATATGAACGAAAAATGCATAAAAAAGCCTTTTAATTTCATCATTTCAGCCGGGTCAATCTGGACCCACCACCGCCCTATGTGTTTGATTTTCAACCTCCGGGTATTACGTGTTAAAGATGTCTCATTCTTCCGGATTGGTTACAATAAAAACATTTTTTCCCTTAATTTCCGGAGGGTTTGAACAAGATATTTTCGATAGCGGCCAAGTGTTGTTTTCTCTAGTCAACCACTCTGGCCCATGCCACCATATTGAGGAATTCACTAGTTGATCAGCAGTAGCTCCTCTTGATAATATATCTGCTGCGTTGTCAGAGAATGGCACATGACGCCATTGTTCTGGGTCACTAAGTTCTTGAATTTCAGCGACTCGATTCGCTACGAATGTGTTCCAACGTGCTGGTTGACCTTTTATCCAACATAAAGCTATAGTGGAATCACTCCAATAATATGTGTCTACTGCCATCATACCTAATGCTTGTTTGACATTTTTTATTAGTTTTGCTAGTAATACAGCGCTACATAGTTCCAGATTGGGTAATGATATGCATTTTAATGGCGCTACTCTGGATTTGGATGTTATTAAATGAGAATGTCGCTTGCCATTGTGATCCATTGATGTGATATAAATGCAGGCTCCATAAGCGTTTTCAGAGGAATCACAAAATCCATGTAATTTAATATTACTAGCGTGCTTGCATACAATTTTCCTTTCAATCTTCAATACATTCAATTGGTTTAATTCATTTATATAACTTCTCCATGGCATCAGTATTTCATTTGGTAATGCCTACTTCATCCCAGGAAGCCTTGGATTGCCATAACTTTTGCATTATTAATTTTGCCACAACAATAACTGGTCCAAGTAACCCCAATGGGTCAAATGTTGATGCTATGCTTGACAATATTTGGCGTTTATTTTCACTATGCTTTGATGGTTTTGTTATAACATAAGAAAAATAATCTAACTCATTATTCCAGATTAAGCCCAGAATTATTTCATTCTTGGGTTTGTCAGATAGAATTATTTCAAAATTGTTCTGTCCGGCAATTTCAGCTTGGCCCGACTCGGATGACAAATCCAAAATATTTGATATCCATTTTTGTAACCTCATGCCTGCAGACAGCAATATGTCAATTAATTGACCTTTTAAATTTCTACAGGATTCCAAATTATCGTCTCCGGTCAATAAGTCATCCATGTAAAAATTGTTTTTTATGACTTGACTAGCTTTAGGAAAAGTAATTTGCTTATCCATACCAACTTGTTGTAGGCATCTTGTAGCTAGGAAAGAGGAAGGACTTAACCCGTACGTTACAGTTTTCAGCTTGTAATGTTGAATCTCATCTTTTGGTGATTCGCGCCAGACTATTTTCTGCAAGTTGGGGTCAGCTGCACTCACGTTTATCTGCCGATACATCTTCTCGATGTCAGCTGTCATGACATATTGGTGTTTTCTGAAAAGTAACAATTGGGTATATAAATCCTTTTGAATGAGGCGTATCAAGGCGTAATTCAGGGAAATTCCTTTGGAAGTTTTGGCTGATCCGTCAAAAACAACCCTCACCTTAATGGTGGAGCTCGATTCCTTAATGACGGCGTGATGTGGTAAAAAATAGGAGTTATGATCTCCTTCTAGTTTATCACATACCTCCATGTGACCTGGTTCTTGGTATTCTCGCATAAATTGTACATATTTCAATATTTTAATTCTTTATTTGAAGATAATTTTCTTTCTAAGTTTTGGAATATTTTCTCCGCTGTTGTAAATGAGTTTCCTAATTGATCAATAGAAGGACGGCGTGGTAAAGTTACTGTAAATCTCCCGTATTCTTCTCTTGCATGAGGGGCTATGAAAACCTCGCAAGCTTTCTCCTCATGATTTTGATATTTCATGGGGTTGACTTCTTCAAGATTCCAAAATTTTTCAATTTGATTGCTTAGTTTATTTATGGATAAGCTACAGAATTGTGATACTGGCCTTTGGTTGGGATATACGTTGGTCGGTCCTAACACGATCCATCCCAGTTGTGTTCGTTGAAGTGTGGGACTGGTATCCAACTTCATTCTATCATTGGTCAGGATGTCCCAAAAACCTTCAGGGTCTGGCAATTCTAATCCTTGAGGCAACTTAATCTGGTTTCCTGGTATTGATGTTTGCGGCAGACTTGTTGTTGTTCCTGTAATATCAGACAAGATATTGTATTTTTATAGTTGGTTTTTAAAGAATTTAAGTCTACCGGCACACTTTTCCTTATGTGTGTAACATTATTGTATAGGCCTGATACTGGCTTATTTATGTGATTAAATTTTAAATTATTTTTTTTTGCAAAATCCTCTCTCATAAAATTGGATTGTGCTCCAGAGTCTATTAGTACTCTTGCCTTATATAAATTATTGTCACTACCCACGATACCTACTATCGCTGTAGACAAGAATACTAAATTTTCTGCCTTACCTACGGCAGAATGATTGTTAACTGAGACATCTTCTGCCTCAGTTCCTAAATTTGGAGATTCTTCACGGAATCCCTCTTTATGAAGCAACATATTGTGATCATTACTATCACATCGTTTGCATTTAAAGGTGATCCTGCAATCCTGTGCAAGATGACCCGGCTTCAAACATTTGAAGCATGCTCGGCTCTTTTTCAGGGCTTTTATCCTTTCCAATATTTTTAATTTTAGAAATTTTTTGCAGTAAAAGATCGGATGATCCTCACCGCAGAATGTGTATTTTCCCTTTTTTACAGATAATAACTCAGTTGATTCCCTTTTATAAATTCCTAAATGTGATTTAATTTGGCTGTGCGGTTTTTTGTACGTAGTTTGCATAAGTTTTTAAGTTTGAGCTCGTAAAGCTAAACATTTCAAGAATTCTTTCAGTATTTTTTATATTTTCGTAGAAAGCAATCACTTTGTGGTTTGACATTTTAATGAAATAAAACAATATTTTTTGTTTAAAACCACGATTTTTCATTAATTTTAAGACCGACCGGTTTCGCTTCACTCGAGCATCGTCAGGGTACAAAATTAAACTAATCAATAATACAAAATGTGTCTTTATATATACATACAGAGAGAGTGAGTGAGTAAAACCAAAATGAAACAACAATATATTAAAAGAAAACGATTAGTGTATATTAATATTATAATAATAGAGAATAGGCATTAATAATTGTAAGGTGATAAAGGGACACTGGGAATTTTACAGTTTACAGGGAATATTCCCAGTATTGGGCTTTTTGACAAATCTAATTGATTATTCAGAATTAAACTTTTGGTTTTTATGGCTTTCTTTATTTCTAGCGCTTCTTGGTTATTCAATTTGTTACTATGGTCTTTTTTATGGAGAATCTTAGCACCGGTGCTTTTATTGAAGGTATGTTCTTTTTCAAAATTCTTTCAGTGTTGGCAACTTCCCTTCAATAGGGCTTTGTTTCCAATGTTTTCTAGTAATCACGTCTAATTTGTTTGAAATTATGTAAATAATTAAAGCATCCCATTGATTTACTTGAACTCCTAAGATGTGTAAAGCTTTTAAGTTAACGTTAGTTCCATCTATCAATCGCCGCAATGCGACTGCATCTTCCTGCTTCATTTCCTTCGAGTGGAATATGAATTGAATATGCTTATGTACAGTTGCCCTTAAATTAGAATATCTCTCGTGTAATAATTCCCATGCTCCAATATCCAGAATCAGAGATCTCTAAATTCGAAATGTTTTTAATTGCTCCTCCCTTTAAGCAAGATTGCAAAAAATAAAATTTCTGTACATTGCTAATCGAATTATTATTGTGAACTAAAGTCTTAAAAGTTTCTACAAAGGTGTTCCAATTTTTCTGGTCTCCGTGGAATTCTTGTAACTTTAGGTCAGGTAATTTTATTTCTACCCTTGATTGTTCTACGGATTCTAATCCACCTTTGGCCGTTGCCATTAATGAATAATATTGATTTTCAAATGATTCTCTCTGAGAAGCATTTTCGATTTTATTTACATCTGATATTTACTCAATTTCATCCTAAATAACTTCAAATGCATCAATTATAGATTCAATTCTGCCATATCTTAGTTTTATTTCGTGAGCTGAAAGAGCATTCAACGCATCATTGAATCTGGTTAATTTTCCGCTTAAAACTCCGCGCTTGTTCACTAACCCTTTCAATTTCTCCATCCTCTTATGAATCGCGACAATAAATTTCCGATAATTAAATGATCACTACAATAATTCACTAAAACTAGTAAATTATTCGCGTATTAATACTCCAATTTGAAAGAAATGATGTCAAGATACTTACAATGTTTACTATTTTCGATATAATCTGCACATAAAACACTTAAATAATATTGTTATTGTGAAATGTCATACAAAATGAAGTTATGATTTGCAATTTTTTATGATATTGACAAACAGTAAATCGGAAATCTTGTAACAAATTATTTCTAATATTATTATTTGAATAAAATAATAAAGATATTTTGGGAATTCTAGATGTGATAGGAGTTGGATGTGGAAGGATTGGACTTATCTGTCTGATGTGATGACGTGTTTCCAGGTTCTCACACTTCCAGCTACTTCCAGCTTGATCTCTCAAGGATCTCTTCAATATTTTTGGCCGCCTGGTTTTTGTTTAAATTTCTGTAATCTCGCTTGGATTACAAAATCCGGATCGCTAGGACCATGTTATAAATTAGGGTCCTTGTAATTAAACTCCGTTATTGAGAGCAAACTGAATCACTTTATTTAACAATAAATATCCACTATCGCATGATATGACTAGGCACTTTTTACAGTAAATACTCTGGATACAGGCTAGTTCCTGTGGTTCTTTAGGAAAGGTGAAACCTTTGGTTGTTTTTGAGCAAGAGAACGTTTTTAACCCATTACCTCCATGACGATGTCTATAGGCATCAAAAAAATAGATGAAAAGTATGATTTTTTTTCACTGTGAATAAAGCTAAATCCCACCTAGTTGTTTTGCAGCATTTACAGATTGGTATGTTAAATTTCAATAATTAAAATAATTTAATAAATTTTATTAATCATTCTGTTTTTAATATTTTTTTTTACTAAAGCCCTGAAAATAGACCCATTTTGAAAAAAAAAAAAAAATTAAAACGGAAAAAATGTATGAATCACATATTGTTATCAAAGGATGAAATAGTCGACAACACTGTTTCAACATAGTATTATATGCATAAGATGACCGCTGGATGTCACTGAAATCAGGTGATGCCTGCGCGCAACGTTTGGAGGTTAGCTGTGACAGTGTTTTCATATGTTTTTGGTTAGCTTGCCTTCAAATAATACGGTTTTGTTGTGTTTTTATAGGTGATTTTTATTAAAAATAATAGTTAGTCTACAGTTTTCGGATATTTTTAAACAGAGAATGTTGATGAACAGACGGACGAAGAGCTGATTGACGATGATTTGATGGCAAATCACGACTTGACTGGAATCAGCCATCGACATCCTCTGGTGCGAGTCGTAATACCTTGCGAATATCTATTTCAAATGCACCACCAGCCAAAAAAATAAAATTAAAGTAAACTGTTGCGTTCCTGAACCGCTGAATGTGGTGCATAAAGATATGTACGAAAAGCTTAAGTCTTATAATGCTTTTCAAGTGTTTTCATTATTCTTTGATGACGAAGTGATTCAGTTTATTCTTGAGAGGATGATCAAATACGCTCGATTTAAAACCAATACCGAATTCCAGTAAGATATATACAAATTGAAGCGTTTTCTTGGTTTCTGTGTTGACCGGCTACAATACATTGCCATCTACCACAGATTATTATTCGTCTGACCGACCTTGGGTGTAAGCGTCATCAAAAATGGAACCAACGTCCACATTTCTAGCTTATAAAGCGCTATATACATTTTTGCGATAACAACAATCTAGATATAACCGAAAGAATGGCTAAGGTATGATAATGACTAACGTTCCATCTTTATTTGTATTTGATGTTTTTGCACACAAACTTCCCATCGACGAGCAAATGGTGTCATATTTCGGTCGACATTATTGCAAGATGTACATTAAGAATAAGCCAATCAAAGTTGGCTACGAGATTTGGTGTCTTGCTTCCTCAAGCCAAATCCTCGTATGCCGTTGGTTAGGACAACCGTGAAGTAACAGTGGCCACGAACTATGATCGAGTGGAGCCAGTAAGTCAAGTGCAGAGTTGGCAGAAATTGAAGAAAGACAAAAAAGGCAAAGTTTTGAAGGAAGCATGCAAAAAAAATCGGTTGCCCAGCGTGCCAACACGAAATTATAATTTGGGAATTGGTGGGGTAGACCTCCATGATAATGGTATACAAAATTATCAGGTCAACATTCGGTCAAAGAAGTGGTACTGGCCTTTATTTGCATCTTGCCTGAGCAGCACTCTTTTAAATGGATGGAAGTTGCTATGCTTCTTTAGGAAGTACGATAATGATATGGGAAACCAGATGACTAGGCGACAGAGAAAACCTTCCCAGAAGGCATTCCGTGTGGAGGTTACTCGTACTCCTTTATTGTCTTTTCTAAATCAGGTCAATGCCGAATTCGGAGATTCTCGTGTGAAGGAAGATGGGAATCGTGTGCGTCGAATGCAAGAATTTCATTTGTAAAAAAAATCCAGCAGTCTATCGATGCCGGGCCTGCAACCGCGCCCTTTATTTTGACTGCTTTGGACGGTATCACTTAGAGAATAATTTGGTTAGATTTGGTTAGTTTTCCTCATTCTAGAAGGTTTTTTCTAATATTGAATTTTTTGTTGTTTTCTATTATTAAATTGTATTTTCATTGAATTATAAACAATGGCAATTATTTATTTTAAATTATTAATATAAATCATACAGTTTACTGCATTTTACCCATACTTGACGTAAATTTTGCTAAGGGGGGTTACCTCCAAGCGTTGCGTTTAGGCATCAATTTTCTAGACGCTCCGGTGAGAGGGTGGGCGGGCGGGAAATTCTAAAACTGATTTTGGGCTCTCCTTTAAGTCTTTACTATCGGGTTATAATGATGATTCAAGTTTATAAAAATAAAAATAAAATCATGGAGGTAATGGGTTAAGCAAACCCAACCTTTTATATGACAAAAGACTGTTGACACCCTTCAAATTCAAAAGGGCCGCAAAACAGGGATCGTCTTTGCGGACACAATTTAATCACAAACAAATAGCAGAGACGAGAACCTTTCATAAACAATATAATCTAACCTTCATAGGTGTCATTAGTGGTACATAATTACTCTGAAAATTATACAATACAAAAGAAATTTTAAATTATCTGTTGCATTTGTTGTCGAACTGGGTTGATGAATAAAAACATATTTTTTTATTATTTTACCGAGAATCGCCACGATTAAAAAAATATTTTTAATGGCTTAAAATATATGTGTTTTAGGAATACCAAAAAAACTGATTTATTTTTAAATGTACATTTAAAAACGGAGATATGGAAGATTTCAAGAGCAATATAGACCATCGTAACATTATAGACGCGGGCGGGTTAAAGAACATTACAAAACTAACCGCACAATTAACTGTTACTCATTGAAAACTTCCAATAAAAATAAATATTTAGGAATAATTATAGACAAAAACCTAAAGTGGGAAGATCGAATCAACCTTACCATTAAAAAAATAACAAATTAGTTGATTTATTTTTGAAAGTTTGACACATCTCTTATTGGAACATCTAACGACAATCTGGCAAGCTATAGTACAATCAAATCTCCAATATGCTGTAGAGTCAGCTGAAAAGCTGCATACAAAATAAATCTACTCCCTGATGAAATTGTGCAAAGTTTAATTATAAAAAATCAAGAGATTAACAATGCACCCAATTTTTGATGAATTGTGAATGAAGAGTTTTAAGTTTTTAGATTCTCACGGCCAAAAGCATTTTTGTTGTTTGTTTTTGGGGTGTTATGCCTTGTTGCGCTAACTCCTTCTTTGGCCGACGTTTCGGACAGCGTTGCAGTGTCCATCATCAGGGCAGATCCGGTAGATCCGAAGATGTGTAAATTTTGGCTGTCGAGTTTGTGCTTATTTGTTTGTGGCCTGGGCCCGTCCAAGTGCGAAATGCCAACGGAAGTGGCGACATCTTTTGGCGAATTCTGAAAGCACAGTATTTATGTTAGCCTGGGGCCCATCCAAGTGCGAAATGCCAACGGAAGTGGCGCCATCTTGTGGCGAATTCTAGAACTAGAAAACCGATTGACAGCGGTTAGAGTAGATGTACCCCGTATCAAGGTATAAATGCAATGGTTTTATATTGTATTATTATATGGTATTGGAGTATACTTAGACATGTTATTTATGTAGTTATTTATGTTACGGCACTGACAAAAAGATCAAAAACAATCCTACTAACAAGATTGACTTAAAAACAAGGGAACTAGTCAAAGCATCTAGCATCAGAAAAGAGGATTGGTCTAAGCTTTTTATTAAGGCCTCTAGAACTCCTGCCCTGTACGGTCTCCCAAAAATACACAAAAAGGGAATCCCAACGAGACCGATTGTCAGCGCTATTGGTGCACCTACATACAAACTGTCCCAACACCTCTCGAGATTACTGCAGATGCAAACTGGAAAAACCGAATCGTGGATTAAGGATTCAACAGATCTGATCAGTAAGCTTAAGCAGGTTAAGACTGAGGAAGGAGATATTTTGGTCAGCTTTGACGTCGTGTCTCTTTTCACAAATGTGCCTCTAGAAGACTCAATGACAATGCTCAGTGAGATATATGAGGAAGACATCTGCAAACTTTTTGAACACTGCCTCAAAACGGGATACTTTGCGTTTCAGGGTGAACTTTTTGAGCAAGTGGAGGGAGTTGCAATGGGCAGTCCGTTATCGCCAGTAATAGCCAACTTCTTTATGGAGAAGTTTGAGGAAGCGGCACTTGATACAGCTTCAGCTGTCCCTAAAGTATGGTGGCGCTACGTCGACGATGTCTTCGCCATTTGGCCTCATGGAACGGAGAAACTTAACGAATTCCTGGACCATCTTAATTCTCTCCACAGCAAAATTAAGTTCACAATGGAGCTGGAAAACCAAGATAAAATCCTGCCTTTTCTAGATGTGGAGGTGATGCGAAAACACGATGGTAGCCTAGGATATACCGTATATAGGAAACCAACTCATACGAATCGATACTTACACGCTGATTCGCACCACCACCCAGCGCAGATGAGAGGACTTATCCATACGTTGGTGACCCGAGCGATCAGAATATGTGAAGAAACAAAACTTGGAGCAGAACTTATAAAACTGACCGATGCACTGGAGCGCAACGGTTACCCGGCAAGTCAGACAAGGCAAATTTTAAGAGCCAAATCTACAACAAACGAAGACAGAGTTGAACAAGACTCAAAAGGCTGTGCTTTCCTGCCTTTCGTTCACAATGTGACAGACAGAATTGCCAGGCTGTTGAGAAAAGAAAACATCAAAACTGTCTTCGGAACCACCACCAAAATCCAAGACCTACTGAGGTCTGCAAAGACTAAGTTTCCTCTGGAAGCAGATGGAGTGTACAAACTGAGCTGCTCTGGTTGTGACAAGGTTTATATAGGCCAGACAGAGCGGACGATTTCCAAAAGGATAGCAGAACATTTTCGTGCTTGTAAACTTGGCCACCCTGATAAATCGGCAATCGCCGAACATTTAATTGAAACCGGCCATTACTTTGGATTTGCTCCCGAGGTCCTGGGAAGACCCAAAACTTATAGATCACGCCTGATTATGGAGGCAATTGAAATCTACAAAATTCCATTTAATATCAATAGAGACGACGGAGCTACGCTCAACAGCTCTTGGTATCCGGTAATTGACGGCTACACCAAAGCTAAACGCAAATAACATGTCAAAGTATACTCCGATACCATATAATAATACAATATAAAACCATTTCATTTATACCTTGATACGGGGTACATCTACTCTAACCGCTGTCAATCGGTTTTCTAATTCTAGAATTCGCCACAAGATGGCGCCACTTCCGTTGGCATTTCACACTTGGATGGGCCCCAGGCTAACATAAATACTGTGCTTTCAGAATTCGCCACAAGATGTCGCCACTTCCGTTGGAATTTCGCACTTGGACGGGCCCAGGCCACAAATAAATAAGCACAAACTCGACAACCAAAACTTACACATCTTCGGATCTACCGGATCTGCCCTGATGATGGACACTGCAACGCTGACCGAAACTTCGGCTAAAGAAGGAGTTAGCGCAACACGGCATAACACCCCAAAAACAAACAACAAAAAAAGAGGAGTTTAAAGTTTCAAATTTAATGATCTTCGAAAAAATTCTAATTATTAAGATCATAAAAGAAAACATAATCACAGCTTTTTAACTGATAGTCATACTCGTCAAAAACATATAATTCAAACACAAAAATTTAACACCACTTTTGCTCAACATATATTTACTATAACAAAGTGCATATCGATACAATTCACAAATACTTGTTTTTGTGAATTTAAAGGTAAATTCTAAGGTTGGGTACAAAAATGGGTTTGCATAATAAACATCCACAATTCTGAGATGTACAATGAATGTACGTACAAGTTATTGTATGCTATTGTTATTATTAATTTTACGATGGTAGAAATTAATGTGTCAAATATTATTTATATTCTCAGAATTATGCTGCCAAAGAAATCGCTATGGGTTTTATCTTATCGCTAAAAAGGTTTATTTCCAGTATGGGTACGCAAATGACGAATTAAATGTCCCTTCAGAGCGGAGGAATAGGTACAGAATGCACATTTATAAGTTTTTTTTTCAGTATGGGTAAGAATGTGATATTTTAAATTTCGCTTAACAGAACATGAATAGCGGCAGAAGGAACAAGAGTAAGGTTTTTCTCTTGTATGGGTAAGCATGTGACGGTTAAATGTTCCCTTTTCAGAACTTAAATAGTTGCAGAAGGAACACGAATAAGGTTTTTCTCCAGTATGGATAAGCATGTGACGATTTAAATTTCCCTTTACAGAACATAAATAGCTGCACAAGGAACATGAATGTGGTTTTTCTCTAGTATGGGTAAGCATGTGCCGGTTTAATTTTCCCTTTTCAGAACTTGAATAGTTGCAGAAGGAACATGAATAAGGTTTTTCTCCAGTATGGATAAGCATGTGCCGGTTTAATTTTCCCTTTTCAGAACTTGAATAGCTGCACAAGGAACATGAATGTGGTTTTTCTCCAGTATGGGTAAGCATGTGCCGGTTTAATTTTCCCTTTTCAGAACTTGAATAGTTGCAGAAGGAACATGAATGTGGTTTATCTCTAGTATGGGTAAGCATGTGCCGGTTTAATTTTCCCTTTTCAGAACTTGAATAGTTGCAGCAGAAACATGAATAAGGTTTTTCTCCAGTATGGATAAGCATGTGCCGTTTTAATTTTCCCTTTTCAGAACTTGAATAGTTGCAGAAGGAACATGAATAAGGTTTTTCTCCAGTATGGATAAGCATGTGACGATTTAAATTTGCCTTTTCAGAACATGAATAGCTGCACAAGGAACATGAATGTGGTTTTTCTCCAGTACGGGAAAGCATGTGGCGGTTTAAAGTTTCCTTGTGAGAACATGAATAGTTGCAAGGCTTTTCTCCAGTATGAGAATGCAAGTGTCGTGCAAGTGATTTTCCTCCAGGATGCGTCTTCAGGGCCGATGTCAAGTCTGAAAAAGATAGTGGATAAAGCCCAATAAATTTGTATTATTTTAAAGGAAAACAAAATAATATTAATACGGGTTCAGACAAATCAAACCGATTTTACCTGCAGTCCGGTTAATACTTTCAGAATGCTCTAAGCATTCCTTGTTAACATCCTGCAGTTCTATGTCTATTTCTGCATAAGGAATCCCACCTCCGTCTTCTTTTCTGTATCCTGCCTGGATCGGAACAGTCTCCACATTAATGCTACCTGGAATAGCAAAATATCAACACAATTATATGTAAAGACGTTCTGAGTGTCGGCCTGCGATTTCCGGGTACAAATTTTCATTAAAAACATGCAATTATATAAATACAGCATATTTGATTAAGACAAAGATTATCACTTTATTTTATATAAAATGATTTATTCTAAATTATTTGTCATTTAAACAAAATAAATAATGCCATCACCGAGTCATTACATGTAAGGAAAACTTTTTTTCAAACAACAATATACATATTAGTTTTTTACAAGAACTTTAAGCTTCGAAACACCCTTTCCGAGAAAGTGCGGGAGAAAAACAAATACGTTTCGAAATAAAATGTCGGTAATATAACATATCATATTATAGATACCATTGAGAAATTACGAAGGAAGGGAAAATAAGAAAAGAAAATTTGTAATTATTTTCACTTGTAAACATTACAACAGATGGCCGCTTTCTTCAGCCATTGTGTTCTATTCTTGAGAAGGGGTAGTTTCTTTATGCCGATCTAACAATGAAATACGAAATTCGCGTCATACGTCACGATACAAGTTTAATTTTAAAATACACATTACAAATTATCTTATTATCTCAAATTATTATTTTTTTCTTAGGAACATAAAACGTTTAGAAGAGATACTTTATTTTATTGGTAAAATATGGCGACGCAACAGCTTGATGAGTTCTTTGCGGGCATTATAAGTTCACATTTTCTTAGTTTGGGAGTTTTCTGCAAAGCAATATTACAAAGGTAAAATCAAAAGTACTGATAAACGACAAGAGGGGAAGGAAAAAACAAGCAGCTGTCCTGACTGCGTCGTCTGAAACACCTTTGTGATAATATACTTAATGAAACTTACTAGTTGGCTGAACACTCTCAGCATACTGCAAACATTCCTTCTTTACATCCGGAAGGTGGATGTCTATATCCATATACGGCATTTCACCTTTGCCTTCTTCCTGGGACCCTGGTTCTTTCTTGATGGAAAATTTATCTGGGTTGGGAAGGTCCATGGCACTGCTGTTATGTGATGGTAATTGGTTGATTAATAAATATTTACTAACAAATCCACCACGGCCCTTAAAATAAAGGAGCTTGAACCCACTGATAACGTATTCGAAGAATCTTACATTTAAAAACTTTAGTGCGAAAAATTAATGGCCAAGTCATCAACAACCAAATCCATCTAAATAGAAACCCAATACTTAGGTTGTTCCCCATTGACAAAGACCACTATGTTCCCAACCCCCTACCTACTCCTACAACCTCTGCCACTGGAACTCTGCACAATTCCATGCAACCCAATTCAGCTTAAAATATTGGAAAGATATGTTACTGGTAGTTTGTAGTTATAGCTTATTTTATGAGTCCATTTCGTCAGTGTTTTACTCTGGAGAACATATACAACATGACTCCCGCTACATTAATAAAAAAATTGTGCGCTCTTGAAGTATAGTTAATTATTAGTATGAAAGGATAAAAACGAACCTCGGCACAAAAATAACAATGATGCTACTCAAATAATAAAATAAAAAATATTTTTGCGTTTTCATTCGCTACATCCTTTTAAAAACATTGAACTGTTCCAAAAAGATAACAAGAACTTCGTTCTTAGCATCTCTATCAAAGAACTTCTTGCTTGTAGTATACCCAAAGCTAGTCAAATCATTAAACATATAATGTTAAAAAATCCGTCAAAACATCACGTCCTTTAGTCATGCCTGACATTTTATTTATTTTATCAGTTAAATGTACTCTTACAAACAATTATGTACGACGGCTCCCTGGCCCGACTGAGAAAGGTTGATTCAACCACGATACAGATAATCCAACTTGGTTGAACGGTTGTGTGGTTGGATGTTTTAACCGTTCTACTAAATAGCCACGCCACATATCACATACAACGCATCTCCACATGATTCAACTTTTGGTTAAACTCAACCAGATTGATACAACCGCTTAGCCAAACTAAATGGTATGTAAGCACAATGCGTGAAGACGCACATAACCTCGATTAATTTGAAAACAAAATATGGAAAACGATCGATGAATAATCCAGTAATATTCAATGTTAATGGGCACTCACATTATCTTCTTACTCACAGTTTGCTGTTCAATGATCACAAGGAATTGCACTTTTGATATTTACAACACATCAAGCTGTAAAGCGACTTGTTCATTTGACAGGTAGGCCCATAACCATAAATATACCACTCTCTAGATCGATATCTTCGGGCTTTTTGTATGGCCCCATTTTGTCACCCCCTTAACCACAGACGACCACAGATAAAACGGTCGTTTGGTCCAGACAGGTAAATATATCGTGGACCATAAATAAATCTCAAGGCCATTTAAAAAAGTGCAAACATAGACAATATAACTGCACCCAGCTAACATCGTTCATTCATTAGCCCACAAAAATTATATTTTAAAAATAAAAATATTGGAATGCAGGAAAAGGAAAATAAAAAAAACCCACAGCTATGCACACATAAAAATACTTTTTATTTTCAAAAAGACAATGGACAGTAATACAAAACAGGGTCAGTACAACCGATGTATTGAGCATTGATTTATCATTGAAGTAGAAGATATTACTAATATATCTAAACAAAACATGAAACAGAACAAGACACAGAAAAATAAAAGTAACGGTCTCAACTAGGAATCGAACCCAGTCTTACTGCAACAACTTAATAGGATTTAATTTGACCTTGCACAAAAATACAAGAATATATACACAAAATACATATTCAACAAATTTAAGTGTTAATTATTATTGCCACAGCACTAGAAGTTATTCAAATTCTCCTGCAAGGGTTTCATATAATTTCCACAGCTTTGTCGTCAGCAAACATCATGGAAAATGCTGGTTAAATCTGAATACTTACATGATGCAATTCTGGAGAGGTTTAAATGATCTTGTTTGATGTAATCGTGGCTTTTTTTAGCAGTTTTAGCATCCTTATACGTGGTATAGTATCGCGTCGGAATACGGATAGGTCTGAAAAGGAAAATTAATTAAATTATTAGCCAATGAAGTACATTCAGGAATCAGGAACATTGTATCAAAGAACGAGAGGTAAGTACCTGTATTTAAAAACGGGTTCGGGTCCTTCTTTCAGTTGGTGGATATAGACAGGATATTATATGATGACTGGAAGATTAAGCGTTGCCAAGCATTCTTTTTTAATCGCAAAAGAACCGTATTTTTGTTTTCAATTGAGAAATGACACCCACAAACAAACGTATTTCTTGCTGCTTCATGTTAGCACCGGATTATCGAATCCGTCTGAGCAACCTTTAACAAAACACGGCATTTATTTATCACCTTGAAGAATTCTAGCACGCAACATTATTTTTAGATATGGGATAGACGATTTTCAAAATTCAAAATATTTACGCTAAAAACTTCAACTGACTTTAACCTCAAAATGGCGTCTTGGAAATTACCTTTAATTTTTTATCGCAGCATAACACATGCTTAGCTTCTCTTTCTGTTACACAAGTCGCTATGGTAGAGAGCGAGAGATCAAACTACAATTTTTGCTCTGAGCCAATGAGATCTGAGCTTTCAGCCACAACAGCTTTGTCTATAAGAATTTGGTTATTGAATAACTCCTCCCATCAGGGTTACAAGGTCAGACAGGAGTTGTACGCCCCTGTTTGACAGGTAGGCCCATAAATAAACCAATCACTAGATTGATAACTTCGGCCTTTAGTTGGGGGAAATTTTTTCCACCGATGACGTCATTACAAGATTTGAGTCATAAACAAACCACTCAGCAAAGTAGAGGAGACAATAAAAAAAAGCGCGGCAACAGACAATATTATTTTAAAAATAAATGTTAGAAATGTTAACAGATTCTCTCAGGACGACAAGGCTCCAACTCACAAAGTGCGGTCCTGCGAAAATGAGCTATATGTTATCTTTCCTTACGGCACATTTACTCAGGACGGCGCTTTGTATCTTGAAAATCTGTCGTCCCGAGGCCGTCGTAAAAATAGCTCAAAATTACTTGAAATTTGAATTCTTTTACTTTAAAAGGAAAAACATTTTCAAACAATGATTGTGCTTTTCTACGACAGCATTGAATGTTAACATTTCTCTGTTTATCAGAAAAATGAAAAACTTTGTTACATGTGAAGTATTTTTATTTTATTTCAGTTAGATAACAGAAACAGAAACAAATAAATTTATAAGCACAAACACATTTTAAATGATTTCGAAGTCTGCGACTGAAGCTTTTTCTGGTTTGAATATTCATTTGAGTCACAAATATTGTTTTAAATGATTAAATATTTCAATTTGAGGATTTAGTCACGAAGTTATTCAAAAAATAATATGAAAACAGAATTGATGAGCACAAAACACATCTTAAACGTGTACAAAAAACTATAAATATTCTTACGCAGGGGATCATCGTGTTTCCGTGTAGCGACTGAATTACTGCCGCTGGGTCCCACAGGAACAGGAACTCTGATGTATGAAAACAAAATGATTTTAGCGGTCAAAGGAAAGGAAGAAAAGATCTTCATATTGGATAACAAGTAACATAGAACAGATGTTTACCTTTGTAATCTTCTATTATCTTTTTGGCAGAAGGAACCACATCGCTGGTACCCGGTAAAATGTTATCAAGCTCTGAAATAAACATATTTATCGGGTTAACCAAATTTCGTGAACTAAACATATCATACTATTCCTTTTCAAGTAACATAGAACAGATGTATACCTCTGTAATCCTCCATGATCTTTTTGGCAGAAGGAACCACACCGCTGGTACCCGGTGAGAAGTTATCAAGCTCTGAAATAAACACATTTATCGGGTTAACCAAAGTTCATGAACTAAACATATCATATTGCAAGTAATTATGGTCTTTTATGACATCTTACCGTCCTGGTGGAACACGGATGGGGTCTTAAAATAAATTCAATTCTTAGGTGAAATTAAGTTACACATTACATAGAACACTGAAGACAGACAAAGGGATGTTCACACCTGTATTTTCGTCACAACGGGTCCGATACTGTCTTAAATCTGGATAACTACCAATGCCGGGTAGATTTAAAGTCAGCAGTGCGCATCGTCGAAGGGATTTTTAACTTAACTTCACATGTAATTGAATTTATTTTCGTGTTAAGATAGTATCCGTGTTCCACCAGGATCATACAGAACGTATTGTGATGTCCTCCAAGATCATGAATACACCCTAAAAGGTATTCTATACTGCATCAGCCTATAATAATAATAATATGTTTTGTTAATTCGGTTAATGTAATAATTATATTTATTTCAGAGCGTAACATCTCAACCAGCAGCGTACACGTTGCTGCACAGCAGATGCTAGTAGAAAATGAACGTACATATTATCTGTTTTATATTACTTAAAAGGGAATAGTTTTGTTCCTCTAATATGTCAATCTTTACTTCAAGTTCTTCAAGAACTATGATATATTTTTTTCTAGAAATAAGTGCAGGACCCAGTCATGTCTTCTCTGCAACCAGCAGCGTTGCTCTTACTGCACAGGGGATGACAAAACATAGATGTAAAATATCTTGCATAGGTGACCCATATGATTCAATAAATTCATCAATCCTAGCCAGTGAGTACCGTCCCACAGAGAGGTTTTGCTTAAATTATCCCACTAAGAAATTTGCTATCAACGCTCTTGAAATTCATTATGTCGTCGAGTATGTACTAAATCATAATTGCAAAAATTTATATCTTGTGCCCGTTAATAGAAACCATTGCCAAATTTATATGTTTTGATTGGCTTAATTGTAACGAACATAAAAAATTGATTCAATTCATTATCAAAATTACTGAACCATTTATAATCGATGCATGTTGTACCGATGTCAATAGAAAATAAATTGGCAAGGATACACTACCATACAATGGACCTGACTCCGTGAAGAAAATGGCAGTGCTGCGATATTTAAAATATGCTAAATATAGGAAGAGATGGTTGTCATAACTAATTTATTTTAATAAGTTAAAACCAATTAGGACCACAATTTTTTCCTACAAGCGTCTTTTATATCGTAGTACTGCCATGCTTCTCATCAAATCAGGTCCATTGTATGGTTGTGGTCTATCCTCGTCAATTCATTTTCTATTGACATCTCTATATAAGTAGTAGAATAATAACGAAAAAATAAATATACAAGTCAAATATTGTTATCGTTTGTAATGGCCAAATATTCTCTGATGCGTCGTTAACTTTATTCAGTTTGGCCGTATTAGTCTGCAGCCCATTTTTATTTACCGACTAGTGTTAATAAAAAATAGTCAAATTAGTTTATTTTATATGTCTAGTTTATATATAGTTCTACTTTAATATGTCTAGTTTAAATATAGTTCTACTTTAATATGTATAGTTTATAAATAGTTTTACTTTTTTATCACATACTTGACATCATAATGAATATTTTCTCAACACCTTCTTTAAATTTATTTTTATTAAAAATTTAACAATAACCTATTGTTAAATTTCCTTTACTGTTTACACTATTTAAAAAAAAAAAATTATTGTTGATACATTATTTTACAATATTTCATATTCTTATTCAGTAATGTTGGCCTCACTGGGTTGTTTACTCGTGCTGAGGCCCCCATTTTTTAATATAAAAATTTATACATTTAAATAAAATTAATATTTAAATTCACCTTTCATTTCTCAATAATTTTAAATGATGGCCAAGAACACCCTTGAAGGGTGAAAGCCAGAAATAATGTTAAAAAAAAAAGAAAAAAAAACAACATTTAAATAAAGATAAATTTAAACTAAAAATAAAGATTAAAAATTAAAATATAATAATCACACCAAAAGAAAAATATTAAAAGAGAATGTAAATCGGCATTTATAATGATTTATGTGTTTGTGCGTGTTGCGTGTTTTATATATTTTTTTGTGTTGCGTGTATATGTTTTATTCTTTTATGTTATAGAATTTCGGTAATATTGTCTTTTTTGTTCTTTAATCCATTTTTTTTTATTTTGTGTTTGAATTTATTTTTATTTTCCTCAATTTTTGTTTCAAGTGGAAGACTGTTGAATGCTTTAATAGCGTGGTATTTAAGGTGTCTTTGTCCAAAGGTAGTGTTTACCGTCGGAGTGTTTATGTTTTCTTTGTACGCTTGTCTGACCATTAGTGATATTTTTGTGTTTGTTGAGGTTTGTTTTTTGGTCAAAAATGTAATTTAGTAGTGTTTTAACATATAATTGGCGTATATCAAGTACGTCACAGCTTTTTAATATTTGGTCTGTGTCGGTTAGTTTATGTTTTTTGAGTATTACCTTTAATATCGTTTTCTGTGCGGTTTCTATTTGAGCGATAGCTGCGTTTGTTGCTCCACCCCAAGCAATTATTCCATATTCTATTATTTATTGGCATAGTGCATAATATATTGTTTTCAATTGTTTTATTTTATATATGTTTCTTATATTTAGGAAAATGTGTATTGTTCTGAGGAGTCTATTTGTGATTTGTTCGATGTGATGTGTCCATCTAAGATTATGGTCAATAACGATTCCTAGATACTTTATTTGTTCTGTTTTTTCTAGAGGGGGCAATCGCAGATGTTGGTGTTTATGCATTCGTGTATTTTTATGGTATTTGTATTGTTTTTTGGCTGTCCTGTGTTAGTTATGATGTACGTTGTGAATTTTGTTTTCGATATGTTTAGTGTAAGTGTATTTGAGTCCAACCATTTTTTCACTTGCGTGATTCCTAGATTCGCTATGTTATATACCTTATTCCAATTCTTAGATTTAAAAAGTAAAACTGTGTCGTCTGCGTAACTAATTATTTCTCCATCTATTTCCATGCTGCAAAGTTCATTTATGTAAGTTGTGAAAAGAACGGGCCCTAGTATGCTTCCTTGTGGAACTCCGTGTGTAATCGGCAGTGGTTTGCTAGTATAGTTATTAATTTTGACTTGTTGTATTCTGTCGCTTATGTAACTTTTCAATAGTTGAAGTTCTTTGTCTTTGATACCCATATTTTCTAATTTTTTAAAAAGTGTTTTGTGGCAGATTGAATCAAAGGCTTTAGCCAAATCTAGATATATCGCTATGCATTTAAACCCTTGATCTAAGTTGCTATGTATATTATCTATTGTACTTTCCAAAGCTTCTTTTGTGCTTTTTTTTCTCTAAATCCATATTTTTTGTCCGAGATTAATTTGTTTTCTTCCAGGTATTTTATTATTTGGTTTTTTAATAGTCTTTCGAAAATCTTTGATAGTGAGTTTAACAAAGTGATTGGTCTATAGTTAGTTATTTCCATTTTATCTCCGGATTTATAAATAGGGATTACCAGTTTTTAAGAGTATAAGGAAAGCAGGCATGTATGTTGTATGTTGTTTACTATTCCTCGGTTAAAAATATCTATGAGGCATAAAAAGTTTTTAAAACTAAAAAGTATCAAAAAAGTATATACTTACTATTTATATATGAAAGGTATAAATATTTATGTAATAAGATAAGTAGGAGGGAAACAAAAATAATAATAATGTAATAAGACGCTAAAACAGAAGGTTGAATTGTTGACTGCCTTATTGACAATATTTTTTTCAATGGCGTTGGATTTTGAAAAAAAATAACTATCATTTCCAACAGCTAGTTATATATTGATACAGTCATTTCTTCTAAATTCACCTTCTTAATGTGTTTTGTGCTCGTATTATTGTATTTCATATTTATATTTAAAAAATAAAATTATTGTACATGTAATTATGAGTTTGTTTTTCAGCTTCCTTTTGTTAAAACGCTGTCCTGAGAAAATGAGCTGTAAAGAAAGATACTTTAAAGCTCATTTCTTTCTTAGGACAGGACTTTGTCAGATGGGACCTTGTGGTCTTGGGCGACATTTTACTTATGTTTTAGGCTAATGAATTGGGTTTCGGTAGGTTCCGAAGCAGAAATATATATTGTCTATGGTTGCGCCTTTTTTAAATTTTCCTCTATCTTTTGTCGATGGTGTAGTGTGACGTCAGCGATGCGTGGTGTCTACAAATTTGCAAGATCTAAGGTTAAAACTTGACCAAACCAAAAGTATGGAAAGAGGGCGGAGTTATCAATCTATAGATAGTTGATTTGTGGTTATACCCCCCTGAACTGAGCCCAGAGGAACTAACTTGCCCAGTCAGATCAATATAAGAAAAGCAAACAGAATCCATCGCAACCAATAAAAATACTTCCTCACAAAAAACCACCATGTTATCTATCCGCTCGTAACGGAAACGCTTTATCTCTGGATAAGAGTTCATTCGGGCGTATATCTCCCGTCTGACCTTGTAACCCTGATAGGAGGTGTTATTCCCAACCCCAATTCTTAATTGTAGTTTGATCTCTCGCTCTAGAGATGGTAGACCATAGCGACTTGTGTAACAGAAAGAGAAGCTAAGCATGGGTTATGCTCCGATAAAAATTAACAGTAATTTCCAAGACGCCATTTCGAAGGTTGAAGTCAGTTGAAGTTTTTAGCGTAAATATTTTGAATTTTCTTTCACCCATCTAAAAATAATGTTGCTTGCTAGAATTCTCAAAGGTGATAAATTAATGCCGTACTGTGTTAAAGGTTGCTCAGACGGATTCGATAATCCGGTGCCAGCAAGAAGCAGCAAGAAATATGTTTGTTTTTGGGTGTCATTTCGCGATTGAAAGCAAAAATACGATACTTTTGGGATTAAAAAAGAATGCGTTGCCAACGCTTAATCTTCCAGTCATCATAAAATATCCTGTCTATCTACACCAATTGAAAGAAGGACCCGATCCCGTTGTTAAATACAGGTACTAACCTCTCGTTCTTTGATACAATGTTTCTAATTCCTGAATGTACTTCATTGGCTTATAATTTAATTAATTTTCTTTTTCAGACCTATTTGTATTCCGACGCGATCCTACGATACTACGTATTAGGATGCTAAAATTGCTAAACAATGCCACGATTACATCAAACAAGGTCATTTAAACCTCTCCAGAATTGCATCATGTAAGTACCTTATTCAGATTAAACCAGCATTTTCCATGATGTTTGCTGACGACAAAGCTGGGGAAATTATATGAAACCCTTGCAGGAGAATTTGAATAACTTCTAGTGCTGTGGCAATAATAATTAACACTTAAATTTGTTACTCTTTAACTAATATTTATAAGATGTTAGTCACCTACAGTACGCTTCAACAGTGTGGAATCCTCATTTGAAGGAATATTCTGAAGGTATACACCTAATTTATATTGCAGCGAAACTCGCTCAAGAAGTTTGTTTTCGCTCCCTACAAATTCTGCAGAAACTGCATAAAACGCGATTTTTTCCCATACAAGAAAGTTCAACAGTGAATTAATACATCACCATTAATGTTCATTTTTTCTTAAAATATTTTTAATCAATTTTATCCATGAAATTTATTAAATATGTGTACAATACTAGAATAGTGTAATCATTGGTCTCAAATTTTGTCATTTTCTAGGTAAGACGAAGGGCATTTTGAGCTGCATTGGTCCGACGGCAGCCCTTTCTCCCAGGAAACAGAAGACGCACAAGAGGAGATTTTGGGGACCAGACGGCATCTGCGATATGTATAACATTTGTATATATATTTATTATTATTTATTTATTTATTTTTCATGTTCATATATATATAACAGACTTTTCTGTAGGCCCTTTTAAGGTATAAAATTCCGTAGTACATTATTTTGATATTCTCATAAGGTCTCGCCAGCGTTAGCAATGTAAGCGGCCAAAAATAATCTTTATATCGACTTTTCTCTGCTTTTTATCAATATGTGTCAATGCATGTGTTATTTATCTAAACCTTCCGGAAGAAATTCTTTAAATGATCTTGAAAACCTTATCGAAATCAGTCGCATAGTTTAGAAGAACTAAACGCACAAACAGACAGACGCTAATGTAACTTTATTTTATACTATTTATAGATAATGGATTCCACCACGAATTGTCAGTATCCAAAATAGAAATATTAATTACATGTTCTTAACTTCTATTTCATAATATCTTTTGTTGTTTTACAAGCTATATTTCTTTACAAGCTTTTATTATGTACACGATTTTTATTTCTTATATTATGGTTTATGTATTATGATTTAAATTATACCATGTAAAAGTCAAAAGGCCTTTCTATTACTTGACATAATGAATATCTTTCAACACGTTGAATATGTATTTTGTGTATTTATTCTTGTATTTTTGTGCAATGTCAAATTAAATCCTATTAAGTTGTTGCAGTAAGACTGGGTTCGATTCCTAGTTGAGACCGTTACTTTTTATTTTTCTGTGTCTTGTTCTGTTTCATGTTTTGTTTAGATATATTAGTATTATCTTCTACTTCAATAATAAATCAATGCTCAATACATCGGTTGTACTGACCCTGTTTTGTATTACTGTCCATTGTCTTTTTGAAAATAAAAAATATTTTGATGTGTGCATAGCTGTGGGTTTTTTCTTATTTTCCTTTTCCTACATTCCAATATTTTTATTATTTTTGGGCTAGTGAATGAACGATGTTAGCTGCGTGCAGTTATATTGTCTATGTTTGCAATTTTTTTAAATGGCCTTGAGATTTCTTCATGGTCGACGATATATTTACCTTTCTCGACCAAGCGACCGTTTTATCTGTGGTCGTCTGTGGTTAAGGGGGTGATAAAATGGGGCCATACAAAAAGCCCGAAGATATCGATCTAGAGAGTGGTTTATTTATGAGTGCAACCGAGATGCTGACATGCTCTCGTCGCCTGTCAATCGTAATATCGTTAAATTAATCATATCTTGTGATAGTTGTGATAGTTATTGGTTAGTTTTAATGATGATATTTTTTTCCTGAGTTTTTCGGTACACTAGAACCTGAATCTGTGGGAACCGCCGCTTCCTTTTTGTTAATTTCTTTCCCACACGAACACAGGTTCGGTTCGCAAGTGAATACGCGAAATATTAAGCCTTTCACACCATTCGACTTGCAGAAACTGACATGTCTGGTCAGATGTCGTATGTTTTCGACAATTCCTAATTTAATTTAATTTCGACAATTTCAACAACTGTCTGGAACTGCAAACAAGTTGTGGTGATGATATTGACGTCACAAGAACTTGTAAGAGAAATTATAAATAGCAACTAAAATACAATATTGGTTCATTCAAGTTTCAAAAATTACCACTAGTGGACGGAACACCTCCAGTTAAAACGCGATCTGTTAATTATAATTAAAAATTATAAATTCCTGAGTGTCAACTGAAATCTGTAGTCGCTTCTGTTCTTCCATCATGGCACAATCACTTTAAAGTTTACAACTATTTGCAACGAGCTGTTTACGGCCGGCACTCTATCAGCCGAGTCAGACGCATCTGTCATCATTATAATAATGGGGCGTCTCCGTGTGCCGGCTCTTATAATCAAATGACCATGTCACCACAGCGGCTCATGAATTCCTGCTGGCTACCGACTGAACTGCTCACTGCCGCTGATCACCTAGAGGCTAGCCAATCCCTGCTGCATTGATGCTGAAAATCTAGAGGCTGGCCAATTCTTCCAGGCTACCGACTGAATTAGCCATTGATGCTGAAGCCTAGAGGCTGGCCGATTCCTGCTGGCTACCAATTGAACTGGCCAATGCTCCAACAGTCACCTACGCCATTTGCTGTATCGTATGGCGCAATGATGCACAATGTGCTCCAATTTGAAATTATCGCTGAAAGAATTCCGATTGTCTCAGTTTTCTATCTGTGTTTTAAAACCCAGTTGTATTGAAATACATTTAACTATTTATTGTGAATTGGGTTGTCTGTAAAAAATAGGAAGTACCTATAAACTACACCCCTTTGTACGTTCTGTATACTAATACAATACTTCTTATTAAAATGTGAATTTTGATTTAAATCGTCTTTCTTTTATGAAGGTTTGGATAGAACACCTAACGGTGTTTTACTTTAATCATTATCCAGGTTGAGGACTGATATGTGCCGGTGCTTATTATTTACAGTATTTTCTTGTGCAGGCAAACACGTCCCGTACAGTCATAGTTAAATTTAATCTCTCGCAATAAAGTTCGTCTTCCGTAACATATTATTTTATTTTTCTTACCTGTAGAGACAATGATGGAAGTGGGTTTGATTACACATTACACATGCTACATTTTGGCATCTTCAATGCATCTTAGCTACAACCCGACTAATGAACTTTTGATCGCCCCACATTGTGACGTCCATCCATTTACACGTCATAAATGAATATAATATACTCCTAACACTGTTTTTTATATTAACAACGATGTTTTTTGCCTAATTTATATGGTATAACGCACCTATATAAATAAGTTACAATATATTTATATTTCAGAATAATTCCATAATAAGATATTTAACTATGGCACTAACCGTATTTTACGAGTCACAAAGTGCCGAACATGCAATATGCAAACAATCTATCGAAATATGATTGTCTAGTGGTGCACGACTTTCGACACAAAAGGGTTAAAGTGGTTCGCATATCTTCCACCAACAAAATACGTATTTCCTTTAAATATTTGAATGAGTCATCTGTTAATGCTTTTGGCAAAACTTTTCGTGTCCTGGCGCAGTCTGTATTAATAATTCGCCATACAACGTGAGGTCAGGAGGTTAAATAAATCTCGTTCTTTGTGCTGGCGCTAGATCATTTTGAATGCACCGCCTCTCCTGTAAGTGTTCTTAGTTTAGTACTAAGTAGTCCGGTGAATTTATGTGTCGGTAAAAAGCGCCCATGCCCGCAGGAGCCTTATTTCCTCACCGGAAGGGGTGAGACTTTACTTTTCGCTTGTATAACTGTATGGACACTCAAAAATACAAATTGGTTTTGGTGAATTTCTTTAAAATCAATGCGTTAAAATACTACCTACTTCTAATGGTTGAGCAACACCTTAAAAAAATCGTTAAGTAAAAAAAATATTTTTTGAACATTGATTCTGTCACGGCTCCATTCACATTCATGCATCTCTCACTCTTACTCTACTGTTATTCGAACTCTTGACATTACTAAATTTTTTGATTCACTTGGTCGTACCATATCTTCTTCGGGCGTCGCCGGATTTATTCTCCATTCGTTTTCACCTCATATCCAACCATCTAAGCGTTCTTTTCTTAATTTTGTACACTTTTTACTATTTTTAAATTCTCACACAGGAGGTCCCTCAGGGCCGATGTCATCTTTGTGGATGCTGTGTAGGGAGTCTTTTTAAGGAAAGGAAGGAGAGGAAGTTCTGGGACGGAAACAGTTGTAGAGATGAAAAGCTATCTCCAAACCGGCCTCTACCAATCCAGCCCGCCACGCACCTGGTGGTCAGGCGCATCCGCTGCCAAGATCTGAACACACCTCTCCCGATGAACATGGGCACCCCTTCTAAGTCGCCAAACGTAGCAAACGTAATCACTATGCTTTCTTTGCAGATCTCTACTTTGGCAACACAGTCAAACGTGATTTTACCGCAGGCCTCAGTGAACTTTTTTCCTGATAATTCCTCTTACTTTAACCAAAATAATATGATACACGTATTGTCTCCAAAATATAAATCGTTTAAAAAAAATCAAAGAAAGCCTAACGTTTCCGGGTTACGAATAACCTGACAATATTTGAAAAGCTCCTACTACCACCACTGTAATCGGAAAATGTTACTTGTGTTGTGACGGAGGACTTAACCAGCCGAGGAATTGAACTACACCTTAGTCATTACGTACGTACCTACTCCTTTTCAAGGTATAACAAAATAAACCGGCAACAGTTATTTTTAATAAAACATATCCCTAAAGATCTTTCAGCGATTCATTCAGCACCCTCTATTAGCCCGCGCGTAGCCAAGAAAGCCGTGTTTTAAACAATGCTCACTTTACAGCCAGCGCAGCTTGATACAAAGCTCTACAACTAACAGCTCGCATACTAGATACACTTTGCTTTATTTATCTTGTTATTTTTATCATTTGGCACACGCGAGCTATTACGAGTTAAATTTTAATGCTATTTTCATATCAGTTGTATCACTGCTTGCTGAAGCTTATCGGCTGAGCATTGTAATAAACAAAAACTATGTGTTTCATGTTTTAAACGAGTCTTGAATAGTAAAAAATAATGTTTTTGAAGACTGCGTTATGATAACATAACTTCATATAAAATCAAATAGTTTGATATTGATTTTACTAATAAAGTTATTACATATGACTAAAGGAGGGACGAACGATTTAACCTTTTTCAAATTTTATACAACTAATAAACATTTATTTATGTGGGATAAATTGTTTTTCATCACTTGTTTAATTCATTTCAATACTAGTACATACAGTTTACAATTAAACACATGATTAATGCAAAAAATACTAAAATTGTACTATTTTCCTAATATAAAACACGGCACTAGGGCGTAAACTAATCACTAAATGCGTGTAAAAAAAATCACTACGAGAACTTGTGCTGAGGTTTTGGCAAGTTTTAGATGAAGTGTTATTGTATATTATGTTATTAGCAATTAAAGTACATATTAACAGTAGTAAATGCAGTGAAAAGAAAATAATACTACATGATGTGAACTTAATGGTAAAAATCTACCCTAACAATACCAAACCTACATAGTTAACTATGTTAAGGTGTGTTCTCTTTATCATTATGTAGGCATGTAAAAATAGAAACTTCTACGAAGATTCTACCTACTAAACTTGTAGTTTTGTTAAATAATAAGTAGTTCTCTGATATTTAAAAGTAGATTTCAGAATGTTCTTATATTTAATAAATTAAATCCAAAATTTTCTCTGAAATCATAAGATTTGTAAATAGCTAATTCAGTACCTATCTATTAATTATAAATCATATATTTTACGTAAAAAAAAATTCAAAAAAGTAAAAATGCAATTTATCCAAAGAAACGTCACTATCTCAATAACAATTATTTTTTCAAACTTTTTTCAGGCAGGTAGGTAGATACCATTATATCGAATAAATGCAAAGAGAAATTTGAAATAAACGCGACGATTTCACATTTATTTGAAAACAAAAATATGACTCATTACTGAACCATTAAAACCTCCGTGGTCGAGGGGTAAGGCTTTCGACTAGCCCGATGAAGGTCGCGGATTCAAATCCCGGTGTGCGCAAGTAATTTGTGTTGATTCACAAATAACTGAAATAAAATAGTATACTGCATATTTGCAATAAGCTTTCACAAATGTATTTTTTCACCAAAACGGCGTAAAAGTAATCAGAAATATGATTTCTTTGTCTTTTGCCAAGTTACACCACGTTTAAATAGAAATCATTATTCAGCATTGATTTGGTAGTAGGTAGTAGGTAGTAATTTAGGTAGATTTGAACATTGGCAAAAGCTATTTCCTTAGCAGTTTCATTAATGACTAACACAATCTTTCTCTGGAACTCCATAATAACATCTGCGTTTATTTATTTTAATGTATTTTATTTATTTGTCTTGTCCTTTCTAATGTTGTCTTTCCCGAAATGAGTTATATAAACTCAGTGTGAATAAAACATTATTACTTTGTTATCATTTTGTAATGTATTATCTTGTAGTAAATAAAAAAATAAATAAAATAAAAACAAATGCAACATGGACAAATAGCATTAATTTTATGGTTAGGTTATTAAACACTACTAAATAAATTTTGTCGTTTACCCGAAGTAATGCCAAATCCGTTAAGTGGACTATATATTATATTACTCCTCAAAATGTTCAAACTTGGCTTCGATCAACAAACACTTGTCTTCTTCGCCTTCTATTTGAATTCCAGAAGCCAATAAGTGATAACAAATGGAAATAAATATATATTTTTAAATCCCTGCGTTGGCAGGTATTCATCAGTGGACAAACGTTGGTACTCTTTTGTTCCTCATACTTAAAGACGACATTCAGGTCTGTGTAAAATATAGCAGAACTGTTTTTTTTTATTTGCGGATAACCTCAAACTTCTGATCGACATAATCTCTTAGTAAAATTGCTTACAAATGCAATCTGACCTTGTTGCTGTAGCAGAATGGTCATTAACCCTAGATTCATATCCATTCGTCCCACAGACCGCGCAAAACGTAAATTTCTTTCAAGTGTCTCGAGTGAAAGAGATAGAATGATGATCTCTCAAGTACCTTCCTAGATCGCTTGTTCATTAGTAACGCGGGTTCGCTTGCCTCGCAGTGAAGTCATGTGGACAAGTTATAGACCTTTGAACGTCTGAGAGACGAATGTTTATGAATAGTGTAACTTTTGACGAGACTGTAAGTTATTTTGAAAACTTTGTTTTTGATGAGTTCTGGTTATACAGAGTAAAAGTAAGTAAATGATATTATTCTATAAGAGTTATTATTTATAGTTACATCTTATTTTATCGTTCAAAATGTATTATTATGTGTATTTTACATCAAATCTTTTTATTTTATTTTAGAATGGATGATCGGCAAATTGATGACTATTTGAATCGTTTATCTGATTCTGGTGATGATGATTTTACCAGTCAGCAAAAGGATGTAGAAATCAGTGATTTCAAAGATCATGTGGAATTAGATAAAATCGTCCCGACAGATTCCGACAGTGATAACGACATGGTTACGTAAAAGACACGAAATGCCGTGATTATTGTGGTTATTGTGATTATAAAAAACGGCATATGACAAGGTTCCAATGCAAGCAATGCAAAAAGTATATGTGCATGGACCATCGCGGCCTCATGTGTGTCGAATGCACCGATGAAATTTAATTTTAACTCGTTTATTATTTTTTTGTTACCTAATTAAACATATTAGAGAGTGCTATACTTAATTTATTTATTTTATTTACAAGTACCCCAAAACTCGTCACTTAAATTTAGTCGGCTGTGAGATGAATGTTTATGAATAATGTTCCTCGTAGATAAGGTTATGAATCTAGGGTTAAAAAATACAAGTTAGAATTTAATATTTAAGATATGCGTAACAATGATGTATACCCGTCCCCAGAAGCCTATTGTTTTTTAGTACAGCAGGTGTTGTCATGGATCCCAAACTAACGTTCTCGGACGACATTTACGACTCACTCCAGCCCGCTAGAAACTCCTGGGGTTTGCCATCAGAATATTTAAACAGTTTAATGACCCAGATGCAAAGATTGATGGCGTGTGGACTCCGCACCAAACTAAATATATAAATATGTTCACGTTCACAGGTTCTTCTAGATTCGGACGCATTGAACTTATCCAAGGTACATGCACCATATAGACTAGTTTTAATATAATTCATAACTCTACTGATAGCCCATTCCATATGTGCCTGAAAACTTCAGGCGTAGTCGTCGCCACGACATGTTCAAGATACCACACGGCAAAACAGATGTTCTGTCAAACAAAGAATGGTGCTGTTGAATGCTATTTCCGAAACAGTGAACAAAGATTTAACTCCTCTGAAAAATAGATTTAAGACTTTTTTCTACACTTTATAAAAATAAATAAAATTAATTGAAAAATTTGATTAAGCATTGTTTACTGTCGTAAAACATTGAAATTTATTTAAAAGCTGTGGTAAATTGTCGTAATACATAAAAAAATAATTATTAAACCCTCAACACAGAGGCTCCCAGAAAAGTAATTTTCCTCATGGCCTATGACATTTGTTGGGGATGCTATAGTAAGCATTTTTCAAAAAGAGGATGGAGTATGTCTATGTGTCGTGCGTCTCGTCAGATTATTTCCAATACATTCTTTCATCTCAAATTGTGGCATAATATTTTGAATAAATATTTTATTTCATCCTTTTCCTTTTAAAATGTTTTTTTTTTCTCTTTCTTTCTTCTCTCCCATTTAAAATAATAGTTCATTTTACTTTTCTCGCAATTAAATATCAATGTATTTCGTGGTCACCCTACATGTTAACTACATACATACTGTAATAAATTGCCTGGAATTAGATTAATAGGTACCATGTAGAAACCCAATTCGTAGAAACGTAATACAATATTGTTACATAAGCGTTAATTATTTTTTATTTTGTCAAATAATTAACCTCAATACAGGCTTGTCCCTGTGAGGTTAAAAATTATACAATGTAAAGAAATAATAAATATATATACTACACAAAAACCAGTTTGGATTTATAAAATCTCTCAGCACACAAGATGCTATTGCTAACGTAACTTCATACATTTACGAATCTTTAGATAAAGGTAAAAAATGTGCAGGTATATTTATTGATCTAAGGAAAGCCTTTGATAGCATATCGCATAAGATTCTACTAAAAAAAATGAATAATATAGGCATAAAAGACAACGCGATTAAATGGATTTCAAACTACCTAAAAAATCGACCACAAGTCGTAAAAATAAATAATGTTAATAGCGATAAAGAACATTCTGACTTTGGAATCCCGCAAGGTACAGTGCTTGGACCAATTCTTTTCACCATATATGTTAACGACATTTTCTTTCAACCACTACATGGCCAAATTACTTCGTATGCCGACGACACAGTTCTAATAATAAGCGAAAAAACTTGGGAAAACGTAATACTTAAAGCCACTGAAGACATAAATACTCTTAAGAATTTCTTCGACATTAATTTGCTATCACTAAATAGCGATAAAACATATGTAATTCCATTTGCAATACACACAAAAGACATCCCTAAAAATTTTAACATTATCATTCATGACAATTCCAAAATACATAATAAAAATTACTGTCTCCAAAACTGCACAATACTAAAAAACACAAACACAATCAAATATCTAGGAGTAATTATCGATAAAAATTTGAATTGGAAGGAACAAATATGTCAAATTGTAAAAAAAATCAGAAAACTGATATATGTATTTTTAAGAATCAGAAATTTTTTGTCTTTAAAAAACCTATATTTAATATATTATTCCTTGGTCCAATCAACGCTACAATATGGTATCATTAGTTGGGGATCCACATACAAAACTAACCTTACTCCAATAGAAGTGGTACAAAGGTTAATAATTAAAATAATATTACGAAAACCTTCCGATTACCCAACGGATCGATTATTCGAAGAATTTCAAGTGCCTTCATTTAAAGATCTTAATATTAAAAATGCACTAATTCAAATCATAAAAGAAAAAGACAAGTATCAATTTCTAACTGAAAACCGTACTAGACTTAAATATATTTTTCCATGCCCAAAATTAAACACTTCCTTTGCACAAAATTATTACACTTACCGGGCAAGAATTTTTTTCAATCGACTACCTGAAGAAATTAGAAACATTAATGGTGCTGCCAGACGCAAAGCTCACATCAAAAGTTAATGTACAGCGCATCATCTTTTCTACCGACACACGACGCTATCAAATATTTCTTCCTATGGTAGGAGAGGGGGTCAGTTGAATTCGAGAGCGGCCGAGGAACATAATTTCATCTGTCAAAGTGACAACTTTACTTACTGACAGCTTGAGCACGTTTTCGAAATGGATGATACTTGTCGCCTATTGCTGGATCTGTTGGACAGCTCATCCTCAGATGATGATGCCGCCAACTATATAATTATAAATGCTATTTATAAACTGTTTAGATTTTAAACAATCTGCGCGTAAATAGCGCATTTTCACATAACCTGACATAACCTCTCCGTCGAATCAGGAAATTCGCAGTTCGCATGCCGATCGACGAAAGCGACATATAATAAATTATTGTAAAATAAGCTCACGTCGATTTCTAAAAATGTCGAAGGCAAAGGCGGCAAGGACCAACACCAGGGCAGGGAACGAGAAGAGAGCACGAGAGCTGACGAGAGCAAACCAGATTACCCAGTAAAACAATTGAAAACAATCAACAAACGAACAAACTAGAAGCTTCTCTATGTAGGTATCGGGCCGTCCAACTTTATCAAAAAACCGAATGATATTACCAAATAAACATACAGAGTTAAAAATATGATTAATTTTGAAAGGGCGAAAATTTGTTTACTTCAAATTCAAATATTGATTATATTTATATTTTAAATATATGTTAAGTATGTTTGCCAAATAAAGTTTTTTTATGTTTCTAAATTTACTAGCACACATGACGATATGAGCTAACATAATAAATAAGAAATGCATTATTAGGCTGCTTATGTCATGGCTGTCAAAGGGAACACGGAACTTAGTTGGTAGCTCCGCAATTAAAATGACCCCCTCTCCTTTTTACGGCGGAGAGGGGGACGCATAACTTTTCAAATATCGCGTCGGGAGCGGTTACGTAAAATAAATTCGGTTAGCGAAGTTCAGAACCACACTTATAGCGCGTTATCTTTTTACGTGTGTCGGGTCTGTATGGGATTGTATGGCGAGCGCTATTGTGCTTTATATTATCTGTTGATGTGAGCTTTGCGTGTGGCTGCACCATAATGATAACATCAAAATAATAAACACTGTAAAAAAATATTTTAAAGACAAACTCACAAAAAATAAAAAGGTTTCCAATAGAATTAATCTTAAGAATAACTCACTTCATGAAAAATAACTCACTTCATTTAAATAAGTTTAAAATCATTTTATTTTTAATTACATACTTATTGCAATAAAACAATGTACACTCCTCTTCCAGCCACAAGCTAATGCTTCTATGGAAGAGGGGTCCTGAAATATTTTATCTTATATTATAACAAATAAACAAAAATGTACTTATATAATAAATGTAATAAATAATAAATAATAAAAAAAAATAAAAAAATATGCATTTGGATTCTGTACCTACTTGACTGAAATTGTAAAACTATAGTCTATGAATTCAGTATTGTCTATGAATGACCAGTGCAACCGAGATGCTGACATTCTCTCGTCGCCTGTCAATCCTAATATATTTAAATTAATCAAATCTTGTGATAGTTGTGATAGTTATTGGTTAGTTTTAATGCTGATATTTTTTTCCTGAGTGTTTTTGTTGATTTCTTTCCCACACGAACACAGGTTCGGTTCGCAAGTGAATCCGCGAAATATTAAGCCTTTCACACCATTCGACTTGCAGAAACTGACATCTCTGGTCAGATGTCGTATGTTGTCGGGCCACCGAAATAATAACAAATTAGTAGGCACTTCGAAAGGTCGGGTTCTGCGAATCGAATCGTGTGGAGGGACTTTAACGCAATCCAGATAACCTACCTACGCCAATCGGTACACCTGAGTTTAAAACTCATATGACGTTTTGTTGAAGAAACCCTTAAACTTTCAATTTAACGTCTTTCCTTTTCAACACGTAAGAGTTCCGTTCCGTTTTAAAATACGTTCTGTTTTAGGTATATTATTTGGGCTTGAACCATTAACCTACCATAACATGGATCTACCAAATCCAGACACCATCAAGACGGAACCAAGGGCCCAGGATGAAGTTGAAGATGAAATACCGTATACGGATATGCGTTTCGACCTCCAAGATGTAAAGAAGGAATGTTTGCAGTATGCGGAGACTACTCGGACAGTCAGTAAGTTGCGTTGCACGTTATGTAAGAATGCAGGATGTTAAACTCTGTTGTTCAGAATCCATGTCCGTTTACAAATATTGCTCAGAAAGGATATATGCTTGTTCACAGCGTCCTATCTTGTCGTACCTACATGAGTTACTTTGATATTTACCTTAAATGTTTCTTTACACAAAACTGCCAACAATCGTAATGGTTCTTTTCTCTTTGAGACATTATTGTTCCTGAATTCGACATCTGGAGTCCTTCATATTTCTTAAATGAACTTAAAGTCTCTTATATAAGTTCCCGATTTGACACTGTTTGTGTTTACAATCTGTAGATAGTCCTACAAAGCTGTCACATGACAACAGCTTGTCTGAAGGATAACCCAATTATTATACCGTTATATTTAAATCCTATAGATATCTATTTCTATTTACATTTGTTTTTAACGATAAATGCTTGCATCCGGATAAATGTTTGTTTTAGATAGGTACAGATATTTAAAAATACGTGGATTTTTCATTTACTATCCACAGCTTTGTAATTTGAGCGTCGTGCTCGTTTCACTCCAATTTATCATATGCACGGCATCATTTATTCAAACATTCGGCCTTCATACCTTTTTTTGTTATTCCTGGAATTTTTAGACATCTTTTTAGTTAATTTTGTACTGTGTCTATCAACATTTATTATTACAGTATATATTTACTCCTGTTAAGTGGTTTCAAGTGACTTGATCGTTTGTTTGTTACGGTGTAATGGATTAAAAGAAGTGAATCAAAGAACCCATACGTATTTTCGAAGGTTTAATTGAAATAATTATAAAATTTGTTTTAGTTTTCGAGTAGTTTAAAACATTTTTGTTCATTTATTCAACGGTAAAACCTTATTAATCTAAATATTTATCTATAAACATTTTTCTAAAAATAGTTTAAATCCGGGTAGTCTGGAATTTTAGCTAATTGTGATTTACTAGATTAATCTCCGTTTCAAAAAAAAAACAGGTCGTACAATTAAAGTTATTTGTTTTGGTGGTATTATGCCGTATTGAGCTACCTCCTTCTTGAGCCAACGTTTCGTCAGCATTGCAGTGTCCATCATCAGGACAGCTGTGTAATCTAAGGTTGTGGTGAAGTGTGTTCCTATACATGAATATGTGATACCGTGTTGCCAGCTTCAACCTTCTAAGAGCTGATATTAACATATAATTTAAAACGGTGTTTTGCGTTTAGTTTTGGCGTAGCCGTGAATTACCGGATACCAGGAACTACTGAGCTTAGCTCCATCATCTCTATTAATATTTACGGAATTTTTATGAATTTTATGGATTAAATCGATTATACTTTATGGATTTTTTAAAAGGGAAAGTTTGGAAGTCATAAAAATCCCGATAATATTAATGGAAACGATGGTACTAAGCTCAGTTTAAATTGTGGTGTTAATAAAGTTATCAATTACAAGGTTAAGAAGTAAGACAAGTTTTTTTAAATCGCTACGAATTTGATCCACGCCTTGCGTATAAATTTTCACACCTCCGATTATAAATCCAATTTGATTGAATGTAGTAAAAGTTCCTACAGCTATGCAGGTGCTCTGACATCGCATTCGTCTAGATAGGCAATATCATACCTACATATTGTTGTTTTATTTTTGCAGGTAGCGTTCATGTCGACACTGTTTCCATCGAGGCGGAACCGGGACTCCGAGAAGAATGTGCAGTAGGAATTCCTTATAGGGAAATTGAGATACACCTGCCGGATATTAAAATGGAATGCTTAGATCGCTCTGAAAGAAACATCCATACAACAGGTAAAACCGATTCTGTCTGTTAAAATTAAGACTTCGTGGTCTCTAATTTCAACAATATCTAATATCTAACTTTAATTACACTCCTCAAGTTTCTATTGGTAAGTTTACAAAACTTTTTTACAGGTCTGAAAAACCATCCAATGGAAAAACGATTCTCTTGTACCTGGTGTAACTACTCATGTAGCCGAAAGTCGCAGTTAGAACTTCACTTACGCACCCATTCTGGAGAAAAACGTTTTTCTTGTTCTGACTGCAATTTTTCATCTTCTCATAAGGGAAATTTGATTAAACACATGTTGACTCACAGCGTAGAAAAACCTTTTTCATGTCTCGAATGCGGCTATTCGTGTTCTCGAATGGGTTATTTGAAACATCACATGGTGACTCACAGTACAGAAAAACCTTTTTCTTGTTTCGAATGCAACTTTGCATGTTCTCAAAAGCGATATTTGGCGAGACACATGCTGACCCATAGTGAAGAAAAACCCTTTTCATGTTCCGAGTGCAGCTATTCATGTTATCATAAGGGCGATTTCAAGACACACATCTTTCGTCACGGTGGAGAAAAACCTTTTTCTTGTACTGACTGCAATTATTCATGTTTTCAAAGGGGATCTTTGACAAAACACATGCTGACTCATAGTGGAAATAAACCTTTTTCATGTTCCGACTGTAACTTTTCATGTTCTCAAAAGGCAAATTTGCAGAGACACATGCTTTCTCACAGTGGAGAAAAAACTTTTTCATGTTCTAAATGCACCTATTCTTGTTTTCAAAAGGTACGTTTAAAGCAACACATGTCGATTCACACTGTAAAAAAACCTTTCTCATGTTCCCACTGCAACTTTTTATCTGCTCGAAAAGGAGATTTGACGATACACATGTCGATTCACACTGGAAAAAAACCTTTCTCATGTTCCCACTGCAAATTTTTATTTGCTCGAAAAGGAGATTTGACAAGACACATGCTGACTCACACTGGAGAAAAACCGTTTTCATGTTTCGTCTGCAGTTTTTCATGTTCTCGAAAGGAAAGTTTGACGAGACATATGCTTACTCACAGCGACTTTTAACATTTCATGTTCTCAAGATGGACTTTGAAGAAACACACGCATAATGCTTGTTGAGAAAAATCTTTTTCTCCTTTTGAGCTTCTTTATTAATATTCTCATTAGAGTCATTTTAATTGACGTGCTGGTTCACGGTAAAGAAAAACCTTTCTCATTTTCCGACCACAATTATTCACGTTCTCGAAGAGAAAAATTGAGAAAACACGTTATGCTAAGTCACATTTTTATTTTTATTGCAGAAACAAACAGCACATAATTACATAGAGGACAATAGTAACAAAGTTATACAAGTTAGTACAATAATCGGTACCGTATGTACATTAGGGCGGAACGAAATTTTTTTTTTCTAATTCTGATTTGGAATAGTTGTATTAAGTTGCCAATTGCCATCAATTACCTCAATTAAAAATATAAAAAATATCAGACAACGGTAAGAGCCCCCGCCAAGACATCGAACATTTACAAAATCGACAGTTTAGGGGATATTTGCGCGGCCTAGAAAATAGTACAGAATTTATTAAAATACGTTTATTTTATTTAAAAACACATTGAAATATAGTTAAGTAGCTATTGCAATCAAATATTTCTTTATTTTAATATACTTTGGCGCTGTAACAGAGGTGCAAAGTGCGGGACGAAGCGGAGAGCGGCACCTGACAATCTACGAAATGCAGTATTTTGTTTAAACTACTGTCGATAATTGTCTCAGGTGAAAGGTCGCGCGTCAATTATATTCACGAGTACTTATTGATAAACCTTTTTTAAGAGAATTAAACTGATTTCTAGAAGACAAAATTTAAAATGTCCGATATTTGGTGTAAGTGCAGAGTTGAAAGAGAATATCCTACCTACGTATGAAAATGTGATGAAATTCTACGAATGGGTTAGACAAGACTTAAAAGTAAGGAATAACACAACAAAAGAACCTACGTATTTGGAAATTGCCGTAGTAGTTTGAACGAAAATTGAAGAATTGTGGATAAAATCTTCGATTCCAATTGTCACACACAAAATATTCTTACAGTTACTAAAAAGTTATCACTCGAAGTGTTATAATTTGAAAAAGTCTTTGAAGAAACTTAAGGAAGAAAAGTTAGAAGAGTTCAGAGTACAGAGTAGAAAGATTTTTGACATAGCTGCAAGTAAATGACAAGAATTTGTAAGCTGTACTTGTTTGAGAGAAAAAAAAGTTCCAAAAGAGGAACAAATGTTTTGAGAAGACCAACGCACTAACTGACTAATGGCTTTAGGAAGAACTGATCTTATCCATAGTAAAAAAATGCTGAATTGAAGATTACGTACTCTCAAACAAGAAATGAGGCATAATAGATAGGATGAAACTAAGAACAATAAGGCAGAATGAGACGCGAGCAAATTTTAACCGAAGAAAGAGTAACAGAAATTCCTTCATTATATTTCGATGGAAGGAAAGACAAGACGGCTAAAACTGTTTTAAAAAGATCGAAGAGGCTTAGAGTGATTGTACAAGAGGAACATATTTCGATTATAAAAGAACCAGGTACTGTTTATGTTGGGTATGGGGTTTCAACATCGGGCAGTGCAAGAAATATTGAAAGAGCTATCCACAGATTTTTAACGACTGAAAAGATATCACTAGATGGTTTAATGGCTGTTGGCTGTGATGGAAAAAACACAAATACAGGGAAAAAAGACTATCTCGACGATTGCAATGGATAATTTGTCTCTTACACTCCAATGAGTTACCATTGAGGCATTTGTTTACCTATTTGGATGGCCCTACTGCAGGACCTAAATCATTTGCAGGTCAAATTGGTAAAGCATTAGAGATATGCGAGACGCTGCCGTTGGCTAACTTTGAGAAGATTGAAGGTGAACTACCTCCACAAATATCCACAGATCTCAGTACAGACCAGAAATATTTACAAGAAATTACTACTGCTGTCATAAATGGATCCTGGTCTCCTGGATTTATTAAAGAGAAGCCCAGGTAAACTACCCCATGCCCGCTGGTTGACAAGAGCTAATCGCATACTGCATTTGTATATTTCTACAGAAAATCCACAACAAAATCTTGTGACTTTAGCAACGTTTTTCGTATAATCATACGCTCCTGTCTGTTTACTATCAAAACACATTCATCCTGCAAAGATGGTTCAAATCATTTATGGAAGCTCATCAACAGCACTAGATATTTGTCCAACGAGTTGTTAGTGATAGTGGACCCTGCTATAATTTGTAACAGTTACTTCGCTCATCCAGAAAACTTGTTGTTGAGTATGATAACAGATTCATGGAAGCACATTAGAGAACTCGCTGCAAGACGCATTTAAAAGGCTCGTCAAGTTAATAAAAATCTGTTTCGCGCATTTTTGAGGTGCCAAAAGTGAATTTAAATGCATGTTCTTACATAGACATGATTGACTGGCAACAAAATATATACGAACCCTCAATACTGATGAATATTTCCGATGGTCAGTTACAAGATCTTATTGAAAATGGAGAAGATACATTGTTGAAGTTTATGAGACTGACTTGCCATACCCAGGCTGTGGAAAGATTTGTAAAAGTTGTGACAGAAGCAGTTCTAAGTGCATTCGACAAGATAAGACGAGAGGGATTCATAAAATCTAAATTAGCATCTCGAAAACTCATGCCAAAGTTTGAACCTAAAAATGGTTTTTTGCTATAAAAAATGATTTTATTCATACCAACATAACTTTCTTAATCTGTGTTTAATTTTGAAATAAATGTTTTTATTAATTAAAATCTACTTTTATTTTATCATTTCATGCATAACATATTATATTTACTTATTATTTTATTTATAGGGTTTTTAATACAAAACGTCTATAAAAACTTAAAAAATAAAATTTCAAGTCTCTGGCGGGACCTCAAGATGTCGAGCTAGAAGTTCCAAATTGAGAACTGTTATTTAGAATTACATAAAGCAACTTTTCCCTGGTATTCCAATTCGAATTTCAAAAAAAAAAAAAATTTCATACAAAAGTGTTCCACCCTAATGTACATATGTGGTATATTATACATTTTACTAAAGTTAATTTAGTCAGTGTATTATGGATGGAGAGAGGTGTGTGTGAGTGTATGTGTGTGTGAACGTGTGCATGTGTTGTTTGGTTGTGTTTGTTATGTGTGCGTATTCAGTTTGCTAAAAAAGTTTTTCTCAAATAGAGGGAGAGAATCAAAAAATATGTCGGTGCTTATTTATTTATTTTATTTCAAATGCACATTTACTGTTATATATAAATGATATTAATACATAACTAATAATAAATTAACATTTTCATAAATTTGAATATTTATTTGGAAAATATCTATATCATGGGACAGGTAATTTAGTAACAGAATCATTTTTCCGAGCGGCATTACTAATGGTAAGTTAGTTCTACATTTTGGAATGACAATGTTTCTGTGCCAGCGCGCTCTTGTGTAATTGTCGGGGACATAAAACTCAATTTTTTCTATTATATCGCGAATACAGATGTAACATAAATGTTTGTTCTTCACCATGTAAGTCACTTTGTAGCTCTCTACAGTCAAAATTAGAGCCAAATCTGTTAAAGTTCCGACTAATGTTTATTTTTTCTTATTTTATTTCATCTGCAAACACATACGCCTACTCACAGTTGAGAAAAACCTTTTCCTTCCTCTTGAAATCTTTTTTGTACCAAATGCACAGCTCTTTCTTAAAACGCATCTTTAAACTACCGCACGCTTACCCACCGCTAAGAAAAACCTATTGACTGTTGCAATTTATCTTCTCAAAAGGAAAATTTGACAGGACACATCCTGTCCGACAGTGGTGAAAATCCTTTTTCTTGTTCCTATTGCAAATATCCACGTTCATTAATGTTTGCCTTACAGAGACATTTGCGTACTCATTCCCTGAAAACTTGGACGAAACAAATTGATTCTAGGTATTAAATTTGACCTGAGAATCTCCAGTATAAAATATAAAATTATTTTTAAGTTATTATTTAAATGATTTATTTCCTTTTAAAGCTATAGTAACCAATTATTTTTTTAAAACGTTCTTAGAACTGACTACTAGCCTTAAACATTAGTTTTATAAACCTTATTGCTAGAATTTTGTATTTTATTATGAAGGTAAAATTGAGAGGAAATTGGAAATTTAGATTTAGGAGCATATGAGGTGGTTTAACAGTAATAGTTTCTCAGGGTTTGGTAATCATTTATTGGAGAGAAACAAAACTTTTCACTATAATAATGGTTATACTTATTGTAAATTAAGTATTTTCTATAAATAATCGGGCAGCTCCATTAACGCTTCATTTTAAATGCTAATACATTTATTTAAATGAATACAGAGATTATAGAGTCTTTATAGGTTGAGAGCTTGTTTGTGAGAAACGATGAACTACCTACGCTTCTACATTATATACTGTCTTATCAGTATTGCTACATTAACCGTTATCCTTCCACTATTATAATGATTGTTTTTTTTTAATAAAAGCAGTTAAAACAAAAGGTTGATTAATTTAATTAAATTTGCGCAAGTGAAAAAGATTACACGTGAAACTAGTTGAATGATTTTGTAAAAACTAATGCTTACCAGATTTAGAAAAGGACTTATCGAAAATAACATATAAAAGGCGCTAAGAGCAATGTTAGTTAAGGAGCCTGACTTTAAAATGCCATTTCCATGTGTATTAATTAATTAGGTGTGTTTCGAAAATAAGTTTCAATGGAAAGAGTGATGAGTAACGTTAACCTTTCTCTTACTGTGCTAAAAATATCCACGCGTTCCGGTGCTGTGTGTTCAATACACATCTCAAAATAATCGATTTAATATCGGAAAATATGAATATTCATAGCTAATTGCTTATGTTTATTATATTTTATATCAAAAGTGGTAATAATTGTAATTTAATTGCTGAAATCATGAAAAAAGCGACGAGGAGCACATATCTAACGACGGCCCGCGACCGACTGGCTGCAGGTGCGGGCCGCGGTCGTTGCGGTCGTAAGTATCGATGGTTTCAATCAAAATACAACTGCGGACATGTGGATTTCTCATGTTCTCGCATATCGCACTTAAGCGGGACATCAATAGCGTGCAATTTCCTCGTACACTCTTCGCGTAGCAGTGTCAAACGGTTGATTGTATTGGTGTATTTGTTCCCGATTTTTAACAAAAACCTCTGATTTTCAATTGAATTTGAAAACTATGTAAAATATTATTTTTTAATTCAGTGCATAAATGTATAACGGAGGAATACCTTAAATCTGAACCCAGAATTTATTATAATTATACAGTTATTAAAAGCAATGTGTAGTAAATACACACTACAGATGAGGAAAGGTCTCTATATTTGCCTGAATACTATGTAATGTATTTCATTAATAAATTAGGTAAAACAATTAAATGTTTTTGGTTTTCTTAGATAACTAAATTGTATCTTATTTGCGGTTGTTGTAATTATTAATCATTGCAGATGATATTATAAGCGACTCGCAAAACAAAAGTTCAATCAGAAAAAGTTCTGATCGCATCCAGGAATTGAAGCCAGGACCTCATAGCAAAGTACCGGCAAGGTATATGCCGGGGACAGTCTCAACTTGTTGTGAGTCAGCGACGATTCACAGAGAAAAATCTGTTTTCTTTCTCCGTGTGTCCAAAATCCAAAATTTCCCCGATAACGCGTGTACTTTGTCGACTCCAAGGTGTGCTCCCCACATCTTTACTGCGTTCAACATATTATGCTATGATCCACTCCCACCTGAGTTATCTAGTTACTATCTGGGGCACCATTACCAAAAAAAAAAAGTTCCGAAATACAAGTAATTCAAAATAGAGCCGTACGTAATATATATAATCTGCCATGGGATACACATGTCAAAGATATATACTAACATACACAAATACTTCCCTTTACCGTCCTGCCAAAGTATAACATCATAACTGCCATTCTACAAATCATTCAACACTCCTCACATACCAACACTAAACCAGTCTTTAATTCTGACATACACCAGCACAAAAGACGATCACAAAATCAAATACATTTATCGTCATCTACTTACACGACCAAATTTGGAATTAATTCCTTACAATACATTGCACATAAACAATATAACGCATTACCTAGTAATTTAAAACTTCCGGCAACTAACAATAAAACATTGGCAAAAGCTCAGATGCAATGATTGATGGCGTTATAAGAAGTATGCTGGAATATGCTAGTGTTGTGTGGACGCCGCACCAAACTAAATATATAAATATGTTCACAGGTTCTTCTAGGTGCGGAACTTATTGAACTTATCTGAGGTACATGCACCATATATACTAGTTTTAATATAATTAATAACTCTACTGATATCCCATTCCATATGTGCCTGAAAACTTCTGCCGTAGTCGTCGCCACGACATCTTTAAAATACCACACGGCTGTTCTGTCACACAAGGAATGGTGCTGTTGAATGATATTTCTGAAACAGCGAAATGAGATTTAAATCCTATTTAAAATAGATTTAAGATTTTTTTTATTATTATCTTCCCAATTTTATGCACTGAATCTCATGACATCAAAGACTGTGAGGAAAGATACGATTGAATGAAATTTAATTTAAAAATTAACCACCCTCTATGGAACAAAGAGTGTCCAGTATACTGATGAAATCTTGAACAAGAGAACAGAAAGGTATTTTTTCTAATTAAATTCAAACCTCACAGTAGGTATTTTATTAAAACACTGCTAGTTTTGTAGCACATAACGAAGAAGACGAAGAAATGCTAATAAACGACAAAATGGTTCGACTCATTTAATAGGCCTATAGGTGGAGTTATCATAAAGTAATAAACTTACTAACTATCATGCCGTTTCGCAGCATGGGTAGGCAGAGAGGACGGACCGCCAAGCAACTCGATCTACCACACACTCCTTGCCTCAGTCACATTCATACATCGCCATCGTCTCATACATACTCTTCTATTATTCTGACACTTGACATGGGCCGACTCAAGTATATAATTCACTTGGTCGTGCTATGTCTTCGGGTTATCAAACTATTTCAAAACAATATTTCTTACAAAGTCACAACAAATGAAGTCTTAGATAAAAACATTGCCTGGTGACTAGCTATTGAAATTCATTGTAAGCGGGAAACCTGTACAGCTATTTACCATTCCTCAAACCAAAATACAAATCACACATGTGATAATGAGCGAAACATGCATTACTGAAGCCATCTCTGGTCCGGAGCCCCTAAATACCTGAAAAAACCCTTGACTCTGTGCAGAAACGGGCGGTCCGTTTGATAGATTCCCCAATCTTAAGAAACGGACTGCAATCTTTAGAGCACAGGCGTCAGGTAGGTATGCTGTCCTTGTTCTATCGGTATTACAATGGAAGATGCTCTGAGGAACTAGCGTCATTGATCCCTTCGGCACCGGTGCGTAGTCGGGATACACGCCAAACACGCGCCCAACATTTGTACACGGTTGACATTTGTCACATGAGAACGGGTCGCTTCTACGATTCGTTCTTAAGTTCAACAGCACGGCTGTGGAACGAACTGCCGGCCTCTGTGTTTCCTCCCTCCTACAACATGGGACTCTTCAAAACCCATGTTCACTCCTTCCTCTCCACAAAAAGACCCTCCACACAGCATCCCCAAAGATGACATAGGCCCTGAGGGAAATTATTTTCTTCAGGGCCTACTGTGTGGAGTTAATATAAATAAAAATAAAAAACCGAAATCCGACAAAAATTCGAAATTGTTAATTAATAGTAGGTAAACATTAAAAACTTTTAAAAAACCTTTAAAAACGTATCAAATCGTCGCAAAACAGGAAAAAAATGTGTAACTGTCGTAAAACACTTTATAAAAATAAAAATAAATGAATGGAAAAATTTGATTAAACATTGTGTAGGTACTGTCGTAAAACATTGAAATTAATTTAAAAGCTATGGTAAAATGAAGTTAGTAATACATAAAAAAATATTATTAAACACTCAAAAAATATTATTAAACAATTAAACGGCTCCGAGAAAAGTAATTTTCCTCATGTCCTATGTCATTTGTTGGGGATGCTATGTAAAAATGCTTATTGCTATAATAAGCATTTTTCAAGAAGAGGATGGAGTCTGTCTATGTGTCGTGCGTCTCGTCAGATTATTTCCAATACATTCTTTCATCTCTGTCCTTTCAAATTGTGGCATAATATTTTGAATAAATTTTTTTTTTCATCCTTTTCCCCTTATAATGTTTTTTTTCTCTTTCTTTCTTCTCTCCTTTTTAAAATAATAATTCTTTTTATTTTTCTCGCAATTAAATATCAATGTATTTTATGGTCACCCTACATGTTCACTACATAAATACTGTAATAAATTGGCTGGAATTAGATTAATAGGTACCATTTATAAAGCCAATTCGTATAAACGTAAAACAATATTGTTACACTAACGTTAATTATTTTTTATTTTGTCAAATAATTAACCTCAATACAGGCTTATCCTTGTGAGGTTAAAAATAATACAATGTAAAGAAATAATAAATAAATATGCATTTGGATTCTGTACCTACTTGACTGAAATTGTAAAATTATAGTCTATGAATTCAGTATTGTCTATGAATGACCAGTGCTACCGAGATGCTGATTATGCTCTCGTCGCCTGTCAATCGTAACATCGTTAAATTAATCAAATCTTGTGATAGTTGTGATAGTTATTGGTTAGTTTTAATGCTGATATTTTTTTTCTGAGTGTTTTTGTTGATTTCTTTCCCACACTAACACAGGTTCGGTTCGCAAGTGAATACGCGAAATATTAAGCCTTTCACACCATTCGACTTGCAGAAACTGACATGTCTGGTCAGATGTCGTATGTTGTCGGGCCACCGAAATAATAACAAATAAGTAGGCACTTCGAAAGGTCGGGTTCTGCGAATCGAATCGTGTGGAGGGCCTTGAACGCAACCCAGCTAACCTACCTACGCCAATCGGTACACCTGAGTTTAAAATTCATATGACGTTTTGTTGAAGAAACCTTTAAACTTTCAATTTGACGTCTTTCCTTTTCAACAAGTAAGAGTTCCGTTCCGTTATAAAATACGTTCTGTTTTAGGTATATTATTTGGGCTTGTACCATTTACCTACCATAATATGGATCTACCAAATCCAGAGACCATCAAGACGGAACCAAGGGCCCAGGATGAAGTTGGAGATGAGATGCCGTATACGGATATGCATTTCGACCCCCGAGATGTAAAGAAGGAATGTTTGCAGTATGCTGAGACTACTCGGACAGTCAGTAAGTTGCGTTGCACGTTATGTAAGAATGCAGGATGTTAAACTCTGTTGTTCAGAATCCATGTCCGTTTACAAATATTGCTCAGAAAGGATATATGCTTGTTCACAGCGTCCTATCTTGTCGTACCTAAATGCGTTACTTCTATATTTACCTAAAATGTATCTTTACATAAAGCTTCCAAACAACAGCAATCTTTTAACTTATACTGCTCAGAAAACTTTCCCGAGTTCACAAGTTTTAACCTCATTTTATTTGGATATAATTAAAATTTCATGAATTATAATGCACTAAAAACACAATAGTGATGCAAAAAATCGTAATGGTTCTTTTCTCTTTGAGACATTATTGTTCCTGAATTCGACATCTGGAGTCCTTCATATTTCTTAAATGAACTTAAAGTCTCTTATCCAAGTTCCCGATTTGACACGATTTGTGTTTACAATCTGTAGATAGTCCTACAAAGCTGTCACATGAAAACAGCTTGTCTGAAGGATAACTCAATTATTATACCGTTATATTTAATATCCTTTAGATATCTATTTCTATTTACATTTGTTTTTAATGATAAATGCTTGCATCCGGATGAATTTTTGTTTTAGATAGGTACAGATATTTAAAAATACGTGGATTGTTCATTTACTATCCACAGCATTGTAATTTTAGCGTCGTGCTCGTTTAACTCCAATTTATCATATCCACTGCATCATGTATTCAAACATTCGGCCTTCATACCTTTTTTTGCTATTCGTGGAATTTTTAGACATCTTTTTACTTAATCTTGTACTGTGTCTATCTCAACATTTATTATTATGGTATATATTTACTCCTGTTAAGTGGTTTCAAGTGACTTGATCGTTTGTTTGTTACGGTGTAATGGATTAAAAGAGGTGAATCAAAGAACCCATACGTATTTTCGAAGGTTTAATTGAAACAATTATAAAATTTGTTTTGTTTTCGATTAGTTTATTACATTTTTGTTCATTTATTCAACGGTAAAACCTTATTAATCTAAATATTTATCTATACACATTTTTCTAAGAATAGTTTAAATCCGGGTAGCCTGGAATTTTAGCTAATTGTGATTTACTAGATTAATCTCCGTTTTAAAAAAAAAATCTGGTCGTAAAATTAAAGTGATTTGTTTTGGTGATATTATGCCGTATTGAGCTACCTCCTTTTTGAGCCTACATTTCGGACAGCATTGCAGTGTCCATCATCAGGGCAGCTGTGTAATCTAAGGTTGTGGTGAAGTGTGTTCCTATACATGAATATGTGATACCGTGTCGCCAGCTTCAACCTTCTAAGAGCTGATATAAACATATAATTTAAAACGGTTTTTGGGTTTAGTTTTGGCGTAGCCGTCAATTACCGGATACCAGGAACTACTGAGCTTAGCTCCATCATCTCTTTTAATATTTACGGATTTTTTATGAATTTTATGGATTAAATCTATAATACTTTATGGATTTTTCGAAAGTCATAAAAATCCCGATAATATTAATGTAAACGATGGTACTAAGCTCAGTTTAAATGGTGGTGTTAATAAAGTTTTCAATTACAAGGTTAAGTAGTTAGACAAGTTTTTTTTAAATTTGATCCACGCCTTGCGTCGAAATTTTCACACCTCCGATTATAAATCCAATTTGATTGAATGTAGTTAAAGTTCCTACAGCTATGCAAGTGCTCTGACGTCGCATTCGTCTAGTAAGGCAATATCATACCTACATATTGTTGTTTTATTTTTGCAGGTAGCGTTCATGTCGACACTGTTTCCATCAAGGCGGAACCGGGACTCCAAGAAGAATGTGCAGTAGGAATTCCTTATAGGGAAATTGAGATACACCTGCCGGATATTAAAATGGAATGCTTAAATCGCTCTGAAAGAATCATCCATACAACAGGTAAAACCGATTCTGTCTGTTAAAATTAAGACTTCGTGGTCTCTAATTTCAACAATATCTAAAAGAACTTTGCTTACACTTCTCAAGTCTTCTCAAGTCTCATTGGTAAGTTAAAAAAACTTTTTTACAGGTCTGAAAAAACATCTAATGGAAAAACGATTCTCTTGTACCTGCTGTAACTACTCATGTAGCCGAAAGTCGCAGTTAGAACTTCACTTACGCACCCATACTGGAGAAAAACGTTTTTCTTGTTCTGATTGCAATTTTTCATCTTCTCATAAGGGCAATTTGAATAAACACATGTTGACTCACAGCGTAGAAAAACCTTTTTCATGTCTCGAATGCGGCTATTCGTGTTCTCAAATGGGTTATTTGAAACAACACATGGTGACTCACAGTAGAGAAAAACCTTTTTCTTGTTTCGAATGCAACTATTCATGTTCTCAAAAGCGATATTTGGCGAGTCACATGCTGACTCATAGTGGAGAAAAACCATTTTCATGTTCCGAGTGCAGCTATTCATGTTATAATAAGGGCGATGTCAAGAAACACATCCTTCGTCACGGTGGAGAAAAACCTTTTTCTTGTACCGACTGCAATTATTCATGTTTTCATAGGGGAGCTTTGACACTACACATGCTGACTCATAGTGGAAATAAACCTTTTTCATGTTCTGACTGTAACTTTTCATGTTCTCAAAAGGGAAATTTGCATAGACACATGCTTTCTCACAGTGGCGAAAAAACTTTTTCATGTTCTGAATGCACCTATTCTAGTTCTCAAAGGGTAGGTTTAAAGCAACACATGTCGATTCACACTGGAAAAAAACCTTTCTCATGTTCCCACTGCAACTTTTTATCTGCTCAAAAAGGAGATTTGACGAGACACATGTCGATTCACACTGGAAAAAAACCTTTCTCATGTTCCCACTGCAACTTTTTAACTTTTCGAAAAGGTGATTTGACGAGACACATGCTGACTCACACTGGAGAAAAACCGTTTTCATGTTCCGTCTGCAGTTTTTTATGTTCTCAAAAGGGAAGTTTGACGAGGCACATGCTTACTCACAGCGACTTTTAACATTTTATGTTCTCAAGATGGACTTTGAAGAAACACACGCATAATGCTAGTTGAGAAAAATCTATTTCACCTTTTGAGCTCCTTTATTAATATTCTCATTAGAGACATTTTAAGTGACGTGCTGGTTCACGGTAAAGAAAAACCTGTCTCATTTTCCGACTATTTTTCACGTTGTCGAAGAGAAAAATTAAGAAAACACGTTATTCTAAGTCACATTTTTATTTTTTATTGCAGAAACAAACAGCACATAATTACATAGAGGACAATAGTTACAAATTCATACAGGTTATTACAATATCCGGTACCGTATATACATATGTGGTATATTATACATTTTACTTAAGTTAATTTAGTTAGTGTATTATGGACGGAGAGAGGTGTGTGTGAGTATTTGTGTGTGTGCACGTGTGCATGTGTGTCTGTGGTTGTGTTTGTTATGTGTGCGAATTCAGTGTGCTAAAAAAGCTTTTCTCAAATAGAGGGAGAGAATCAAAAAATATATCGGTGCTTATTTTTTTTTTTTTTTTTTAAATGCACATTTACAGTAATACATAACTAATAATAAATTTTCATTTTATTTTATTTTATTAAGTAATAATCGCTTTTTTGAAGTGTAGAATATTTAATTTGAAAATATCTATATTAGGGGACACGTAATTTAGTAACAGAATTATTTTTCTGAGCGGCATTACTAATGGTAAGTTAGTTCTGCATTTTGGAACGACAAAGTTTCTGTGCCAGCGCGCTCTTGTGTAATTGTCGGGGACATAAAACTCAATTTTTTCAATTATATCGGGAATACAGATGTTACATAGATGTTTGTTCTTCACTATGTAAGTCACTTTGTTGCTCTCTACAGTCAAAATTAGAGCCAAATCTGCTTATGTTCCAGTTAATGTTTATTTTCTCTTATTTTATTTCATCTTTAAACACACACGCCTACTCACAGTTTGTAGCCGTCTTGTTTTTTAGTTCCTACTGTAAGCGGCTGACAGCATTCTTAAGTTGCCGTTTTGATTTGCGAGCTACGGGTCTGAAGAGCGCTGTGGATCGTTAGAATTTGTTCCGTGAGTTGTGGCGAGATACTCGGGGACAAGTGACGTTTGTGGAAGCTTGCCGCCCTTGGCGGACTTAGGATTATACGTAAGATGCCTTCCAAATTGAGATTGACTTTTATTCTTTAGTATCTTAGGGATTACTCTCATAATTATTTAAATGTGTTCAGAATTATGTGATTCTGAGCTGGCGCCCAGTAAATTCATTATAGCATCATTTTATCCGTTCGTAAACTCAACTGTCATGACTTGCATTCTTGTCATCTATCGAGGTAATATTTACCTCGACACGCCTTGAGTGTTAAAGCTATTATAATGAGTCTCTTGTTTAATACTAACTTCCTAGAGCAATATGTTTGGTAACAGAATTATATAATAAATGATAAAGTTGTTAATAGAGTTTTATTACTGGTGCACACAATATTCTACCCACATGTAACATCGAGTTACCTCTTAGGGAAGTAATAATATTGGTAAATATATTGCTATAAGTTGAGAAAAAAAAATTCCTTGCTCTTGAAATATTTTTTTGTACCAAATTCACAGCTCTTTCTTAAAACGCGTCTTTAAAGTACCGCATGCTTACCCACCGCTGAGAAAAACCTATTGACTGTAGCAATTTATGTTCTCAAAAGGAAAATTTGACAGGACACATCCTGTCCGACAGAGGTGAAAATCCTGTTTCTTGTTCCTATTGCAAATATCCACGTTCATTAATGTTTGCCTTACAGAGAAATTTGCGTACTCATTCCCTGAAACACGGAACAAATTGATTCTCGGTATTAAATTTGACCTGGGAATCTCCAGTGTAAAATATGAAATTATTTTAAAGTTATTATTTGAATGATTTATTTCCTTTTAAAGCTATAGTACCTAACCATTTTTTTTTTAAAACGTTCTTAGAAAATTCCAACGAGTTGATAAACCCTAAGAGCCTCAGAACGTGACTACTAGCCTTAAACATTAGTTTGATAAAGCTTTTTTGACAAACAATACTTTTCACTATAATAATGGTTATACTTATTGTAAATTAAGTGTTTGTGTAAATAATCGGGCAGCTCCATTAACGCTTCATTTTAAATGCTAATACATTTATTTAAATGAATAAAGAGATTATAGAGTCTGTTACGTAATATAGTCCCCCTACAATTAAAAGGATGATCACCCTACATTAAAGAGCGCTTGGTCACCCCACCCTGGCAGACCACGCAACCAGATGGTCAAATCACGTGACAACCGCTAGCGGGCTCACACTTCACACTCCCGCCCTGCTCCACCAGTCACAATCCTACTCGGGCCTCGGACAGTCACGCGCTCTACGTCCCAGTCTGGCAAATATTAATACGCCCGAACCTTGCGTAGATCTCGCGTATTTCAACCAACTCAATTATTGTAATCAATAGTTTGCCGTATCGTTCTTAAACAAGTCTAGAATCGACCTTGGTCGTAGCAACTGTGTCTCTCGCGGAGCAAAACTACTCGCCAACATGGCGTGCACAATTACGCGATATTAGACGCGATCTTGTTCCAGTTTTTAAACTAAAAGCATTGCGCCACCAAATCGAAAACATGTTTCATATCTCAACTCAAACTGTACTCAATGGAGTCTCGCTTCCGGTAAATTCCTCGTGTGTGACGATGCCAAAACTACCGTTGCTTCTCCCGGAAGCGCGGGCATCTCCGGCTCGACACGTCAGGCCAACCCCTCATCAGAACCCTGGATACCCGTAAGCTTTCTCGGCATACCCTTTCTTGTGTTCAATTCCATTAACTTCATGTAAAATCCTCGTTTCATCCGGTCGTCAAGTTAGAGAGAGAGTAGAGATCTATGTCAACCCTGTATTTCTCGAGATGATTAATATACCTTGTGCCTTTTTACCCATGTGTTATTATTTTGTGTCAGCCTTTCCAACCTCCTAAACGATGGACGAGCTGATGATTAAAGGAGCTGCTCACCCCTGATAGTACACGAGTTTCATCTGCTTACCCTTTTACTGAGCTAGCCAATTCATAAACTGGTTCGATTACAGTTGGTACCATATCTTACCAAGTCTTTATAGGTTGACAGTTTGTTGGTGAGAAAGGACGAACTACTGTCGTATCAGTATTGCCACATTTACCGTTATCCTTCCACTATTATAATGATTGTTTTTTTAATAAAATCCGTTAAAACTAAAGGTTGATTAATTTGATTAAATGTGCGCAAGTGAAAAAGATTACACTTGAAACTAGTTGAATGATTTTTCAAAAACTAATGCTTACCAGATGTACAAAAGGAGTTGTCGAAAATAACATATAAAAGGCGCTAAGAGCAATGTTAGTTAAGGAGCCTTACTATTAAATGCTATTTCCATGTGTATTAATTAAGTAGGCGTGTTTCGAAAATTATTTTCAATGGAAAGAGGGTTGAGTAACGTCAACCTTTCCCTTACTGTGCTAAAAAAATCCAGGGGTCCGGTGCTGTGTAGTCAATACACATCTCAAAATAAGCGATTTAATATCGGAAAAATATGAATATTCATAGTTAATTGCTTATGTTGATTATATTTTATATCAAAAGTGGAAATAATTGTAATTTAATTGCTGAAAACATGAAAAAACAACCGGCAGATGCTAAAGAAACGTGCGAGGAGCACATATCTAACGACGGCCCGTGACCGACTGGCTGCAGGTGCGGGCCACGGTCGTACCGGCAAGGTATATGCCGGGGTCAGTCTCAACTTGTTGGGAGTCAGCGACGATTTACATAGAAAAATCTGTTTTTTTTTCCGTGTGTCGCTATTTATATTTACAAAAGTTTTGTTCTATCTAAGACACGTGCGGACATTTCGCAGAAAACGCTTTCTAGAAACTAGCTCGGAAACAAGCTGAGACTATTCTCGGTCTCAGATTTGACTTAATCCAAGGGAGTCTACAGTATTCAAAATTGTTATAGCCCAGCTACACTACTCGCGAAGTTGATCGAAGTTGACCGAATACGATAGTGTGGGCACGAACTTCGCTTCGCTTCGGGCATCTTCGCTTCGCTTCGCCCGACTTCCGATTGTTGTTGGTAAATGCGCCCGAGTCAAAGGACTCGAAGCGTCACGGCATAAATAAACCAATCACTGACTGGTTGGACTGAGTTACTCGCGAAGTTGCACGAGTGTGTGGGCACGCACTTCGAACTTCGGCTAACTTCGTCGAGGACTTCGTCGAAGCGTCGAAGCGAGTAGTGTAGCGGCCGCTTTAGAATATGGCAATATAAATTAAATTGTCTAAGGTTGGCTATAAGATATCTGTAAACATTGTTTTGTTGGCAATACTGTTTTAACCTTGTCCTATTGTCTATTACTAAGACGAGACCTGTTAATGTGTTCATTTGTAAGAAGAAGAATAAAGTTATTACTGCATAAAACTGAACCATTTTAATGAAATAATCATAAAAATTAATATGTTTATATTTTAATATACACGGTGTCCGGAAACTCGTAGTACAAGAGGGAAACTGGTGAATCTACATCACATTTGGAGTCGATTTTGTAGTATATTTTTTTTTGATTTGATCTTTCGTTTTCGAGTAAATCGAGTCAGAAGTTATTTTTTTTAATCAGATTCTTATAAACTATTACTGAAGATCAAAGTACCCAACTAATTAAAACTATTTAAAAGTAAAACAAATAAAGAAAATTGATTGAAAAACTGAAAAAAATATGGTAAATTGTCATAAAACGTGAAAAATTATTCAGGACATAGTTTACTCCACAAAGAAGGCTCCAATAAAAGTTATTTTCCTCATAACCTATGTCATTTGTTGTGGATGCTTTACAAAGCCTTTTTCAAAAAAGGATGAGTGGACTTGTTTCTTGTCGGACACGCACTGTTGGCACCTAGCATCGTGCTACCTACCTTTATATCCTTTATAAAATTATTGTGGCCTATCTACCCAACTGTCCCCTCCTCTCCTCTCCTATGCCGACGTTAGTTGAGTTAAAATATTTGTCCCGTCAACATCGTTTGATTACGGAGCCCCCTTTATCGACCGTGTCGAAAATTCAAAGCCACCTCACGGTGTGTCCGGCTCGCGCGTGGTGAAATTTGTGAATTGTTGTGAACCAGCGCAAAGAAGGAAAGAATACCGTGGAAGAATAGAAAAGGGTAAGTCGGCATTCCGAACCTTTCCATTTCCTATGATTCCGCGTTGCGACGGTGCGCTTCCGTCCCCAACATTGGTCTTTCGAGCCGGATAATTTATATTAATTGAGAAAATTGTGGTTAATTTAATTATTTCAAGGTTAAATTGTTCATAAAAGTTGATCTATGTGTAAAATTCGCGTCAGCCGTGCTGTTAGCGAAAATTGCCTGTAGGTAGAAAAAATACTTAACTGGTGACAAATTTGTTAATATTTCAAATAAATTGTTGTATTCACTCGGCATTTTTGTGCGGATTAATTTCTCAATACAATGGCTGAGAAAAAAGTACTTTTGTTGCAATCCCGACGTGAGCGAATAGTATCTCGTATTCGTATTACGCAAGAGCTCATAGCGAGCACTTATGATGATAGTAAGAAAAAAGATACGTTTCTTGCTAGATGTGAAAAGTTAAAAGATTGGTTACAAGAATTTGAATCAGTTCAAAACGAGATTGAGGAACAATTACTGTCATTAGACAAGATTACAGAAATGTCAGAACTAGGAAACATTGCGAATAATGTTGATTCAATGTTTTTCGAGATCATGCAAATGAAAAGCGTTATCACTAGGAATAATGAAAATTCAATTCCAAAAACGGCAAGTAATTCGGTGATTCGTGCACCAGTGATAAAGCTGCCCACTTTTGATAGTAACATTAAAAGTTGGTGCTCATTTCATTCATTATTTAAAAGTCTTATACATGACAGCAATGCATATACTAAGGTAGAAAAATACCATTATCTTTTATCAGTTATTACAGGGCCGGCACTGGCACTTATACAATCATTGCCTCTTATCGAAGAGAATTATGACATTGCCTGGAATATTCTGGTAAATCAATACCAAAATTCTAGAATTCTTTTCACGCATTATGTTGATGAAATTCTTAATTTCAAAATATTACAAAACGAGTCTGGGTCAGGTATAGCGCGGTTACTCAGTACGTTTCAAGAGAATTGCGCCGCTATAAAGGCGATGAAGATAGAAAATATCTTTGATAAATTTGTTGGTCATATTATGATACGATCGATGGATCTGACAACTAAACGTCAATTTGAATCCAAATTGCCCGGTGAAGAGATTCCAGAATTGGATTCAATTTTCGAGTTTCTGAGAAATCAAACGCGAATTTTAGAAATGTTATCTCCACCTACTACAAAAGAGAAAAAAGGTTCGTTTAAAACGTTGTTATCTGCCAATAAGAATGATAATAACCTTCATTGTCCATTATGTAAAGGTGCACATTTTCTTTACAAATGTGCATCTTTTACATCTTTAAGTCCCCATCAAAGGAGGGACAAAATTAAAACTTTAAACCGCTGTTTCAATTGTTTGAAACAACACCATGTAAAAGATTGTGTATCAAAATTTACATGCCAGGTTTGTAATAAAAAACACCATTCAATGTTGCACATTGCCGCCGAACCATCGGGCGAAAATGAATTTAATAATTCAAGTGCAACCCTCGCCGCAACAACGATTCCGAGCGTTTCTACCGTTTTGTTAGGAACTGTACAAATTGAGGTCCGAAATCAATATAATGATTATATACCTATCCGCGCCGTCGTAGATTGTGGGAGTCAAGTCTCTCTGATTACGGAAAGATGTGCTCAGCTTTTGGGTTTGTCAATTAAAAAACATCGTATTTCACTGAACGGTTTAGGAAATTCTAGTATAAATTCTTGTCATGGAAAAACAAAATGTTTTATAAAACCTCGAAATAAAAAAGGGCCTATTCTTCAATGTCAAACTGTCGTGATTACAGAAATCACTTCTAATCATCCGTCATATGATTTACCATCGAGTGGAACGTCACAATTTAAAAATTTAAAATTAGCTGATGAATCATATTACAAGTCGGGCAAAATAGACCTTTTGTTAGGAGCTGACGTATACTTGGATATATTTAATAGTGGCCATGAAATAATTCACGGCTCTCCATGTGCTGTAAACAGTGTATTCGGTTACATTATAATGGGGAAGATGGAAAATTCGTCATTTCAAACGCCTTCGTCTTTATTTGTTGAAACAAATTCGTTAAGCAATACTCTTAGAAAATTTTGGGAAATTGAAGAAACACCTTCAATTGTGACGAGTAATCCGGACGACGAATTAGCCGAAACAATGTACGCTTCGAATCACTATCGAGAATGTGATGGTAGATATGTTGTACCATTATTAACAAAATCTGAAATTATGCCTTCTCAAAATTCCTTAAAACTTGCGGAATCGCGATTGAACAAACTAGAAATTCGTTTTAAAAGGGATCCCATGTTAGCAATTAATTATGGAAATTTTATACAAGAATATGAGGGTCTGGGACACATGACACGGGTACCTCGGAATTTAGATGCATTCTATTTACCTCATCATTGTGTTTTGAATCCTGACAGTAAAACTACAAAACTACGTGTGGTTTTTGATGGGTCGGCAAAAACCCAACCAAATAACTTATCTCTAAATGACTTATTATTGAATGGTCCAAAATTGCAAACTGAAATTCCACGTATGATTTTAAATTTTCGTTTTCATAAGTATGTATTTACAGCTGATATTTGTAAGATGTATAGGCAAATATTAATTATTCCATCTCAGCGTAAATTCCAAAATATTTTGTGGAGAGAATCTCAGAATGAACCGGTTATTGATTTCGAGTTACAAACTGTAACGTACGGGTTGTCTAGTTCACCATTCTTGGCCATTCGTACCCTTCGCCAGCTAGCACAAGACGAAGGATCAAAGTATCCTGACGCTGCCAAGGTTCTATGCGATGATTTTTATGTAGATGATTTGGTAACAGGGACAGAAACGATTAGCACAGCCCTCAGACTAAAACAAGATATCATTGGATTGTTAAATCTTGTGAAATTAGAACTTAGTAAATGGCAATCTAATACACCGTCACTTTTGGATCACGTTTCGCAAGAGCACCAGCAAGATGGTCATTCTTTTGATAACGCCGGAACTGATCAAATTGTTAAAATATTAGGCATTCAGTGGAGTCCAACGACTGATAATTTTACCTACAAGGTCGATCTACCTTCAAATAAGATATGCACAAAAAGAACAATTTTATCAACGGTAGCTCGTTTATTCGACCCACTTGGGATCATCACCCCAGTGACATTTTTCGCAAAATGTCTATTACAGGACTATGGAAGTTAGGTGTCGATTGGGACGATCGTGAGGTTCCACCACATATTCATAATACGTGGAGTAAATTTGTAAGTCAACTTTCATTACTTCGAACATTGAATATTCCTAGATATTACAACACGGTGATGACAAGTCGTCTTTTCCTCGTAGGGTTCTGTGACGCTTCACAATTGGGTTATTCTGCAGTGGTATATTTATTAGAGCGTAATAGCAATACCACTCACGTCTTAATGGGAAAATCGAAGGTCGCTCCTTTGAAAACCCTGTCAATTCCACGACTAGAATTATGTGGGGCCGTTCTTCTCACGAAACTTGTAAAGTATATTATGTCATCTGTAAAGTTTGCCGAACAAATAGAAAACGTTTTTCTATTTACAGATTCGACTATTGTACTAGCGTGGCTAAAAACGCCGCCATATTTATTTAAAACATTTGTCGCTAATAGGGTTGTACAAATACTGGAAAATACACCAAATGCTGTTTGGAAGCATGTTGTCTCGGAGGAAAATTGTGCCGATTCTGGTTCAAGAGGGCTTTTCCCAGCAGACATTATATCACACCCTTTGTGGTTTACGGGACCAAAATGGCTTCACCAACCAATAGCACTCTGGCCTTGTTCAGCTGTGTACAATCAATCTGACGGAGAAATACCAGAACTCAAAACATGCAACCTTAAAACGTTTGTATCATCTCAAATAGTACCTAATTCGATTATTAGTAAATATTTTTCATTTTATAAATTGCAACGCGTCGTCGCTTGGATAATGCGTTTCGTAAATAATTGTCAGAAACGTCCTGGTAGTGGAAATTCAAACTCGACTTATCTAAGTTCTCGCGAATTAAATGATTCGCTTATGAAAATCGTACGCATTGAACAGGAAACGTATTTTTCTGTTGATATACGTAATATGCGAAATGGCAGTCCGTGTTCAACGCAAATTCAAAACTTGAAACCGTTTCTTGATAGCCACGGTATTATCAGGGTGGGCGGTCGACTCAAGTATTCAAATTTGTCATATGAAAGTAAATTTCCGATCTTACTTCCGAAAATCTGTCATTTAGCTTATTTAATTATAGATTATTATCATAAACTATATCTTCATGTTGGGCCACGAAGCCTTCAATTCACTATTCAGCGTAAATTTTGGATAGTGGCTGCACGGAATAAAATTCGCTCACAACTGTCGAAATGCATTGTCTGCTATAAAATGAAATCTTCGGTGCTACCTCCCCTAATGGGTGATTTACCTCCCCCTCGAGTGCAACAAAGCCGTGCTTTTTCTCGAGTTGGTGTAGATTTCGGAGGACCTTTCACCTTGAAAGATCACAAACGTAGGGGAGCAAAAACGTCAAAGGGTTATTAATTTATGTCTATTTGTATTATGGCGACGAAAGCAGTTCATTTAGAGATCGTGTCTGATTTATCTTCTGAAGCATTTATTGCAGCCCTTAGCCGGTTTACAGATCGTCGAGGGTTATGTTCTGAAATCATAAGCGATAACGGAACCAATTTCGTCGGTGCAAATCGGTACCTACTCGGTATAAATAAATTCTTGGCATCACAGCGTGATGTTATATCTAATCATCTAATTCAGAGCGGCATTATTTGGTCTTTTAACCCTCCAGCAAGTCCTCATTTCGGAGGCTTATTTGAGGCAGGGATAAAATCTGTAAAATACCATTTAAAACGGGTGATAGGTGAGACCGTTCTAACTTATGAAGAATTTGCGACAGTTCTCACTAGAATTGAGGCCATCCTCAACTCCCGCCCTTTGTGTTCAATGAGCTCAGACCCCGAGGATGTGAATGGACTCACCCCGGGCCACTTTTTAATCGGTGGATTCCTACTAGGTTTGCCTGAATATGACTTTCTTGACACCACGTCTGATCGTTTAAGTAGGTGGCAACATCTCCAAAAGATGTCGCAACATTTCTGGAAACGTTGGCATTTAGAATATTTAAATACGCTTCAACAACGATCAAAGTGGTGCAAAATCAATCCAAACATTAAATTAGGTCAATTAGTGTTAATAAAGGACGATCGTCTTCCACCGATGAAGTGGGTATTAGGACGAATTATCCACATTCATCCCGGTAAGGATGGAATAGTTAGGGTAGCTACTGTTAAAACTCAATCTGGTTCGTTGGTTCGACCAGTGATAAAGCTTTGCCCGTTACCGGAAGAATAAAATTATTATTAGTGATAAATCTTAAGATATACATCTAAAATAAAAATACGTTTTCATTTTCCATATTTTTGTTGTGTTTTATTTTTTATTTTATTTACCATTGGGATCTATGTTTTTTTTGTTGTTGTTTAGATGTCTATACTCTAATTCTCGTTTTGTTTCTTACTCAGATTCTAGACCAAAGGAATATTACCAATTTTAAATATTTTTTCAAAACCAAAATTTTTGTTATGGTCCAGGAACCATTCTTTGAAAAGTTATACTTAATTTAGTACAGAGTTATTTTTTTATTGTTTTCTGCGAGGCATTACGGATACAACTTGAATGAACAATTTACCCATGTATATATTTAAATTTACCTTTTATTAAATTTTGTATCATAATTATTAATTCGTTCAAATTAGGTGGGCGGAAATGTTGGCACCTAGCATCGTGCTACCTACCTTTATATCCTTTATAAAATTATTGTGGCCTATCTACCCAACTGTCCCCTCCTCTCCTCTCCTATGCCGACGTTAGTTGAGTTAAAATATTCGTCCTGTCAACATCGTTTGATTACGGAGCCCCCTTTATCGACCGTGTCGAAAATTCAAAGCCACCGTGAGCTCGCGCGTGGTGAAATTTGTGAATTGTTGTGAACCAGCGCAAAGAAGGAAAGAATACCGTAGAAGAATAGAAAAGGGTAAGTCGGCATTCCGAACCTTTCCATTTCCTATGATTCCGCGTTGCGACGGTGCGCTTCCGTCCCCAACACGCACATTTCATATGCATTTGGATTCTGTACATACTTTACTCTCACATTTAAGTTTTTTTTAATCAAGTAGGGGAATATTTTGATAAAGCTGTTTAAATTGACAGTGTTGCAGTTATTAGCACGTTAACAGTATTTTGTCAGCAGAATGAAAAAAAAATATTTTGGATATTTTATATTTATATTTTGTACCTAAAAGGATGTGTGGATCAAATTCAACAATATTTTTTATAATATTTGTGTTGTTAACAGTCATTTCCTGCACTTTTTACTATTATAATTTCCTACATATTGTTATATTTGTATGTAAAAGCCTTAATAGGCGTAAAATAAATAAATTAATATAAACCGTAAAATTCTAGTCTACTATTTCAGTATTGTCTATTAATGGCTAGTACCACAGAGATAACATAAAATCATAAATCTGACTTATGCTCTCGTCGCCTGCCAATCGTAATATCGTTAAATGAATTATCCCTTGTGATAGTTGTGATAGTTATTGGTTAGTTCTTAAGCTGATATTTTCTTCCCGAGTATGTCGGTACACTAGAACCTTAATCTGTGGGAACCGTCGTTGGCTTTTGGTTCGTTTCTTTCCCACTTTCCCAATTTGAATTAACACTGGGGATGAAATGGTCAAGGGATATTAGAGGGTTAGGGCCAGAAAGAGGCGATTACTCATACGATGAACTTAAAGTTAAATTAAATCTTTCTTCTTTTGAAAAACCTAGGAAAGACTTTGATCTCATCTGCACTTAAAAAAATATAAACAGTATGATTGACTCACCTACTTTGTTGCAACTCATCCTTTTCAATATCCCTTTCTGTAGACTCGGAAATAATGATTTGATTTTCCACAATCAACGCTCCAGAAATTATGAATACCATTGACCAATGTCTAGAAAGTCCAGACTCGTCAACTCAAGTCAGGCCCTTTAATATTTGGTGAAAGCCTTAATGATCTTTGTCAGTTACTTCGCAAGTAATATTTTGTATTGATATGACTGAAGTCGTGAACTCAATCAAAACCTAGATACTGTCTTGACTTGTTAATATCTCTACTGTTTTTGTGCCCTATTTTTGTCACAGAATCTATTATTATAACATTTACTCTTCGTGTAATGTGATAATTGGATTTGGTCCGTTATTTAATAAATAAATTATTATTATGCAGAAAAAACTAGGAAAGTTAAGTATGAGACAGCGAATAATTTACAATACCTAAATTTTTATATGTAACCTAAAAAATTAGATGCTCCCGAAAAATAAGAATGTTAATTATAATTTCGCAAAACATGGCTACCCCACGAGATACAGTGTAAATTTAAGACTTCCAAAAGCCTATTTATCGGGAACTCAACATAATCTCTATTTTGAAGGACTTAAGATTGTTAATGCATTACCGTCTACCGATAGATGTTAAAGAAGCTAAAAGCCTTGCTGCTTTTCGTGGAATATGTCTAAATGCTATATAGAATAAGTTTTAAATGTATTGTAAAGTGTCCAGATGATTTATTGTCGTAAAACAATAAAAATTGTTAAAAACTGACAAAATTATAAAAAACAAAATTAAATATAAATAGTCGGAAAACGTTAAAAAATATTGGAAAACCTTAAAAAACTTGTTAAACAAGTAAGATTATTAAAAAAAATGTCGTAAAACATTGTAAATTAATTATGTTTTTTCTCAAACTTTGGTTACTGTCGTAAAACACTAAAATTGATTGAAAAACTGAAAAAAATATAGTAAATTGTCGTAAAACGTGAAAAATTATTCAGGACATAGTTTACTCCACAAAGAAGGCTCCAATAAAAGTTATTTTCCTCATAACCTATGTCATTTGTAGTGGATGCTTTACAAAGCCTTTTTCAAAAAAGGATGAGTAGACTTGTTTCTTGTCGGACACGCACATTTCATATGCATTTGGATTCTGTACCCACTTTACTCTCACATTGAAGTTTTTTTCATCAAGTAGGGGAATATTTTGATAAAGCTATTTAAATTGACAGTGTTGCAGTAATTTGCACGATAACAGTATTTTGTCGGCAGAAAAAAAAAAATATTTTGGATTTTTTATATTTTTATTTTGTACCTAACAGTATGTGTGGATCAAATGCAAAAATATTCTTTTTATATATGTGTTTTAAACAGTCATTTCCTGCACTTTTTACGATTATAATTTTTTACATATTGTTATATTTGTATGTAAAAGCCTTAATAGGCGTAAAATAAAGAAATACATATCAACCGTAAAATTATAGTCTATGATTTCAGTATTGTCTATTAATGACAAGTACGACAGAGATAACATAAAATCATATTGCTGACTTATGCTCTCGTAGCCTGCCAATCGTAATATCGTTAAATGAATAATCCCTTGTGATAGTTATGATAATTATTGGTTAGTTCTAAAGCTGATATTTTCTTCCCGAGTATTTAGGTTCATTAGAACCTGAATCTGTGGGAACCGCCGTTTGCTTTTGGTTCGTTTCTTTCCCACAGGGACACAGGTTCGGCTCACAAGTGAATACGCGAAATATTAAGCCCTTCACACCGTTGCGTTGTTGGGCCATCAGAATACTAATAATTCGGTAGGCGCTTCCAAATGTCGGGTTCTGCAAGTTGAATCGTGAGGAGGGCCGTTAACGCAACCTAGCTAACCTAATTCACATGATGTTTTGTTTGAACTGTCAATTTGACGTCTTCCCTTTTAGAATTGTATTAAGAAGGAATTGATTGAATAAGTCACTAATTCTTAACGAATTTATAATATTTTACTATAAGCGGGAAGGTGGATCTCAATCAAATATACCGTAATAACGTTTTAGATGGAGATATAGTGGAAGTCAGTGTCAGATTACTGTAAAGTGACGATTGACGACAATTCTCTCAAACGATTTCAATGATCGTATCTTCAAGGTCACCAGTATTCCCTTATTTCAAAATATTTGTAAAATAGACTTCATATTATGGCAAAAAATATGTTTTGTTTTAGGTATATTATTTGGGCTTGAACCATTTATCTACCATAACATGGATCTACTAAATCTAGAGACCATCAAGACGGAACCAGGGGCCCAGGAAGAAGTTGGAGCTGAAATGCCGTATACGGATATGCTTTTCGACCTCCCAGATGTAAAGAAGGAATGTTTGAAGTATACGAAGACTACTCAGACAGTCAGTAAGTTGAGTTGCACGTTATGTTAAAGATTCCGGATGTTAAATTCTGATATTCAGAATCCATGTCCGTTTACAAATATTGCTCAGAAAGGATATATGCCTTTCTTCAGCGTCCTCTCTTGTCGTACCTACATTAGTTACTTTGATATTCACCTAAAAATGTATCTTTACATAAACCTGCCAAACTACAGCAATCTTTTAACTTATACTGCTCACAAAACGTTCCCGAGTTCTCAAGTTTTAACCTCATTTTATTTGGATATAATTAAAATTTCATGAATTATAATGCACTGAAAACACAATGGTGATGCAAAAAATCGTAATGAGACATTGTTGGTCCTAAATTCGACATCTGGACATCCCGATAATATTAATAGAGACGATGGTACTAAGCTCAGCATAAATGGTGATGTTAATTAAGTTATCAATTACAAGGTTAAGAAGTAAGACAAATTTTTTTAAATCGCTACGAATTTGATCCACGCCTTGTGTCGAAATTTTCACACCTCCGATTATAAATCCAATTTGATAGAATGTAGTAAAAGTTCCTACAACTATTCAGGTGTTCTGACATCGCATTCGTCTAGTAAGGCAATATCAGACCTACATATTGTTGTTTTATTTTTGCAGGTAGCGTTCATTTCGACACTGTTTCCATCAAGGCGGAACCGGGACTCCGAAAAGAATGTGCAGTAGGAATTCCTTATAGGGAAATTGAGATACACCTGCCGGATATTAAAATGGAATGCTTAGATCGCTCTGAAAGAATCATCCGTACAACAGGTAAAACCGATTCTGTCTGTTAAAATTAAGACTTCGTGGTCTCTAATTTCAACAAGATCTATTTGAACATTGCTTACACTTCTCAAGTTTCTATCGGTAAGTTTTCAAAACTTTTTTACAGGTCTGAAAAAACATCCAATGGAAAAACGATTCTCTTGTACCTGGTGTAACTACTCATGTTGCCGAAAGTCGCAGTTAGAACTTCACTTACGCACCCATACTGGAGAAAAACCTTTTTCTTGTTCTGACTGCAATTATTCATCTTCTCATAAGGGATCTTTGAATAAACACATGTTGACACATAGCTTAGAAAAACCTTTTTCATGTCTCGACTGCGGCTATTCGTGTTCTCAAATGGGATATTTGAAGCAACACATGGTGACTCACAGTAGAGAAAAACTTTTTTCTTGTTTCGAATGCAACTATTCATGTTCTCAAAAGCGATATTTGGCGAGACACATGCTGACTCATAGTGGAGAAAAACCCTTTTCATGTTCCGAGTGCAGCTATTCATGTTATCATAAGGGCGATTTCAAGAAACACGTCCTGTGTCACGGTGGACAAAAACCTTTTTCTTGTACCGACTGCAATTATTCATGTTTTCAAAGGGGAGATTTGACACGACACATGCTGACTCATAGTGGAAATAAACCTTTTTCATGTTCCGACTGTAACTTTGCATGTTCTCAAAAGGGAAATTTGCATAGACACATGCTTACTCACAGTAAAGAAAAAACTTCTTCATGTTCTGAATGCACATATTCTTGTTCTCAAAGGGTAGATTTAAAGCAACACATGTCGATTCACACTGGCATAAAACCTTTCTCATGTTCCCACTGCAACTTTTTATCTGCTCGAAAATGAGATTTGACATGACACATGCTGACTCACACTGGAGAAAAACATTTTTCATGTTCTCAAAAGGGAAGTTTGACGAGGCACATGCTTACTCACAGCGACTTTTAACATTTCATGTTCTCAAGATGGACTTTGAAGAAACACACGCATAATGCTAGTTGATAAAAATCTATTTCTCCTTTTGAGCTCCTTCATTAATATTCTCATTAAAGACATTTTAAGTGACGTGCTGGTTCACGGTAAAGAAAAAACTGTCTCATTTTCCGACTACAATTATATACGTTCTCGAAGAGAAAAATTATGAAAACACGTGATGCTAAGTCACATTTTTATTTTTATTTCAGAAACAAACAGCACATAACTAAATAGAGGACAATAGTTACAAAGTTATACAGGTTATTACAATAATTGGTACCGTATATACATATGTGGGATGGACAGAGATGTGTGTGAGTTTTTGTGTGTGTGTACTTGTGCATGTGTGTATGTGTGTCTGTGGTTGTGTTTGTTATTTGTGCGAATTCAGTGTGATAAATTTTTTTTTCTCAAATTTAGCGAAAGAATCAAAAAATATATCGGTTCTTATTTATTTATTTTATTTTAAATGCACATTTACAGTTATACATAACCAAAAATAAATATACATTATCTTTTATTTTATTAAGTAATAATCGCTTTTTTGAACTGTTGAATATTTAATTGGAAAATATTTATATCAGCGGACAGGTAATTTAGTAACAGAATCATTTTTCTGAGCGGCATTACTAATGGTAAGTTAGTTCTGCATTTTGGAACGACAAAGTTTCTGTGCCAGCGCGCTCTTGTGTTATTGTCGGGGACATAAAACTCAAATTTTTCTATTATATCGTGAATACAGATGTAACATAAATGTTTGTTCTTCACTATGTAAGTCACTTTTTAGCTCTCTACAGTCAAAATTAGAGCCAAATCTGTTAAAGTTCCGACTAATGTTTATTTTCTCTTATTTTATTTCATCTTTAAACACACACGCCTACTCACATTTGAGAAAAATCTTTTCCTTCCTCTTGAAACCTTTTTTGTACCAAATGCACAGCTCTTTCTTAAAACAAGTCGTTAAAGCACCGCACGCTTACTGTCTGTGCTTAGTTTCTCAGGGTTTGGTAATCATATATTGGAGACAAACAATTCTTTTCACTATAATAATGGTTATACTTATTGTAAATTAAGTGTTTTGTGTAAATAATCGGGCAGCTCCATTAACGCTTCGTTTTAAATGCTAATACATTTATTTAAATGAATAAAGAGATTATAGAGTCTTTCTAGGTTGACAGCTTGTTGGTGAGAAAGGACAAACTACTGTCCTATCAGTATTGCCACATTAACCATTATCCTTCCACTATTATAATGATTGTTTTTTTTAATAAAAGCAGTTAAAACAAAAGGTTGATTAGTTTAATTAAATTTGCGCAAGTGAAAAAGATTACACGTGAAACTAGTTGAATGATTTTGTAAAAACTAATTCTTACCAGATTTAGAAAAGGACTCATCGAAGATAACATATAAAAGGCGGTAAGAGCAATGTTAGTTAAGGAGCCTTATTTTAAAATGTTATTTCCATGTGTATTAATTAATTAGGTCTGTTTTGAAAATAAGTTTCAATGGAAAGAGTGTTGAGTAACGTTAACCTTTCCCTTACTGTGCTAAAAAAATCAACGCGTTCCGGTGCTGTGTAGTCAATACACATCTCAAAATAATCGTTTTTATATCGGAAAATATGAATATATTCATAGCTAATTGCTTATGTTTATTATACTTTATGTCAAAAGTGGTAATTATTGTAATTTAATTGCTGAAAACATGAAAAAAGCGATGAGGAGCACATATCTAACGACGTCCCGCGACCGACTTGCTTGAGGTGCGGGCCGCGGTCGTTGCGGTCGTTGGTATCGATGGTTTCAATCAAAATACAACTGCAGACGTGTGGATTTCTCATGTTTCCGCAAATCGAACTTAAGCGGGGCATCAATAGCGTGCAATTTCCTCGCACATTCTTCGCGTAGCAGTGTCAAACGGTTGATTGTATTGGTGTATTTGTTCCCGATTTTTAACAAAAACCTCTGATTTTCAATTGACTTCGAAAACTATGTAAAATATTATTTATTTATTTTGTGCATAAATGTATAACGGAGGAATACCTTAAATCTGAACCCAGAATTTATTTTAATTATACAGTTATTAAAAGCAATGCGTAGTAAATTCACACTTCAGATGAGAAAAGGTCTCTTTATTTGCCTGAATACTTTGTAATGTATTTCCTTAATAAATTAGGTTAAACAGTTAAATGTTTTTGGATTTCTTAGATAACTAAATTGAATCTTATTTGCGGTTGTTGTAATTATTAATCATTGCAGATGATATAAGCGACTCGCAAAACAAAAGTTCAATCAGAAAAAGTTCCGATCGCATCCAGGAATTGAAGCCAGGATCTCATAGCAAAGTACCGGCAAAGTATATGCCGGGGGCAGTCTCAACTTGTTGTGAGTCAGCGACGATTCACAGAGAAAAATCTGTTTTCTTTTTCCGTGTGTCCAACATCCAAAATTTCCCCGATAACGTGTGTACTTTATCGACTCTAAGGTGTGCTCCCCACATCTTTACTGCGTTAAACATATTATGCTTTGATCCAATCCCACCTGAGTTATCTAGTTAGTATCTGAGGCACCATTACCAAAAAAAAAAGTTCCGAAATACAAGTAGGTAATTCAAAATAGAGCCGTATGTAATACATGAGTATTTCTCAAAATAAATGTACGTAACGAAAATGTAGTTACGAAATAGTGTTACGAAATAGTCATAAGACGTAACTAAATAGTAAACATAAGGCTTGTTTACACAATGGCAAATTTTATTTTACTTTTTTTATTATTTATTAAATTTAATTTGTTGTCGTCTTTTTTAAATGTAAGTAATTATCCTTTACTTTTTTATTTATTGTACATACTACAAACATACATAAACTCACGACCCAAATACTTGTATTTTGTTATACCCGTTGTAAGGGGCTTAAAAAAAACAAGGGAGTACAAATATTTTTTTTTTAATCAAATTATCAGCTCCCAAATTTAAGTACCTAACACGATATTCAACAAATCTTAAGAAGTTAAAGAACAGGCACTGTTTAAACTATTAAAAATTTAATAACATACAATTATTTAGTTTGAATCACTATCCATTAGCGTTTTATAAATTTCTTCCTCATCTTTATAATAATTGAAATCTTTCCAAGACACATTTGGTTTCACAGTCAGTTTTTCAGTCTTTGGTTTATCACTCCGCTTTGGCGCATGAATATAGTCATTTAGTGATAGAGATTTAGAGATAAGGCCCTTACGAACCACTTTCTTTTTTGTATGGATATTTTCCAGTTTTTCGTTTTTAAGAATAGTCACTCCACATGGTTTATCTTTGATTTTGTGAGAATCTTCAATTTCATTTTCATTATTCATATTTTCAATATCAGTGTTATTTTCTATGGCATTATTATTTCCTATTATAACATCTCCGATGTTGTCATCAAAATTATTGAAATTAAATTCTGCTTCATTAAATGTTATTGCATCCGACAAATATTTATCAACTGTAATTATAACTTCGTCAGTTACTAAATCGTCGAAAAAAATTATTGGCATTGAATTTAAATCAGTGGTTAACCCTTCTATCATATGACTTTTTATTTCTTTACTTTGTTTTTCTGTGTCATCTGTTTGTATTATATCAATGGGATATTTTTGTTCTTCTATAACTTGTTGGTGTTTTACTGTTGTTTTTCCTTTTCCTTTTCCTTTATTTTTTTATTTTTTCTTCATCGTGTTGTGTAGAATATGTTTCGTCTTCAGTTATTAATCCTTCTTCTTTGAGGCATTTTATTTCAGTATCATAGAAAGTACGGTTTGCAGATATAAGTTTTGATGAAGATGACATTGTTGCTTTTTCTTTTTCTGTGGGTTTTCGTTTCTTGCCTTTTTCCTTATTTGATGAGTCCTAAAAATTAAAAAAATAATCATTGAAGTGTATTTTATTAATAATCCCATTGATACTATTCGAAATTTCAGAATTCTAAGGGGTATTATTAGATTTTTACCTGCGTTTCCTTGTCTTTGATCCTAAAATGCGTTTTCTCTTTAATATCTAATCTCAAATCAACTTTCACTCCTATGTTTTTAAAACTCTCTCCGTCATCTGTTATCTTTAAATGACCTTCATTCTCAAATTCCATATCTATTAGATTTGAATCACTACGTAAAATTAAACTGATATCACTTTCGGTCGTAGTAGAACTATTTGTTCTTTTGAATCTTTTAGCTGGTGGGTATTGTTTTTTCAAGGCTTGACGTATGTAACTACATTGTGCTTTTGGTTCTGATAGGGTGTTGGATAGAAGTTCGTGTTCTTTTGTGTAGTAACAATTGCAACAGATATTTTTATTGCAATCAAAGCAGCTCAGCAATTTATATTTAATTGACGTGTTGCCATCCGTTGAAATTTGATGCAGCTTCATTGTACCTTTTATAGGAACAATGTTTTCAGGTATCATTTTGGTCATCTTTTGAATGTCGTTTTCATTTATATAAAACATTTTTACTTTGCTATTAACCATTAAATAGTCATATGCTTCTTTTGCGTTGGTTATATCATTGCCGTGTGAAATATGATTGTCAAGTTGTCGTTTCAATGCTCCACCAACCCCATCAGCTGGGCCTTTTCCATGAGAGGCTTCAAAGAAATTCCAAGTTGCATATTTAAATCCGTAATCTTTTATATTTTTTTGGAACAAAAAGAAATTATGTTTTTGGCGGTACTGAGTTGCAGGACTATCAGAAAAGATATGAATCTTTTTAATGTTAAAGTATTTGCATAGTTTCATTATTGGATCCAAATGAGCCCAGATTGCTCCAGGACCATGTTCATTATTTGGGGATATGGAGCATATGGATTTGGGATTCACATTTTTTCTGTAAAGTACGCAAGTGTGCAATGTGACCTGATTCCTGGATCCTCCGAAGTGTACAGCCTGAATTTCTTCCGACTGCTTGCATGAAAAGTTTTCTGAAAAATCACAAATCAATGCAGCTTCGTCTTCATCAAGGTTTTCAATACACTTTTTCCATGCTAGGTACTGATGCAAAACATTGAAGTAATGAGTTTTAAATTTTTGTACATCATCTTGAAATTCTTTAACTAATGTAATCACAGTTCCTTTCACTACTTGTTTTGAATACTTCTTTGTCTGCTTTTCTTCAGATTTCTTTATTCCAATTTTAGTATAGATATGTATTCCCATTTTCCATTGAAGCCACTGCACGGGACTATCTTCATTTATGGTCAAATCAATATCTGGTTTCTTATCTTTGCATTCAGAACACTCGGAGTACATGCATTTGAAACATTTGCTGCAAGTGACATTTTTCATAAGTTCATCAATGTCAGATGTTTGAAGCAAACCTAGCTTCTTCAACGATTTTGCTTTGAAAGATAAATTGCAATGCTTTATGCAAGCACAAGTATTCCTATCTTGAAGTCTTGGTTTCACAACGGAGAACGGTCGGAACCGATAAAAAGTTTGTATAGATGCTTTACCACCTTCTGTCCTGTATTTTCTGTAGAGCTTGTATATTGGTTCAATTAAATATCGCTTTTGTACTTTTTCTTTGTTTCTCGTTATGCACTCGTTTTTTCCCGCGCTAGATCTACTTACATCTTCTCTTTCAAAGAAATCTTTGATTTCTTTCTGGTATTTCTTTTTAATTTGGTTACTTGATTTCGTCATTCTAATTCTTCCTTTCAGCCCAAGAACATTAGAAATAGCTGTTTTTAATTTGTGTTTATTTACTATTTGGTTTGTAGCTACTTTTTTTAGTACTTTCTTTTCTCTGGGATCTGCTTTATTGAACTCTGTCTTTAAAGAATCTGTAATTGTATTTAGCAAAATTAGCTTTCTTTTCACCTTATCTTTTTCTGGCGTGGACACATTTGGTAAAGTTTCTTCTAAAAAACTATTTGATTTCGTTAATGGTGTATCGTCACACCGTGGAGTTTCAGTAGTTTCAATGGAAATAGCATCATTATTAGTTTTAGTTTGTTTATGCAATAATATTTTCAGAATGTTCACTTGCCTTTTCATCCGATTACAGCACTGTCTTAAATTCTTATTTCGACTTTTTAATCGAGTATTTTCTTCAGTCAGCTTTTGTAGTCTTTCCTTCAGGATTTTTTTATCATTTTTTCTATCTTCAAATGTATTATTGTCTTGTGTCATAGGATTAGCCATTTTCTTTCTTTCAGCTCTTTTATCATTGGCTTGTCTCCACTTTGCTCGTAGCTCTTCTTTTTCTTCTTCTGTAAGAATTTCTTTTTTCTTTTTGATATTTTCTTTAACTTTTGTTAAATGCTTAATTCGGATTTCCTCATATTTATTTGGCTTTTCATTTTTCAGTCTTTCTCTGTAAGCTTTTTGCCTTTCGGCATTCGTTTTTGGGGGCATTCCTAAAAAAAAGTTATGCTGTAGTTATGGTTTTATCAGAGTAAATAAAAATAAATTTATATTTAAATAAGCTTTTATAAAAAACTTAAGGCACTTATAAATATTGTATAGAGCGCCTGTAGAACGGATAGTGTGTATGAGTGCCTAAAGCTTATTTAAAATAAAACCAGTATTGGACGGCTCAGCTTGATCTTCAAGTACTTGTCATTATGTATAATGCCATATAATCGCGATGATAAAACATACAAGTCCGACGAAACCTGCTCTGCCATTGACCATCAGGAATTTCCAGCGCATCCTATGTATTACAACCTACCTACTTTCCAGCGCCATCAACAGATCTGCTCTATGGTATAATAAATTTTATTTTTTTCCTATTATATCTAAATACATATGTATATTTGTGCATTGTGCATAATATATTACATTATTACCAAACTTAGATAAGACTTTCATAAAAATGCTAGACACACTAACAATATACTTACGTTTTCTTAATCACGTTGTAACTGTGTACACTCAGCTTTACATTGAACTTTTTCGTTACGTTACGAAATTCATAACAAACGTTACGAAATTGTAATAAGAATTTATGTTATAAAAAGTCAATGGTTTGATAAAATTTAAAAGTGTTAATATGTAAGCTTAGCAATGTTCGTTCCGCACATATTACAAAAAGATGAGTAGAAAAAGACTTACCGTTTTGTGAAAAAAGGCTATAATATTTCCTGTTACGAAATAGTGGTCCCACTAAAGAAACACGTTGTTACTGATTTTAACAATTAATGTTATGGCGGAGAAGTCAGACCAACAACTAATCAGAAAGAGGCTAGTGTTGCCCATGTTAAATTTTACAAATGGGTTCAAAAATTACGGTGGAAGTACTAATAAAACGTAACTAAAGAGTAGTTACTAAAAAGTAAATGACTATGTCTCATTTTGTTTTTTGTGCATAAATTATTAATTTATTATGAAACCCCATAGAAAATTACTTTGTACAGAAACTACATTTAATTAAGACCCTAAAACTTACAAAAAATCACAAATTATAACGTTATTATCGCATTTTATGAAGTATAAACAAATGAGGTGGGTAGGGTGGCAATTTTATTTTGTATGGAAGGTAAAAATCGATATTTTTTAAAAAATTAAAATATTTGCGAATTAATACGATTGTAATGTTTATTCTTCGATATGTTAAAGTGTAATATTTATTCTACAAAATGGTGCATATTTTTTTTGTATGATTAATTAAAAACATGTGTAATTTTTGAACTGTTTCTAGGCACACTTTATTTTTCCAAAATGTACACTTTTTTTGAGAAATACTCACATATAATCTGCCATGGGATACACATGTCAAAGATTTATACTAACAGACACAAATACTTCCTCTTACAGTCCTGCCAAAGTATAACATCACAACTGCCATTCTACAAATCATTCGACACTCCTCACACAACAACACTAAACCAGTCTTTAATTCTGACATACTATTACACCAGCGCAAAACACGATCACAAAATCAAATACATTTATCGTCATCTACTTACACGACCAAATTTGGAATTAACTCTTTACAATACATTGCACATAAACAATATAACGCATTACCTAATAATGTAAAACTTCCGGCAACGAACAAAAAAACATTGGCAAAAGCTCTTAAAAGCTATTTCCTTAGCAGTTTCATTAATGACTAACACAATCTTTCTCTGGAACTCCATAATAACATCTGCGTTTATTTATTTTAATGTATTTTATTTATTTTTCTCGTCCTTTCTAATGTTGTCTTTCCCGAAATGAGTTTTATAAACTCACTGGGAATAAAAGATTATTACTTTTTTATCATTTTGTAATGTATTATCTTGTAATAAATAAAATAAAAACAAATGAAACATGGACAAATAGCATTAATTTTATGGTTAGATTATTAAACACTACTAAAGAAATTTTCTCGTTTGCCCGAAGTAATGCCAAATCCGTTTACTGGACTATATATTACTCCTCAAAATGTTCAAACTTTACTTCGATCAAAAAACACTTATCTTCTTCGCCTTCTATTTGAATTCCAGAAGCCGAAGTGATAACAAATGGAAATAAATATATTTTTTAAATCCCTGCGATGTCAGGTATTCATCAGTGGACAAACGTTGGTACTCTTTTGTTCCTCATACTTATAGACGACATTCAGGACTGTGTAAAATATAGCAGAACTGTTTTTTTTATTTGCGCATGACCTCAAACTTCTAATCATCATAATCTCTTAGTGAAATTGCTTACAAATGCAATCTGACCTTGTTGCTATAGCAGAATGGCCATTAACCCCAGATTCATATCCATTCGTCCCACAGACCGCGCAAAACGTAAATTTTTTTCAAGTGTCTCGAGTGAAAGAGATAGAATGATGATCTCTCAAGTACCTTCCTAGATCGCTTTTTTTTTTTTTTTATTTTCTAGATTCTTATATTCCATGAAGTGGTGAATCATTTAAATTTACTGAATTTAAAGTTTATTTATTTATTTATTATTTTATTTACGCCCTAATGGGCTTTTACATGAAAATATACATTTACATTGATTACAATAATTGAACATAAGAAGATAAATGGAGTTAATTGTAAGAAAGCAACACATATAATAAAATTTTGTGCAAATTAGCAAAACACTAATAAGATGGATTCAATATAAAATATACCCAAGCATGAAATAGTAAGTAAAAGAAAGTTCAACATAAAAAGTAAGTAAGTGGGTGTGTTTAAACCCAGTATTAATTGTGAGTTTAACAAATCGATAAACCAATATAAATTAGAGTGTAACTTACTCGTGAGGTAAAGAACATTATAACAGAGATTTAAAAAAAAAAAAAAAAAAAAAAAATAAATAACAAAATAAGAGTTGCACCTGTAAAAAGCAAAAACTAATAGAATTTAGCAATATCGACATGAATAAGAAATAATAAGATCTGAGATGGAACATAGTGTTATGTATAAAAAGTAGTTAGTAGGTATATGCATACAATTATAAGTGTATAGTAGAGCAAATAAAAAACAAACAAATATGGATATAATTTACTTGATAGGTTTCGAATGGGAGAAGATGTAATAAAATTATTAAAGCTATAAAAGTTAATTATTAGCCGATAAAATCGAAATAAGTTGCCTTTTAAAGCTCACAAAATTGTCAAAACCAAACATATCTATAAGTTCACAGTATTTATTCGCAAGGTTGTGAATTCTAGGAATTGGTGAAAAAATAGAATAATTAGTGTTGAGGTTCTTGTTAAATTTAAAAGTATCTTTACTGCGAGTTTGCCTAGCAGGAACATTAATGCAAATAAGTTCCAACAAATTAGGGCTGTCAATTAAAGATTTAATAATTTTGAATAAAAATAGCAAATCAATTAACACTCTTCTATCAGATAATTTAAGAAGTTTAGTTTCAGCAAGCAAGTTATTGTAATTTATAAATTCGATTGGAATTTTCATTTTAAAATTAATGTACCGAAGGAATTTATTTTGTACCTTTTCTAATGATTGAGAATGGACCTTGTAGTACGGTGACCATACGGTGGAATTGTATTCTAATTTGCTTCGTACTAACGAGCAATACAGATGTTTTAATGTTGACATACTTTTAAAATTTGCTCCCATTCTCAAAATAAAACCTAGTATTCTCATCGCATCGCTTGTTATTTCATCGATGTGTTCGTTAAACTGTAGACTCTCGTGGAATATAACACCAAGATCACGAATCTGTGATACACGAAGAAGATTAGCACCATTCATAAAATAGGAAAAATTAAGTGGATTTTTGCCTTTGTAAAAACTGATAATCTGGCATTTACCTAAATTTAGTTGCAAATCATTGACAGAACACCACGCACATAGTTTATTAAGGTTCAACTGCAAAATTGCGCGATCGTCATCGTCTTTGATTATTCTGTATATCTTCAGATCGTCGGCAAATAACAGGACTTTAACATTAGTAAAAATATTAACAATATCATTGATAAACAAACAAAATAATATTGGGCCCAAGTGAGATCCCTGTGGTACTCCGCTCGAGGCAGCAAATGTATAAGAAGTAAACGAATCTATCTTGACTGCTAAGTACCTTCCTAATAGATAACTCTTAAACCATTCCAACATGCTCCCTCTTATTCCCAACAATTTTAGTTTACGTAATAATATTTTGTGGTTTACTTTATCAAATGCCTTACTGAAGTCAGTATATATGGAATCAGTTTGATGTGATGCATTAAGGGCATTAACAATATCATTCGTGTACAATATCAAATTGGTAAGAGTAGATCTACCTTTAATGAATCCATGTTGAAGGGGAGAGATGGTTCGATTGATTCGGGATATCAACTTATCTAGTACTAGGCTTTTAAGTTAATGTTCTTTATACAAATAGAACGGCGTCATATGCGCCTCACAATTTTTACCTCATATGGGTTTATTCAAATATTACCTGGCTTTTATAGACTTAGAGGCCTTGTATTTTCTCGGTAGGGAAAAAATTTGTTACCTAAAAACCCTACTAAAATTGCATGTATCATCATCCAGCATCAGCACCAGCGGCGACCTACAGCGGCCATATACTACATACGTGTCTGTTTGTGTTGTGTTGGGAATGGGGAGGAAATTTTGGCTGCGCCCTTTTGTTGGAGTCCTTCCGCATTTGCCGTTGGGAGTAAGGAAAATCGCAGAAAACCTTACCCAGGAAGGAGCGGCCGAACGTCAACTTGAAACGTTTGCGGCCTTCAGTAACATCGGTATATGATGTCCTGCATTTTTGAGATGTGTGTGTGTGTGTCTGTTTTTATGTTAATATATACTTATGGGAAGATAGAAAATAAACATACATATACATACAAATTATAAAATATTATATAAATATATAAATAGATATATAAACATTATATATTTGGGAAGAAGGTCGGGAGTTTAGGAAATACCTACTGCTCGCTATTCGTCCGCGTCTAGTTCTGGTATGTGCCATATGTGGTCATGGTCCATGAGGATGTGTTTTGGTAGTCTATGTGTGTATCTGAATGTCAAGTCGCTCGGAGCATTGTATTGTCCTATGTCTCGTATTAGTTGATTTTTACTAAGTGTGAGTGATTTGTAAAAGCGTTCAGTCAGTCTGTGTGTGAATTCGTATAGAGTTGGAATTTGTTCTCGTTCGTGTAATCTCTTCAAGTTTGTTCTGAGTCTCGTGTTGTATGTGATTTTAATGCAGAGATTTTGAAGTGTCTGTAGATTCTTGTGGTCTGAGTGTGAGATGCTGCTCCATACGGGAATCGCATACGAGAGTACTGGACGAATGAGCGAGTAGTAGACGAGGAGTTTGGTTTTGGGAAGTAGCGGACTCCGTCTATTGAAAATTGGCTTCATCATGCCGATCGCTTGTCGCGTGCGCGTGTGCATCTTCGCTTGGTGAGATTTCCAGTTGAGGCGGGAGTCCATGGTCAGGCCCAGATATGTCACTTCATCTTTCCATTCTATGCTGTGTCCTCCCATTTCGATGTTAAAGTCAGGTGTTCTGTTTACACGTTTTCTCGTGAACATGATGGCTTCAGTTTTCGCCTCGTTCAGTTTCAGGCGCCATTTTTTGTAGTATTCTACGAGCGCGTCGAGCGCCCTCTGTAGGTAAATAGCGGCCATATTCGCTTTCAGCGAGGAAACGTATAGTTTGACGTCATCTGCGTAGATAGACAGATTGCATCTCTCGTCTCGGGGGATGTCGAAGGTAAACAGAATGAAGAGAAATGGTCCAAGTAAACTTCCTTGCGGCACGCCTTTTGGAATCTCACGCATTGAAGATAGCACGTTCCTTATGAACACTCTGAACGATCTATTCTTTAGGTATTCCTGTATCAGTCTCGTTAGGTATATGGGCGTGTTAGTGCGGTGCAGTTTATGCACGAGCCCGTCTATCCATACGGTGTCGAATGCCTTCTCTAGGTCGATGAGCGCAGCGGCGGTGAAGCGATGTTCGTTAAATTTTCTTGCGATGTATTCCGCTACTCTGGTGAGTTGATGGGTCGTGGAGTGCCTCTTTCTGAAGCCGAACTGCTCGTCTGGCAACGTTTTGTTGTCGTCGTGGTGTGGTACAAGCCTGTTGAGTATAATTTGTTCAAATACCTTGCTCAGCGTAGATAATAGGCTAATCGGCCGGTAACTTGTCGGCTGCGTTCTATCTTTATTCGGCTTTGCGAAAGGCAGCACGGTCGCCGATTTCTAAATCTGGGGGAAATGCCCGGTCATGAGGCAGGCATTGAACAATTTTGTTGTGTAGATGATGGCTTTTTGAGGGAGATGTTTGAGTAAAATGTTGTGAATTTGATCGCTTCCCGGCGCCTTGTTTGTTCTCAATCGCCTGATTGTGACAGCAATCTCGCTTGGCGTAGCAAAGTGAATATCTTCAGCGTTTGTCTGCTCCGCTTCCCTCAAGTCTCGTAGAGAGTCAGCTACGATCCGGTCCGTAGCCGGGTCGGAAAGGCCGTCTGTAGCGGCGTAGGCTCTCTCGAATCCGTCGGCGAGTGTTTCAGCTTTTTCTTGTAGCGAAAGCGCCGTCCCGGGGCCGTTCAATTTCTGTAGCGGGGGGATTGTGAAGTCTTTATGTCGCAGCGCGCTTGCCATTTTCCATAGGGAATTATCCTTCGGCGTGAGTGATGCGACTTTTTTGTCCCAAAGTTCGCGCTTGAGTTCTGCGATTTCGGTCTTGATTTCCCTCTGCAGGCAGTTATACGCTGTCTTGAAATATTCGTCGCGTGTGCGGTGAAACATGCGTCGCAGGCGATTTTTCTCCTTGATGAGCGATAGAACGTACTCGGGAAGCTTGATCGTGTATGGGTGTATTTCTTTGAGAGGAATGTGTGTATCTTGTGCTGTTTGAAGAATCTCTGTGAGAGTGCTTGTAGCTGCGTCGATTTCTTGTGGCGTGCGCAGAGTTCCCGAAGTGAGATGAATTCGTTCGTTGACTTCTTTTTTGAATCCTTCCCAGTTCGCATCCTTGTAATTGCGCTGTTTTCTGGGGGTCCTTGAAGTTGTGCCGCCTATAGTAAAGCTCACGGGCAGGTGGTCCGAAGACAGTTCGTCTAATGTGCGCAGTGGAGATATTGTCTTAACATTTTTCTCGAGTACTATATCCAATGTACTCGGATATCTAGATAGTCGCGAGTAGTACGTAGGTCTGTCGGGCGCCATTATCGAATAGGTATTTGTCTGCATGTGTGTAAAGAGCGTATTTCCGTTCGCATTACCTCTGTAGTTATTCCAGTAGTTGTGTTTGGCGTTCAAATCGCCTCCCATCACAACAATTGGTCCCAGATTGAGCAATTTATTGAGATCTTCTCTCACTAGGTTACTATGGGTGCAGTATACGGAGATGATGGTATGCGCTCTACCCTCTATGGTGACTTCGATAATCGTGGCTTCAGCGTGCTTCAACTTCGGAGTAGGTATTCTTGTGGACGTCATAGATTGTCGAACGAATATTGCGGTTCCTCCGCCTGATCTTCCTTGTCGATCGTCACGATAAATCTCGAAACCTTGCACTCTCAGCGGTACGCTTGGATTCAAATGAGATTCTGATAGGAGAATAATGTCGGTGTGTAATTCGTTTGCCAAAGCGATCAGTTCGTCTGTCTTGTTGCGCACGCTAAATGCGTTCCATACGAGGACTTTCACCGTCTCGGTATTAGGCATCGAGGGTGTCTAGGAGCTCAATCAGGATGACGAGCTTGTCTGCTCTTGTTGCGCAGCGGGCGAGCTGTGATCGCATCCTCAGGAGGCCTTGGAGCAGGGCCATCAGGTCCAGGTTGTCATCTGAAGAGGTGGGCGCGCGCACGGGCTCCTGCTGTGGGCGTGGCTGTGGGGGCGGCGCGGTCTCGCGCTGCTCTTGGGCGGGGGCGGTGCCTCCGGCTACGTTGGCCCATGTGCGTCCATCCGTCCTCGGCTGAGGAGGTGGCCTGCTCGGGTTCTGTTCTGCCGGCGGGCGTTGGGCCCTTCTGGCAGGTCGCTGCTGTATTGAGGCGACGTACGCTACCCGCTTGGGGCAGCCTCTGTAGTTGGCGGGATGCGGGCCTGAGCAGTTGCAGCATGCGGCGGGCTCATCTCTTGTCTTCTTGGGGCATTCTGCCGAAGCATGCTCCAGTAAGCATTTTACGCACCTTGCTGTGTGCGAGCAGTTTCGGGACCCATGCCCGAAGTCTTGGCACCTGTAGCACTGGGTGCCGTGCTGTAAATGGTTGCTCCTGTGCTTCTGGAGTCGAATTCGGCAGTGGCACAGGTATTTGACGGCCGCGCGCAGCTGTCCCATGTTGACTTCCTTATTGAAGTGCGCTAAGTATATGGGATATTCTATTGAGGCGGTCATCTTGACCACCTTCACTGCTGGAAATCCCTGCGATTCCAGGTCTGCCTTGATATCTTCCACTTCTACGAGCGGCAGGCCCTTGATGACGGCCTTTTTCATCTTTTCTGCTTCGGCCGTGAATGTATGGAAGCCGCGAGCCTCCGCTCGCAGCCCGTTGGTAAGGGCGCGGTGGTCCTCCATCGTGCGCACGAAAATGTTAGCCGTGCCGCCCCTGTTGTATCTGAAAGTGAAAGGCTTACCAGCTCCCAGATGTCCTTGCACCGCAGCTGTGATCTGCGCGTGCGTCATGTTCCCCAGGGTCATCACAACCGGGGGAACGCGGTCTCTCCTGCCGGTACCTGCGGGAGAGAAATTATTATTAGTATTGGCACGCTTTATACGCGGCGCGCCGGCGCCTTCGCTTACCTCGGGCAACTCATCAAATCGGTTGCCACACTGGAGCGGTTGTGGTCCCCGTGGGGACATGGGCCTCTTCACGGGGTTGGACGGCCTCGTCCAGCCTCCATCCTGGGGGGCAGCCGTCTCCATCGGCTGCTGCGGTCTGGGGGGCGCCACGTAGGCCGACGCTGGGCCTATCGGGGGGCGCGTGGGGGCAGGACTGGGTCCTGCTGCCCAGGAGGGGCCTGCTACGGGCTCCGTCATCTCGGTGGCGTCGGGCGTCGTGGGAGCCGTGGTGGTGGATGGTCTCCGGGTCCTTGGGTCCTCGGGGCGGGGCTGTGGTGCGGGGACCGTATAGCGCACGGTCCCGGTCTTCTTACGCAGCGCGATTTGATGAGCGCCGGGCGGTACCACGACCGGGGAGTCCTCGTGGTCTTCAGGTAGCATCCTCGTCGGGAACATCTTGACATGCGGAAGTCTGTGTCTCCTCTTAAAAAGAGAGCACGTCTCGGGTGCTTGCGGGCGGTTTGTAGGGGCCAGCGTGGATTTTTATGTTGAGTAATACTTTGCGTGAAAAGTGTTGCCTTGAGAAAGGCAGTTGGGGGGCGCGAGCGCCTGCTCAGTGGGCCGGCGGGATTCCTCCGGCCGGCAAAAGTAGCGGGGCCTGGCTGAGTACACAAGCCAGACAAAAACGCTTGTGTGGTTGTGTCACAAACCACAAAAACGATCTCTCAATCTCTATCCATCTATCATCCTCATCCTCTATCCTCCTAGATCGCTTGTTCATTAGTAACGCGGGTTCGCTTGCCTCGCAGTGAAGGCTTGTGGACAAGTTATAGACCTTTGAACGTCTGAGAGACGAATGTTAATGAATAGTGCAACTTTTGACGAGACTGCAAGTTATTTTGAAAACATTCTTTTTGATGAGTTCTGGTTATACAGAGTAAAAGTAAGTATATGATATTATTCTATATGAGTTATTATTTATAGTTACATCTTATTTTATCGTTCAAAATGTATTATTATGTGTATTTTACATCAAATCTTTTTATTTTATTTTAGAATGGATGATCGGCAAATTGATGACTATTTGAATCGTTTATCTGATTCTGGTGATGATGATTTTACCAGTCAGCAAAAGGATGTAGAAATCAGTGATTTCAAAGATCATGTGGAATTAGATAAAATCGTCCCGACAGATTCCGACAGTGATAACGACATGGTTACGTAAAAGACACGGAATGCCAACTTTGAAGAGATGCCTAAAAAGGAAAATCGCAGAAGTTTTAGATGAAATGCCTACCATTGCCACATCTGGTCTAAGTGGTACTCAAAAAAAGGTTTGTGGTTATTTTGATTATAAAAAACGGCATATGACAAGGTTCCAATGCAAGCAATGCAAAAAGTATATGTGCATGGACCATCGCGGCCTCATGTGTGTGGAATGTACCGATGAAATTTAATTTTAACTCGTTTATTATTTTTTTTGTTACCTTATTAAACATATTAAAGAGTGCCATACTTAATTTATTTATTTTATTTACAAGTAGGTACCCCAAAACTCGTCACTTAAATTTAGTCGTCTGTGAGATGAATGTTTATGAATAATGTTCCTCATACATAAGGTTATGAATCTAGGGTTAAAATATACAAGTTAGAATTTAATATTTAACGACATTTACGACTCACTCCAGCCCGCTAGAAACTCCTGGGGTTTGCCAACAGAATATGTATACAGTTTAATGACCCAGATGCAAAGATTGATGGCGTGTGGACGCCGCACCAAACTAAATATATAAATATGTTCACGTTCACAGGTTCTTCTAGATTCGGACGCATAGAACTTATCCAAGGTCCATGCACCATATAGACTAGTTTTAATATAATTCATAACTCTACTGATAGCCCATTCCATATGTGCCTGAAAACTTCAGGCGTAGTCGTCGCCACGACATGTTCAAGATACCACACGGCAAAACAGATGTTCTGTCAAACAATGAATGGTGCTGTTGAATGCTATTTCTGAAACAGTGAACAAAGATTTAACTCCTCTGAAAAATAGATTTAAGACTTTTTTCTACACTTTATAAAAATAAATAAAATTAATTGAAAAATTTGATTAAGCATAACAATTAAGTAAACATACTGTCATAAAACATTGAAATTTATTTAAAAGCTGTGGTAAATTGTCGTAATACATAAAAAAAAATAATTATTAAACACTCAACACAGAGGCTCCGAGAAAAGTAATTTTCCTCATGGCCTATGTCATTTGTTGGTGATGCTATAATAAGCATTTTTCAAGAAGAGGATGGAGTCTGTCTATGTGTCGTGCGTCTCGTCAGATTATTTCCAATACATTCTTTCATCTCAAATTGTGGCATAATATTTTGAATAAATATTTTATTTCATCCTTTTCCTTTTAAAATGTTTTTTTTTTCTCTTTCTTTCTTCTCTCCCATTTAAAATAATAGTTCATTTTACTTTTCTCGCAATTAAATATCAATGTATTTCGTGGTCACCCTTCATGTTTACTACATACATACTGTAATAAATTGCCTGGAATTAGATTAATAGGTACCATGTAGAAACCCAATTCGTAGAAACGTAATACAATATTGTTACATTAGCGTTAATTATTTTTTATTTTGTCAAATAATTAACCTCAATACAGGCTTGTCCCTGTGAGGTTAAAAATTATACAATGTAAAGAAATAATAAATATATATACTACACAAAAACCAGTTTGGATTTATAAAATCTCTCAGCACACAAGATGCTATTTTTTTTTTTTTTTTTTTTATTGTTTAACTTATAACATTGTTACATTGTACGTAAAATAAGTTAAAAATAAGTAATAGTGTAAAACATATGTTGTTGAATTTCTACTCCAATGAAGAGTGCTAGCTCTTGAGCTTGGCGTAGGAGTTATTTGACAATTATTTCATGTTTATATCAGTAATTAACATTATTACAGTACAATAAATATAAACTTAAAAGAGGATTGTGACGTTAATTTTGGTTGAAACATGAATTGAAGTTATAACATTTGATAGGTGATATTAATTTTTTTTAAAGATAAATTTGACCTTCTTTTTGAATAAAATAAAATCTGGTATTTTTTTCACTTCTTCGGGAAGACTATTAAAATATATTATGCCTTTGTAAATGTAGTTATTGTGCATTTGTTGTGTTGAAAATAGAGGAATTTGGATGTTAAAATTATGCCTTAAGGATGAGTTAAATTTAAGTTTTTTTACTACAGTTTCTTTATATATTTGTAATATTGCATCTTTTTTATAGAGGTCTTCAATTTTTGGTACTTCGAAAATTTTGAACAATGATGCTGAAGAGAAAGTTGGTTTTTTTTTCAAAATTACTTTGATAATTAGTTTTTGTACCACTTTAACAGAGCTTAAAAATTTTTCATATGCACCTCCCCACCCAATGATTCCATACTGAAGTAATGATTGGACTAGTGCGTAATAGACTTTTTTCAGGTTGTTTATCTTGAGAACATTTCTTAATCTAATGAATATATAGATACATTTTCTAATGCGTTTAACAAGTTCACATATGTGTCTGTTCCATTTCATATGTTGGTCTACAATTACACCGAGGTATTTTATTTCAGTTGTTTGGTTTAGTATGGTACATGATTCATTACAAACATCTTTGTTACATTTTTTGTTGTGTATTATTATATGAATGTTGGGGTTAGTTTTGAATTTATTTATTGTGAATGGTATATAAACTGTTTTTTTTGCGTTAATTGTAAGTAGATTTGTATCGAACCAGTTTTTTAGGATTTGGATGTCATTATTTGCATTTTCATTTACAATTTTCCAGTCATTACCCTTAATTATGATAATTGTATCATCTGCGTAAGATATAACTGTTCCACTGAGGTTTTGTTTGAAAATATCGTTTACGTACATGATAAAAAGTAAAGGACCCAAAACAGTACCTTGTGGTATCCCAAAATCACTTGTGAGTGGTAGACTAGATGCGTGATTAATTTTTACAACTTGTGTTCTTTGGTGAAGATAACTTTTTAGCCAACTTAATGCTGTGTCATTAAAACCTACGATCTTTAATTTTTGTATTAGTTTGACATGAGATATGCTGTCGAAGGCTTTTTGGAGATCAACAAAAATACCAACACATTTTAATGATTTGTCTAAAGCGTCTTGTATGGTACTAGATAATTTAGCAATGGCGTCTTTTGTGCTTTTGTTTTCCATGAATCCAAACTGATTTTCGTGAATTATATTATTAATCTTTATGAACTGAGTTATTCTTTTTTTGGCAATTTTTTCAAATATTTTTGCAATGTTTGATAGTAAAGAAATAGGGCGGTAATTGGTTGGTTCTTCCGGATTGCCGGTTTTAAATATTGGTATAATTACAGATTGTTTGTACATGGATGGAAAAACTCCGCTTTGAAAACTTGTATTGATTATATGAGTTAATGGTTTTGATACTTGTGATTTTATACATTTCAGTGTTTGTATTGTGACCCCATCAAAACCAGGGGCAGAACCTCCTTTCATACCTGTAATAATTTGTTCAATTTCTTCTGGTGTTGTTGGTTGAAATAATTCAAATTTATGCTCATTATTTACTGTAGTATTTGGGTCATTTGGGGTAAGGCCTTGTTGGATTTTTTTAGCGAGGTTTTTTCCTACATTAGCAAAAAAATTGTTAAATACATTTGCGGCTTCTAGAGGTTTATCTTTAGCTATTGCTAACGTAACTTCATACATTTACGAATCTTTAGATAAACGTAAAAAATGTGCAGGTATATTTATTGATCTAAGGAAAGCCTTTGATAGCATATCGCATAAGATTCTACTAAAAAAATGAATAATATAGGCGTAAAAGACAACGCGATTAAATGGATTTCAAACTACCTAAAAAATCGACCACAAGTCGTAAAAATAAATATTAATAGCGATAAAGAACATTCTGACTTTGGAATCCCGCAAGGTACAGTGCTTGGACCAATTCTTTTCACCATATATGTTAACGACATTTTCTTTCAACCACTACATGGCCAAATTACTTCGTATGCCGACGACACAGTTCTAATAATAAGCGAAAAAACTTGGGAAAACGTAATACTTAAAGCCACTGAAGACATAAATACTCTTAAGAATTTCTTCGACATTAATTTGCTATCACTAAATAGCGATAAAACATATGTAATTCCATATGCAATACACACAAAAGACATCCCTAAAAATTTTAACATTATCATTCATGACAATTCCAAAATACATAATAAAAATTACTGTCTCCAAAACTGCACAATACTAAAAAACACAAACCCAATCAAATATCTAGGAGTAATTATCGATAAAAATTTGAATTGGAAGGAACAAATATGTCATATTGTAAAAAAAATCAGAAAACTGATATATGTATTTTTAAGAATCAGAATTTTTTTGTCTTTAAAAAACCTATATTTAATATATTATGCCTTGGTCCAATCAACGCTACAATATGGTATCATTAGTTGAGGATCCACATACAAAACTAACCTTACTCCAATAGAAGTGGTACAAAGGTTAATAATTAAAATAATATTACGAAAACCTTCCGATTACCCAACGGATCGATTATTCGAAGAATTTCAAGTGCCTTCATTTAAAGATCTTTATATTAAAAATGCACTAATTCAAATCATAAAAGAAAAAGACAAGTATCAATTTCTAACTGAAAACCGTACTAGACTTAAATATATTTTTCCATGCCCAAAATTGAACACTTCCTTTGCACAAAATTATTACACTTACCGGGCAAGAATTTTTTTCAATCGACTACCTGAAGAAATTAGAAACATTAATGATAACATCAAAATAATATACACTGTAAAAAAATATTTTAAAGACAAACTCACAAAAAATAAAAATGTTTCCAATTGAATTAATCTTAAGAATAACTCACTTCATGAAAAATAACTCACTTCATTTAAATAAGTTTAAAATCATTTTATTTTTAATTACATACTTATTGCAATAAAACAATGTACACTCCTCTTCCAGCCACAAGCTAATGCTTCTATGGAAGAGGGGTCCTGAAATATTTTATCTTATGTTATAACAAATAAACAAAAATGTACTTATATAATAAATGTAATAAATAATAAATAATAAAAAAAAAATAATAAAAAAATATGCATTTGGATTCTGTACCTACTTGACTGAAATTGTAAAACTATAGCCTATGAATTCAGTATTGTCTATGAATGACCAGTGCAACCGAGATGCTGACATTCTCTCGTCGCCTGTCAATCCTAATATATTTAAATTAATCATATCTTGTGATAGTTGTGATAGTTATTGGTTAGTTTTAATGCTGATATTTTTTTCCTGAGTGTTTTTGTTGATTTCTTTCCCACACGAACACAGGTTCGGTTCGCAAGTGAATCCCCGAAATATTAAGCCTTTCACACCATTCGACTTGCAGAAACTGACATCTCTGGTCAGATGTCGTATGTTGTCGGGCCACCGAAATAATAACAAATTAGTAGGCACTTCGAAAGGTCGGGTTCTGCGAATCGAATCGTGTGGAGGGACTTTAACGCAATCCAGATAACCTACCTACGCCAATCGGTACACCTGAGTTTAAAACTCATATGACGTTTTGTTGAAGAAACCCTTAAACTTTCAATTTAACGTCTTTCCTTTTCAACACCTAAGAGTTCCGTTCCGTTTTAAAATACGTTCTGTTTTAGGTATATTATTTGGGCTTGAACCATTAACCTACCATAACATGGATCTACCAAATCCAGACACCATCAAGACGGAACCAAGGGCCCAGGATGAAGTTGAAGATGAAATACCGTATACGGATATGCATTTCGACCCCCAAGATGTAAAGAAGGAATGTTTGCAGTATGCGGAGACTACTCGGAGAGTCAGTAAGTTGCGTTGCACGTTATGTAAGAATGCAGGATGTTAAAGTCTGTTGTTCAGAATCCATGTCCGTTTACAAATATTGCTCAGAAAGGATATATGCTTGTTCACAGCGTCCTATCTTGTCGTACCTACATGAGTTACTTTGATATTTACCTTAAATGTATCTTTACACAAAACTGCCAACAATCGTAATGGTTCTTTTCTCTTTGAGACATTATTGTTCCTGAATTCGACATCTGGAGTCCTTCATATTTCTTAAATGAACTTAAAGTCTCTTATACAAGTTCCCGATTTGACACGGTTCGTGTTTACAATCTGTAGATAGTCCTACAAAGCTGTCACATGACAACAGCTTGTCTGAAGGATAAGCCAATTATTATACCGTTATATTTAATATCCTTTAGATATCTATTTCTATTTACATTTGTTTTTAATGATAAATGCCTGCATCCGGATAAATGTTTGTTTTAGATAGGTACAGATATTTAAAAATACGTGGATTGTTCATTTACTATCCACAGCTTTGTAATTTTAACGACGTGCTCGTTTTCCTCCAATTTATCATATCCACGGCATCATGTATTCAAACATTTGGCCTTCATATCTTTTTTGCTATTCGTGGAATTTTTAGACATCTTTTTAATTAATCTTGTACTGTGTCTATCTCAACATTTATTATTACAGTATATATTTACTCCTGTTAAGTGGTTTCAAATGACTTGATCGTTTGTTTGTTACGGTGCAATGGATTAAAAGAAGTGAATCAAAGAACCCATATGTATTTTCGAGGTTTAATTGAAACAGTTATAAACTATGTTTAGTTTTCGAGTAGTTTATGACATTTATGTTCATTTATTCATCGGTAAAACCTTATTAATCTAAATATTTATCTATACAATTTTTTCTAAAAAAAGTTTAAATCCGGGTAGTCTGGAATTTTAGATTATAACGATTTACTAGTTTAATCTCCGTTTTTTTTAAAAAAAAAAAGGTCGTACAATTAAAGTGATTTGTTTTGGTGATATTATGCCGTATTGAGCTACCTCCTTTTTGAGCCTACATTTCGGACAGCATTGCAGTGTCCATCATCAGGGCAGCTGTGTAATCTAAGGTTGTGGTGAAGTGTGTTCCTATAAATGAATATGTGATACCGTGTCGCCAGCTTCAACCTTCTAAGAGCTGATATAAACATATAATTTAAAACGGTTTTTGGGTTTAGTTTTGGCGTAGCCGTCAATTACCGGATACCAGGAACTACTGAGCTTAGCTCCATCATCTCTTTTAATATTTACGGATTTTTTATGAATTTTATGGATTAAATCTATAATACTTTATGGATTTTTCGAAAGTCATAAAAATCCCGATAATATTAATGTAAACGATGGTACTAAGCTCAGTTTAAATGGTGGTGTTAATAAAGTTTTCAATTACAAGGTTAAGTAGTTAGACAAGTTTTTTTTAAATTTGATCCACGCCTTGCGTCGAAATTTTCACACCTCCGATTATAAATCCAATTTGATTGAATGTAGTTAAAGTTCATACAGCTATGCAAGTGCTCTGACGTCGCATTCGTCTAGTAAGGCAATATCATACCTACATATTGTTGTTTTATTTTTGCAGGTAGCGTTCATGTCGACACTGTTTCCATCAAGGCGGAACCGGAACGAAAAGAATGTGCAGTGGAAATTCCTTATATGGAGATTGAGATACACCTCCCGGATATTAAAAAGGAATGCTTAGATCGCTCTGAAAGAATCATCCATACAACAGGTAAAACCGATTTTTCTGTTAAAATTAAGACTTCGTGGTCTCTAATTTCAACAATATCTAATTTAACTGTGCTTACACTTCTCAAGTTTCTATTTGTTAGTTTTCAAAACTTTTTTTCAGGTCTGAAAAATCATCCAATGTTAAAACGATTTTCTTGTACCTGGTGTAACTACTCATTTAGCCGAAAGTCGCAGTTAGAACTTCACTTACGCACCCATACTGCAGAAAAACCCTTTTCTTGTTCTGAATGCAGCTATTCGTGTTCTCAAATGGGATATTTGAAGAATCACATGGTGACTCACAGTAGAGATAAAACTATATCTTGTTCCGAATGCAATTATTCATGTTCTCAAAGGCGATATTTGGCGAGACACATGCTGACACATAGTGGGGAAAAATCCTTTTCATGTTCCGAGTGCAGCTATTCATGTTATCAAAAAGGCGATTTGAAGAAACACATGATTTGTCACAGCGTAGAAAAACCTTTTTCATGTCTCGACTGCAGCTATTCGTGTTCTCAAATTAGATATTTGAAGCAACACATGAGGACTCACAGTAGAGAAAAACCTTTTTCTTGTTCCGAATGCAACTATTCATGTATTCAAAGGCGATATTTGGCGAGACACATACTGACTCATATTGGAGAAAAACCCTTTTCATGTTCCGAGTGTAGCTATTCATGTTATCGAAAGGGCGATTTGAAGAAACACATCATGTGTCACGGTGGAGAAAAACCCTTTTCTTGTACCGACTGCAATTATTCATGTTTTCAAAGGGGATATTTGACACTACACATGCTGACTCATAGTGGAAATAAACCTTTTTCATGTTCTGACTGTAACTTTTCATGTTCTCAAAAGGGAAATTTGCATAGACACATGCTTACTCACAGTAGAGAAAAAACTTTTTCATGTTCTGACTGCACCTATTCCTGTTCTCAAAGGGTAGATTTAAAGCAACACATGCCGATTCACACTGGAAAAAAACCTTTCTCATGTTCCCACTGCAAATTTTTATGTCCTCTAAAAGGAGATTTGACGAGACACATGCTGACTCACACTGGAGAAAAACCGTTTTCATGTTCCGTCTGCAGTTTTTCATGTTCTCAAAAGGGAAATTTGACGAGGCACATGCTTACTCACAGTGGAGAATAATTTTAATCTTTGACGACTTTTAACATTTATTGTTCTCAAAATGGACTTTGAAGAAACACACGCATAATGCTAGTTGAGAGAAATCTATTTGTCCTTCTGAGCTACTTTATTAATATTCTTATAAGAAACATTTTAAGTGACGTGCTGGTTCACGGTAAATAAAACCCTTTTTCATTTTCCGAGTACAATTATTCACGTTGTCAAAGAGAAAAATTTAGAAAACACGTTATACGGAGTGAATTTTTTTTTTAATGCAGAAACAAACAGCACATAATTACATAAAGGACAATAGTATATTCTTAATTCTTAAAGTACTGCTAAATAATATATTCAAAAAGAACTCATTATTACAAACTCATAAAGATCATTTCAATCCTCCAATAACATTTCCAAAAATAAGTCACCGATCATCCATAAATTTAAAATGAGCGCTTCTCAACCCCATTATACTTATCAAGGTATAAATGTTTTTAATGCACTCCCATATAAAATCAAACCTGAAAAAAAATATAAATCCTTTTAATTACAAATAAAACAACTTCTTGATCAACCATATAATAATTATAAGTTTTAATTTGATTTTTTACGTATGTTCCGTCACGCCGATTGCTTTTGACAGGCCGTTTGCTAACCAATAGTATGGTTAGAATTTGAACTTTGCAGTTTGAATTCACACATGTCAGCTTTAACCACGGAGGGCCGTGAGCCACACAATCACACAAAAACGTTCGTCCTGTAAAAACCAATATGTACACGATCGCAGGTTATTTGTCGGAATAATCCCTGAATAAGTTTTTCATCGCAATCCAATTTAAAATGACGAGTGCTACCGCACTACGATCACCGTTCCAGTGCTGACAGATGATTCTCGAAATGCAGATTTCATTCGCCACCACCTGTAAGTTGACTGTGAATTAACCTTACGAATTGTGTTTTCTCATTCGCCTGTCATAAGCCACAGGCTTTACCCGTGCTTTAACTGTGTCGAATAGCCCTTTGAAGTAGGGGCAACCCTTGTTCGTTCCTCGAACAACATATCATCTGATTACAGGTACATATTTGTAGTAATTTTTCAAATTCAAATTTTAATGGTACATACTCGGTATATAACTAACTATTTAATTCCATAAAATTAATTAACAAAAAATAACTATTTTTTTCTTTTACCATATCCTCTTAAAATATTATACCAACATTCGAGCCACCAATGTTTTATTGTCGCAATTTATAATGTACCTTCGCTTTCAATATTATCAGCTCTGTTTACTCAAAATGAATAAAATAACTCCATCGACGTATACCACTTACTACCTTCTTATTAATCGAAATGTAATAATATTATTTTTATTCTTAAATTAATGTTCAATTTATTTATTATTATTTATTAACGCCCTATCGGGCTTTTACATAGTAAGTTGACAGTATATGTATTTAAGTGTAACATGTACATGGATAAAATAGCTAAATATAATTTACTCTTAAGGTATTTAGAAAATAATATGGTTTAGTAAATCAAAGTATGAAAACAAGATCTTTTTTTAAAGCTAATAAATATTACAAGTTAATAACTAGCAAAAAGGTCTAAAATTAGTTGCCTTTTGAAACTCTCAAAGTTATTAACACCAAATATGTCGATAAGTTTACAATATTTGTTTGCGCAGTGATGAATTCTTGGAATTGGTGAGTACAAAGAGTAGTTAGTATTGAGGTTATTGTTACATTTAAAAGTGTCTATGCTTCTAATTTCAATAAATATATTCTTATATTTATTTACATTTACTATGTATCTAATTTAGTTACATCTATTGTAGTCTATTTTCAATATCTATACTTTTGTTATCATGCTTTGAACATTTTTTTTTATTTCTTACTTTATAGATTAAAACTTTCTTTCTTTTCTTTACCCAATTTAATATATTGTAATGGCACTACTCCCCAAATGAAACACGAGAAACGTTTTTCTCTATTGAATTGGGTAGTTACGTTAAAAAGAAAACATTTTTTTTGTAATTAGTTTTTTTTTGTTTTTTCATATTTATGTTTTTATATAAAATACATATATTCTTAAATAAAAAATAAAAATAGTTAGAAAGTTATACAAGTAATAATTGGTACCGTATATAAATATGTTGTATACTATTCATTTTACTTAAGTTAATTAAGTTAGTGTATTAGGGATGGAGAGAGGTGTTTGTGAGTGTTTGTGTGTGTATACGTGTGCATGTATATCTGTGGATGTGTATATTATGTGTGCGAATTCAGTGTGCTACAAAAGTTTTTCTTAAATAGAGGGAGATAATCAAAAAATATATCGGTATTTATTTTATTTCAAATCACATTTACAGTTCCACATAACCAATAATAAATATACATTTCAATTTATTTTATTAAGTAATAATCGCGTTTTTGAACTGTTGTATATTTAATTGGAAAATATGTATATCAGGGGACAAGTAATTTAGTAACAGAATCATTTTTCCGAGCGGTATTACTAATGGTAAGTTAGTTCTGCATTTTGGAACGACAAAGTTTCAGTGCCAGCGCGCTCTTGTGTAATTGTCTGGGACATAAAACTCAATTTTTTCTTTTATATCGGGAATACAGATTTTACCATTTAGAAGTTTATATGCTGTTGTCAGCAAAGCAGATTTCAGAACCACTTTCCAAAATGCTACGTACTAAACTATAGTATAGCACACGAATCGCGGCCGAGCTGCAAAAATGTCTGGAGTTGTTTAGCACAAATCCTAGCATTCTTAAAGCTTTGTTGCTTATCGTTTCTATGTGGACGTGAAATGTTAGCTGCGTATCAAATGCGATTCCCAAATCTCTCGAAATAACAATGTGCTGAAGAGATGAATAAGACATTTTGTAGTTATAGTAAATCGTTTTGTTTGCCTTGGTGTAGCACATAATGGAGCATTTCTTAATATTAAATCCTAATTTATTGATATGACTCCATTCGACGATAGAATTTATATCACTTTGTAGCTGCAAGCAAAATTTCCAAAGATTTTATTAAAAGTAATAGTTTCATGTCATCCGCGAATAAGAGAAAATTTTATGCAATGGTAAATGTCGTTGATAAACAGCGAGAAAAGAAAGCGTCCAAGATTCGACCCCTGTGGAACTCCAGAGTTTGTGATGAAGTTTGAAGAGTGGAAAATACCATAAGTTACATATTGTTGTCTATTTGAGATATAACTTTTTTTATATTAACTCCACACATGACATAGGCCCTGAAGAAAATAATTTCCCTCAGGGCCTATGTCATCTTTGGGGATGCTGTGTGGAGGGTCTTTTTGTGAAGATGAAGGAGTGAACATGGGTCTTGAAGAGTCCGATGTTTTAGGAGGGAGGAAACACAGAGGCCGGCAGTTCGTTCCACAGCCGAGCTGTTGAACTTAAGAACGAATCGTAGAAGCGACCCCTTCTCATGTGACAAATGTCAACCGTGTACAAATGTTGGGCGTGCGTTTGGCGTGTATCTCGACTACGCACCGGTGCCGAAGGGATCAATGACGCGAGTTCCTCAGAGCATCTTCCATTGTAATACCGATAGAACATGGACAGCATACCTACCTGACGCCTGTGCTCTAAAGATTGCAGTCCGTTTGTTAAGATCGGAGAATCTATCAAACGGACCGCCCGTTTATGCACAGAGTCAAGGGTTTTTTTTAGGTATTTTGGGGCTCCGGACCAGAGATGGCTGTCAAATTCGACAGTAGGGCGCACTTGCGATTTGTACAGGGTCAGCAGTTGTGTACTATTAAAGTATCTGCGGGCCCTGTACAGTACGCCCAGCTTCTGAGAGGCCAACTTTACTCTGGCTTCCATGGAGCCCCCGTACCTGAGCTGGTCACTTATAGTTACACCAAGAATATCAACGGAAGGCCTGTTCGGAAGATTGCTTCCGTTGAAGGAGACTAGATTATCATTTAAATCCCCTTTAGACGTAATCAGACAGGATCGGGTCTTTGAAACATTAAATTCGACGAGATTATTTTTACCACAGGAGGAAATACTCTCGAGATAACCGTCTATTCTCTGCTTCAAAGCCCTACGAGCTGTTGGAGTTTGTGTGCCCTTTTGGGGCTTGTCAAACAAACAAAAAGACATAGAAGTTGCGCTGCAAATCCAAATTTGTCGAGTTTATTTAGGAGAATAAGCGGATCTACTGAATCAAAGGCTTTTGCGAAGTCGTTGTATGATACATCTACTTGATTGTTACTATCAAAAGTTTCAGATAAATATGTATTCCGAAAAAAACCATTAGATTAGACACAGTACACCTGCCAGACCTAAAACCATGTAGCTGGTCAATTATAAAGGGTTCAACAGTTATAAATTATTAGTTCAAACAACTTGGCTGGAGAGGATAGGATCGCCACTGGTCTGTAATTAGAGACTGAAGCCTTATCAGCAGTTTTATATAACTGTGTAACTTTAGAGATTTTCCACAGGTCTAGGAATATTCCGGATTTAAGTGAGAGATTATAAATATACGCGAGAGTTGTTAATAAGGGCTCAAAGCATCCCTTTAACACGAATGACGGAATAAGATCCGGTCAAAAAGAAGTTTGTGATGTCAGTGTTTGTGATATTTTGAATTTCAACATTCTGTGCTATTATTGGGGTATTTTTTCCAGTTATAAAAGATTTCAAGTCCGCAGCTTCCTTACTATAAGTTGATTTAAAATAGTCTGCAAATGCTTCTGGAATATCTGCTCCTGAAAAAAACTGATTATTCCAAGTAACATGGTCAACAAACCCGCCTTCACTTCTTCTGGACGAGATATACTTCCAGAAAGATTTGGGATCGTATTTGATATTTTTTTCAATAGAATTAATATATTGCACATGTGCTTATCGAATAATACGTTCTATTTTTGTTCTAAGTAGACAAAACATTTCCCGTTCACTCACCATTCCAGTTTTCTTCCATTGTTTGTAATGTTTGAATTTAAGTTTTATGTCGCTAACAACCTCACCGGAAAACTATTTAGGATATGTTCTACCATTCCTGGGATTGCGCTTATTATTGAAGCACATATCAAAATATTTATAATTTATGGAATAGAAAAAAATTATCGCTAAATTAACATCATTTACGTCCTTCAAAGGTTGCCAGTCATGAGATTGTAAATGGCAATAAAGTGCTTTAAAATCTCCATGTTCGAAGTTCCATCCACGCCTGACACCATTATCTGATATTAATAATACGCTTGCGTCTGGACAATTTAGGCCCTGTGATTGGTCAAATTCAAATTGTGTTTAAATAAGACATTAAAAATTAAGACACGATTTCATACTTAAATAGAATCGCCACATGTAATACGATATTTCTTCAAAAATATCGTTTCTGCTCATACAATTTTTGGATAATATCGAAGAAAATATGTCTCAGAAAGTTCATAATCCATTGGATTAATTACATTACAGTGAAAATTATCCACAATTACGTGATTACGTTTGACGTTTGACGAAAAAAGCACGCGTTAATTCAATATGGCCGATACCCGATACGCACCGCAGCAATAGGTGGCCGACAGAACGCACCTCTGGCGGTGTAATAACGAACCAAATGACTGGCGCGTATATTTAAATATGCAAAATTACTTAAACATCAAGCGTGTGACATTGCTACGCGAAGATTGTGCGAGGAAATGACACGCTATTGATGTATGACAAATCAACACGTCCGCAGTTGTATTTTGATTTAGACCATCATAGACGACCGCAAAGCTGTGTGTGTGCCAGCCGCCAGCCAGTCGGACGCGGACCATCGTTAGATGTGGCCCCTGAAGACAAGACTGATGACAAGACGACAATTATTCACAATAATGAAGAACTCTGGACACGTACACATTACAGATCAAATAAATTCGCTGCAAAAGGAAATGGAGTTGAGGACAAGATGCATCGGTGATCCCAGAAAACATATTTCTAGAAGGATAAATCACTATTCACGATGGGTAGCAGCGCACCGGATTGAAGTAAGATTCCTGGAGAAAAATAAAACATTGCTGGATTCATCAATTTATTTTCCTAATCTTACACTAAAACGCGGTGGTCCCGGTCGCCCGAAAATTACCTTTGATCAGAGTACAAAACGAATGAAACGACAAAAGACTCTGGATTTGAGAAAGTCTACTCCTCTAACTGAATTAGGTTATGCCACACATATGGAACTTAGAACTACAGGACAGGCAGAGGCGTCTATAGCTTTCACTGATATTTTATCGGATTCATCAAGTCCCAGTAAAAGTAGATTATAGAAAGTCTCTTGAAACAGTTACTATGTCAGGAGAGGATGCTGTAGCACTCGTAGTGGAAGCGGGATACCAATACAATGTAATAAGATCAAATGCTCCAAAACTATACCCGTCTTATAAAATTGTACAGGCCGATTAAAAGGAATGTTACCCAGTGACTGCAAAAATCAATGTTAGTGATACTTTTGTTCATGATGATTTGCAGACAATACTCAATCTTACCATTAAGCGTTTGGTCTTCGCTCAGGGCGATGTAATACGTACACTCAATTCTAAGGAATTATAAAATATGTTTTCAATTTGTTGTTTTTGCTATCAGATCCTCTGTGAGCAAAAGGAAGCAGCCAAAAAAAAGTTGACCACACTACCCATAGAAGCGGTAGAACTGCTAATGGCTCCATCATTACAGCCGACAGGTGAAAATTATTCAAGTACTCAGGATGATGATGATGATTGTGACGATTACGATTATTATTATGAACGTGATGATGGTAGTGTTGATGATGGTGATGATGATAGTGATTTTGACTCAAACAAGTCGGATAAAGAGAATTGATTTTTTTTGTTATTTATTTATTTAAATCGTGAATATAAAATTGGTACATAATAAAGCTAAAATATATTATGTATTTTAAATTTTTGTTTTTTTATAACCTTCCTTTCCACATTCAAATTTTCTCCTAAAAACGTCCCTGTGAATAAAGGGCGTTTTTCATCACTCTTGCCCCAGTGTGCGTCGTTAGATGTGGACCCCTCGCACGTTTCTTTAGCATATGCCGATGGTTTTTCATGTTTTCAGCAATTAAATTACAATAATTATCACTTTTTATATAAAATATAATAAACATAATCGATTAGCTATGAATATTCATATTTTTCCGATATTAAATCGCTTATTTTGAAATGTGTATTGACTACACATCTCAAAATTAACAGTAAGGGAAAGGTTAAATATTCTAAACACAATAATATTATTTATTCTTGGAAATAGTTTTACACACGAAGACTTATCGGAGTTACCGACAATTAGCTTCTTCACTTTGCATTGTCTGCGTTTAACGTTTATCCAATCTTCCGTATTAGGAGCTGTTTTTGATTCGGGCTCGTTGTGTAAAAAAGGTTGGTGTTCGAGGAACGAACAAGAGTTGGGATAGCCGTATTTTAAAGGGCTATACCACACAAATATAGCATGGATGAAGCCTATGGCTTATGACAGGCGAATGCGAAAACACAATTTGTAATGTTAATTCACAGTCAGCTTACCGGTGGTGGCGAACGAAATCTGCATCCCGAGAAACATCTGTCAGCACTGGAACGGTGATAGTTGTACGGTAGCACTCATTATATTGAATTGGATTGCTATAAAATAAGTTTGAGGGATTATTCCGATAAATAACCGGCGATAGTACACACATTGGTTTTGACAGGACAAACGTTTTTATGCGATTGTACGGCTCACGGCACTCCGTGGTTATAGCTGACGTGTGTGAATTTAAACTGTATAGTTCAAATTCTGACCATACTATTGGTTAGCACACGGTCTGTCAAAAGCAATCGGCGTGACGGAACAGTTGGTGTGGCGAGTTCTTTTCGATGGGGTGTTAAAATTTATTTGGGATAGAAGTTTTGGATAGCTTATTTCATTGTGTATCATTTTATGGAGAATTTTCATGTCAGCTACCGTTCGCCTGGAATTCTGTACCTACATACTGTGTGGATCAAATTCAACAATATTTTTAATATATATGTGTTTTAAAAAGTCATTTCCAGCACTATTAACGAGTTTAATTTCTTAAATATTGTTATATATGTACGTAAAAGCCTTAATGGGTGTAAAATCATAGACTAAATACGACTAGACACGGCATAACCATTGAAAAATAACACAAACACAATTTTAGTTTGGTTCACGTGCACATTTATGAAAAGGCGCGCTGTGATGGGCACTGTGCATTGCGTTTTACCTTTTGTTGGTCTAGAGTTAAGCTATTTTGCTTATCTATGTTGGGCAAGTTCATTTTTTCAATCACAAAAATAACCCAGTTCCAAATATTTTAGATTGTACCTATCGCGGATTTTATTTTAGAAAATGTAATCAGCTATCTGAATACAAAAAAATATAAGCACCTTACAAATAGCTTGAAGGCAGCGCATTAACAAATATCAGAAATTAATAGAATTTCACTATAGACAAGTAAATTTTTTGACGTCCTCTTTCAAACTAGTCACAATCATGACGTCATAGAGTGTGTTATACTCTTTTAACGAATACATATAAACAATACGACATGGTACGAGCCTGGCACATGATAATTATTAATGTGTTGGTTAAAATCACGCGTTTTTACTTGATACGCGCAAAAAACTTTAGAAGTATGGGTTATTTTTTAGGGCTTGTCTTTAATTCAGGGTTGTATAAAGTCTACAATTATTTGCGTGATTATATGAAAAAATCTCGTCATTGAGTAATTTATTTTCTTTTAACCATTTTAATTACATTTTTCTTTTCATTGAAAAAATATATATAACAAAGTATTTATATATATATATATTACACTCACCTTTTTTACTATAACTATTGCTTTAGGTGATGAAGGTGGTGGAAGATGTGTTACATGAAAAGTAACGTTCATGTAGGTTTAAAATGTTAGGTATAGGAATAAATATTTTCTATATACATTCCAATAATCATTCTAAAGATGGCTTAGGTTTTCTCACAAACTTAGAAAAAATTGAGAAATGGATATAAGCAATCCGGATTCAATTATGTGAAAATAACTGGGTAATATTTATTATATATTTACAAATACGGAAAAAAAGTATTTGCTAATTTATTTAAAAAAAAAAGCTGATTGCAAGCCTTTAAAGAACGAATTAACAGGTTTCTGGTTGAACTTTTAGTAAATTTCGACTCCATTAATTATTACGATGTCGGAACAGCGTTTTTATAATTTATTTAAAAAAGGGATTGCAGGCCCTTAACGAATGAATTAACAGGTTTCTTGTTAAATTTTTAGTAAATTTCGAGTACATTAATTATCACGATATCGGAACACGTTGACCGTACCATCATCAGGAAACCATGTGTGCTTAATTCATTTTCATCCCAAACGTTTTGACTACAATTTCCTTCAGGTCCTTTATAATCTTTGAGCATGCTGTGTGGAGGAGAGAATGTTATATACCCACAGATTAGGTATCGTTGCTTAATCTGAGAAAGGTTATTTTAATTACTGGTTGTTATTGTCTAGCTTTGATTAAGCACCATCTATATATTTCACAAAAATGGCACTACAAAAATAAACCGAATAGGCATTTTTCTGAAATCGTATGACATTACAGCAGTTAATATACGAAATAAATGTCGGTCCGATCGGCATGCATTTGGCAAGCTTGTTGGCGCGGTTCACTGCAATCCTTGGGAAAGAAGGTACAATCATATTTGTTTCCGTAGATATATAAAGTTGTGCCTATATTCGAAAAAAGGAGACAAACACAATGTAAAAGCTTATTTAATGGGCATAATTAAATTGATATGATTACCATGTAACCCCCACCCTCCCTTGTCCCACCCCACCAAACCCTCTCTGAAGCTCTGTCCTCGTCTAATATGATTTCTCTCGCTTTATTTTAATATTATATTTTATACATTATTAATGTTTGTACCTAGACTAGTTTTTTATAATGCTGTTTTATAAACCTAACAAAGTCGTTAAAAAAAAAAAAACTTTTCATTTGATTAAGGTATCAAGCCACAAAGTAAACGCTTTCTTTGATAATTATATACTATTTTACATAAATAATTTTGTAAATTTATAAAACTTCTACTCAATAGAAAATGTAAGTACCTACGTTTCCCGTTTTGGTTCAATATGTAGTGTACAGAACCAAAACTTAAAATGTGAAAATAAAAATCATTTTGTGTTATTTATTAGTCCTTTACCTGATTCAGACCTGGTTTAGAAAAAAAAATGTTGGTTTGGTGACGGCTTTGTATTCAAGTCACAACAACAACGCGGTAACAAAATGGACGCTGTTCCTTGGTTTCGCTTACGAGTTTGAACGCTTGTACAAGGAGTTTAAACTGAGTTGGGTTGTTAAGTTCATCTTCATATTTGTGACGTAAGCTATGTGGTGTCATTTTTAAAATTAGTTTAACTAGACAGGGCTAATCTAGTATAATACATCAATGCGTAAAATAAATAAATAAATATAAACGGTAAAATTATTGTCTATGATTTCAGAATTGTCTATTAATGAAAAGTACGACTGAGATAACATAAAATTATAAATCTGACTTATACTCTCTTCGCCTGCCAATCGTAATATCGTTAAATGAATCATCCCTTGTGATAGTTGTGATAGTAATTGGTTAGTTCTTAAGCTGATATCTTCTTCCCGAGCATGTCGGTACACTAGAACCTTAATCTGTGGGAACCGCCGTTGGTTTTTTGGTTCGTTTCTTTCCCACAGGAAGACAGGTTCGGCTCATAAGTGAATACCTGCAATATTAAGCCCTACACACCGTTGTTGGGCCATCAGAATACGAATAATTCGGTAGGCGCTTCCAAATGTCGGGTTCAACAAGTTGAATCGTGAGGAGGGCCGTTAACGCAACCAAACGTTTTGTTTGAGAAACTTTTGAACTGTCAATTTGACGTCTTCCCTTTTAGAATTGTATTTCAAAGGAATTGATTGAATGAGTCACTAATTCTTAACAAATTTATGATATTTTATAAAAAGCGGGATGGTGGATTCCAATCAAATTTACCGTAATACCGTTTTACATGGAGTCATAGTGGAAGTCAGTGTCAGATAACTGTAATGTGACGATTGACGACGATTCTCTCAAACGACTTCAATGATCGTATCTTCAAGGTCACCAGCATTTCCTTATTTCAAAATATTTGTATAATAGACTTCATATTATGGCAAAAAATACGTTCTGTTGTAGGTATATTGTTTGGGCTTGAACCACTTACCTACTATAACATGGATATACTAAATTCAGAGACCATCAAGACAGAACCAGGGGCCAAGGAAGAAGTTGAAGATGAAATACCGTACACCGATATGGATTGTGACTTCCCATACGTAAAGAAGGAACGTTTGCAATATGCAGAGACTACTCGGACAGCCAGTAAGTAGCGTTGCTCGTTATGTAACAATGCAGGATGTTAAACTCTGTTGTTCGGAATCCATGTCCGTTTAGTAATATTGCACAGAAAGGATATATGCTTGTTCACAGCGTCCTCTTTTGTAGTACCTACATGAGTTACTTTGATATTTACCTAAAAATGTATCTTTACATAAAACTGCCCAACTACAGCAATCTTAATATGCCCTGATGATGGACACTGCAATGCTGTCCGAAACGTTGGCTAAAGAAGGAGTTCTCGCAACACGGTATAACACCCTAAAAACAAATAACAAAAATACTTTTGGCCGTGAAAATCTTATATCATATTAAAGTCTCTTATCCAAGTTCCCGATTTGACACGTTTTGTGTTTACAATCTGTAGATAGTCCTACAAAGCTGTCACATGACAACAGCTTGTCTGAAGGTTAACTTAATTATTATGTGGTAATATTTTATAACCTTTAGATATCTATTTCTATTTACATTTGTTTTTGTTGATAAATGCATGCGTCCGGAAAAATGTTTGTTTTAGGTACAGATAAAATATACGTGGATTGTTCATTTACTATCCACAGCTTTGTAATTTTAGCGCTGTGCTCGTTTTCCTCCAATTTATTTATTTATTTATCATCGATTCAAGCATTCGGCCTTCATAACTGATATTCGTGGAATTTTTATACCTCTTTTCAATTAATCTTGTACTCTCTATGTCACATTTATTATAACATTATACATTTACTCATGTTAATGTTGATATTGCCCACGTAACATGACATGTAGAATCTCAGTTTAAAATACAGTGATGTAAACAAAGTTACATATATTTTTAATAAAATAAATTCTTGCTTATTAGTATTGTAACAGTTATAATTATAATTTAGCACCCAAAATTGATCTTTGCGGTATCCTAGGTATGTTTCGATTTATTTATCGTATTAAAAATATTCAATTAATGTATGATTATCTTTATTTTTCCATTTGCTAAATTGTTTCAGTTTTTATAAAAGTTCACAGCGGATTCAGATGGATTCAAGTGACTTAATTTTTTGTTTATAGCTAAGTGTATCAAAGGGTTTAAATTAGTAAATCAAAGAACCCATACGTTTTTTTTAGGTTTAATTAAACCAATTATAAAATTGGTTTAGTTTTTTAGTAGCTTGTAACATTTATTTTAATTGATTCATGGATAAAACCGTATTTATCTATATATATTTATCTAAATTTACCGATTTATATTTCTAAAAAAAGTTCTAATCCGAGTAGTCGTGAACATGGCCTAGTATTATATTCCATAGATTGATCTCCTTTTTTTAAAATAGGTCGTAGAATGTTACATATTAGCTCTACAGGAATGTGGCTTATATGAATGGTGATGTTAATTAAGTCATCAATTACAAGGTTAAGTAGTTAGACAAGTTTTTTTAAATCGCTACGGATTCGATTCACGCCTGGTGTTGAATTATTCACACTTCCGATAATTAATACAATTTGATTGAATTTAGTAATTGTTCCTGCGACTATTCAGGTGCTCTGAATTCGCATTCGTCTAGTTAGGCATAACTTACATACATATTGTTGTTTTGTTTTTCCAGGTAGGGTTCAAGTCGAAATTGCTTCCATCAAGGCGGAACCGGGACCCCAAAAAGAATGTTCAGTGGGAATTCCTTATAAGGAAATTGACATCGACCTGCCGAATATAAAAAAAAGAATGCTTAGATCGCTCTGAAAGAATAACCCAAACAACAGGTAAAACCGGTTTTGTCTGTTAAAATTAAGAACTCGTGGTCTCTTATTTTAAAAATATCTAATTCCATACAATATCTCTTACAAAGACACAACAAACGAGTTCCTAGATAAAAACATGACTGGCTATTGAAATTTTATTGTAAGCGGTGAACCTATGCAGCTAAAATCGAGTTTTTCTGAATTAAGAAATCGTTTTTTCTAATTTTAACCATCTGTAATGGAACTGTGCTAACACTTCTCAAGTTTCGATTTGTATGTTTTGAAAACTCTTTTACAGGTCTAAAGAAGCATCCTACGGAAAAACCATTCACTTGTACCTGGTGTAAAAACTCATTTTGCCGTAAGTCGCAGTTAGAACTTCACGAACGCACCAATACTGGAGAAAAACCTTTTTTTTGTTCCAACTGCAATTATTCATGTCGTCAAAAGTCAAATTTGACGACACACATGCTGACTCACGGCCTAGAAAAACCTTTTTCGTGTTCCGACTGCAACTATTCGTGTTTTCGAAAAGGAACTTTGAAGATTCATATTCTGACTCACAGGGAAGAAAAACCTTTTTCATGTATCGACTGCCATTATTCATGCTCTAGAAAGGAATCTTTGGCGATTCATATGCTGACACACAGTGGAGAAAAACCTTTTTTATGTTCGGTTTGTGATTATTCAGGTTGTCAAAAGTCAAATTTGAGAAAACACATGTTGACTCACAGCGTAGAAAAACCTTTTTCATGTCTCGATTGTGGCTATTCGTGTTCTCAAAGGGGATATTTGAAGAAACACATGGTGACTCACAGTAGAGAAAAACCTTTTTCTTGTTCCGAATGCAACTATTCGTGTCCTCAACGGCGATATTTGGCGAGTCACATGATGACTCATAGTGGGGAAAACCCCTTTTCATGTTCCAAGTGCAGCTATTCATGTTGTAAAAATGGCGATTTGAAGAAACACATGATGTTACACGGTGGAGTAAAATCTTTTTCTTGTACCGACTGCAATTATTCATGTTTTCAAAAGAGATCTTTGACACTACACATGCTTACCCACAGTGGTGAAAAATCTTTTTCATGTTCCGAATGCAGCTATACGTATTCTCGAAAGAGATCTTTGACGATTCACATGTTGACTCACAGTGAAGTAAAACCTTTTTCATGTTCCCAGTGTAGCTATTCATGTTATCAAAGGTCAGATTTGAAAAAACACATGTTGACTCACAGTGGAGAAAAGCCTTTTTCTTGCCCCGACTGCAGTTATACTTGTTCACAAAAGGGATCTTTGACGGTACACACGATGATCCACAGGGGAGAAAAACCTTTTTCATGTTCCTGCTGCAACTATTCATGTTCTCGGAAGGGACATATGACGAGACACATGCTGACACACTATTGAACAAAAAAACCCCTTCACGTTTCGAATGCAGCTATTAATTTTCTCAAAATGGCGATTTAACGAAACGCAGGCTGAGAAACAGAGTTGAGAAACCTCCCGGTAGCAATATCAATATAAACTATAGTATATTATACTAATTATACTATATAAATGTACGTGATGTTTTTAAACTTAAATAAAATACATGCAGTAACTGCCATCACACTTCACAAGCTTTTTCGTGTGTATATAAATAATTTTACAATCGAATAAGAAAAGACAGAAAACATTCGTTCTTCGGTCCTCTTGTTACCGCCTGCTAAGTTATGAAAAGGATCTCTGGAAAACTTCGTATGACTGTCTTATTCTGATTTTGAAAAAAAAAAATTTTCGTAAATTTATAAATATAAGTTTTTAATCAGCATATATAATATAAAATACACATATATATATACATCATCATTCACCAAATATAAACAAGTCGTTACCCAATTTATTTCAGAAAGAGGAATATCAAATTTAATATAATTTAACTATAGAAACTACGTAGCTCTGTTTATCTTACCAAAGTTTTATAAATTTCCATTATATTTTTCCATCTTGCATAGTGGAGTGTCTAGTTTCCACATTATTTCGTTTTGACACTGTTTTTGTTTGAAATGTTGTGTTTTATTATGTCTTCTATTTTCTTTTGATTTTGTTTTTTTTATTTTACTTTGACTTGTTTTCTTTTTGATTTTTTTTGTGTTTTTTTGTAAAAAAATAAGAAAATAACATGTAAAAGCCCAGCCGGGCGTGAATTAATAAATAATAAAAAAAAAATAAAAAAAAATTAAATACATAGACAAACCAACCGTCACTACAGAATTTCTTATTTGAATGTAAATAATTTGACTAGCGAGTCATTCGCTTGCCTCACACTACAATAATGGAAGCAGAAATTCCTTAAAGCAGCCTAGTTTTTGGTTTGTAGAAAATTTATACCAAGTTTTGCTCATAAAAACTTACACACCATTTCGAAGGATGGCTACCAGGCAATTTTCCCTCACCCTAGATTTGACTTCAATGCCATTCATACTAAGTCCCACGAATGCTCTACTGGGCGTTTTCGGTCCATCGTATAACTCCGATCGAAAATTTGAACCGAAAAAAGACACAGAAATCTCAATGGTCTATATGTCACGAAATTACATAACCACATCCACCGATGAAAATATCTGAATGTCATTGGAAAACATGTTGATAGCTAAGTGCTTGGTGAGTGGTGTAATAGGTCTTACTTGAACTACGCCGTTATCTTATAGAATCCCGCTAATGATTTCGGTTGGAGATGATTTATACGCTTCTCGCGTGTTAAGCCGTGGCATCCGCTGATCTTCTGTGATATCCTGATATCCACCATCATTGAACCTCGTTTCTGCTGGGTTGAATCTTTTATTTGGGTACGATTGCCCCTTGTGCCGGGCATCGTATCGCTGGCTGAACCTGGGCCGTTCACTAGTGGAACATTCGACTTCTTGATGCTCACAGAAGGTTGGTCATCTTATCCTCGGGCTGGCTGCATCATGCAGCCTATTGGCTGCTGGACTGGACGCCACGCTCCATCTACGTGCTGTATGCATACTCTACTCACTCATTATACAATTAGTTAGCTTACTAAGGTCGGTTGAATAAAAAGGGTGAGACGTATTTTATTTTGCTTTGTAATAAGTTGATGATTTTCAATGTTGTACACAATGCATACTGAATATATTGATTGATATTTATAAAAATTAAACCTTCTGGTTGTTATTGGAAATATAACCCAGCTTCCCATTACTGTAAGCAAGGATTTCAATGTCGCGTGCCCACGCATCCCGATGGAATTTTATTCTCTGCCTGAAGTGTTGAACGTTTTGAAGACATCTGTGGACATATTCGGGTTTCCCCAGAATTTGGCCCTCTATATAACAGGTAATAAAGTTCACTGGTCTATTCAACACGTTTTCTTTAGATAAAAGTTAGACCCAATTCTAAATATGCCCCGAGTTCTAGTAGCTGAAATCAGAAGTAAGTATTCCGATGTCAGGAGGCTTTGTTACATCCTGACACTTAATGTCATTTTACATTGGTATAGCTAAACATATAGAGGCCACAATACATAACATGTGGAGATTTGTCAGATTTTTACATATTGCTTATCCGATAGTAACGAGATGTCCGTCATTTCGTCGCTCGAGTATTTCAATCGGAAGTAAAGGGTTGAATGTTCAGAAATTGGGCTTTGCGAACGCATCTCGAACGAAAAATAGGACTCCTAATTGTAACCAATAAAACCGGTGCAAATACCTCTTTGTAATTATTTTATGTCCTCCCTTACCTTGAGCACAGAATAGAATCTATTTTATTTTTCAGACAGAAATCCCGCCATGATTGGATTGTGAGTATTGTAATGCCGTTCTAGATCATGATTATATCATGCAGGGTATAATTCCATCGTTCTACCTAATTCATTCTTGATTTAACGTGTTATCTATAATAACTGCAATTATTGTCTTGCTGAAATATATACTATTAGACTTTTTTGCATTTCTGTAAAACAGAGAAATGTAAAAATTCGATAATGTCGTAGAAAAGAACAATTTTATTTGAAAATGTTCATTAAAATTTCAAGTTATTTTTACGACAGCTCGATTGTTTTCCGACAGGTTTTCGTCTAAAAAAGCGCTATCCTCAGTAAATGAGTTCCAAAAAAAGGTACTTAAAAGTTCAATTTCTCAGTACAAAACAATCAGAAAGAAATTTGTTGCCGTCACGTATATTTAAACCGGGGCAGAATATTTTGAGAATTCATAAATATTTACTTTTCTAATTAAATTTCTTCGTCTGCCCACCATGAGAATTATATTTTAACTATCGCTTTTTTTTTGCATTTCCTCTACCTTGGTCGATGGTGTGTGTAGGTTTGCCAGATGTTCCATATAAAAAAAAATATATCAAAGGGGGGAACCTTAGTAGACATTAAAACATATATTTATTATTACTATTGGTAAGCAAAAAATAACTTTTTAACATATTTTGTACTAGATGCTACTGCTTGAAATAATCGTTTATTGCCTGAAATTGTATCTTTAAATTCAGTGCAACTAATATTTGAAAAAAAAAATATAATTCGCTTATTGCGGTGTTCACAACCAGTCGATTTCTTTCGTCAGTCCATACATTACCCTTTGCACTAAAAACTCTTTCTACGAAGGCATTGGAGACGGGAACACTGCACACATATTGTACCATTTTTAACAGATTGACACCCACCAGAATCGCACACGGTTTTTGCTCTGTAAATATCGTGATGTCGCGTATTTTCAAAATTTTGTTTCCAAAATTCCAAAATTTTCTGGACTGGACAGCGTTCAAAAAACTGTCCGGTCCAAAACCGGACATCTGGCAACCCTAGGTGTGTGACGTAAAAGAATCGTACGCGTATAATGTTTCTAAATATTGTCATTATAGACAAACTAACAAATAGCACGGAGTTGTTTATCTATGACCTAGCTATTGTACACATGTCATGCTATCGCCACCTGCCAATGGCTTCGTCCTCTTCTAACTGTAATTCTACCTAATATCCCATACACTGTATACCCACGCAGTTAAATTAACTATCTCATATTTGTGATATTAATTGATAAGTTCTAAAGCTGATATTTTCTTCCCGGGCATTTTGAGCCACGGCATGCTTTGCGCTGTTTCTAACTGCGCTATGTCTAACGCGACCTAGCCTAAATTTCGGTAAGTGATACATCTAATTTCGATTATTTGACGTTTTATTTGAGAAACGTTTTAACTGTCAATTCGACTTTTTTATTGTTTTAGTTTATTGTAACAGTTTTAAATGGTTGCATTAACCAGTAAAGTTTCCACATAAAATTAATTTCTCTGTGAAGTGCCTAGTCATGGATTTGTATTTCGGAGGCATTGATTAAAAATAATAATATGTATCAAAATATGGTATATCCGCGTAAATCGGTAATTTGTTGGAAACTGAAAGGCAGATCGAATATACAATTATGTCACTTTATATATATATATTGACAAAGACGGCGTCAGATTACTATGATCGGTAAATGTACAGAAAATAGATTTGCAATATATGCTATATGGCGTGTCCCTATCCTCTGTATATTAACTTGCAATCTAATGATAGTCTACGATTCCATCAACCGTTTTCAATTCACTTAACATCAAGGATTTTTCAGTAAAAATTATTTTCTTTTTTCTAATTAATTGTTATGTTTATCAAATTTAGATTTCGTTATTTTGTCTCAGGATATTTTAGGAATATTTTTTGGGCTCAAACTAATTCCATAACCATACCACAGTCTTGCCATGGATCTAATAAAACCAGAGAGTATTTTCATCAAGACGGAACCAGGGCCCCAGGAAGAAGGCGAAAGTGAAGTCCCGAATGGGGATACTTTTTTTGACCCTAGAGATCTAAAGAAGGAACGTTTAGAGTATGCGGAGAGTAGTCGAAAAGTCAGTAAGTTACGTTTTGAATGTGTTGTTGCACAGATAGGATAATATTTTTCTTCATAATGTCCCCTATTTCCAGTAAAAACTACTGCGATGTTGCACAGACAGGATAATATGTTTCTTCAAAGTGTCCCCTATTTCCGGTAAAAAGTAAATGATTATATTTTCTCCTATCTTCAAATAAGATTTCTTTATAACAACTCTCTTTGAACTGGTTTAAGGGGTCGAGTGTTTGATTTGTCCGATACCGGGCTAATTATAACGAACATTCATGATAGTGAGTTTAACTTCCCGGAGAGTCTTCTAATTGTTTTAAAACCTGGATATAAATTTAATTATAAACTTTTGCTTGGTTCCAGCAATAACGAAAATAAACTATTTGAGATTTTTATTTTTTTTTGTTTTTTTTCTTGTTTTTATTTTTTCTGTACTCTATATACGTTATTTACTAACTAACTTACCATCACGCCGTTTCCCCGCAGAGACTGAGCCAGTTATTGTAGAGACATTTAAATCAGAACCAGGACTCCGAGAAGAAGATGGAGGAGGAATTAGTTTTGTGGAAATTAACATAGACCCGCCTGATGTAAAAAATATTTGCCTAAAACGCTTCGAAAGCTTTATCCACACAACAGGTACATAAAAATTCGTTCATTCTATTTTTTATGTATTCACTTGTCCTTACACTTATAGATTTTATGATAATCTTTTTCAGGCTCATTGACAGATACGAAGACGCGTCCTGTAGAAAAACGATTCTCTTGTACCCATTGCAACTACGTCTGCATTCATAAGTCAAAGTTAAAACTTCACTTACGCTCCCATACTGGAGAAAAACCTTTTTCTTGTACCGACTGCAACTATTCATGTTCTCAACGGGGATCTTTGACGAGACACATGCTGACTCACAGTGGAGAAAAACCCTTTTCATGTCCCGACTGCAACTATTCTTGTTCTCAAAGGGTAGGTTTGAAGCAACACATGCTGATTCACACTGGTAAAAAACCTTTCTCATGTTCCGACTGCAACTATTCATGTCCTCGAAAGGGAGATTTGACGAGACACATGCTGACTCACAATGGAGAAAAACCGTTTTCATGTTCTGTCTGCAGTTATTCATGTTCTCAAAAAGGAAGTTTGACGAGGCACATGCTCACTCACAGTGGAAAATAATATTTTTTTCCGACTTAAACATTTCATCTTCTCAAAATGGAGTTTGAAGAAAAACACGCTTAATCCCAGTTGAGAAAAAAATCTATTCTCCTTCCAGGCATAAGTATTAATATTCTCATAAGAGTTTTGTTCACGGCAGTGAAAAAATCTGTCTCATCTGACTGCAATTATTCACATTCTGAAAGAAAAAAATTGAGTAGACACGTTATGCTGAGTCACAGTAGAATAAATCTTTTTATGTTCCGACCAACGTTTATTTTCTCTTATTTTTTTTCATCTTAAACCACGCATGCCGACTCACAGTTAAGACCTTGTTCTTTTTTTGGACCAAATGCACGGCTCTTTCTAAAAGCATAGCTTTTAAGCCCCGCACGCTTACCCACCGCTGAAAAAAAACCTTTTACGTGTTTTGACTGTAGTCATTTATGTTCTCAAAAGGAAAATTTGACATATCCTGTCCGACAGTATAGAAAGGCCTTTTTCTCTTTCCTGTTGTAAATATCCATGTTTTTAAATGTTTGCTTTACTGAGCCATTTGTGGACTCATTCACTGAAAACTTGCAAGAAACTAACGGATTCTCTGTATTAAATGTGACCAGGGATTCTCCAGTGTAAAACATAACATAATTTAAATTATATTCTTGATTTATTTAAAGTTATTTTTTTAAAAACGTTCTTACGTAATTCGAACCCTTCAATACTCAGAGCGTGACTACAAGCCAAAAACAGTATTTTTAAAAACTTAATTGATAGGACTGTGGATTTTTTTATGAAGGTAAAACTTCTATGAAATTAAGATATAGCAGCATATGAGGTTTTTGTTATTTGTTTTTGGAGTGTAATGCCGTGTTGCGCTTACTCCTTCTTTAGCCAAAAAAGAAGTTAAAGAAGGAGTTAGCGCAACACGGCATAACACCTCAAAAACAAATAACAAAAAAATCATATTAGCATATGAGGTGTTTAAACAGTTCTATTTTCTTAGGGTTTGTTTCATCATTTATTTGAGACTAACAATACTTTTAATTATTGTTAGTTATGTGTTTTGTGTGAATGATCAGGTAGCTCCATTAATGTTTCGTTTTAAATAGGTAATAAAATATTATTTTTTACCACCAGAATAATAACCAACGGTCACTACAAAGTACCTTCACTACATACCACGTCAGTTCAAAGATAATTTTTCTTCCTAGCTCCTAAAATCTTTAACCTTATCCCTGAAAACCTAAAAACCGTGAGTCAACCCCATTCCTTGAAAAAACAAATTACGAAATGGATCCTCACACACGGAATACATTTAACTACAATACCCATTCATTCTACACTCTATCAATTTAATCACCTTTCAGACAAAACATAATATATCCTTGTTTCCTAACTTAGCGTGTTAGTATGTCCATAATTAATTAGTGTGATCTACTTACTAATAATTTCTCAAATTTTTCATCTTATAATTCTCTAACTTCTCCATTTTCTTCTTGCAACCCAAACTACCCCTACATAATTTTTCTTTTTTATATTATAGTAATGCATAGTTTCTATGTCCGCAAACTGTAAAATTTACCCGCCATAACACAGGGTCATCCCTAGCATGGAGGGTGAAATATCACAAAAAACCACATGTACTTTCTAAATCATGTATCAATAAAATAAAATAAATACTTATACATTTATCAAAATGAATACAGAGATTATGGAGTCTTTACAAGATGACAGTTGGTAGGTTGGAGATGACGAACGACCTACGCTCCTACATTATATACTGTTTTATCAGTATTGCCAGAGTTACCATTTTTCTTATCCCACAATCATATATATTTAACTGAAGTACTTATCGAAGATAACATATAAAAGGCGCTTAGAGCAGTGTACGCTGATGAGCCTTAATTGAAAATGCTATCACCATAAATATTAATTAATAAGGTGTGTTTCGAAAATAAGTTACAGTGAAAAGAGTGTTGAGTAATTTTAAGTCTTGTTCGCCTGTATACTATGAAGTGTATTCTTTTAATAAATTAAGTAAAACGATTGAATGTTTTTGAATTTCTTAGATTACTAAGTTGTATCTTATTTGCGGTTATTGTAATTATTAATCATTGGAGACGATATAAGTGACTTGCAAACCAAAATTCAAATCAGATAAAGTTTCGGTAGCATCTTGGAATTGAATCCAGGAACTCAAAGCAAAGTATCGGCAAGGCTTAGGTCCTGACTTCAATTCCTAGACGACTGAAATTTGTGGTTTTACTCATTAAGTTGTTCGCAAAATAAAATAAAAATAAACTATTTCATTGGCACTTTTAATAGCCAAAGAATTTGTGCAGCTACAAAATCATCTCCGGTGACTTAATTATTGTAATGATCTGCCCTTTCTACTTCAAACTTTTTCCTTCTCTTCTTTCTACGATAAATTTTCTTAAAGTCCCATAGGTAACTTTTCCATAAGGCTTTGGTTATGTATATATCCGGGGTAGGAAGGTCCTCCCTGCCGTTTTTCAATCCCTTGCCTCTCTCTTTATTACACACCCCTTCAAGTGTGTACATCCTAGTTTGTCTACGTGACGTACGACCTTGAACGTACTCATTTCACGTGACGGTTCAGTATAAAAAGGCTTCACCGAACGTTGTGTTGGTTTTTTTTGTTTCTCGGTTTAGAAACCTAGTTATCTATGTATGTGTGGTATCCCTTAGTTCTTTAGAGATAGAGTGAGTTGAATCCATTACCGCTGTGTTTTAAAGCCGTCTCATAAACCTTATTTTTCTGAGTCGCCTGCTCTTCAAACTAGCTACGTGAGTCTACCTGTCATAGGGTTATGTGAGTATAATAAAGTGTTAGATTTTGTATGTGTGATGAACATATGATAAATTTATGGTGTTAGTTGTCGGCGCCATCCATGTATATATTTTGGGAGGGGAAGAAGAGGAAAGGAAATGATTTTTTTTCAAGTTAAGATTGGCTCCTCCTCTTTACCAAACAAAACCGATGGATGATAATTTGAGCAAGGCGATCGATATCTGCGTATCTGGATATCACAACCGGCCGGGTCTCCCCTTGTTCCAAATCGGCAACCGTCACGCCAGAATAAAGAAAACCAGGTCTCATCACCAATTTCAGAATTGCCCCAACCTCAAACACCTCCAGGATAATCTACTTTACTGAGTGTAGAAGGGGAAAACCATGACATCCCTTGTCACGAATCTAGTCGCGAAAATGTGACACGTAAGGTCCTAAGTTACGTGCCACCTCTAGAAAACGTTGTAACTCCCTCGTCGTCGGGGATTTACATCCCTTTCTAGGTCAATAACATAGATAACACACGACGATCTTGTCGACATTTAGCCTGCTTTTTAGCGATAGGTTGTGTGCCTACCCATTCAGCCAATTATCATGTGAGATATATGTAAGGTCTACTCGAAATGCCAAATTTAGGATGAGGACTGTCTGTATTTTAATATTTGGTTCCAGTATTTATTTTATGAGGTTACTAGCACCCTCGTGTATTAGGTATGGGTAACTTCTACTGAATACCTATCCTCTCAGGTAGGTATAAACGGATAATTGGTTTGATTTTTGCATTTAATTTAAAGAGGCTGCCTACCTCTCGAAAGTTACCTGTTGAGAAAAGTTGTTCTGTTGGTAGTTTTATTTCGGAGATTACCATCTCCCTCTTTTGACTCTAGATTTGTTTTTGTGCATCCCAATTCGTAACTTAGAAAGTCACACAATAGATGAAAAGTATTAAATTAGAAAGTCAAATAACAGAAGAAAATATTTCATTTTGTTCCGTCTGGTTGCATCCGATCGCTTTCAATTCGGGAGGTCATATGCTAGCAAAACTTCCCCTTTGACTGACTGTACACCGCGCCTCTCGGCCTATATATGAAAAGGTCATTGGCCTGTCTCTTACTCACAGCTGATTGACAATCCGTCTAGGGTATTCCTTTTAATGATAACATTATTTGGGCGGCAGGTGTCGTAAACTTAGTTGTATCCGTCTTTTAAAGGGGTCCTCTGGAATTTAATAAATAATATAAAAAACTCACCCAGTTAGTTATCTCTCATTCTCAGCGTGAAGCTTACCTGGTTACACCATAAAACTAAATCACTTTAATTTTCGACCTCCTCCCTACGCCTATAAAAGGGTAATTAAATAATTCTGTAAATACAATTGTACCTCCCTAATCTCTGTTGGGATTCGAACCCGAGTTTATGATTTGTTTAATTCTCTGGATTTTGGTCTCCGTGGATAGAATGCCATCTCGTCAAATCAATTCCTCCCTAGCCCGATTAAAAAACTTCCTGCCTTTAAATACGTTCACTCTATTTTACAACGCAATCATTATTATTATTATTTTCATGTTTTTAAAACAAGTAATTTAGTTTGAACTACATATTTACGAAATCACGTTTAATTTAACACATTTTATATTATAATCGCGATCGCCCAACCCTAAGCGCCCCTGGGGTGATTTTTCACAAAACGGCGCTCTACAAATTATCCAATTATTTTATTGTCATTATTATTAATTGTATTTTCACTGAGTCCAACCACTTTCACTTCACACAAACACCGGTTCAATAATATTTCACTTTAATTCAACATACAACAAAGCTTTCTAACACCATTTGAATTCACTAATTAACTGTAACTTCACACAACACTTCTGATTTGTATCCATTTCTCGGGGCTGTCAACGTACCCAAGTTCAAGACTCGACTGTTTCATCGATCTCTGCTCCTTTCCCGTGGGAACATGGCACTTCAAGCCCGCCTGTCAACAAATCCCATCTGTTAGCCCAAACAAAAAAATTTTGGAGTACATTCATTTCGTTTATTTATGCGATTGTTCAGACCATCACATTATTCATGTTATATTTCCGCAACAAACTAAAAATATAAAATAAAACACTGACATTTGTGTTTGTATTTAGTACCTACTTGAATGAAAAGAAAATAGTTGTCCATATTCTATGATATAATCTATAAATAAACTAATCACTATATTGATAGCATTGAGCTTTTTGTAGGGAGAAAGTTTGTCCACTATTTAACCATAGATCTGCCGATATTTAGACAATTTTAATAAAGGGACTGGGACACGGGCAAGCGGCTTGATCGCAAGCACTTAGTTTTTTTGTCTATTGTTGTCTATTCTTGTCTATTATTTATTTATTTTATTTATTATTTTATTTACGCCCTAATGGGCTTTTACATGAAAATATACATTTACATTGATTACAATAATTGAACATAAGAAGATAAATGGAGTTAATTGTAAGAAAGCAACACATATAATAAAATTTTGTGCAAATTAGCAAAACACTAATAAGATGGATTCAATATAAAATATACCCAAGCATGAAATAGTAAGTAAAAGAAAGTTCAACATAAAAAGTAAGTAAGTGGGTGTGTTTAAACCCAGTATTAATTGTGAGTTTAACAAATCGATAAACCAATATAAATTAGAGTGTAACTTACTCGTGAGGTAAAGAACATTATAACAGAGATTTAAAAAAAAAAAAAAAAAAAAAAAAAAAAAATAACAAAATAAGAGTTGCACCTGTAAAAAGCAAAAACTAATAGAATTTAGCAATATCGACATGAATAAGAAATAATAAGATCTGAGATGGAACATAGTGTTATGTATAAAAAGTAGTTAGTAGGTATATGCATACAATTATAAGTGTATAGTAGAGCAAATAAAAAACAAACAAATATGGATATAATTTACTTGAAAGGTTTCGAATGGGAGAAGATGTAATAAAATTATTAAAGCTATAAAAGTTAATTATTAGCCGATAGAATCGAAATAAGTTGCCTTTTAAAGCTCACAAAATTGTCAAAACCAAACATATCTATAAGTTCACAGTATTTATTCGCAAGGTTGTGAATTCTAGGAATTGGTGAAAAAATAGAATAATTAGTGTTGAGGTTCTTGTTAAATTTAAAAGTATCTTTACTGCGAGTTTGCCTAGCAGGAACATTAATGCAAATAAGTTCCAACAAATTAGGGCTGTCAATTAAAGATTTAATAATTTTGAATAAAAATAGCAAATCAATTAACACTCTTCTATCAGATAATTTAAGAAGTTTAGTTTCAGCAAGCAAGTTATTGTAATTTATAAATTCGATTGGAATTTTCATTTTAAAATTAATGTACCGAAGGAATTTATTTTGTACCTTTTCTAATGATTGAGAATGGACCTTGTAGTACGGTGACCATACGGTGGAATTGTATTCTAATTTGCTTCGTACTAACGAGCAATACAGATGTTTTAATGTTGACATACTTTTAAAATTTGCTCCCATTCTCAAAATAAAACCTAGTATTCTCATCGCATCGCTTGTTATTTCATCGATGTGTTCGTTAAACTGTAGACTCTCGTGGAATATAACACCAATATCACGAATCTGTGATACACGAAGAAGATTAGCACCATTCATAAAATAGGAAAAATTAAGTGGATTTTTGCCTTTGTAAAAACTGATAATCTGGCATTTACCTAAATTTAGTTGCAAATCATTGACAGAACACCACGCACATAGTTTATTAAGGTTCAACTGCAAAATTGCGCGATCGTCATCGTCTTTGATTATTCTGTATATCTTCAGATCGTCGGCAAATAACAGGACTTTAACATTAGTAAAAATATTAACAATATCATTGATAAACAAACAAAATAATATTGGGCCCAAGTGAGATCCCTGTGGTACTCCGCTCGAGGCAGCAAATGTATAAGAAGTAAACGAATCTATCTTGACTGCTAAGTACCTTCCTAATAGATAACTCTTAAACCATTCCAACATGCTCCCTCTTATTCCCAACAATTTTAGTTTACGTAATAATATTTTGTGGTTTACTTTATCAAATGCCTTACTGAAGTCAGTATATATGGAATCAGTTTGATGTGATGCATTAAGGGCATTAACAATATCATTCGTGTACAATATCAAATTGGTAAGAGTAGATCTACCTTTAATGAATCCATGTTGAAGGGGAGAGATGGTTCGATTGATTCGGGATATCAACTTATCTAGTACTAGGCTTTCAAAAAGTTTGGGTAAAGTAGACATTATACATATTGGCCTATAATTTGTTACTTCGCTCTTATTACCTTTTTTGAAAATGGGCGTTAAAAGACTAAACTTCCAAAGGTCCGGGAATACACCTGATGAGAGTGACTTTGTAAATAACTTATGAATAGGATATGACAATGTATGCATACAATTTACTAAAAACCTGGGCGGAACATTATCAGGTCCTGCGGATTTTCGGGAATCAAGACTCTTCAGCTTAGATATAATATCGTCTATGGTTACATTACAGTCAGATATATCAAGAGTTTCAACCAAATCAAAGCACGAAATATTGCTGTCTTCACTTGCATTAATGTAAACGCCGCTAAAAAAATCAGCAAAAAGATTAACAGTTTCCTGAAGATTTTGGGATAATTTAGAATCGAATGACACACTACTAGATATGTAAGTACCATTTTCTTTTTGGGATTTAACATATTTCCAAAAGAAATTTGAGTCGTCCATGATAGAGCCTTCGACATCACTAATGTAATTTTTGTAACATTTTGCGGAGAGCTTATTGCACTCTGCCCTCAATTTTTGAAACGCAGTATAATCGATGGCCAGGCGACTTTGTTTGAATCTCTTATGAGATAATTTTTTGAGGTAAATTAAGTCTATCAGGTCTTTTGAGAACCATTTTGGGTATAGAGTTTCTCTGTAAGTCGTTAAAGGAACAAATTGTTCAATTGCAGAATTAACGATGAAGTAAAATTTTTTAAGGTGTACATTAATATCATCGTCGCTATCAAAGAATGACCAGTCAGTCTGTTTAAGGAAATTTGAAATTTTAACATAGTCAGCTTTTTTGAAATTTCGAGTTTCTACTACCTTTTTTACGATAGGAATTGGTTTAAGATTGGACATGCATATTTCTAGTGGTGGATGGTAAACATCGACAGGTAATAGAATTTCGGTACTTCTCACAACACAGATGTCAGACACATTTGACAGTGCCAAATCCAACGTACGACCTCCTATATTAAGAACATTATTACACTGTGTTAGACCTAAGAACAGTGCCATATCTCTAATAACACGAATATTAACATTAGAACAAGAATTGACAGAATTCATATTACACCAATCATAATGTGGCAGATTGTAATCACCAACTAGAAGTAGTTTAGTATTAGGATATTTAGCACAAATTGATTCAACCTCGTCGCAGTGATTGCTGTAGCTTTGGACATCAGAATTCGGAGGTAAGTATGCACATCCCACTATTATTTTACCTCTAGAAGTGTTCACATTGACAAATAGTTGCTCGATGGATGTGTTTTTTGTGGATATTTTTGAAGAACTGAGATTTTTTGAGATAGCAATGGCTACACCACCTCCTCTCGTTTTGGCACTTGTTTTAGAATTCCTATCCATACGGTAGATGTTGAAATTAGGGAAGCCTAATTCGGCGGAATTGATTCCTGAGTCGAGCCATGTTTCGGTTAAAATGAAGATATCACTGCTGATAGTTGCCGCCGAAGTCAGCAACATGGGAAGTTTAGTGCGGATCCCTCTCACATTTTGGTAGTAGCATTTTATTTTTTGTTGTTTCAGTTTTTTGGCGCACATTCAATAATTTTAGGTACAGAGTTCACATATTTGATAGTTATATTGGTTTCACCGTTGTTCTTCCTCGTCTCGAGTTGTTGGCGTAAATCTAGAAGTTGAGTCCTCTGCAATGGTGTTTGGTCGTTACTGGCCTTTATACCGTTTTTCAGTTTTGCGTTCCTGGTCAAAACCTCACGAGCCGAGACAGAGTCATTGAATTCGACCTTAATCGGTCTAATTTTGTTGGACTTTTTTACACCAAGTCTGTACGACTTAACCACACTCGGTATTAATTCATTATTTATATCACTAATCGCTGAAACTACTTTATCGCTGTCCATTTTAATAATTGTTGTTGTTGATTCTGAAATACTTTCGGGAACATTAAATAAAATAATGTTCTTTGACCGGGTTTTTCTTTCCTCGGCCTCTGCGAGCAAATCATTTATTGAAGATGAAGTATTTGTCGGGTTAGTAACAATAGACTGAGTATCCGTTACACTTTTTAATGTTGACAATTCTCCTTCCAACATTCCCATACGAACAGCCATCAATCCTGTGGTTCCTAACAGATCCGTTGTTATCGGGGTAATTTTACCCATTTGCTCCTTCGTAAATTTGTTGCCGGGGTCATTAATAATTTTTATCAGCGAACAGAGTAGATCCTTGGCCTTGGTCATATAGTTAAGAGAGTTTTCGTTTAAATCCATATTAAAATTTATTTAAAAAGAGTTAAAAATATGTTAACTTTATTCGTAATTAGTTTATACACAAACGCCTGTTTCCCGCAAACTGTTTAGCACTATTCAAAAGTGACGACACTTTCGACCAATGGCGATAGTAATGACGGACTGATAATGCGCCTGCGCGTTTGGTATGTTTACCAGTTGAAAATTGTTATTTTAATATTTTTAAAACACAGCACTGCACAGCACACACGATAATTTAAAAATCTAACTGATTGAATATTTCGAAGATGAAGTGATTTAACTACTTCGACACTTTATGTTGTGTTTACTTGCAATTTTCTAATGTTTTGGAAGTTTTAATGTGGAGCGTATTCACTATCTGTGTAATCAATGACGGTGATTTTTGTTTTGTCTATGCTTAGCGGCTTGCCAGCCCGCATCAAGCCTCTCCGTCAAGCATGGCCACGCCTTCCTGTGATTTCGTGGTGGTCAAAATTTTATTGGTTTATTTATGCATCTATTTATATGTACTTCTATGCCTTCCTGTCATTTCGCGACTCGCGACTGTCAAAAGTGTCATTGTTTATGATACGTGATATTTATTTGTCTATTTTCGTTTGTCTATTCCCACAAAAATATAAATTCGCATCAAGCCCCGCCGCCAGCACGTATTATTGCGCAATGCTTGCAAGCCAGCTTTGGTACACGGTCAAAATGCTTGTCACAAAGTGCCATAGACAAAAAACTACGTGCTTGCGATCAAGCCGCTTGCCCGTGTCCGGATAAATTGAATAAAATTATTATAAAATAGGTACTTAGTTATTGTTTTTGTGTTCAATTTGTAGAAATCCATCTAATTTAAAAATTCTGGAAGTATTTTAGTATTTTTAATAATTATGACAGCGGTTTTCAAGGTCATTAATAATCAAACTGTAGAATAAATAATTTTCTGAATTTTCAATGGAGAAAACATATTTTTTGTATGAATACCGCACAAGAGTATCAACTATACATAGATGCATAAATAAACCAAAAAAAAATTTGACCACCACGAAATCACAGGAAGGCGTGGCCATGCTTGACGGAGTGGCTTGATGCGGGCTGTCAAGCCGCTAAGCATAGACAATAATAGACAACGATAGACAACAATAGACAAAAAAACTACGTGCTTGCGATCAAGCCGCTTGACCGTGTCCCAGTCCCTTAAGAATAAAATCTGCCATTCCAAAGAGCAATCGTAGAATAAATTTAAAATTTGAATTCCTTTATTTTAAAATGATTGTGCTTTTCTTCAAAAGTATTGAGTGTTTATATTTTTTTGCTTATCAGAAAAATGAAAAGCTTAGTCACGTGTTGTGATGTATTTTTTTATTTCACTAAGATAACAAAAACAGGAAGCACAAATAAATTTAAAAGCAAACACAGTTTAAATGTGTAGCCAGACTTCGACTAAATCTTTTTGTGATTTTTCTGTTTCAAATATTCATTTGATTCACTAATATTGTTTTAGATTATTAAATTCTACAATTTGAGGTTTTAACAGTTATAACCTTACGCTTGTAACGGCAGCCCGTCCCACGGTACTGTCTTCGCGCTCTCGTTACTCCGTAACGTAACACTTTCATGACGGTAGAAGAGTTGTTAAGTACGCTAAAAAATGAAGTTCAAAAAATACAAACCGTTAAAGACTCGAAAACCAAAACTAATATCGAAAAAATTATCATTGATCTTGACAATGAAATGAAATCTGAAATATTAAAAATGCAACAACAAATAATTCAATTACAAGACAAACTTATCGAAAAAAACGACCAACTGGTGGGAAACTTTGAAAAAATAATGAAAAGCGCAACAACACCATCCTATGCACAGGTATTATCAACAACCAAAGTCACTCCTCGAGAAGAAGAGAGATTCTCAATCATCATTTCGTCGACCAAAAATAATGCTAAAGCAGAAGAAATTGAAAAGATAATAAAAAAAGAAATAAATTTAAGTAACATAAAGATAGGAATAAATGGTTTGAGAAAAACAAAAGAAGAAAAAATAATAATATCATGCCCAAAAAAGGAATATGCAAATACCTTAACCGCAGAAATAAAAAAACTGAATACCGATTTGGTGGTAAATGAAATTCAAAAGAAAAGACCAAAAATAATAATAAAAGGATTAAAATCCAATCTTACTGAAGACGAAATAGTTTGCGGAATAATTACCCAGAACGAAGGAATTGAAGATGTTTACAAGGAAAGTGAAGACAACAAAATCACACTTATAACGGAGATAAAAAACACAAGCATAAATGAAAAGCAGCGCCAATTCACTAGCTACATCATGGAAACCAGTGGCAAAATGCGAAAAAGTCTCCTTGCACTCGGTAAACTAAATATACAGTTTCAACGAGTGAAAATTGAAGATTGCGATCCATTAACTCAATGTTTTCATTGCTGTATGTTCATGCATACGGCTAAAAGATGCCTACACCGAACCAGCCCTCCAATTTGCCCACACTGTATGGGCGATCACATCCTTTCAAAATGTCCGGGAAGAGAAAAAACAGTACCAGCATGTGTAAACTGCAACAGACAAAATTCTAAATATGGAGAAAAAAACACCACGGACCACGCAGCCAACAGTATTAGGTGCAACTATAGAAACAAAATGCTGAAAATTGCGAGGGATCGCATCGATTACGACTAATGATGCATATTATTAATCACAAATCTAACGAAAACCTAAATAATATGCACAATATTTCAAAAAAAATATTACGAAAAGCCCGCCCGCAAAGTGTTAACACGCAGTGATGATATACAAGCTAACACATGTAGTATTATAATTACAAATGTGAAGTGTATTCCCAGCGCCAACATTATTGTTAATTTTATTACTACCTCAAAATGAACGACTTTATAATAAACGCAATAGATAATTCATATAAAATAGACGAAAGGATTTTTGACACGGTAAATAATACAAACGATTTTATAGATATAAAACCTACAGCCAGCCTAATAATAATACACATGAACGTTAGATCTTTGGAAAAAAATTTCGAAGAATTTCTAATAACTATTAAACAATTAAATAGACTTGACTGTATAATATTATCAGAAACGCATTCATCGAGTGAAATTAATTATAATATACCGGGCTACTCGTACTATGCAACAAAATATAAAATTACCAGAAATAGCGGCGTCGCCATATTTGTATCAAATATTTACGCTGTCACAAGTGTAAATGAAATAATGGTGAGTAATGTCAATTTATTAAACTTGGAGATAAATTTTATGAATTATTCATTTAATATCATTGCTTTTTATCGGACACACTCTTCTGCTATAACCACATACATAGAAGAATTAAAAAATATATTACAACATCATAGAAACAAAAAAACAATACTCATCGGAGATATTAACGTAAATATCGCTAATGACTACTCCTCTAACGATAAAGATAACTATTTAAATATGTTAGCAGAATTAAATTACATTTCATGTATAAATTCATACACCAGAAACATTATCGGACAACGACCATCTTGTATCGATCACATATTCACAAACACCAAAGATATACAAAATATATCATCTGCGGTAATTAAAATAACTGTAACGGATCATTTTGCATGTATATTTAAATATGACTACAAACATCAAAACCTCCCCTTACCAACCACAACGGCCGTTAATAATACTGATAAATACAACTATAATATTAATATAAATTCTCTCACTAAAATATTAAGTAACGAAAAAGAATGGCAAGAAATATATCAATGTAACGATGTAGAAGAATGCTGCAAAATATTTGATAAAAAACTGAGTTTTCACATAAATGCTTGTAGAAATATTACATCTAACAAAACATCTTCAAAACTAAAACCAATCAAACCATGGATAACTCACGGATTAATCATCTCAATTAGACACAAAGAAACACTCTACAAACAATATACAAAACAACCGGAAAATATAACATTACAAAAACATTTCAAAGCTTATAAAAAAAAACTTACATATCTAATAAAAAACACAAAGGATGACTACTACAAACAAAAACTTGAATTATCTGGAAATGACAGTAAAAGGATTTGGTCCATCATAAATGAAATTGTCGATAAAAAACATTTAAAAAATAAAACAATCAACAATGAAAACCATAATGATTCAAAAATCTGCTGTAAAGATAAACCTCTAGAAGCCGCAAATGTATTTAACAATTTTTTTGCTAATGTAGGAAAAAACCTCGCTAAAAAAATCCAACAAGGCCTTACCCCAAATGACCCAAATACTATAGTAAATAATGAGCATAAATTTGAATTATTTCAACCGACAACACCAGAAGAAATTAAACAAATTATTTCAGGTATGAAAGGAGGTTCTGCCCCTGGTTTTGATGGGGTCACAACACAAACACTGAAATGTATAAAATCACAAGTATCAAAACCATTAACTCATATAATCAATACAAGTTTTCAAAGCGGAGTTTTTCCATCCATGTACAAACAATCTGTAATTATACCAATATTTAAAACCGGCAATCCGGAAGAACCAACCAATTACCGCCCTATTTCTTTACTATCAAACATTGCAAAAATATTTGAAAAAATTGCCAAAAAAAGAATAACTCAGTTCATAAAGATTAATAATATAATTCACGAAAACCAGTTTGGATTCATGGAAAACAAAAGCACAAAAGACGCCATTGCTAAATTATCTAGTACCATACAAGACGCTTTAGACAAATCATTAAAATGTTTTGGTATTTTTGTTGATCTCCAAAAAGCCTTCGACAGCATATCTCATGTCAAACTAATACAAAAATTAAAGATCGTGGGTTTTAATGACACAGCATTAAGTTGGCTAAAAAGTTATCTTCACCAAAGAACACAAGTAGTAAAAATTAATCACGCATCTAGTCTACCACTCACAAGTGATTTTGGGATACCAAAAGGTACTGTTTTGGGTCCATTACTTTTTATCATGTACGTAAACGACATTTTTAAACAAAACCTCAGTGGAACAGTTATATCTTACGCAGATGATACAATCATCATAATTAAGGGTAATGACTGGAAAATTGTAAATGAAAATGCAAATAATGACATCCAAATCCTAAAAAACTGGTTCGATTCAAATCTACTTACAATTAACGCAAAAAAAAACAGTTTATATACCATTCACAATAAATAAATTCAAATCTTACCCCAACATTCATATAATAATACACAACAAAAAATGTAACAAAGATGTTTGTAATAAATCATGTACCATACTAAACCAAATAACTGAAGTAAAGTACCTCGGTGTAATTGTAGACCAACATATGAAATGGAACAGACACATATGTGAACTTGTCAAGCGCATTAGAAAATGTATCTATATATTCATTAGATTAAGAAATGTTCTCAAGCTAAATAACCTGAAAAAAGTCTATTACGCACTAGTCCAATCATTACTTCAGTATGGAATCATTGGGTGGGGAGGTGCATATGAAAAAATTTTAAGCTCTGTAAAAGTGGTACAAAAACTAATTATAAAAGTAATTTTGAAAAAAAAACCAACATTCTCTTCAGCATCACTGTTCAGAATTTTCGAAGTACCAACAATTGAAGACCTCTATAAAAAAGATGCAATATTACAAATATATAAAGAAACTGTAATAAAAAAACTTAAATTTAACTCATCCTTAAGGCATAATTTTAACATCCAAATTCCTCTATTTTCAACACAACAAATGCACAATAATTACATTTACAAAGGCATAAGATATTTTAATAGTCTTCCCGAAGAAGTGAAAAAAATACCAGATTTTATTTTATTCAAAAAGAAGGTCAAATTTATCTTTAAAAAAAATTAATATCACCTATCAAATGTTATAACTTCAATTCATGTTACAACCAAAATTAACGTCACAATCCTCTTTTAAGTTTATATTTATTGTACTGTATTATTATGTTAATAAGTGATATAAACATGAAATAATTGTCAAATAACTCCTACGCCAAGCTCAAGAGCTAGCACTCTTCATTGGAGTAGAAATTCAATAACTTATGTTTTTCACTATTACCTATGATTATCTAATTTTATATACAATGTAACAATGTTATAAGTTAAACAATAAAAAAAAAATAAAAAAAACCTTTCCTTTTCTGTCGTGTGTATTTACTACACATTGCTTTTAATAAATTTAATAACTCTATAAATATAATAAATTCTGGGATCACATTTTAGTTATCCTTCCGCTATTTATTTATGCATTGAATTAAAAAATTATATTAAACATAGTTTTCAAATTCGATTAAAAATCAGAGATTTTTGTTAAAAAACGGGAACAAATATACCAATACAATCAACCACTGTGACACTGCGACCCGAAGGCTTTGCAAGGAAATGACACGCTATTGATGTCCCGCTTTAGTTAGCTATGTGGAAACATGAGAAATCCACACGTCCGCAGTTGTATTTTGATTTATACCATCGATACTTCATAGCTGTGACTGTGATAGCGATGACTTCATAGCTGTGTGTCTGCCAGCCGCCAGCCGAACGGTTTATTTATGCGCCAGCCAGTCGTTCGCAGACCGTCGTTAGATATGGACTCCTCGCGCGTTTTTTTAGCATCTGTTGATGGTTTTTTGATGTTTTCAGCAATTAAATTACAATTATTATCACTTTTGATATACTTTTAATAAACATAAGCTATTATCTATGATTATTCATATTTTTCCGATATTAAGTCGCTTATTTTGAGATGTGTATTGACTACACAGCACCGGAACGCGTGGATGTGTACTAATACTGCGACTGAATCTTTTTCTGATTTTACTGTTTCGAATATTCATTTGAGAGTTGCTAATAATGTTTAAAACGCTTAAATATTACAATTGATCATTTTACTCAATAAGTGAATCCAAAAAATATGGATAACACGAGATACCGGATATGTTATAAGCAAAAAAACACATTTCAAATGTGTACCATAGTAATTAAAGATAGATATACATTGGCTGTGAAAACGCCATAAAATAACCATAGAAATTTCCGTGTCTTTTCTTCGGTTTCAAATTAAGATAGGTGTTGAAACCCCCTGATATAACCTAACTTTTGTTGACGCATACTTGAGTCGTCGCTTATCGTTTCATCCTGTTTCCAAACTATTATACGCAATATCCCTTACAATGTTTAACCCACGCAGTTGAATCAATCATCCCATACTTGTGATAGTTATTGGTAAGTTCTAATGCTGATATTTTCTACCCGGGTATTTTGGGCCACGGCATAATCAAATGCACAACTGTGTCTAGCGGTATCATATCCAAGGTACATATTATAAAAAATATGGAACTCTTGGATATGATATTTTGACAATTTCGGAATATCGGCCTAAATATACGTCAATGTCACTTTAGATATGTAGAAATATAGAAGAAGACAGCGCCAGATTACTGTCATGTTAAGATCGATTAAGATTCTGTCAACCTTTTTCAAATGTCTTAATTTCGAGGTCTATTCAGTCAAATTTATATCAATGTTTGTTTTGACAGTATATTCCAACCGAAACAAAATATTCTTAGCTCACCCAAATTACAATTCTTTTGTTTAAGCAATGTTAGGTTTCATGTCGTTTCAGGTATATTTTTTTGGGCTTGAACCATTCCCATAATCAATCCACAGTCTTGCCATGAATCTATCGGAGAATGCTTTCATCAAGACGGAACCAGGGCCCCGGGAAGAAGGCGGAGGTGCAATGCCGTACACGGATATAGATTTCTACCTCCAAGATGTAAAGAAGGAATGTTTGCAGTATGCGGAGACTACTCGTACAACCAGTAAGTTGAATGGCCAATGTAAAGCATGTTATATTTTGATTTCCATTCAAAATCCGTTTGAATTTACGTTTTGAAATGTTGCGCAGACAGGTTCACACCGCCTTCTTTTGCCGTACAAACTTATTTATCTTAATATATATATATATATATATATGGAGCAAACGGCCAAACTATGTCTGATATCCAAATGTTCGCTTCTACGTAGATAAACTAAACATATTCGCAATCCGAAATATTTTGAAACCGTTTTTTTGTAACAACTGTAATTTAAATGAAATCTAGCTTCATTACACCGATCTACAAAAAAGGAGACGATACTGACATAGCTAATTATCGCCCCATTTGTATACAGTCAGTAATGCAAAAGCTTTTTGAATCATTGGTCCTTGATGAAATCTATCCCAAATTAATAAAATTAATTAATCAAAAACAGCACGGTTTTATCAAAGGAAGATCCACCGCAACTAACTTAACAGTATTTCAAAACTTCATTATACAATCATTTGCAGAAAATAAACAAGTCACTGTATATATACAGACTTTTCGAAGGCATTCGACATAGAATCCCATAAACTACTAATCCAAAAACTATTTGCTCTAGGAATAAGGGATAACATGCTAAAATGGTTTAGTAGCTATTTGTTAAATCGTAAACTGTTCGCTAAAATAAAATCTTGGATGTCGAAAGCTTTCCGGGCTACCAGTGGCCTACCGCAAGGTAGTCACCTTGGCCCGGTTTTGTTCCACATTTTCATCAATGATATAACCAATTGCTTCAACGATGTCGAGGTATTGCTCTTTGCAGATGACATCAAACTATACAAGAAAATAACTGATATAAATCATTGCCATATACTACAGTCAAATATTAGTTAGTTTAGAGATTGGTGCGTTCAAAATAATTTATTTTTAAATATAGTAAAGTGCAAAACCTTGACTTTCTTCAGAAACAAAAATCCTGTTTTATTTGAATATTCCATCAATAACATAGCTTTAGAAAGAGTCACGGAAATGAGAGATCTTGGAATTATTTTGGATGAAAAACTAAGGACGGGTTGTTTCGGAGAATTTGAACAATTCATCAAATTTCAACGTTCATTTTCGGGTTCTGTGAAAGACTTATTCAAGTTCTGTTTTTATATCATTGTAGGCTAGTTGCTTGACAAAACTGAAATAAAAACAGAACTTGAAAAAATCTTTCACAGAACTTGAAAATGAACGTTGAAATTTGATGAATTGTTCAGATTCTCCGAAACAACCCATCCTAAGTTTCGCCAATCATGTCCATCAAATTGTGAACAGAGGTATGAAAACACTAGGCTTCGTATTAAGAACAACTAAAAACTTTAATTCTTTACAAGCCAATAAACTATTATACGTATCTCTAGTAAGAAGTCAAATTGAATATAACTCAGTAGTTTGGTCTCCATCTTACAAAATTCACATTAACAATATTGAGCGAATACAAAAAAAAAATCTATGTTTTATAAATTTTAAATTAAATATCCCTGTCGAAGACTTAAAATACAATTTCTTATTAATACTCTAAAAATACATACATTAGAAGATAGACGTAAAATAAACGATTTAACGTTCTTATTCAAAATACTTAGCTCTAACTTCGACTGTAGTGAACTCCTGCAACATATAAACATACATACACCCACAGTAACAACACGACAAAATACAATATTCTACAGCAGCACACATAAGCGTAACTACATTGTCCACTCTCCGATACAACGACTTCACACCATGGGAAATCATTACTTGGGTGATGTTGACATATTCAATACCAACTTGGCAAGTTTTGTGGATCATTTAAAACATTTATTTCATCAATACTCCTAAACACATCATGTAAACCTACAAATAGCTGTAATTTTCTGTTTTTGTTTCTTGTGTTTGTATGACTTGTTGCATAGCTTTTATCAAATGTATTTTTTGTAACTTTTAAAGTTTCTGTCAAATTAAAATTATGTATACTACCAACCATGTAAAAGCCCTCTGGGCGTTAAATAAATAAATAAAATGTAACTCGCTGTTCGACTTGGCATATCAATGTACGTATTTTTGTTTGATTTTTCTAGGTAGCATTAATGTGGAGACTGTTACCATCAAATTGGAACCAGGACCCCGAGAAGAAGTTAGAGGGGTTATACCTAATTTAGAAATTGATATAGACCTTCCAGATGTTAAAAAAGAATGTCTGAAACGCTTTGATAGAGTTATCCAGACAACAGGTAAATAACGTTTTCTATCTATTCTTACATTTGTATTTATTATGTGCATACACTTATAGCTTTATCCGTAATATTTTTCAGATTCGTTGACAGATCTGAAGAAGCATTCTGTGGAAAAACCATTCCCTTGTCCTCATTGTAACCACTTTTGCATTAATAAGTCAAATTTAGAACTTCACTTGCGTACCCATACTGGTGAAAAACCTTTTTCTTGTTCCGACTGCAGCTGTTCATATTCTCGAAGAGGATCTTTAACGAGACACATGCTGACTCACGGTGGAGAAAAACCCTTTGCATGTCCCGACTGCAGCTATTCATGTTCTCTAAAGGGAGGTTTGAAGAAACACATGCTGATTCACAGTAGGCGAAAACCTTTTTCATGTTCCAACTGCAGTTATTCATGTTCTCAAGAGAGACTTTTAACGGTACACATGCGAGCTCACAATGGGGAAAAACCGTTTTCATGTTCCGACTGCAGTTATTCATGTTCTCAAAAAGGAGATTTAACAAAACACATGCTGACTCACAGTGGAGAAAAACCTTTTTCATGTTCCGACTGCAGTTTTTCATGTTCTCGAAGGGGACATTTGACGAGACACATAATGACTCACAGTGGAGAAAAACCTTTTTCATGTTCCCGCTGCAATTATTTATGTTCTCAGAAGTCAGATTTGACGAAACACATGGTGACTCACAGCGGAGAAAAACCTTTTTCATGTTCGGATTGCAACTATTCATGTTCTCTAAAGGGAAATTTGAATATACATATGTTGACTCACAGTGGAAAAAAACCTTTTTCATGTTCCGACTGTAGCTTTTCATGTTCTCAAAAGGGAAATTTGCATAGACACATGCTGACTCACATTGAAGAAAAACCTTTGTCGTGTTCCGTGGATAAGATTCATTTGCACAAAAGCATGCCTTAAAAAAACACATGCGGACTCATTCACAGAATTGGCTTATTTGCAAAACTGTCAAAATTGGCAAAACTAGCCAATATTGATCTTGGATCTCACATTAAACTAGGAAGTCTCCAGAATTCAAAACGAATATCATTTATTATTAGGCAGAATGGAAGATGTTTAAGTTCCTCTACGAATTATCCTAAAATACTTTAATTGTGTCTTTATAAAACCAAGAAAACGATTTTTTTCTAAGGAACATTACAAATGTATATTCTAAAATAATATATTTCAATCATATTATAATTATAACATTGCACTTCTGAATAGACTTCAAGTGTAATTTCTTTCTGCGATAAGCCGTAGTCAGATAGTTTGCAAATAATTTTAAATAATATTTATTTAACTTTTTGATGAAATTTGTGTTAATGGTACAGATCGAAAAATGTTACAATCGTAAGTACACAAAATTTAAAAACAGATCTGTGTTTGAGTGGGATGATGTTTGTCCGTCGTTAACACTGAATTTTAAATATAAGGAAGTTAGGAAACCTTTAGGTTGTAAGTATTTGTAATATTTATACGGTTTATCACAAATAAAAATCCGGTTAACCGTTTTAAGCTTGTGAGCTTTATTTTTTTAAATATTATTACAATAAGTTTTAAAATCAATGCGTGTTTCTAAGGTAGGTAGTGTAGGAAACGGTGTTGAATTATGTTAAACCTAATTATTCGCCTCTATGTAAATTATGTATACTCTTGGATTATTCGAAGTATCTTATATCAGCAACGATGTGTGTAATTTTTATCAAAAATAATGTCCATTTTCTTTCGCAGTTAATATTTTTTTTGCTAAAACTTGCTGAACATTATGAGCATTTTCTTCTTTCAACAACCTTTCCTTTACAGAGAAAAATATCTTCATCGTGTCTTTTTCTAACATAGAATTGCTGTTTTAGATTTTACGTTTTTTTAAATTGTAAGTAATTTTGTACGAATACTGTTTTACCAGGGGCTTAAATTTATTTATGAAAAGTACAAAATATTTTATTTTTTGCTTGAAATATTTACAAGAGAATCATTGGATAGTAAAATATTATTCTTGAAACGGTCTAATTCGACGCATGGTACTATTTGCTACGCCGCCTTGCTCCAAGCGGCCCGCATGTGAAAGTGGTAAGAGCGTAGAGTAGTAAAATATTTCATACACATTTTTCTTTGAAAACTTTTTACACTACCCAACTGTTAAACGGTATTTTTAGTAACACATTAAACGTAGACTGTAGGTACATGCGCGTTCTGTACATCGTAAAGTTACGGAAGATAGCAGTTATGATTAGGACCTCCAAAACAGGCTGAAAAGATTGGATTTCGCCCTCCTTCCGCATTAAGAAATGTCACCCGACAGAAGGTCAAGCACAATTATTTTTTTTGCAAATATTTTTGGCAAAAATCTGTCAAATCAAAAGATCTTTAGTATGCAGATTGAAATAATGCATTGTCATACTAGAAAATTGTCGGTAAGTACTGACTTCATTATCTTTTTTTAAGTTTGCACAAATAAAAAAAACATGCACCCAAAAATAATTGACAGGAGAAGGAGAGGAAGGTTACTATTGCGCTGGATTAAGTTTCAGCTTTGTCCTCAATTAGGGTATCCTTTGCTCTCCGTGCAGTGCAGGATCACGAGGAGTGAAGGAGCTTTGTCCACCAGGACTGTAGGAGAAGAAGTCACGATCTTCAGCAATAAAGAATATCAACAGAAGATAATAATTACGATAATATGTCGACTGTTTTATGTACTGACGAGAATGGGCGGATCTAACGCTCAGCAATTTAGCAAATGCAGCCTGGGCCTTAGCTTCTGGGCTCCTCTTTGCAGTTCCGTATTTACAAGCAAGGGTGAGCAAGCGGGACACAAGCCTAGGGCCCCCGACCGGAGGGTTCTTGAAAGGGGGATTCAGGAAGGTATAAATCAAGATACGAAGAACTTATGTTTCACAGATCTGTGCAGAAAACGGGGTTCCATTTGTTAGATTCCACTTATCTTAACAAAGGGATTGCAATATTTAGAGCAGAGGCGGCAAGTTGTTATGCTATCCTTGTTCTAATGCCATCACAATGGAAGATGATTCAAGAACTGGCGTCTGAACAGAGTCTACGACTGGTTCTTGAGTTCAAAGATTTTCCAGCCTATGTGTTTACTCCCTCTTACATCACGAGACTCATGTTCACTCCTTCGTCTCCTCAAAAAACCCCTTATACAGAATCTCCAAAGATAACATAGGCCTATGTGGAGTTAAAAGATTGTTTTGGAGAAATAACAGAGACGGCCGAATAGACTAATGTAATTGTTACTTTCAGTATTCCAGATTTCTGTTTAACGTCTAACATTTTTTTATTACTACGCCACAATGACTGTGATGAAACATTTTCAATCAATAATAATAATGAAATATTTCGTCTATAATATATGTTATCGATAAAAATTGCGTTTATTAGCCCCGTTCAGACATGGCGATTTTAGTTGATCAACTCTTTGTTGAATGACACTTGAAACTTAATCGTCAAGGGTGAACACCTTTCAACAGAGTTGACCAAGTTTTTAGTTGAGCGACGAATATTGAAAGCCTTTCTACTTTTGTTGTTCAAGTATGAGTCATCGTTCAATTTTCCTGCCGAATCGAAGCGTGTGAGCATATGTTTCAAGTCGATTACGATTTTTATTTCCTCTGCGGAATAAAGTATACGTTAGACGTTCCTAGTAGGTTGTTTATTTATGCGTACATAGTATAATACCTACCATTATGGCATCTACTTCAATAAAAGAATGTATTAAGGGGTCGGATGATAATATGATGTTTAGATTTATGGATCTATACCAAAGCCTTCCCTGTCTTTGAGATCAGATGCAAGAAGTTTACAAAAATAAGAATGCCCGTGACATTGTAGTAGTTATTATTATTATTAGATAGTACGTTTCTGGATGATTAAAAAAATAGTATTATTTTTCTTTCATAACAAATGTTAGGGCATATACTATTGCAACGAACACTTCTTTTATAAATAATGATATCGTATTTTTGGAACTCTATACAAATAAGCCAGACTTGTAAAAAATATCCCCCGTTTCAAGCGTAATTTGTAATATAGTATTTGCTGGGACAGCCGCCCGCATCCTGTTTTTGGATTTTTTCTTGAATTTTAACAGTAAATTAATTATTTCTTCCGAAATTTGAAAGAGTTAGAAAAAGAGTTAGAAGCACCCGATTCGTTTCTCCTTATAATTCATTTTCTGGCCCACGTACTACGTTTTTCGGACTTTTTCATACCATCGAGTTCGTTCCGTTTCCGAAATCATAGGGACGCACGCAGCGATAACTTCACTTGACGCCATCTTCATTGAAAATAGCGGTTCGAGTTAAATTGAAATGTCTGAACGAAATCCTGTTTAATTTTTGTCGTTCAATAAAATTCGTTCAATTTAGCGCGGTTTAAGCCCTACAAAATACAAACAGCGAAGCTGTAATTTTTTCAATACTTTGTGTTCAGTACCTACTCGAAACAGATAAAAATTTTCTTTATAGTCTATGTCTAATTATCATCTATGTTCTTTTCATAACCTAACAATTATTGTAGACAATTGCTTTCGTCACCTGCCAATGGTTTCATTCTGTTTCTAAACTCTGTTACTGATAATATCCATTACCCTTACATGGTATGTTCAAATGCTGACATTTTCTAGACGAGATATTTAGGCCACAGCATATTCAAATGCACAACTCTGTCTGACGCGACATAGATTCACTTACGGCAATCGGTTCATCAGTTAGGGAATCTATTTGACGTTTTGTTTAAGGAACGTTTAACTGTCAATTGGACGTGAAGTACCTATTTATGGATTGTATTTCGAAGGCATTGATTAAAATAATCACAAATTATAAAAAAAATATCTTATACTTAAGAATACATATAGAATTATAAATTTTCTCCAAAATTTTTATGAAAGATTTTTTCAAGTTATGCGAACACTTCATTGTTTCAGTTTTGTCAAGCAAATAGCCTTTAATGATATATTAGCAGAACTTGAATAGAACTTTCACAAAACCCAAAAAGAACATTGAAATTTGATAAATTGTTCAAATTCTCCGAAACATACCGTCCTAAGGAAGCCAATATTTTGTTAAAAGTTGAATGGCAGATCAAAAATATACCATTATCTCACTTTATACGGAGGAAGATAGCGTAAGATTACTGAAATCTCAATATTGATGATGCTGTGAACCTATTTCAATTGTATTAACATCAAGGTCTTTATTATCACATTAATATGCTTCTCCCAACTATTTGTTATGCGAGCACTTCATTGTTTTATCGGATTATTACAACCGAAACAAAATATTCAATGCTCATCCTATTTAGAGTTCTGTTGTAAACATAATAGGTAATCTATAAGTACTGCTGGCTACGCTTAATACGAACATTGTTTTGAAAAAACACTTTGACTTAACTTGCTTACTATAAAGCTAACTATTTTCATCCGGACGAATGGAAAATACTGCATTTCAATTTACAAATGTGTGAAATGAAAATTTTGCTTTTTTACAGTACAGTGAGTAAAATAAATCACTAAATATCGTATAATATGGTCAGAAATTATTGTAAAACATCGATATGGCGGCCGTCTCATTCAAAAGCAACATTTAGTTTCACGTAATTGTATTTTTAAATGCAGTATTTTGCATTTCCAGGGATATATTTTTTGTTTTTGTTATTGTTACAGCTGTTTCGGCTTTCAAGGTTATTTTCAATCTTTGGTTTTAACCACGTTTAGACGACTTATTTATGTGATTATATTTTACCCCCTTCCAATTTAAAATGATTTATTACCGGTTAAACTGATTTACTGATAAAATAATTGTGACAATAGATTTTATATTCTGTTGGGGTATTTTGAAGTCTGTTTTTCCCACATTAATGTTATCTTAATTGTTTAATAATGATGTGGCAGCTATTAATTTATTTAAATGTATTATATTGTTTAGGTTTTGAAGCGGGGAATTAATAATTTTCCTAACTATTTTATTTATTAATGTTATATTAGAGTCATTGGTTCTTTTATTGATTTCTAATTGTTCAAGTAAATTTAATCTAAGGCCCTTTCTTTCTATATGAAAAGGCTTAAGTTCATTGTTGTCAAGCGGGATGTGAACAATTAGAAAACAATAAATATCACAATTTATTATCAATCTACTAAATCCAGTTTTTGGCAGTTGCAGATATAGTTTAGGCTTGAACCAATCACCTGGCACAACAGATTAATGGATCATTTAAATCCAAAGTGTGTTCCCATCAAGATGGAACCAGGATCCCAAGAAGTAAGCGGAGGTGAAATTCTGTATACAGACGTAGATTTCGACCCTCCAGATGTAAAGGAAGAAGGATTGCTCAAGGCGGAGGGTACTCGGACAGACAGTTAGTACCCTTGCATGTGTAAAAAAAATTAGGATGTTAAATTCAGATTTCTGCCAAAACGGTCGATTTCGGTCAAAACGTACATTTTGAAATGTTGCGCAGACAGGTTCGTACCGTCCTCTGTTGTCGTGCTTTTTGTTACATTGACTCCACACAGGAACCATGTCATCTCTGGGAATGTTGTGTGGAGAGTTGTTTGAGTAGAGGTATGAGTGAACATGGGTCTTGTAGACACCGATGTTTTAAAAGGGAGGAAACACAGAGGCCGGCAAATCGTTCCACAGCTTAGCTGTGGAGCGACCCGCCCTCATGTGACAAATGTCACCGGTGCCGAGGACATCAATGACGTAAGTTAGGTAGAACAAAGACAGCATACGTACCTGACGCCTGTGCTCCAAAGAATGACTGGGTATTAACCTTAAAGTTTATAATTGCAAAACCCGCTTTGGAAATTTCTGCTGGTTCTAATACATTCACAAAAAGTGCTTAGTAATTTGGAAATAAATATTTTTCGTTAAGTGGTTAGTCAATGATGTTCCTAATCGTGAATATTTTAATTAAACGTTAGTAATTTAAAGAAAGTTTTTATAGTACTCTATCAAATAATAATAATAATTTTAAATACAACATTCTTTTCGGCTGGGCATAATAGTGAACATGTTGTTTGTTTTTCCAGGTAAGATTAATTTGGAGACTGATCCCGTCAACGCGGAACCAGGACCCCGAAAAGAAGATGAAGGGGAATTTCCTTATGTGGAAATTGACATTGAACTGCCGGATGTTAAAAAGGAATGCCTAAAACGTTTTGAAAGATGTACCCAGACAACAAGTAGATAGCAATTATTACTTTCTAATTTTACATTTTCATGAATTAACTCTTTACACACTCATAGTTTTTCATCTTTTTCAGACTCGTCAACAGGTCTGAAAAAGCATCCAGTGGAAAAACGATTATTTTGTCCCCAATGTAACTACTCCTGCTTTTATAAGTCAAAGTTGGAACTTCACTTGCGTACCCATACTGGAGAAAAACCTTTTTCATGTTCCTACTGCAGTTATTTATGTTCTCGGAAGGGAGAATTGAAGAAACATATGCTGACTCACAGTGGAGAAAAACCCTTTACATGTTCCAACTGTAACTATTCATGTTCTCAGAGGGGACATTTGACTAGACACATGCTTACTCACAGTGAAGACAAACCCTTTTCATGTTCCGAATGCAACCATTCATGTTCTCAAAAGGGATATCTAATGAGACATATGCTGACTCACAGTCGCGAAAAACCGTATTCATGTTTGAACTGCAACTATTCGTGTTCTCAAAAAGGAGATTTGACAAGGCATATGCTGACTCACAGTAGGGAAAAACCTTTTTCTTGTTCCGACTGTAATTATTTATGTTCCCAAAAGGTCCATTTGAAGACACATATGCTGACTCACAGTGGGGAAAAACCTTTTTCATGTTCATTCTGTAGGTATTCATGTTATCAAAAGAGACATTTAACGAGACACATGTTGACTCACCGTTGAAAAGAATCGTTTCACGTTACGACTACAACGGTTCGTATTCTCAACTAAATAAGATATCATACGTATATCCCATTTATGAATTTAAACTCTTTCCATCCGAAAGTAAGCTATAGCTTCTCGGGATTTCTCTGTAGACAGAAATAATAACTTTGTTAATAGATCCATGTACCGGGGACAGTCTCAAATTTTCGTGAGTTAGCGACGACTCACAGTGAAAAAAATCTATTTCTTGTTCATAAGTAAGGTTATTCTTAACCCGGGAATATTTGCCTATCTTTTAAAAAAATTAAAATTAATTCACAATCACTAAAATTTACCCCGAAGCATTTTAAGTCTCCTAGTAATGCCGGGTTCACGCCAGCTGGTCATTATTAAAAGGTAAAATCGCGGATGCTTTTAGTTACTTAGAATATACCTGAATCACAATGTAAAATATTTGATTATTTCCTTTAAGAAATAAAGTTTTCTTTTTATTTAATATTCAAAATGTGTTTGGAATATTGACATTACCTAATAAATGTAATTTTTATATTTTAGCAATTTATAGACCACCTAACCTCAATAAAAAGGGATTCTTAAATGAAATGTCTTGTTTTTTTTGCAATAATGTAAACTTTAATGATAATATAATATTTTTTGGGGATATTAATCTTAACATACTAAATCAAAGTGATTCAAATATAATAGCTTATGAAAATATACTTACCAGTAATTACTTAACAAAATGTATTAATGATACGACTAGAGAAGCAATCGTTGCTGTTCAAATAACCAAATCCTGTATTGACCACATATATGTTAGATCTAATAAATGTAACTTGTCCGCGTGTGTAATTGATTCGAGAATTGCTGATCATTTTATGACGGGACTAAATTTACAATACCATGACGTCAAAAATATTGAACAAAATGAAAAAATCACAATTCTGTCTCAAAAACGTGTTGATAAAGAAATAAAAAAATATAGTTGGAATATTCTTTTGAAAGAAGTGGATTGCGTTACTCTGTATAATAAAATTAAAAATAAATTTAATGAAATCTATGAAAAAAGTACTGTAGTAAAGTCTTATAAACCTCAAATCAGACCTAATGCCATAAATGAATGGATAAATGAAGATTTATTATCAAAAATCAAATTAAAAGATACACTTTACAAAAGATGGAAAAATAATCCTACAAATAAATTTTATGAAAGAGAGTACAAATGTAATCGAAACAAAGTTACAAAATTAATCAGTACATGCAAATTAAAATTCTTCAACTCAAAATTTAAAAATTACTTTTCCGACTCTAAAAAAACGTGGGACGAAATAAACAGATTGTTAGGGAGGAAGAGCAAAAGTAATTGCGACCAAGTAATATCAAACTATTTTTTAAAAAAAGAACAAACGACTGAACAAACATCTAACAATTTTGCAAACTTTTTTTCTGACAATGTTAAGCAACTATTACATAGATGTGACAAAAAAGCTTTTCATATTCAAACACATAGACTTCCACACAGCATGCTCTTAACACAAGCAAAACTTTGTGATATTGAAAAAGTAGTCAGAAGTTTAAAAAATAGTCAATTGCCGGGGATAGATAAAATTAGAATGTCTGACATTAAAAAACACTTTAATATCTTAGGACCTATTTTAACTCTATTAATTAATATGATTTTATCGGAAGCAATTATACCTGAAGATCTTAAATGTAGCATAATCCGACCTATCTACAAAGGTGGTAAACACAGTGAAATTGAAAACTATAGACCGATCAGTATTTTACCTACAATTGAAAAGATCCTAGAAAAATATATATCTGTAAAACTAATAAAGTACCTTGAAAAATTTTCTATTATTGATACCCATCAATATGGTTTCCAAAAAAATAAAAGCACAGATCTAATACTTCAAGAATTTTCAAATAAAATTAATAATGATCTTAACAAAAGAAAACATGTACTCGTATTATTTATTGATAATTCAAAGGCTTTTGATACGATTGATCATAGTAAATTACTTAAAACTCTAGAAAACATTGGAATTACAGGAAACCTACATAAATTATTTGTTAACTACTTTCAAAATAGAAAGATTTGTGTAAAATTTTTTGATCATTTTAGCAAAAAAAATATTGTTTTCGCAGGCGTACCACAAGGGTCCATACTAGGCCCTACCTTGTATATAATATATGTTACTGCAATGAAATTTATTTTTTCTCATGTAAAACATTACGTTTATGGTGACGACACTGCATTAGTTATTTCACATGAGGATTTATTAATAGCGAGTAATTTACTTCAAATTAACTTTGTCACTCTTCAAAAATGGTCACATGATGTAGGTTTAATAATCAATGCTAAAAAAACGAAGCTTATGCACATCAGATCTCCTCATAATAACATCACCATAACTCCTAAAATTATTTCTCATGACTTTAATTGCATTCATAACTTTGTAATACAACCATGCTCATGCAAAAATATTGAACTTGTTTCAAAATACGTATATCTAGGCTTAACAATTGATTGTTATTTTAAATGGGATATACATATACAAAAAGTGTGCACACGGCTTAGAGCTATAGTGAGCAAACTTTATAGATTAAAGTTTTTTGTTCCACCAAATACCCTTAAAATAGTATACCTATCATTGGCGGAATCCCTAATAAGATACGGAATAACTTCATGGGGACATTCAACAAAAACAAATCTTCTTTCAGTCCAAAATGTACAATATTCTTTGGTAAAATTATTATTAAACAGAACTAAATACGAACAAAGAAATGACGTACCAAAGTCATTACTATACAACTCTGTAAATGTATTATCTGTTCGTGCTTTATTGTGGCTTAAAATTGCGAGTCAGCATACATCTCAATCTGAACATAATAAAATAGTGACACATGTTCATAATACAAGACTAATTGCAAACGATGGACTTGTAGTTCCCAGATACCTGAATAAATATGGTCAAAGAACTCTAGAATACCTCGTTCCAATAATTTACAACATGTTACCAAACTCAATAAAAAGCTGTGAATTGACTCACAGAAGGAAATGTATGTTAAAAAAATGGTTATGTGAAAGAATTTTTTTGTATTAATGTAATTATGTGTATATTTTATGTACTTGTTAAAATTGTATATGTATTTCAGAAGTAATTGTTAAAAGAACCCGTTGACAAACTGATATCAATCAGTTTAACGGGACTTAATTGTAAAAAATGTATTTTTGAAAGTTGATAAATAAAAAAAAAAAAAAAAAAAAAAAAAAAATAATAACATCTCACTTCTAAATTGATCTTTCAAGTGTAATTTTCTTGTGCGATAAAATCCAGTTATACCATTTGCGAAGTGATCAGAGAAATTAATTGCTCCCATAATGCATTTTTTTAAACTGAAACAACTCATTAATGCAGCAGCAGCACGGCTCATATCCGGGGTTCCTAAATATTCACATTTCAGAACACCTTCGTAACCTTCACTGGCTCAAGTGCCCTGAAAGAATCCAGTACAAATTGTGCTGGATGGTGTTTAAATCCATCAATGTAATGGCCCCACCCTACATCTCTGAACTATGCGTCCCGGAAAACACTGGTCTGAGGCAGTCAACTCTTAGATCAGCAACATCAGCAGCTGTAAGAAGACTGATGGAACCTAAGCGCAAGCCAAATACTAAGTTTGGTGATCTCGCTTTCGGAGCATCTGGTATAAACTCCCTCGGGAACTAAGATTCATAACAAGTCCAACAGAATTCAGGTCTAAAATAAAAATAAAACTTTCCCTAAAGCTGTCGGACCCTTAATTAAATATACCATTCCTGATAGAAAGTCCAATTATATCCAATTTTACATTTATGTTGCAAATCCTTTATCTAAATTTCGCTATTAAACAATTAGTTAATTTTAAATTAGTGTTAATCTCAAGTGACCTACCAGGTAAGTAGGTACGGTAATTATAATATCCTTGGACAATTTTTATAGCGCTGCTTTTGTGAGTTTTCACCTCAGGGGCGCTATACAGTTGATGCAGGTATTACAAAAAATATAAATATTACCAAAATAAAGTGAAGTTAAGTAAAGTAAAATGAAGAACAGTAACAGGTGACATGAAGATACAAGATGGAGACTCTGCAGCAAGAATCCTAGGTGGTGAAGAAACTGGACCAGCTGCTGCAGCGAGAGAGTCCACCAACAGTGCCAACACCAGGTTCGTCATCCATCCAGGTATGTGTCTGCTGCTAATAAAGCGCTGACAAAATATCCTCACATAAATAACAGACCTCGGCAGCACCGCTGTGACGTTCGATGAAGATAGAAGATGGAGACTGCAGCAAGAATCCTAGGTGGCGAAGAAGCTGGACCAGCTGCTCCAGCGAGAGTGACTACCGCGTCCACCAACAGTGCCAGCACTAGGTTCGTCATCCGTTCAGGTATGTGTCTGTTGCTAATAAAGAGCGCTGACACAATATCCTCTCATAGATAACAAACCTTGGCAGCACCGCTGTGACGTTCGACGAAGATAGAAGATGGAGACTCTGCAGCAAGAATCCTAGGTGGTGAAGACTTTATATTATCTCCATATATATTTAGTAGATCATTGTAGAAGCGTATTACATATTTGTACAGCACCTGTGAAGTGATTTTGCACAAAAACGGCGTTATATGTAAATCATCCAAATATTATTATTGTTATTATTTCAATACATTGGAATGCCAAAAAACATGTACATACTTAAGCGTAAAACTATATATGTAACTTAAGATAAAGATGAGATACACAGTAATTGCTTGTAGGTAAGTATATAGTATGTAAAGTAGTAGTTAGTTGAAAATATGTCCAAATGAGAAGTGATTTATGAACGTATACAAGAGCAAATAATAGAAGATAAGAACATATCAGAGCAAACAATGCGATCCTGTAAAACACATAAATATATAATGTAATATGTGACTTATTTAACCCTTTCGTCCCGGAAAGAAAAAAATCACATTGGATCCGAAGCGGGGTCACTCAGTCCCCCAATTTGTTTTGCTTATTAAAAGGTGTTAATGACATAATTCGATGAAATTTGTTTTGGTTATAATTAGAGGGAAGTATATATTACATATTTCAGTAGTCATTATCAAAATCGTTTCATAAATAAAGTCATAATTAATGTTCTAATGAATTTAGACCATAACGCATATGTTTTCAAAGAAAACGGAGAAGGCGGGTACGTAGCAAGCATCGCGCCTCGTTTCCGAATCTCGACTGCCGATTGGCGATTAAGCGTCGACGTGGGTGGCTAGTTTCTTGCATAGGGTGGTCTGTAAATGATGGATATGTATTTTTTACTTTTATAGTTTATGAAAACTACTACGTACTACTAAACTAGGTACGGATGTTAAATATTTTGAAACAAATGTTGTATGTTGATATTTAATGTAGGTATTAAATTATTTTATTTCTACAATTATTCTTATTATTATTATGTATCTTTTCTAGGGAGATTTTTCAATGTGGATGAGTGTTTCAAGCTAATAATTATTGCTTATAAATAAATGTTACCCTTTGTGCTATGAAAAAAAATTCTTGTCTTAAACATTAGTTTACAAAAAAAAAAATAATTAATATCTTATTTCTGATTGTTTTTATTATAATTTCATTTAGAGTATCATCTAGCATCGTGCCGCAGTTAACCTGTAATCATAAATGATGCGTTTGCTTGAATAGGTATATATTGAGTTTATAGTTTTTCACTGATCCATTTATGTAGGTATGTTTTACATTTTTAACGGTGAATGGTTTTGTTTTGTAATGTTTTATCAAATAAAATTGTAAAAAATAAGGTATTTTTAATAACTTCAAATTGTTAAAAATAAGGTATTTTTAAAGTATTGAAATCCAATCTTGAAATAAATATTTTTTTATTGTAGCCTGAGAATTCCCCGTTTTTGATAAACAATATTTATGAGAGATCTGGAAACGGTATTTATAAACTCGTAATAGGATACATATGAGAAACCGGAGAATTTCTCTCTTTTTCTTAGTAATGACGGCCCCCATGGTCAAATGGTTGAGATTCTGGGTCGCGGGTTCAAAATCCCAGCAAGCGCAAATTAATTCAATAATTATGTGATATTTCATAAATAATTCATAAAATATAATGCATTTAATATAATATATTTTCCGCACGGCCAAGGATGGGAAATGCGTTCAGTATTGCCCTGAACAAAAACCACCATTTAGAATAGAAACGTCATCATACTAGGAGGCTATCTCTTTTATGGTGACCATTTATAGGGATTGATTAAATAAACTGAAAATTGCAAAATTATAATAGAAAATAGAAAAAGACATTCGTAATATAAAACATAATTTTAATATAATTTTAAAATATCTTACACACATAATATCGTAGTAAAATGAAGAAATTTACAAAAAGACAAAAAACACACCTCAAAATATTATATTTTTACAAAAATACACCTCAACATTTTGGAAACACATAAGGTAGGTACCTACTTTATAATAAATGAGTTTTATGAAACAAACATTAGATATTAGCAAAAATTATTACACATATAGTATAATGAACATACCTATTACTGGTAAACAAGACATGTCGATCATCCAGTTGATTAGTCAGACATCTCTAAATACAAAGTTTTGAGATAATGAGGAAAGCAATGTTCGAATGCTCGCCATAAACCAAATATTATTTACATGTGTCTGTATTTTATAAATTAAATATGCTATAAAAAAATAACACCGGGAAGTATAACGGTTCGGTACATTAGTACGACATTTTTAAATTTTCTACAAATAACCCAGAAAACATATATTTTGTTTGTTTTTTCATTTTACATATAACTGTATACTCAACTCAAATTCCGATTCTTCGGAGATGTCTGACTAATCAACTGGACGATCGTTATATTTACATATTATACACAAATCGCGTGATGAAAATCACAACTTGAAATGTAAGATATTTACTCTTTATCGTATTATTACAAAGAATTTTTTTTCTTGAGCAAGTGGAATGTAACATATACACACGGCACGAGTTCCCAAAATTGAAGATGAAATAAACGAAAATTATAACCTAGCTAGAAGACAATAACTTTTTAAATAAAAATTCACAATTTAGAAAAACACACACAACACGATGAAAGTTAAACCCAAACAACATGGAATAAAATCAGCATTATTAAATAGCGAATAATTCTGTCAGCTATTAATTTTGGTACATACATATCCCAAACTTTAATTTATTGGTAAATCGAATAAATATACTCCAGAATAAATTGTATGAAAAAATGAAATGCAAAGTGATTACCAAGAAATAATCTAATCTAAAATTGGGATCATATTTATAAAAGAAGACAAAACAAAAACAAGCTGACGTTAACAACACAATTTTTGCGTAATTTGATGGAAAAACATAAAATATAATGTTATAAGAAGGTACAGTAACTATTGGATATTATGTCCGGTTTTTGACAACATTTCACTTGTAAGATATTATAGCGTAATGACTCCTGGATATATACTTATTGCACAAGACTGCAAAAGTGAACTAGATGTTCTGGAAAACATTGTAAAATTGATATCAAGTTATCAATAAACAATCGCATAAATTAACAATTTCCAAATGACCACTATGCTTTGAGCAATTGAAACCTTTATACATAAATTTAAATGGAAAATGAGAAAAGTGCACCACGTCTAAAACAGTAGAGGGACTTCTTATAAAAAAGTGATAAACAGAGAAATGATTAAAAGCACAAAAGATATGGTCGAAAAATGTTTGTTTTCTTATAGAAAAATATGTTGTTCATTTACCAAATGTTAGTAAGTGACTACATGCACTATCATGAATGCTTTAATTATTTAAAATACACGTAATTTATTATTAAAAACTATAATATTAATATGAAATAAACAAAACGGATTTTTATGCAAAATATTTTCCAACGTGATCATTTTAAAAATGAAACAATTCGACTGAGAATACACCAAGATAACACAAACAACCAGTACACTAATTGAGTTTGTGTAATCAAATGAACGTGAACAAATTCTAAAATACTAGACAAACCTAAAATTGCAGATCATGGCACCATTAGTATAGTGATGACTTGAAAAGAAACAGCAAAAATACTAGAAAAAGTGAATAATAGAAGAAATTTCTAAAGGTCGGATATGCTTATTACAAAAATGACAGATTGTTTGTTAATTTTAAAGTTCTATGAAATTTCTATTCAAGTTCTGTTATGATATCAGTATAGGCCAGGTACTTCACAGAACTGAAATAATATCGGAACTTGAATAGAACTTTCGCAGAACCTGAAAATTAACATCAAAATTTGATGAATTGTTTAAAATCTGTCAAAAGATCCGTCCTAAGCAACTTTTATTATTTTAACAACATTCATTATTGGCATTGTCCTTGATAGTTTTACAGTTAGTACAAAAATTTTCTTGGACCCTGTGCAGAACACAAATAGATTTCCTGCAAGTATAACAACACAGCTTAGTTTTTCTATCAATGTTGCGCGGGCAAAGATAACACCGTCTTCGTATTGCCTTGGTAGGTAAAACTTGTACTTCATTTAATACAATATCGTCGCTTGTGCTCGGCATAACTTTTTCAAATAATTCGAAGCCGTATTGCTGCGCTTTGTGAAATTTTACACCGCTTTCTTTTCTACTTTTAATGTTGTTTTTCACTAAGTCCATGGCCAACTCCCTGATAAAGATTTTTCGTCTGCTTCGGTCATTTGAATGCCATTCTGGATATTTAGTGATCCAAATAACATAAGCATTCAAGGCAGCCATATCTAAAATCTCCATGAAAATACGAAATGGCCACCTTCTTGTCGACCTAACGCAGGAATATTCCCTTGTCATTTTGTCCCCGGTGTCTACAGCCCCCTTTGTTGAGTTGTAATGTAATATTATATCTGGCTTTTTTGACTCTGACGCTGATGAAATTTTGTCGTCGTGGAATTCGGTTGAAAGAAGAGCCACTGCACTCTTCTTTTTCGGCACATAAGAAACAATTGTAAGTGCATCGGTAAAACCAAAAAGGCTTGTATGTAATTCCCTTTGCGGAGAAGGTAAAAATTCTTTTGGAATTTCTCTTTTATTCGACCTCAATGTACCAGTCAGCGTCAAATTATTATCCAATAATTTATTGGCAAGAGGTATTGACGTGAAAAAGTTGTCTGTCGTAACACCTCTTCCAGAACCGTAATATGGTGCTACTAAGTCAGTTACGACTCGTAACCCCTGATTTACTTCTCGGGCATTGCCAATTTTGCCCGTGTATACTTGAGTATTTAAAATATAGGCTGTTTTGGCATCAGCTGCCACCCATATTTTAATTCCGTATCGTCCAGGTTTGCTTTTCATGTATACACGGAAAGGACATGATCCCCGGTACGTCGCCAAACGTTCGTCTACGGTGATGTGGGAATCCGGGGAGTAATTTCTAGTGCAAGCTGCGTTAAAATTTTCATAAATTGATTTTATCGCCTCCAGTTTTGTCCCACTTTGTGCGATTCTTTCGTGCCTAGTCACTCTATCATCAAATCGTAGAGTACTAAATAAGAATGCAAATCTATCTCTAGACATAGCTGCTGTATAAAAAAATTGCCTAAATAGATCATTCGTTGTCCACAACTCTTTCAACTGCATCTTTCTGCAACGGTTTCTCCCAGCAGCAAGCAATATGCCGATAAAGGATTTAATTTCATCCGTAGAAATTGATGCATCATCGGCTGTGCCCTTGTTTTCCCTCACACAAAAACGTTGGGTTTCAGTAACTATTTCTTTGAGAATATCGTCAGTAATAAACAATGAAAATGCGTCTCCAATAGATGAAATATTTTTGCTTTCATTTGTCAGGCCAGGACGAGAGTAAACAATATTGTGTTGCCTACTACGGGATTGTGTCGGAGGAACGGAACTCCACTTAAATCCAGATTTGGAAGTAAAAGATTTTTCTTCCGTTTCATCAGTAATCTTTTCGGCATCTTCGTCAGAGGTGTCGGATTCACTTTCAGAAGAACTTTCAAAAGAAACATGATCTTCAATGTCCGATGTGTTTTGAATGTTTTCAAATTCAAAATCACTGTTTGACTCATCACTACCAGAGTCTTTCTCTAATAACGCTCGCACCTGCTCAGCGTTTAAAAATTTTTTGGGCATTTTTTTAGAATTGTGTAAATTTAAAAAGTAAGTAGGTAAACTTGATATCGTAACTGAATCTGCAATCAGAGCCTGCAATCTGTAATCAGAAAAAAGTAATTATGTAGCATCAACCCACTTACTTTTCAATAATAACTAACTAAATATCTAATCATCACGTCGTTTCCCGCAGGGGTACCTAGGCAGAGAGGACAGACCGCCAAAAACTCGGTCTTGGTACACACTCTTTGCCTCATTCACATTCATATATCGTCTCATATATATATATATATATGAGACGATATATGAATATATATATACAGTCAAACTTGGTTATAGCGAGCACAAAAAACTAAATTTTCTCCTTAGAGCGATTACTCGTTTTATCCAAAATAGGTTTTCTAAAAGTCGTAAGTACCTACCTACCTGCCCCTACTATTAATATATGTGTAGTGTATTAGAAAACAACACTTTTATTCATAAAATTTATAATCAATGATTGTTTTTAATTTTTCGTTTTCCCGCTCCACAATTCCTTTCTCAAAACAATCAACACATTATAACTACCTTCACCTGGTTCGAGGCTTCCAAGAAAAATAACATTAAATTGCCAGTCGTAATATAATCAATAGCATGGGCATATTGTAATTTTACTCATTGCACTTACATCAGCCTTGCATTCTTTGCAGATTTCCACATTTCTCATACGATCAAATATGGTTTTACCACACATACTCCTCAGGGATCTCATATCAACAGCATTCAGTCTACTTTCATCATCATCATCTGCCAGTTCCATGCCTCACTGCCATACATCAGGGTAGGTACAAGCATTCCACTGTGGACTACTAGCTTCGCTTCTTTAGACAGCTTTTTGTTGGCGCCAACGGAATTCAGTCCTCCATTAATGGAGTTACCTGCATTTACCCATCTTTCAATATCTCTATCAGCCTTCCCATCTGAGATTGATATTCTCAAAATATCTCAAATCGAAAATTTATGCATCCAAAAAATAACCATGGGTGCCTTCCGTTGATTATGTGTTTACATTTTTATGTTTTTAATGATCTATCAAATAACGAAGATAAAATAAAATAAATAACAAAAACATCTTGAAATTATTATTTCACATAAAGAAAAGAATTAAATGATACCTTTTTGTTAATTATAATTAATGTAAGACTAAATTTAACGCTTCTTGAGGTGAATTTTCACAAAAACGGCGCTATTTAAATCATATGGTCATATTCTAATGCGTGAAAAACTAGTAGGTACTATTAGTACTACTAGTAGTACGATTATTCTATAAATTGTATGGTTTGAGCAATGGAATACATAATGTTTACATGAAAATAAATTTAGAATTAATATAATAATTTTTATCATAAAATAAAAGAATATGGGAACCAAATGAACATTTTGAGTAAAAGCGCAAAAACAAGCTGCAATAATATGCAGTTATAATAATAATACACCGAGAAATTTTGACACTGATACCATCAATAAAAGCAAACTATTAAAATGCAATATTTTAATATTGTGGAGAATAAATAATGTTTATGAATGTAAGTAAGTCCAAAGTCATGGTATTTGAAAGAGAGAGTATGAAAACAGTGTGCAATATAGTTGTGAATGATGAATACTTGGAGCAAGTGGATGAGTTTGTGTATTTGGGAAGTATGTTTACGAGAGATGGGAAGGCTGATAGGGATATTGAAAGAAGGGTGAATGCAGGTAACTCCATAAATGGTGGGTTAAATGCCGTAGGCGCCAACAAAAAGCTGTCCAAAGAAGCAAAGCTGGCAGTCCACAATGGAGTGCTGGTACCTACCCTGATGTATGGCAGTGAAGCATGGAACTGGCAGAGGAAGGATGAAAGTAGGCTGAATGCTGTAGAGATGAGATCCCTGAGGCGTACGTGTGGTAAAACCATGTATGATCGTGTGAGTAATGTGGATATCCGCAAAGAATGCAAGGCTGATGTGAGCGTAATGAGTAAAATTAAGAAAGGGACCCTCAGATGGTTTGGGCATGTAGAGCGAATGAATGAAGAAAGGAGCGTAAGGAGAATATATGACGCAAGTGTGAATGGTGTAAGAAGTAGGGGACGCCCGAGGAAGACATGGCACGATCAAGTGAATCAGATACTTGAGTCGGGTCATGTCAAGAGTCAGAAAAATAGAAGAGTATGTATGAGACGATGTATGAATGTGAATGAGGCAAAGAGTGTGTGCCAAGACCGAGTTGTTTGGCGGTCCGTCCTCTCTGCCTACCCCTGCGGGGAAACGGCGTGATGGTTAGTTAGTTAGTTAACACCCCTGAAACATATACTTTTATACGCCATTGCATAAGATAAATGTACTTACCAATCTGAAGACGCCCGTAGCACTGTGAAACTGGTCCGTTCCCAAAGAGAATTATTTAACACCAAAACACAAGTTAGCAATAACCGAAAACACTATTTATTCGCTGCAGTCTTCAATCATACTGTACTTTAAACTTTTGAGCAAGTTCTATCTTCCAAATTCCAACAAATTTAAAAAAATAATTGTCTCTTTCTGGTCTATTTGTATTTCATACGACAAACAGAGACGGATGCAATTTTAATTGTGTTCCTAAAATGTGTTGCTCATAGAATGTATAAGGACACCTGCGCCGGATGTTACCCAGACGAAATGGTCTGGGACCGCCAAGTGAATATCTTAGTATTTCAAAAGGACATATGAGAAGCGCTGTGTCACCGATTCGGATTAAGTCCTTTTCATTAATAACTAAGAAATTACTTACTATCCCTTAAAAATTGTCCAGTTACCGCCTCTCCCATTTCAATTCCGGTCAATCATTAGGTAAAGCAAAATGGTAAAGTGATAATAAGAATACTAGCGTGACTCAATTATAACGGTGTAGCCCTTTTTATTACAATGCAAAATTTATCTTTCGGCTACCGGCTTCGGCAGGATCTTCGTCCAGTTCGTGGAAACGTTTATAAAGTCCCGCCCCGTAAAAAATATTCTATCAGATTTAGATGTAATTTATTTAATATCTTAAAAAGTAGTAATGCGATATAAATTTTTTAAATGCAGATCGATAGCTGAATAGTTTTTCTAAGATTACCTAAATTATTTGTTATATGGTGTAAAAAACCATCTAGATACAGCTTAAAACTCTAGTTAGTGTAGAATTATAACCCCGGTCCGGGGTGGAAGTGTTAACATAAATGTAATTCAATCTCGATTGTAATGAGACTGACGACTAATGTATGGTAATGAAACTTATGACTGATGTATGGTTATATATAAGTCCACGTCAAAGCTGTGGCAAAATTAAAAAAATTCAGAGTCGCTCAGTATTTAAGGCACAACACAAATTAAATTAGTTTTAATTAGAGTTAAATTAAATTAAATTATTGTAGAAAGCAATCACTTTGTGGTTTGACATATTTAATAAAATAAAATACTTTTTTGTTTTAAAACCACGATATTTATTAATTTAAGAGCCGACCGGTTTCGCTTTACTTAAGCATCATCAGGGTACAAATTAATACTAAACAAGAAGTACATAATGTGTGTATATATATAACAAAATATAGAGGGAGACAACATGATACAAATATAAGCAACACAAAGACGGTCATAAAATACATTAACATAAGTGCACAAGTAATGGAAAAACCGATAGATAATTATGTAGACTAATGGGTTACATCAATAAATCGGGAGAAACAAAGCATCAACTGGCATGGTGGTAAGGAGGTAAGGAGAACTGGGAATTTTTTATGGGTTTATTGGAAACAGACCTAATATTGGACTACTTGATATGTCTAATTGATTATTAAGTATCTGACTATTGGTTTTTACAGCTTTTTTAATTTCTAGTGCCTCTAAGTTGTTTAGTCTGTTACCATGCCCGTTTTTATGTAAGATCTTAGCACCGGTGCTATGACAGAATGTATGATCTTTATCGATCAAATGATTTGCGAATTCGGAAAAACCGTTATTATTGAGACAACGAAGATGCTCCTTTATCCTAATATTAACATTACGTGATGTCTTACCGATATAGAAAGCCGAACAATTATTGCAATTTAATTTATAAATCCCCGAATGACTTAATTTATCGTCCTTATCTTTAGAATTAATTAGAAATTTACCTATATTGTTATTAGTATAAAAGGCCGGTTTGACTTCAGAAGGAAGGTTTTTTACACTTAAGGTAGAAAAGTGATTAATGAATAAAATTCGCCGCCATTGATAATTAATATTATTATCATTGATTTGAGGACAAGGACTAGCGAAGAGGAAGCGATTAATGGCTATTTGTTTTAGCTTTTTATTTAAGATAAAATCAATAAAATTTGATTCATAGCCATTATTTACTGCTATGTTTTTAATTAGTTTTAGTTCACTATCAAAATTACTATCGGACATTGGAATTGTGACTAAACGATGGACCATTGAATGGAATGCGGAGTGCTTATGTGAAATAGGGTGATTGGAGGTGCTGTGTATGACAACGTCAGTATAGGAGGGTTTACGAAAAATGTTAAAATCAATTCTGTTATTAACAATCGATAAGGTAAGGTCCAAAAAATTTAAGGTTGAATTTATGCCTATTTCTAATGTGAATTTAATCTTATTATGAAAAGAGTTTATACGATTGAGGAAGGAATTCAGTTGACGCTTAGTCCCTGTCCATATACACAAAACATCATCAACGTATCTTTTCCAGTACAAGACATTTTTAATAAGATGTGAGGTACTAGATAAATTTTTTTTCTTTAAGTTATCCATGAATATATCAGCAATCAGAGGACTGGTAGGGTTCCCCATAGCTAGGCCGTCACGTTGCTGATATATAACATTATTAAATTTAAAATAATTTTGATTCAGGCATATATTAAACAAGGAAGTTAAATCTTTTATAAAATCTATAGAGAGATCGGAACTATTTAATAAATCAGAAATTAAACATTTACTCTCTTCTATGGGAACATTGGGGAACAAATTTAAAACATCAAAAGAAATTAGTGTAGAATTACTAGGGAGAATCATATCTTTCAATTCTTCCACTAATGAAAAAGAGTTTTTAAGGGTATGTTTAGGTGAAAAAACATTGGTATTTTGAAACACATTAGTAATAACGGATGATATTTTAAAATTACGCCGGTCAACTTGCCATTTGCCATTGTACGAAAACAAGTTGCATTCACATTTCTTGAAGTAACTACGTTATAGTGTATACATTTGCCAACCGAAACGTGAACTGACAGCAACTGCAAGCGTTTTTAGTTTCTTTCCCATAAGTTGAAGTTCAGTTCGGCAGTTCAGCTCGCGTATGTATACGTAGCATTCAGCGCATTGGGGACCTGCAGCGAGTGAGCCACATCAACGCGTGGCGGTGTAAATCAGGTTTAAATATATGTATCTAAAAATAATGTAATTTTTTAAGTAAAATTGTGTTCAGTACTTACTTGAATGGAATAATAATTTGTTACTTTATAGTCTATGACTTCAATATTGTCTATGGATAACCTTGGAGTATGTCATGTTTTCTTCCCCGTCAGGTCCCTACCAATGGTTTCGTCTTATTTCCAAACTACAATGGTACATGATATCACTTACAGTGTTTGAACCAAGTTGTTATATTGCTTAAATACTTCCGTCAGTTATTGGTAAGTTCCAATGCTGAAATTTTAGAAAACAGAGTTTTTTTATTCTCCCTATCCATACATTTGTTTGGGCTCTGTTGGACTAAACCAAACATACATACTACTGCTCTGTAATTTGGGGTAAGGCTTAAATGCATATCTGAATTGTGTTCAACGCGACTTAGCTTAACTTACACCATTCGGTAAATCCTACTCAGGTGACTTAAATTAGGGATTCCATTTGACGTTTTGTTTGAGTCTGGTAACGCAGCGTTACCATGGGAATTTTAAATGAAATTTTATTTTATAGAAACAAACAATACATTGGTTACCTTGTAATGTCTTATATATAGTATGTATATTTAGTAACTACGGGGTGACATGTGTAGTGTGTGTGTAAATGTATGTCCATTGAACATGTTATATCATTGAAATGATGTTACTTTTAAATTTGGGCAGTGAATTTGGGAAGTGAAGTTCGGTGCATTCGATGATATTGTTTAAAATTCTGTGTATAAATGTTTAATCAGTGACTTCTCGCCTGTTCTTAATACATTCGAAGCTGTTGTTGAATTCGGAGGTAAGATATATATTTTATTTTGTTCTTTCGTAGAACTACCTATAATTTTTTTTTAAATTTAATAATATAATTATTATGTTCTGCAAGTATTTTTTGGTTTTTGTTATTGTTACAGCTGTTTTGGCTTTCGAGGCCATTTTCAAATTGTAGTTTTTGACCACGTTTAGACGACTAATTTATATGATTCCATTTTACCCCCTCCCAATTTTAAATGATTTATTACCAGTTAAACCGATTTACCAATAAAATAATTGTGACAATAGATTTCATATTCTGTGTGAGTATTTTGAAGTCTTTTTTCCCCACATTAATGTTATCTTAATTGTTTTATAATGATGTGGCTGCAATTTATTTATTTTGTTTAGGTTTCGTGCATATCGGCCCCCGTACATAAGCGATACGAATATGATTAAATAGTTTCGCTCGTGTAAAAACTCAACCCTTTCAAGAAAGGCATAAAATTTCAGTATGGTAGAGGTGATTCAATTCAGTGTTGTATTGGAATGCCTCTCCTGAAAGAATATAGTTATTTTACGGACAAAACTATTGAATCATATTCATATTGCGTATGTACGGGAGCAAGCGAAAAAATCCTCTTTATATTTTAAAGCGTAACTTACAAAAAGTGTAATTTTCATAAAATAATGAAATTACGCCATCGATGAACCCTTAAGAAAATGTCTTTTTTATTCCTTGGACCGCCGTTTCTTTGGACCCTTTTGCCCTCGAGGCATTCACCGCCCCCTGGATCTTAAGTGTATTGGTTCCATCCCCTTGGGGAATCACTGCTCTGTGTAGTCAAATTACATCTCTATTTTGAAATATTTGATATTCATTGTTACTTCATTATTTTTACGAAATATCCCAACCGAAAAAATCCGAGCACATACATTTTAGAGTTCCGTTAAAACAACGCTTGATTTCAGATATATTTTTTGTGCTTGAACCGTAAACTACCACGACAGAGCCATGGATCTACTTAATCCAGAACCTATTACCATTAAGACGGAACCAGAGCCCCAGGAAACAGGTGGAGCTGAAATGCCGGATACGGATATAGATATCTACCTCCCTGATGTAAAGAAGGAATGTTTGCAATATGCGGAGAGTACTCGGACCGCCAGTAAGTTGCGTTGCATAATGTGAAAAAATTGTGACATTCAGATGTTCGGAATCATTGTTCGTTTTAAAATGTTGTGTAGACATGAAATATTGTGCTTTTTCACAACGTCATATCTTTTCTTAGATAAGTTACTCAGGTAAATACCTTAAAAACAATCTTTACAGGAAACTGCACACTTTAAATTTATATCGCTCACAAAAAGTTCCCAATCCCTAATGTCATCCTCTCATCTTATTATTTGAGAAATTGTTATTTGGTTGTGGTTCCGATACTACAATTATTGTAGTTTTTTCGATACTACAGTTATTATATTTCTATAGATGGCTGTACGCTGATGATGCGGTGCTGATTGCTAATAGTATGGATGATCGACAGTCTCTCGCGTCTAGGATGAACGAAGTATGCATGAAGAATGAGTTAATGATGAATGCAAGTAAGTCTAAAGTAATGGTGTTTGAAAGAGAGATTACGAAAACAGTGTGCAATATAACTGTGAATGAGGAATACTTGGAGCAGGTGGATAAGGAAGTTTGTTCTAGAGAGATGGGAAGGCTTACAGAGATATTGAAAGAAGGGTAAATGCAAGTAACTCCATTAATGGAGGACTGAACGCAGTTGGCAGTAACAAAAAACTTGTCCAAAGAAGCGAAGTTAGCAGTCCACAATGGAGTGCTGGTACCTACCCTGATGTATTGAAGTGAGGCATGGAACTGGCAAAGAAAGGATGAAATTTGATTGAATGCTGTTGAAATGAGATCCCTGAGGCATATGTGTGGTAAAACTATGTATGATCGTGTGAGGAATGTGGAGATCCGCAAAGAGTGCAAGGCTGATGTAAGCGTAATGAGTAAGATCAAGAAAGGGAAGCTTAGTTGTTTTGGGCATGTAGAGCGAATGAGCGAAGAAAGGAGTGTAAGGAGAATTTACTATGCAAATGTGAATGGTAGCAGAAGTCGGGAACGTCCGAGGAAGACATGGCACGACCAAGTGAATCAGATACTTGAGTCGCGCCATATTAAGAGTCAGAATAATAAAAGAGTATGTATGAGACGATGTATGAATGTAAATGAGGCAAGGAGTGTGTGCCAAGACCAAGTTGTTTGGCGGTCCGTCCTCTCTGCCTACCCCTGCGGAGAAACGGCATGATGGTTAGTTAGTTAGATGGCGGTACTTACACCATCTGAAGGAGACAGCACATCAGCTGTACCCGAATGGTTAAGAGTACGGCCGATGCTAGCCAATTCCAATACATTAGCCAGCTCAGTTCCAGTTGCTTCTCTCGTTAGAATACTCATAGCCTCTGAAAGAAATTACGTATGTCGTACAAGAGCGAATGATTTATCCATCTCGAAGCATCGGCCCTGAAGACATCTTAGACATCTGGGGTCCTTTTATTTCTTAAATGAATGGGTTATCGATAGTGTCTTCAATTGTTATTATTTTAGTTTTGTTGTACTACTCTCGGAGATGGACGACCGTAATTTTAAATCTAAAACGTCTCGGCATATCAGTGTATGTAATTTTTTTTTTTGCAGGTAGCATTAATGAGGAGACTGTTCCCATTAGGGAAGAAACAGGACCCCGAGATGAAGATGGAGGGGGTATTTCTTATGTGGAAATCGACATTGACCTGCCGAATGTTAAAAGCAAATGCTTTGATAGAATTACTCAGCCAACAGGTGAATCCGACTTAGTTTGTTAGAATTAACAATTCCTGATTTTATAATTTTAAAGTTTTTAAGAATTAACTGTGTTTACAGTTATTAATCCTTTAATTTTATATCCGTAATCTTTTTCAGACTTATTGACATATCTGAAAACGCAATCTGCGGGGAAAAAATTCTCTTGTACCTACTGTTATTACTCCTGCTCTCATAAGTCTACGTTTGAACAGCACTTGCGCACCCATACTGGAGAAAAACCATTTTCATGTTCTGACTGTAACTATTCATGTTATCACAAGGGACATTTGACGAGACACATGCTGACGCACAGTGGAGAAAAACCTTTTTCATGTTCCGACTGCAACCACTCATGTTCCCAAAGGGGAGGTTTGAAGAAACATATGCTGACTCACAGTGGAGAAAAACCTTTTTCATGTTCTAAATGTAGTTATTTATGTTCTCGAAAGGAAAATTTGACGAGACACATGCTAACTCACAGTGGAGAAAAACCTTTTTTGTGTTCGATATGCAATTATTCATGTTCACAGAAAAGTAATTTGAAGACACATTTGCTGACTCACAGTAGAAAAAAAACTATTTTTTTGTTCTAATGGTGGAAGCCATTGATTAGCTTTAATCGAATGTTAAAATATTTGTAAATATTATTTCATTTTAAAATTAAAGTAACATTTTTTAAATGGTCCTACATCATTGTTCTAACACGAATAATATTGTATTATTGTAATATCCTCGATATTAGTATAGGAGCTCTCCTATAGATGGCACTAGTTCTATTAGGTTACCCAGAGATGGCGTTAGCTTTCGAGAATAACTGGATAGTAAATAAGGGGACTGGTTGGGGTCCAGATTCTTCCATCTGCCTGCTTGTTAAGATATTGTTATTTTTTTAATCAATCATTATAAAGTCTTAAGTGTTTTGCTGAAGCCTGTGTTTTGTTGACTAAGACAGTTTGTAAGAAAACCCCAGTTTTGACGCAACTATGTATACTCCACTAATGGCGCGTGGTTTCGAAAAAAAATCACGTGTGACAAAGTCATCAAATCGTCAATCGACTCAACTTTCCATAAATTGGGTGGTTTCATCGTTCGTCAAGAGAAAATTCAATTCAAAATTCATGAAAACTTGATCGGCTGGTTAACGTTAATATCCCAATTGTTTAAGAAGGACGCATGCGCAAATGTCACAATTGCGATCTGACAGGCCGTATGTACTACAAAGTACCGATTACTGGTGATTACGATTCAACTGTTTTGGCAAATAACGAAAAGAAAACTCAACGATTAAAATTTTAGAAGTTAACGGTTTTATAGGAAGAAGTTTAGATGCTTTTTCTACGTATAATATTCGTTTTTAAAATACATGAAACCACCGTTCCCTTTGTTGATGCTGCGCGCAACCTTGGAATAATGGTGGACGGTAGATTGAGGTATGATGAACATGTTAAAAACAGGTCACAGTGGTGCTACTCGAGGCTTCGTCTATTGTACAATATAAGAGATAACATATCAGTGAAACTACGCAAGATTATTACTGATAGTCTTGTTCTCTCAATATTGGACTATGGAGACTCAGTTTACGGTCCATCTTTATTGAAAAAAACCCAAAAACAAGTACAACGAGTCCAAAATGCATGTGTCCGATATTGCTATAATGTCCCGAGACGCGAGCATATCTCGCCTTACCTCTATCGGCATCGAATATCAAATGTGTCAACTGTTCAACTTGATGAATTCAAAGGTTCCTTCCTATCTGTTTGACAGACTGCAGTGGTCCCGTGACACACATGCACATAGTACACGCCAAAGAGACCATTTACTTGTTCTCCCCAAACATAAAACTGCTGTTTTTGAGGGTAGTTTTAGCTACTCATCGTCAAAACTTTGGAATAAAATACCACTGCCTATTCGAACAACAACATCGTTGCAGTGCTTTAAGAAGCTCTGCAGCGAATGGTTGCTGACAGCACAGTCAACCGCACAACATCATCATTGATCGAATTTAAAATGAAAGGGACACCTACTTGTGATTATTATTTTATTTTATTTTATCTATGTATTTTATGTAAATTTAATCCTGAATTTATATTTTATTTTATTTTAAAGAAATTTGTATTTATCGATTTATAACACATTATATTAAAGGCACTGCTGAAAACCAGCTACATTCCCGGAGAAATCCGGAATGTACAGCTGAGCAGTTGCCCTTTTGGCAATATAATCATCTAAATGTATGTGTACAAACTATATGCAAACATGTAAAAAATTATTGTCAAATAAACGTTTTTATTATTATTATTATTATTATTTTATATCGTTGGTTTCAGAGATTGAAAATTAAGAAAAAAACATTAAAAAATATACGAGCACAAGTTTGTTTCTCTTGTCTACCAAGGTATCACAAACTACTGTCAACTGTAAGAATGTATATTTTTCAATAATTAACCAAATTTTCTTCACGTGATTACCATTTTCTCATCAATTTACTTTACATTGAGAACTTCGGCACTTGTTTTTGGTATTACACAGGCTTAGCTCCCATTTTCATACAAGACATGAACGAAACCAAGATTATTAACGAATTACAATTATAGATAACTGGATACTTACCTGTTTTTTGCCTACCTATATTAACGCGGTAATTTCAGCGTAGGAACTGTGCATTTATTTACGAAAAAATAAAACTTATAATATACAATCATTTTAACCATGAAATCGAAGTTTGTGAAAAAAATACCTGCATTTAAGTTAAATGATTATCGATTAAGAAAAAAAAGTGACTTACCTTTTAGGGTTATGTGGTTTTTTCAGTGAGACAGGCATCGATTGAAATCAATTATTATTATTTTTTATAGTGAATAAAATATAATGTAACATGAAAAACGTTTTGGTAGTATATCGTGGGGTTACTGCTAAAAGTTGATAACTTACTAAAACATGTTTTGAAGGAAACCCAATTTTAAAGTTTGATCTAATGAAGTCAGGCTTTTGGGAAAGTATGTGAATGTTCATTGGAGCGTTAATTTTTAAACAAGTGTGTTTATTTTTGTAAGTGCTTTTGCAATATTCTTCTTGTCAATGAAATTAATAAACACTGTAGTTACTAAGTATTATAAAAGTAATCAGTAGCTAAGAACCTCTAAACGACATAAAATGGGACCCAAACGTTTTCCAGCCGTGGATAAAATGTTAATATACGTTAACATTAAAATCATCGCTAACCCAAAATGCAAAAAAGTAGATATCAACTTTGGTTTGTTCCGCTCATTTAAATTCCACATTGATATTTTTTTAAATTATAGCATTAAAAAATGATGGGTTTCGTTAATTTCAAATTAAATGGCATCTATTATAATAATAAGAAGAAGCGGATAAGAAAAGCAGGAAGAGCAGAGAAGGGCCAATAAAAGGAAAAAAGTGACTAGAATAGGCAACGTCGATGAAGATAGTCAATAAGAAGATAGTAAAAGATATAATCAATAATAAGAGAATAGAAGATAGAGTCAATAAGAAGATAATAGAAGACAGAATCAGTAAGAAGATAGAGCCAATAAGAAGATAATAGAAGGAAAGTCAATAAAATTATATAAGAAGACAAAATCAATAAAAACACAATGTCAAAGAAAGGCTCATAGCGAAGCAAAATGAAACAAGAAGACGCGTGGAGATATGAGAATAAAGAAAACCCAAGTAAAAGTTTAAAAAATAAAAGGTCTAAGCAAAAAAAAGCTAAAGCAAAATAAGCGAGAAACGAAAACAAACGTTCAAGCAATTAGTTGTCATGTACACCGGTCGATTGAATTCAAACCTCCTTTCTATCTTCCAAGTCATAACAAAACAGTGCCTCCTGATGTGCCTGTCACACCGGGACATATGTAGGTCCTCCTGGCCGGGGTGGTACATTAGTTATCATGTACACTGGTCGAACTCCAACCTCCTTCCTATCTTCCAAGTCCTAACAAAACAGTGCCTCCTGATGTGCCTGTCACACCAGGACATATGTAGGTCCTCCTGGCCGGGGTGGTACATTAGTTATCATGTACACTGGTCGATTAAACTCCAACCTCCTTCCTATCTTCCAAGTCCTAACAAAACAGTGCCTCCTGATGTGCCTGTCACACCGGGACATATGTAGGTCCTCCTGGCCGGGGTGGTACATTAGTTATCATGTACACTGGTCGAACTCCAACCTCCTTCCTATCTTCCAAGTCCTAACAAAACAGTGCCTCCTGATGTGCCTGTCACACCAGGACATATGTAGGTCCTCCTGGCCGGGGTGGTACATTAGTTATCATGTACACTGGTCGATTAAACTCCAACCTCCTTCCTATCTTCCAAGTCCTAACAAAACAGTGCCTCCTGATGTGCCTGTCACACCGGGACATATGTAGGTCCTCCTGGCCGGGGTGGTACATTAGTTATCATGTACACTGGTCGATTAAACTCCAACCTCCTTCCTATCTTCCAAGTCCTAACAAAACAGTGCCTCCTGATGTGCCTGTCACACCAGGACATATGTAGGTCCTCCTGGCCGGGGTGGTACATTAGTTATCATGTACACTGGTCGATTAAACTCCAACCTCCTTCCTATCTTCCAAGTCCTAACAAAACAGTGCCTCCTGATGTGCCTGTCACACCGGGACATATGTAGGTCCTCCTGGCCGGGGTGGTACATTAGTTATCATGTACACTGGTCGATTAAACTCCAACCTCCTTCCTATCTTCCAAGTCCTAACAAAACAGTGCCTCCTGATGTGCCTGTCACACCAGGACATATGTAGGTCCTCCTGGCCGGGGTGGTACATTAGTTATCATGTACACTGGTCGATTAAACTCCAACCTCCTTCCTATCTTCCAAGTCCTAACAAAACAGTGCCTCCTGATGTGCCTGTCACACCGGGACATATGTAGGTCCTCCTGGCCGGGGTGGTACATTAGTTATCATGTACACTGGTCGATTAAACTCCAACCTCCTTCCTATCTTCCAAGTCCTAACAAAACAGTGCCTCCTGATGTGCCTGTCACACCAGGACATATGTAGGTCCTCCTGGCCGGGGTGGTACATTAGTTATCATGTACACTGGTCGATTAAACTCCAACCTCCTTCCTATCTTCCAAGTCCTAACAAAACAGTGCCTCCTGATGTGCCTGTCACACCGGGACATATGTAGGTCCTCCTGGCCGGGGTGGTACATTAGTTATCATGTACACTGGTCGATTAAACTCCAACCTCCTTCCTATCTTCCAAGTCCTAACAAAACAGTGCCTCCTGATGTGCCTGTCACACCGGGACATATGTAGGTCCTCCTGGCCGGGGTGGTACATTAGTCATCATGTACACTGGTCGATTAAACTCCAACCTCCTTCCTATCTTCCAAGTCCTAACAAAACAGTGCCTCCTGATGTGCCTGTCACACCGGGACATATGTAGGTCCTCCTGGCCGGGGTGGTACATTAGTTATCATGTACACTGGTCGATTAAACTCCAACCTCCTTCCTATCTTCCAAGTCCTAACAAAACAGTGCCTCCTGATGTGCCTGTCACACCGGGACATATGTAGGTCCTCCTGGCCGGGGTGGTACATTAGTTATCATGTACACTGGTCGATTAAACTCCAACCTCCTTCCTATCTTCCAAGTCCTAACAAAACAGTGCCTCCTGATGTGCCTGTCACACCAGGACATATGTAGGTCCTCCTGGCCGGGGTGGTACATTAGTTATAATGTACACTGGTCGATTAAACTCCAACCTCCTTCCTATCTTCCAAGTCCTAACAAAACAGTGCCTCCTGATGTGCCTGTCACACCAGGACATATGTAGGTCCTCCTGGCCGGGGTGGTACATTAGTTATAATGTACACTGGTCGATCAAACTCCAACCTCCTTCCTATCTTCCAAGCCTAACAAAACCGTGCCTCCTGGTGTACCTGTCACACGGGAACATGAGTGGGTGGTACATTAGTTGTCATGTAAGAGCCGAACGCGACACCTGTAGGATAGGTGAGCGTTGTAATGAATTATCAACGGTAATTTGTATTTTTGTGTAGCGCCGTTTTCATTAAAGATAATCTTAATTAGGTATTATCAGCGCCTTAGCTACCTGGCGCCCGGAGCAGACTGCTCCAATTAACGGCCCTGTTCTAACACCCTATCTGGCGTAACAAAGGTTTGCTAAATACAATCATGCTTTACAACTAACTATTCATGTTTATTGATATGAACACAATTACTATACGTTGCTTTGTATCCAAGTACTTTATTCTCTTGTAGTTATGTGCAATTATTAAACTTTCTTCGACAACTTGTTTTGTACCTACTTGTATTGTTCATACTCAGTTTATGATGTTATGTATCATACACTTATTATTGTACTCCTGAACGAATCACCTACAATTATTTTTACGTGTAAAGACCTCCAAGGCGGTTAATAAATGAACAAATCTGTTTCGTTAATCTTCAGAGATATTTAACTTTTCAAAAACACGAAAAACTTTGAACTACATTTGCCGAAAATCTATCATTTTGATTGTGGACCTTTTAGTACTGAACCACAGATATGATTACATGAACACATTCAATGGACAATTGAATTTGTGAAATTCAAGGGTCAATCGATCGTTTTAAAAGACGCAGGTCGCTCACGACCCACTGGCGTTGTGAGCGGATCGCGAAAACCGGATTTTTGAAAAAATATTAACGCTTTTTACCAGGTATTTTCTCTTTCGTTTAACGTAAGTAGGTAGTAGATGTAGGTCCTGTAACTGTTAGACCATGCCATAGATGTTATGTTGTATAGACCGGGCGTGACTCATGAATCAATACAGTAACATTCTTGCAACATAAAAATAGAAATTGTTAATCTGACAATAAAATGAATTGTCACTACGGTTTCAGATTTCAGTAAACGGAGTTCCATGCACGTGGATTATTATTTTTTAGTATGATTGTTTTGATACTGGGTTAGGAGTACTGAATAAATAATCTTTGCATAATTTTTATTCAATTTTATGGTTTAATTATTTTGACTCTTAGGTTACATGATATTACATGAAGCATATATTTATGTTTTGTTCGCAGTTTTTGCACGTTAGTGCGAATTTCATAATATTTTTTAAAAATTAATAAGAATTTTTAATATTATATTAGTCATAATCATAGACATATGAATATTAGTAGACCTGCCCTAAGTGATTAAAAGCGTACTATCCCCACTCCCCATACCGGTTCCATTGAGCCGGCTGGGCTCGCATATGGCCTCAAGTGAAATTTGAAAACGTGACGTCATCATTCTTGTGCGAACTATGGTCGAGGCATCATCGGTTAATTTTACGAAATAACACGGCAAAATGTTGACTTGTGATATGAAAACTTGTAAAAATAGATGTGAAAAAGAGAATAAACCCAATTGTCGTATTACATTCCATAAGTAAGCATTATTTTACTTTATTTTAAGCTTATTCACACCGTATTATATGGATCAGTTTTAGAAACATATACTATCACATCACAATGTAGCGATTCTCAAATGTGCTCATCGTTGTTTACTGCGGTAAGTAAATTATGAGACATTTGTAAAAGTGTCTTAACTAAATACTCTGAAACTAACTACGACTCTGAAAATAGAAGCTGCCTTACTTTGCCGAATTTGGACTTCGCAAATTAGTTCATAACGTGGCGAGTAATTTGCGCTCCCATGTAGAAATGTCTATTCATTCAAAAGCAGATTTTACTTTTAAGAACTAAATGGTGATATTATAATGCGAGATGCCTATTTACTGTCAGATTGATTTATTGACGAATCACAGTCAGCCTTACTCCCTTCGTTCTTCAACAGTTGATTTTACCCCTCGCCATTATCTTCTCGTCTATTAATTCCTATGTCTGTGGTCATAATAGACCGGATATAGTTTTACATGACAAAATAAAAAAATAAAAACTTATTTCATTGATGTCGCTATTCCAAATTCCTGTAATATTCAAAAATCTGTTAGTGAAAAAATACACAGATTTAGGAAATGAGATAAAAAGAATTTGGCATTCTCAGACTATAAAAATGTTACCATTTGTTATTTCGGCTACTGACATTATACCTAGCTCTCTCATTAAAAATTTAGGCGTATTAGATTTATTAAAAAAAATATTTATAAAAATGCAAAAATTAGTTATTTTAAATACGTGTAGGATTACGAAAGATTTTTCAAATATTTATGTTGAGGTATCAGTACATCAGTAGGATTTATAGGCCCTGTTAGGAGTTCTACCGAGCCGAACCCTCTGATATGAAAATATCTGGAGTCTGTGAATTATTTTCCCATTTGATCTCTGGTGAGTTGACGTGTTGTTCTTGTATTTATTTTGCTTATATAATGCACTTGCATAATGTTGATTGACTAGATTATCATTTGTGGAAAAGTGTGTGGAAGGGTTTAGTTTTTCCTGTGGGAAATATTAAACCCGGACATAAAGTCGGAAATTATTTATATAGCTCCGTTTATGTGCAAAATCACCTCAAGGGCGCTGTAAAAATACATAATACATTTTTTTTTTATTTGTTACAATATATGATCAAATATTTCAAGACCCCTCTTCCATAGAAGCATTAGCTTATGGCTGGAAGAGGAGTGTACATTGTTTTATTACAGTAAGTAAGTAATTAAAAATAAAATGATTTTAAACTTATTTGAAGAATGGAATGTTACTTAAGGAAACTAATTGAGATGAGTTATTCTTAAGATTAATTCAATTGGAAACATTTTTATTTTTTGTAAGTTTGTCTTTAAAATATTTTTTCACAGTGTTTATTATTTGGATGTTATCATTATTGTTTCTAATTTCTTCAAGTAGTCGATTGAAATCAATTCTTGCCCGGTAAGTGTAATAATTTTGTGCAAAGGAAGTGTTTAATTTTGGGCATGGAAAAATATATTTAAGTCGAGTACGGTTTTCAGTTAGAAATTGATACTTGTCTTTTTCTTTTATGATTTGAATTAATGCATTTTTAGTATAAAGATCTTTAAATGAAGGCACTTGAAATTCTTCGATAATCGATCCGTTGGGTAATCGGAAGGTTTTCTTAATATTATTTTAATTATTTACCTTTGTATCACTTCTATTGGAGTAAGGTTAGTTTTGTATGTGGATCCCCAAATAATGATACCATATTGTAGAGTTGATTGGACCAAGGCATAATATATTAAATATAGGTTTTATATTTTTAAATATTTCTACAATGATCTTTGTTATTACTAACTATATATGGGAATAATATACAGTACCATACTTACCTGGTAGGTCACTTGAGATTAACACTTAATTAACACTTATTGTTTCCTAGCGAAATTTAGATAAAAGGATTAAGGACATAATTGGAAAATTGGATATATTTCTCTAAGTAATGGTATATTTTATTCAAGGGAATGACAGCTAAAAGGTTAAAGGTAGAAATTATTAATGGTTATTACCCCAGTAAAGTTTCCCCAATTACTGTAATGTTTAAATTTGATTGAATGTCTTTTTGTTAGTTATTCCCAAACGATGACTCATAGAGTTATTTTAATAGCATAATTAATTAATTCCAGTGTGACGAATGCAACGCCGTTTATGTTGGACAAACTGGCCTGTCCTTTTTTTTAGTTATTTATTAAGTTAAAAGAAATACATATTTCACTTTGTTAACTTAAGTGTACATTGATTAAAACAAAAATAATATATATTAACAATTATGGTTTACTACCTAAGTAACATATTTCTCTTAAGTAAGAGCATTTTGGTTTTGCTCATTGATCTTGAGGGCAAACAGTTTTTTCTTAAATATATTTATTCTATTTACGGTTGTCAGGCTATCAGGAAGGATATTTATTTATTTATTTATTGTAAGAAATAAACCGCAATTTTATACAGGATAAGTTATACAAGAGTTTAAATATGAGGTAAGCCAAAATAGTTTCTTATGCTAATGTTGGTTAATGTGATATAATACAAAATTGTAATTGGTAACCATTAACTGAAAATGAAATTAACAAAAAATAAAAATCATATAAATATATTAGAAGGAAGAAGGAATAGGAAAGGGCAAGAGGCAGAGGAAGATGGGGTGGGGAAAGGAGACGCTCATTTTGTACCTTTTCTATAACTGTACATTAATTTAATTAACATTTGTGGTCGTGCGCTTGACTTCGTTTCTGTATTTCACAAGAGTATTATTAAGAATATCGATATTGTTAAATTGCGTGTTATATTGCGCGCATATACGGGGGATTGGAGAATTTTTTCTAAGGTTGGTTCTGCACGCGGGCAAATGAAAAAAATGGTTTTGTCTGGTTGGCCTTGTAGGCCGTTATTCAGAATGTTGTATAAAAATATTTGATCAGATATTAATCTACGTGTTTGAAGTGGAGTAAAGTTGTGAAATTTTAAGGATTCGGTGTTATTTGCAAAGAGTAATTTAAATTTATAATTTATGTGTTTAAAAAAATTGTTTTGCACACTTTCGATTCTGTCAATATGGCATTGGTAGAACGGTGCCCAAATTCGTGTGCAGTATTCTAAGTAGGGGCGGATATACGTCGTGTAAAGGGAATACATGGTTTTAATATTGCGAAAAGGTTTAGATATGCGAATTATAAATCCCAACATTTTATTGGCTTTGTTGATTACTTCGTTAATGTGTTTGATAAAATTTAGTTTTACATCCAGTACTACCCCAAGGTCACGGATTGATTCTATTTCATTGATATTATATATGTGTACACCCTCATGGCCTATGTTTCTTTTACCACACTCTGTGTTTGCTGAATTTGTGTATAATTTATTATGTTGTCTTGTGTGGTGGTCATGTACTTGTGATGTTTTCATAAATAAAGTATTTGTGTGTATGAGGCCATTTTGGATTTTGTGAATTAATAGGCATATTTTGTATTCGTACAGTTTTCTAATTTTAAGTAAGTTAGTTTCTTGGTATACTCTTTTGGTGGGGGTATCTGGTTTATAGTTAATAAGTTTTTTTATAACTTTATTTTGCATTATTTGAATTTCGTTTAGATATGTGATGTTTGTGTTTCCCCATATTTCTATGAGATAATTTAGATGGGATTGAATTAAACTAATGTATAATCCCCTCTTTACTTGTATTGGTAGAAGATGGGCTATTCTACCAAATACACCAATTAGTGGGATCATTTTTTCTTTTACTTTTTGTATGTGGTGTTTAAAAGATAAGTGTTTATCGATATGAAGTCCCAGGTATTTTTCACTATCTGAAATTTGTAGGTTTTTTCCTTCTATTTGCAAAGGTTTATGAGACGGCGTTTTTCTTTTTTGTGAACTTAAGATCATGTAATTTGTTTTTTTTTGTGTTAATAGTTAATATATTTTTAATTAGCCAGTTATTTAATTTATTAAGATCCAGTTGGGCTTTTTCAAGTAAGTTTTCTAAGTTTTTACCAAAGTAAAATTTAACACTAGGTTCAAAGAACATATAAGATCTTTTAAAAATAGTAATAAAATACAATCGCAATTTGCCAAACATCTCCTAGATGAAAATTACTCATTTAATGATAATAATAAACCAACTCCGTTACACGTACAAAATAAAGGCCGTAAACTGAATCTTTTAGAGCAGTTAGAAATGAACAAAAACTCTAACAATCCGAAAGCTATTCTAATCAATGAACAAACAAATATAATTCGTTCACCCCTACTGGATATCTTCAAACCTAGTGCAAATATTAGGGCACTATGAAGTACCTAATTATGCTATTAAAATAACCCTATGAGTCATCGTTTGGGAATAACTAACATAAAGACATTCAGTCAAATTTAAACATTACACTAATTGGGGAAACTTTACTGGGGTAATAACCATTAATTTCTAACATTTTACTCAGAAATCAATTAAGAAATCAGTAATTGAAATTAAAATACCTATCTACAAATAATATAAATGTATCGTCTGTAAGTGGGCTACCCACAGTTTGATAATGCCTTCAGAGGGCGAAACAGCTGTCACGCGTAATAATAACTACGCGTGACAGCTGTTTACAATAAACTGTTTTTATAAACCCAATAATAATATTATTGAATATATAAAAAAATAAAAATGGAGTTCTACAAATTAAACTTAATAACAATAAATAAATTATTACTATAAAAATACAATTTGAAGCCACGGGGTAACGGGGGAGATGTGTGCAAAATGTCAAAAGAAATTAACTTTTTAATGACGCACCCATTCTTGTCTGTCTCATCAAACACCCAAAAAATCATAAGCTGTTATAACTACATTAGCAACACAAAAATTAAATTATAATAATTGTTAGTCCTACACAACTTTGAATACAAATCATTTCAAAAGTTTGTCATACAATATGGCTGTCAGGCAATTTCCCTTCACCCTAGATTTGGCTTCAATGCCATTCATGCAAATCGTACAAATGCTCTGTCGAGAGTTCTTAGGTCCGTGTTAACTAATGCATTTATATATGGTCGCTCGACACGCCACACCGGCACCTGGAACCCGGGACACAAGAGTGGGTCGCGAGACCCGGGTGCTGACGAAAGAATAACCCGCTCGCTCTTTGGTAGCTAGTGAGCGGCTTTCAATGAGCGGGTCATTCGCAATCGACCTGTTTTTTACATGTATTTCTATTGCTTGTTCTATTGCTTATTTATATTTCTTTGCGTTTATCATTTACATACTGAAGGTGTTCTGCATCTGTTATATTTTTTATATATATGTTTGAGTATTTATTATATGTACAAATGTTTTATTTTATCATTACTTTATTAACGCCCCTTTAAGGGGCTTTTACATATGAATAGTAGAAATAATAAATTATTAACTAACTAACTAACCATCACGCCGATTCCCCGCAGGGGAAGACAGAGAGGACGGACCGCCAAACAACTCGGTCACACCACACACTTCTTGCCTCATTCACATTCATACATCGTCTCATACATTCTGTTCTATTTTTCTGATTCTTGACATGGCCCGACTCAAGTATCTGATTCACTTGGTCGTGCCACGCTTCTTCCCCGACTTCTGCTAGCATTCACATTAGCATCATATATTCTCCTTACACTCCTTTCTTTGCTCATTCGCTCCACATGCCCAAACCATCTAAGCGTCCCTTTCTTAATCTTACTAATTACGCTAGCACTCTTTGCGGATTTCCACATTTCTCACACGATCATACATGGTTTTAGCACACAAATGCCTCAGGGATCTCATTTCAACAGCATTCAATCTACTTTCATCCTTTCTCTGCCAGTTCCATACATCAGGGTAGGTACCAGCACTCCATTGTGGACTGCTAGCTTCGCTTCTTTGTACAATGTTTAGTTAGCGCCAACTGCGTTCAGTCCTCCATGAATGGAGTTCCCTGCATTTCCCCTTGTTTCAATATCTCTGTCAGCCTTCCCATCTCTCTAGAACATACTTCCTAAATACACAAACCTGCTCCAAGTAGTGGAGACTGAAATATAAATAGCCGTTGAAATTCGCAAGATGTACATGGTAGATGTTATCAGGCGTTTGTAATAACGCAAAGTTATTGCAAAGTGTTCCCTCATAGTGCTAGCAATTAGCGGATTAGTTGCGCAATTGCAATTGGCACAAAACAAATATAAAACCACTAAAAAGTCTGTGTAACTAACTGTGACCAAACTGCGGGTATATGCGGGACTGCTTACACAGACAGTTACACAACGAAACAGAACACTGCAGAAAAGGGACAAGTTAACAAACAAAAGACGAATCTATAGGGTTTTCCAATGAGAGGTGTTATTTTGAATAGCCCGCTATTTCGGTACATGTTACTTTTGAAGCTGTCATTTTTTGATATTTGACAAGTAGAAACTACGCCATTAATAAAAATGGAACGATACACGCTTCAACAACGCAATAAATTTATTAAAATTCACATGGTGAAAATTTGGCAAACTCGAACATTTTCGGGTCGTCGTGAAGCACCTTGTCGAACCGCAATACAGAAATTAGTGGACAAAATTCGAGCTGTTGGGACAACTTAGTGATGTGAAGAATAAAATCCGTACACGTCGCTCAATAACAGCCGATAATAATGCTGCTGTAGCCGAAAGTGTTGACGAAAACCCAGGTTTGTCCATTCCTCGTCGTTCTTTGGAATTGGGCATTTCACAAACGTCATTACACCGTATTTTGCATGAAGATTTGTGTCTTAAGGGTTATAAAGTACAGTTAACACAAGAACTCAAGGCGGCCGTCATCAACAACACCTCTAAAATAAAATAACACCTCTTATTGGAAAATCCTGTAGTATAACAATAATTGTATATTGTTGGACTATGTCAAATCATTACTTGGTTGAACCGGTTATTTTTTTTAAATTAACTCCACACAGGAGGCCTTCAATTTTCCAATCAGGGTCTATGACATCTTTAGAATCTTTTAAAATGTATGTGGGGTGGCTAAGAATATGGGAGTCAGTGGTGAGTCAATCCATCCCTCACACTGCGGCGCTAGGTGATGTTCTGAGAGAGTTCTGCTCGAGAGGTCTAAAGGTCTCCATCAACCAGTGTCTTCCAATCCGATCCGCCATGCAATTGGTATCACCGGCCGTAACGAATCACTCGGTGTTACCTATGGCAGAAGTGTTGGTTCCCGGGAGGAATTTCTCTTAATCTATTTGCCAATTCGTGATTTTGCGGTTGAATTGGCTTAAAGTATTTTTGTTTAACATATTTAAATAGGACGTACCTACAATTTTATAACATAACAATAGGAGCAAATAGAACCATATAAAACCAGCTAGGGCAGGGTAATTAATTGCATATTTTTCTAACTACATTTCCCTGATGCCTTTCCAAGGTATGACCACATCCCATTTATTTTCTTTCTTTTTTTTTTAAAAGAAAGACAAACATTCCCGGGTTACGAATAACCTGACAATATTTGAAAATCTCCTATTCCCACCACAGTAAGCTGAAAATGTTGCTTGTGTTGTGATGGAGGACTTAGCCAGCCGAGGGATTGAACACGCTACGCCCGAGTGGGACCCAAGCGCGATGTCAACTCGGCCACCGACTGGCCAAAATACTTCCTTTAAAATATACAGGGTGTATCGGCACTAACCCGACAAACTTTAACCAGCTATTCCTTAACACATTGGGAGTAAAAAATGTTATGGGCACTTTGCTGTCCTGTAGTATTTTTTTTTTCAATTAAAAACAAAAAAAATAAAAATTTCCACACTACATCACTGTCATTGGCATTGCTTTTCGTGTTCAACAGCTGTTATAAGCAAGTATGTCGAAAAGCGTCTTCGCTCTTTCGCACACACTAAATAATAATAGTTAGAAATGAGACGAATGGTGCCGTGCCATTTCGTTGTGATTGTAAAAGTGCGCCAATATAGGTACACACGTGCATTATTCAACGGAATTCGAATAAAATATTGCCAGATGGGTTTTCAAACTTTGACAAAGGATAAAACAGTGGTGACATGAGGTGAAAATATGAATAATAAATTTTTTATTAAAAAAAAAACGTTACCGGACAGCAAAGTTCACATAAGATTTTTTTACTCCAAATATGCTAAGGAATAGCTAGTTAAAGTTTGTCGGGTACGTGCCGATACACCCTGTATATGGCTGAATGTGGTGGGAAGAGGAAGAAGATGGGTTATAGTAAGGTGAGGAGGGGAAGGAGATGGGGATAGAAAGGTGGGGAAGTGCCCGGCTAATGGTGAGGTGTCAGAACACCAGAGCGATATACTCGTAAAACGAGAGTGTCTTCCAAATGAAGGATTTGAACCCGCGGCCTCCGGATTGCTAGTCGAGAACCTTACCTGTCAGCCGTTAATATTACACGTTTAAAATATACATTTCTAGTTTTAATAACAACTGACAATTCAAGATATAAAAAAGCCGAAGCTAATTTTACTATTCTAGTGGGCGTCTCCAACTTCTCCCACCATTCACTACTCTATACCATAATGTAACTGTTAAGAATCACATCGACTGTAATTCGACTCCGTATCTCATTCCTGTGCAGAGATATTGTATTAAGTTTTCCCCGGGCGTCCAAACTATTTTTTTAAACCACTCTATAAACACTCCTGGCACTAATAAAAACAAAATGATCATTTCGGCGATATCGTTTGACTACTTTTCGTGTTTTGCAAGCACTGACATACGCAGTTGATTTTTTATATTTCAAGGTGGTGGTATTTATTTCTTTTATATTATAGAATCAAACAGTACATGATTTACAGTGAAACAATATACAGGAATTAGATACTTCATGTTGGGTACCTATGATATGTTTCCTTGTAATGTCTGCTAAGTGGTATGTGTATTCCTTAAGGCGATGCCATACGTAGTAATTCAAAATCATGTGTTTTTGGCTTGAAAATTTGGTCGCCTAGACATGTTTCAGATGCTTTAATTAAATACTGCGAGTAGAATACATCCTGGTCTTTGATCGATAATCGAGTATTTTTTAGATAAGTCTTTTTATAAGTCCAGAAAAAAATAATGTAAAAGCCTATGAAAACTGCTTTAAAGTTCAAAATCTCCTACTTACGAACCCATTTTCGGTTATGATTTTATTGTATAATGTGACAAATTAAGTTATTTATAAAATGATCGAAAAAAATTATATATTTATTCCTGAACATACACAAAATAAAATAAAAGGCACTTTTTGGCAATGTTTTTTTCTTGCATAAATCAAAACAGGCGGATGGTGTTAAACGGGAATTTAAACCTTATCGCCATCTACGTAAGGGTTGTCATTGATAGCGGATCAATTTAAAATATTACATGACCTAGTGCATCGCCAAAAAGGTGTGTGTGTGCGTAATGGATGAGTAATGATGGTGTGTGTGTGTGTCTGTACGTATGCGCATTGAACAGTTTAAATTATTGACATTATACCACGTTTGAATTTAGGCAGTGAATCCGAAAAATGTCAATATTTGAGTCATTTAGGGTATCAGGCGTGGCAAGCAATGATTTTTGAGCAACGAATACAAACTAACATAATAAACGTAATGATTTGACATTATTAACATCAATGTTTGCAAACTTGGGAAACAAAAATTTGGTAATTTAAAATGCACTCAGCATTCACTCAGAAAAAATAATTAAAAACATGGTCTACTAACAGGAACACTAAATTCCAACCACTTGATGAAAGAACTAAAATTGTTTAAGCTCTCTGATAGAAGACTCGTTTCCGACTTCATTTTTATTTTATAGACAGCCCTGATTTATTGAGCCAATCACCTTCAACATACCAAAAAGTCGATAAAAAATTATTTTGAATTATTATATTTCCGACTTTATGTCCGGGTTAAATTTTCCCCATAGGAAAAACTAAACACTTCCACACACTTTTCACAAATGATCATCTAGTCAATGAACACTATGCAAGTGCATTATATAAGCAAAATAAAAACAAAACAATACAAGAACAACACGTCAACTCACCAGAGATCAAATGGGAAAATAATTCACCGACTCCAGATATTTTCATATTAGAGTGTTCGGAACGGTAGAACTCCTAACAGGGCCTATAAATCCTACTGATCCCTCAACATAAATATTTTTTAAAAAATTCGCTTTCCTACATGTATTTAAAATGACTGCTTTTTGCATTTTTTTATATACTTTTTTTTATTTATTTATTTAACGCCCAGGGGGCTTTAAATGGTTGGTAGTATAATTTTAATTTGACAGATACTTTGAAACATAAAAAATAAGAATAAAATACATTTGATAAAATCTATGCAACAAGTCATACAAACACAAGAAACAAAAACAGAAAATTACAGCTATTTGTAGGTTTACATGATGTGTTTAGGAGTATTGTTGAAATAAATGTTTTAAATGATCCACAAAACTTGCCAAGTTGGTATTGAATATGTCAACATCACCCAAGTAATGATTTCCCATGGTGTGAAGTCGTTGTATCGGAGAGTGGGCAATGTAGTTACGCTTATGTGTGCTGCTGTAGAATATTGTATTTTGTCGTGTTGTTACTGTGGGTGTATGTATGTTTATAAGTTACAGGAGTTCGCAACAGTCGAATTTAGAGTTAAGTATTTTGAATAAGAACGTTAAATCGTTTATTTTACGTCTATCTTCTAATGTATGTATTTTTAGAGTGTTTAATTAGAAATTGTATTTTAAGTCTTCGACAGGGATATTTAATTTAAAATTTACAAAACTTAGAATTTTTTTTTTGTATTCGCTCAATGTTGTTAATGTGAATTTTGTAAGATGGAGACCAAACTACTGAGTTATATTCAATTAGACTTCTTACTAGAGATACGTATAATAGTTTAATGGCTTGTAAAGAATTAAAGTTTTTTTTTATTTAATAATAATTATCTTACCAGCTACAATTTCACGCATGCCTCTATTTATAATTATTATAAAATACATTATCTGTGTTTGATTGCACAAGAAAAATACACTAGAGCAGAAATTTTAATGATATGCTACTATACTATTATAAACTAATTTACTCGTTATTGTTTAATGAGAAACTAATGTTTATAAGACAAGGATTTTTATGCATAGCACAAATGTATAACAAATTGTTATAAGCAATAATTAGTCACCCGAAATATCCATACAAATTGAAAATATCTCACGAGTAAAAATAAATGCGGCCGACGGGAATTGAACCCGCACCTTCTGATGTCTTGAATAATTTGTTAATTTACTTGTATTTACATCTAATTTATTCTTTATTCTTTAAAAAAAAAAAAAAACTTTTTTGCCATTTTCTTATTTTGTTAAATTTTAGTCGATTGTCTATTGCAATGCCCAAGTACTTATCAATAACAACAATTATATCAGGACTGAGTCATTTAGGTACTCACTTGTACCTAGATTATAATATGCAGTTGGCAAATAATTTCGCAGAAATTGTAGATATGTTCAACTGCACGGAAATAAGTTACAAGAAGACTATAGTAATATATATAACTAATCTAAGCGTAGTACTATTCTTACGCATTGAATTTCAATATTGCTTTTGAAAACTTTTACTTCGCACTAAACTACTACGGATATAAAATAATTTTAAAAACCCGTTCTCTGAAGTTATTCAGTGTTTCTGTTCCGCTTTCGTGATTTCCTTTTAGACTCTAATAACAGGGGTTTGCTCTAATCTAACATTTTAATGATGAACGTATTACTAAATTCTCAAATGTTTCTGGATGAGAGTAGACTGCATTCTGTAGAAATGAGATCCTTGAGGGCTATGTGTGGTAAAACCATTTATGCTCATGTGAGAAATGTGGAGATTCGCAAAGAGTGCAAGGCTGATGTTAGCGTAATGAGTAAGATCAAGAAAGGGACGCTTAGATGGTTTGAGCATGTAGAGCGAATGAGCGAAGAAAGGAGTGTAAGGAGAATATATGATGCATATATGAATGGGAGCAGAAGTCGGGGACCCCTGACGTAGACACGGCACGACCAAATGAATCAGATACTCGAGTCGGGCCATGTCAAGAGTCAGAATAATAGAAGAGTATGTATGAGACGATGTATGAATGTGAATGAGGCAAGGAGTGTGTGGTGTGACCGAGTTTTTTGGCGGTCCGTCGTCTCTGCCTACCCCTGCGGGGAAACGGCGTGATGGTTAGTTAGTTAAATGTTTCTAGAGGGATCCCTGCGGATGTAAGTTGTTTATATTTAAGATTAATAAAAACAGGACATTACCATTAAAATATTTTATCTAAAACATTTTGAAAGTTTTTCAACTATAAAATTAGCCATAAGCACCAGATTTTATTTTTCTAGGCCAAAGTTTCTCTAACTTGTTTCGACCACCGCTGACTTTGAGATTTAAAAAAATCTACATTATCATCCGTTGCAAATATAATTTATAAGAGGCTGCACGATATGTCTCATACTAAATTAAGATTTAGATTTAAGGCTAAAATAGCAAATTAAACTGACTTACCTTGTTTTTATTCAAAAGGTATGTCATGTATAAAGAACGGATTTGTATCTGATTTTCGATAAATAATATTTAATAATTTAGAGCAAAAATCGAAAATCAGACATATTATGTCGAATTTTTCACTATTTTAGGAGGCAAGTTTGACAATTTTATATGACTAAACGGATGCTATTTTTGAAAAAAAATCACGAATCCTGCCTCAGGCATAAAATGAAGAAAACGAAAATAAAATCTGTACTGAAAGGGGTTTTGTTTTTATGTACAGACCCGAATTTAGTTTGATACAAATTCTAGATGATTTTTACGAGAATTTCTATAAACGTCTCATTTGCACAAATCGAGTGTGATAAGGATCGTGGGCAAACTAACACATGTACATATACATAAACTAACTAACTAACCATCACGCCATTTTCCCCGCAGGGGTAGGCAGAGATGACGGACCGTCAAACAACTCGGTCACATCACACACCCCTTGCCTCAGTCATATTCATACATCGCCTGATAAACTACTCTTCTATAATTCTGACTCTTGACATGGCCCGACTCAAGTATCTGATTCACTTGGTCGTGCCATGTCGTCCTCGGGCGTCCCCGACTTCTGCTGCCATTCGCATTTGCATCGTATATTTTCCTTATACTCCTTTCTTCACTCATTCGCTCTACATGCCCAAACCATCTAAGCGACCCTTTCTTGATCTTACTCATTACGCTTACATCAGCCTTGCACTTTTTGCGTATCTCCACATTTCTCACATGATCATACATGGTTTTACCACACATACGCCACAGGGAACTCATTTAAACAGCATTCGGTCTACTTTCATCCTTTCTTTGCCAGTTCCATGCCTCACTTTCGTACATCAGGGTAGGTACCAGCACTCCATTGTGTACTGCTAACTTCGCTTCTTTGTTAGCGCCAACTGCGTTCAGTCCTCCATGAATGGAGTTCCCTGCATTTCCCCTTGTTTCAATATCTCTGTCAGCCTTCCCATCTCTCTAGAACATACTTCCTAAATACACAAACTCATCCACCTGCGAGTATTCCTCAGCAACAACTATATTGCACACCGTTTTCGTACTCTCTCTCTTTCAAACACCATTACTTTAGACTTTCATTCATCATCAACTCATTCTTCATACATACTTCGTTCATCCTAGATACGAGAGACTGTAGATCTTCCATTCTGTTCACAATGAATTCAAGGTCAGAGATCCGAGCGCCGAGAGCCGAGACACTTTCACATGGAACGACTGGCTATTGTCCTACTTTTTCGTCCTAGCTGCCGGCGCGGTGGTGGGGGTAAGACATTGTCCTTCGAAGCCCGTCTATATTTAGGGCAATATCTCAGTTCAATGTCCTTTTCTCCAAACTTCGGTTCACACTAAGAGAATCGGTCCGGAGCTGAGATAATACAATATTGTCCAGTCCTCGTGTGAGCTAGGCCAAAGAAAAGATATTCAGCATTATTGTGATAGAGAACGAACATTCTATGCTGTTTTGTTCCTTAGGAAAAATAAAACTCCATATAGAAATACATAAAATATATAAACATATTTCTACGTAATATTAATAGTTCATTTATTTGTGTTTTTTAAATAGAGGCTATTAAAAAATTAAAATTTTCACAGTTTTAGTATCAAATTTTTGTGGGTTATTGATGATTATTTAAAAAATCATCTTTCTAACCCAATATGTAAACATAATAAAATATAAAATAAAACATCATAAAAAAGGAATTTTTTGATCGGAATTTAAAATTTAAATATGACAAATTTTTGTTCCAACGTATTTTTTTATGAAATCTGGGGAGTATTTGTGTTCCAACGAATACAAATTACGTTCCAACGTATTTGGTTTTTCGAGTCTGGAGAGTTTTTATGAAATCTGGGAAATATTTGTGTTCCAACGAATACAAATTACGTTCCAACGTATTTGGTTTTTCGAGTCTGGAGAATTTTTATGAAATCTGGGGAGTATTTATGTTCCAACGAATACAAATTACGTTCCAACGTATTTGTTTTTCAAATCTGGAGAGTTTTTATGAAATCTGGAGAGTTTTTATGAAATCTGGAGAGTTTTGTCGAAATAGCTGGGGAGATTTATTTTTCGACATAACATTACCACATCTCGGAGATGTTTTCAATTAGAGGTGGGTCCTATGAGTACTTTTCGTTACTGGGTACAATGAGTACAGGTACAAAGAAATACCTGGTAAAAAATACCGGTGACAAAATACTCAAACTCAAAATACAAAATACAAAAAGTATTTAATACCGACCTGAGGATTGATAAAGAATAAATAATAAGTATAAATTCTACCCACATATTCCCCACAAATTTTCTACGTAAACTTGATACCCCAATAATTATTCGAAACCCATGGGGGGAGGGTTGTTAGAGAATTTCTGTAAAACGAAATTCCCCACAAAAATTTCAGATCTGTTATTCCCCACAAAATATTTCAAATCCATGATGGGGGGGTTGTTAGAAAACTTCTGTGAAAAATTATTCCCTACAAAAAAAAAAATCATATGTGATTCCCCACAGTAATTTTTAAAATCCATGGGTTGCTACGAAATTCCCTGGCGAAAAATTCCCCACATTTTTCCGTTAAAAAATAAGAACCTCTTGAAAATATATAAAAATACCCGTCAAAAATACCTTTCAAAAATAACTGATAAAAGTACCTATTAAAAATATTTAGTAATAGTATAAAATACTTGGGAGTATTTTGGAAGGAGGTATTTAAGTTCAAAGTATCCCATGAAAATACCCGTTACTTTTACTGTGTACGATAAATACCCCTCACCTTTATTTTCAATGGGTCAGTGTGCAACTCATTTCTGCTTGTCTGTCATCTAAAAGCAGTCGTACAGCATCTCTCAGGACACGAGAATACAACTCTGCGAGTTTTCTTATTATAAAAAAGCCGCGTAATGTTTTAAGTTGAGAGTGACTTGTTATTATTCTAGTGTAAATATTTGAAAGTGTTTGCGATGTGCTGCGGTTGAGATTTCAAGGTAAGAAGTTTATTTAATTTGATAATGAACTTTACTCTGCAAGATAAAAGCTATCCGCGTCTGTCTATGCGCCTAGTTCTTCTAAGCTGCACTACGGATTTTGATAGGATTTACATTATCATTTAGAGAATTTTTTCTGAAGGTTTATACAAGTACATATTATATTTTTTAAAGTAGAGAAAAGTCGATGTTTTGATTATAAAAGTTAAAAAATATATATTTTCGGGCGCTTACATTGCTAACGCTGGCTAAACCTTATGAGATACATCAAAATAATGTTCTAAGGAATTGTGCATCTTAAAAAGGCCTACAAAAAAGTCTAGACTGGTTTATGTCTATCTCCTAAGGATAACCCCCAGTAACGCCGGGTACTTGTCACAAAGTCTATCTATATCAATAATATATAAAATGAATGTTTTTTGTGCCCTATAGACTTCAATACTACTAAGTTAGTTCTTATTATTGCCAGGAGATTTAGAGAGTCGGTCACATTATGCATTAAGGGGGGTAAAGGAGGTGGAGTGGTTCTTGCTTTTTTACTGTCTGTCTATAACTCCGGTTCTAAGAACTCTTGCTTAAGGCGATGCCATACGTAGTAATGCAAAATCATGTTTTTTTGGTTTGAAAATTTGGTCGCCTAGAAATGTTTCAGATGCTTTAATTAAATACTGCGAGTAGAATACATCTTGGCCTTTGAAATAATCGAGTATTTTTTAGATAAGTCTTTTTATAAGCCCTGAAAAAAAATTATGTAAAGGCCTATGAAAACTGCTTTAAAGTTCAAAATCTCCTACTTACGAACCCATTTTGGGTTATGATTTTATTGTATAATGTGGCAAATTAAGTTATTTATAAAATGATCGGAAAAAAATTTAATACTTATGCCTGAACATCCACAAAATAAAATAAAACGCACTTTTTGGCCATGTTTTTTTCTTGCATAAATCAAAACAGGCGGATGATGTTAAGCGGGAATTTAAACCTTATCGCCATCTATGTAAAGGTTGTTATTGATAGCGGCTCAATTTAAAATATTACACGACGTAGTGCATCGCCTTAAAATTCAAGTGTCATTTTCAAAATTGAGACTGATTTGTCGAGAATTCAGATTTTACGTAATTTTTCACACGTCTGCACTAGTTTAAAATACCAATTTAGGTTGTGTGACCATATATAATTATAAATTTGGTTCAATTAGCTCTGATTTGTTTTGAATTTAAGTGTCATTTTCAAAATTAGAAGTGATTGTGCCAAGAATTCAGACAAGCAACAAAATTTTATTAGTAGTTACGATTGTATTTTTTCCTATGGGATCCAGAAACCGATGAAGGGGAAGGGATAGGGGGATCAAACAATTCTGTTTCGATACAACCTGCTTGCTTCATTCTCATTCATACATCGTTTCATACAAACTCTTCCGTTATTATGACTCTTGTCACGGCAAGACTGGTTCACTTGATCGTACTGTCTCTTTCTCGGACGTCCCCGACTCCTACATCACATTATTGTCTTATTTTCTATTTACACTCTTTTCTTCGTTCATTCGCTCTGCGTGTCCAAATCCCTCCCACTGCGATGCAAGGCGACGAGTCTAGAGATCAAAGGGTGCCGGTACCAAAACTAAATCTCCTAAAATTAAAAATATCACGATGTATCGTAATGATTTATTTTTGGGTCACTGTGCCGTATAGCTCTTCCCTTTCTTTAGCCAACGGTTTGGACAGCATTAGAGTGTCCATCGTCAAGACATATGTGATTTTTTTTTAAATATCTGCCCTGATAATGGACACCGTATGTTGTCAGAAATGTTAGCTAAAGAAGGAGGTGGAGCAACACGGCGTCATCTTACAGCCTCCGTGGTTGAGGGGTAAGGCTCTTGACTAGCAAGCCAGAGGTCGGGGGTTCAAATCCCGGCGTGTGCAAGTAAATTTTATTTGCTTAATTTGTGTTATTTCACATATATACTCATTTAAAATAATATATTGAAAGATACTCTCAGTATCGCCGTTTTGTAAGACCACCGTTAAGAATTGATATGGCTTTAGTCGTGTTTGTTAACCAGATCTGATTAGCCAGGTAATTCTTTACCTATATCTTCCCTGTCTCACTCCTCTCCCCATTGCCTTTCAGCCTCACAAAATACCCCAATTGGGAATGCAATAGTCTCACTTGCTCCAGACGTTTGGGAGCCGTTGGGACTCTTGAGCGGTATTCATATAAAGAAAGCAATACTAATATGGGTTGTTTCGGAGAATTTGAACAATTCATTAAATTTCAATGTTCATTTTCGGGTTCTGTGGAAGTCCTATTCAAGTTCTGTTATTATATCATTGTAAGAACTGAAATAAAAACAGAACTTGAAAAATCTTTCACAGAACTTGAAAATTAAATTTTAAATTGGAAGAATTGTTAGGGATATATAAAAATGAGGAATACTTGGAGCAGGTGGATGAGTTTGTGTATTTAGGAAGTATGTTCTAGAGAGATGGGAAGGCTGACAGAGATATTGAAACAAGGGGAAATGCAGGGAACTCCATTCATGGAGGACTAAACGCAGTTGGCGCTAACTAAACACTGTCCAAAGAAGCCAAGCTAGCAGTCCACAATGGAGTGCTGGTACCTACCCTGATGTAGGAAGTATGTTCTAGAGAGATGGGAAGCTGACAGAGATATTGAAACAAGGGGAAATGCAGGTAACTCCATTCATGGAGGACTGAACGCAGTTGGCGCTAACTAAACATTGTCCAAAGAAGCCAAGCTAGCAGTCCACAATGGAGTGCTGGTACCTACCCTGATGTAGGAAGTATGTTCTAGAGAGATGGGAAGGCTGACAGAGATATTGAAACAAGGGGAAATGCAGGGAACTCCATTCATGGAGGACTGAACGCAGTTAGCGCTAACTAAACACTGTCCAAAGAAGCCAAGCTAGCAGTCCACAATGGAGTGCTGGTACCTACCCTGATGTAGGAAGTATGTTCTAGAGAGATGGGAAGGCTGACAGAGATATTGAAACAAGGGGAAATGCAGGTAACTCCATTCATGGAGGACTGAACGCAGTTGGCGCTAACTAAACATTGTCCAAAGAAGCCAAGCTAGCAGTCCATAATGGAGTGCTGGTACCTACCCTGATGTAGGAAGTATGTTCTAGAGAGATGGGAAGGCTGACAGAGATATTGAAACAAGGGGAAATGCAGGGAACTCCATTCATGGAGGACTGAACGCAGTTAGCGCTAACTAAACACTGTCCAAAGAAGCCAAGCTAGCAGTCCACAATGGAGTGCTGGTACCTACCCTGATGTAGGAAGTATGTTCTAGAGAGATGGGAAGGCTGACAGATATATTGAAACAAGGGGAAATGCAGGTAACTCCATTCATGGAGGACTGAACGCAGTTGGCGCTAACTAAACATTGTCCAAAGAAGCCAAGCTAGCAGTCCACAATGGAGTGCTGGTACCTACCCTGATGTAGGAAGTATGTTCTAGAGAGATGGGAAGGCTGACAGAGATATTGAAACAAGGGGAAATGCAGGGAACTTCATTCATGGAGGACTGAACGCAGTTGGCGCTAAATAAACACTGTCCAAAGAAGCCAAGCTAGCAGTCCACAATGGAGTGCTGGTACCTACCCTGATGTAGGAAGTATGTTCTAGAGAGATGGGAAGGCTGACAGAGATATTGAAACAAGGGGAAATGTAGGGAACTCCATTCATGGAGGACTGAACGCAGTTGGCGCTAACTAAACACTGTCCAAAGAAGCCAAGCTAGCAGTCCACAATGGAGTGCTGGTACCTACCCTGATGTAGGAAGTATGTTCTAGAGAGATGGGAAGGCTGACAGAGATATTGAAACAAGGGGAAATGCAGGTAACTCCATTCATGGAGGACTGAACGCAGTTGGCGCTAACTAAACACTGTCCAAAGAAGCCAAGCTAGCAGTCCACAATGGAGTGCTGGTACCTACCCTGATGTATGGAACTGGCATAGAAAAGATTAAAGTAGACTGAATGCTGTTGAAATGAGATCCCTGAGGCGTATGTGCGTAAAGCCATGTATGATCGTGGGAGAAATGTGGAGATCCGCAAAGAGTGCAAGGCTGATGTAAGCGTAATGAGTAAGATCAAGAAAGGGACGCTTAGATGGTTTGGGCATGTAGAGCGAATGAGCGAAGATAGGAGTGTAAGGAGGATATATGATGCAAATGTGAATGCTAGCAGAAGTCGGGGACGCCCGAGGAAGACATGGCACGATCAAGTGAATCAGATACTCGAGTCGGGCCATGTCAAGAGTTAGAACAATAGAAGAGTATGTATGAGACGATGTATGAATGTGAATGAGGCAAGAAGTGTGTGCCAAGACCGAGTTGTTTGGCGGTCCGTCCTCTCTGCCTACCCCTGCGGAGAAACGGCGTGATGGTTAGTTAGTTAGTTAAGAATAGTTCAAATTTTCTGAAAAAAACCCGTCCTTAGTAATTGATTTTGACTGATTGTTAGGAACTCGGTCAATTTTTTCGCGACAGGACGCAGTGCCAATATTACAGGAAAACGAATAAATTTACAAGGTTATTTTATAAATTACCAACATTTCATATCAGTAAGTAGTGATTTTTATTCTTGTTTTTCATTTATTAGAGATAAGTTTTGTTGGAGTGTTTTGTTGGTTCAGATAAAAAGTAATGAATAACTCGACGCTGCTATGAATAATTGAACAAGCAATAACGTCATAAAAAATATCATCTTTGTGGTTTTCCTTGAATTTTTATCGACAAATTTATGACGATAATTTTAGCTAAATTGCTAAAATTTTATGACATATATAATATTATCCAACTTTAAATATATTTGGACTCCAAGGTTGTGACATTTGAATGTGACGATCATAATATTGGTAAAAATTATGCAAGTGGACCTCGTTTTTCAACGGAAGATATTGCGAAAAAATAGCGCTATTGATCTCTTTGGCAACTGTTTTTGTCATCAAGGCGAAGCTTAATGCTATATCACTTTTTTGATTAATCTTGATAACGAATCGGTGTACATTAATAATACCAAAAAATATGCTTTAGATAAATAGGTAGAAGGTTTTCTTATCTTTTCGCTTGAGTAGAATACAAACAAAAAAATAAATTACTCAATTAAAAATATAAATGTAAACTACTAAAAAAAATATTTTTTCAATAGAAATGAATGAACGCGTCAAGAAAACAACTTTAAAAAACACAGTATTATAGCTAAGATTATCTGTGACAGTTTCACTTGATTATCTTTTTTGCTTTCTTATAAAATTATTTACAAAATAAATAAAAAACAGTTTTGTGCTTGAAATCGAACGTTTCTAGACTCCGTTTGTCAAGCGATTTGAATGCCTATTACCTACAATATAAGGTATACCAAGAATATACACATTTTTGGCTTGTAGCTTCCTCTTCACAGAATTAAATAAATCAGCAAAACTTATTTAGTAAAATCCATTCTAGTAAATTTAATAAATATTTTACGATTAATTCTTGCACAAGCACACGCCAACAAAACCCTTATGAACTCCGTTCAGTGTAAACTAACATTACTTCACGTTTAGCAAAGAGTTGTAAAATATTTGTATAGACCTATACAAATAGAAAACGCGTTGAAGAAATAATGTCAAGTATCGTGATGCCATTTTTCGTTGGCGTTTCATTTATTTATTGGGCAATGCTTTCAAATTACAACACGATTTAAAATCAACTTCACGACACAGTGCCTACCTGCCGTATTGTTAGACTAAGCTTTCTTATAATATATACTAGCTCGCGTGTACCCGGCGTTACTAGGGGTTATCCTTAGGAGATAGACTTATACCATTACAGACTTTTCTGTAGGCCTTTTTAAGATGCACAATTCCTTAGAACATTATTTTGATGTATCTCATAAGGTTTAGCCAGCGTTAGCAATGTAAGCGCTCGAAAAAATATTTTACGACTTGATTATAAAACATCAACTTTCCTCTACTTTCTTCTCTAACTTATATATAAATGTAAACCTTCCGGAATCAAATATTTTCCAACATTAAACAATTTCAAAACTACACATAACAAAATCAAAAACTTATATATGCAAATTTTGCAAAATTTCGTTTTTCACATAATATCGAATGTAGGTATTTTTTTTTCTTATATTATTTTAAACTTGACATAATTTCAAAAAGATCTTTACAAAAAATTCCCCACCTAATTTCCGACGACTTTTCCAAAAAAATATTGTTTTCAAGTATGAAAAATTTAAAAACTTCAAAACCTCGCCTCATTCACATTCAAACATTGTATCGTCATTAAAACTTTTATATAGTAATTCAAACTTTTATATCGTAATTCAAACTTTTATATCGTAATTCAAACTCTTATATCGTATTTTTTTGTTGTTTGTTTTTGGGGTGTTATGCCGTGTTGCGCTAACTCCTTCTTTAGCCGACGTTTCGGACAGCGTTGCAACAAAAATGCTTTTGGCCGTGAGAATCTAAAAACTTACTCTTATATCGTAGTTCAAAGTTTTAAATCGTAATTTAAACTTTTATATCGTAATTCAAACTCTTATATCGTCATTCATACTTTTATATCGTAATTCAAACTTTTATACCGTAATTGAAACTCTTATATCGTAATTGAAACTCTTGTTCGTAATTCCAACTTTTATATCGTAATTGAATTTCTTGTATCGTCATTCAAACTTTTATATCGTAGTTCAAACTTTTATATCGTAATTCAAACTTTCATATCGTAATTCAAACTCTTATATCGTAATTCATACTTTTATATCGTAATTCAAACTCTAATATCGTCATTCAAACTTTTATATCGTAATTGAATTTCTCGTATCGTCATTCAAACTCTTATATCGCAATTGAAACTATTATATCGTAATTCAAACTCTTATATCGTAATTGAAACTCTTGTATCATAATTCAAACTCTTATATCGTAATTCAAACTCTTATATCGTAATTGAAACTCTTGTATCGTAATTCAAACTCTTATATCGTCATTCAAACTCTTCTATTTTTCTGACTCTTAACAAGGCCCGACTCGAGTATTAAATAATAATAATAATAATAAACTGTTTATTCCGGTATGTGGGGAGGTTAGTGCAGTCCCACACATTCCATATAGAGATACAAGAACATATATGATCAAAAACAAAAAGATAGAACAGAAAAAAAAAATTATATTTGCAATTATATTTATAATAAATTATGTTTTCCTCGGGCGTCCCCGACTATTCCCCATCTTTACATAATATATTCTCCTCACATTCCTTTTTTCGTTCATTCGCTCTATAAGATCAAATTAACAAGAGAAGATAACTAAAACAAATTGAAATAAATATATAACCTAACCAAAGACAAATATAAAAATTAAAAAAAAAAAAAAAGAATTTACAATTGGTTATTTTTGGTTTCTTTAAAATTCTAAAATTCGCGCTGCAGCGAGGAACAAAAAATGTATCTTAAATGATATATTATGCAAACGGTTATCTTAAAATTTTAGAGATATCAAACCGGTTTTTCTATTGCTTTCTTCGACGGTGTTGTCTGACATACGGAGAGAAATGAATGTGGCCGATTTATTAAAAACGTGATGGTTGTTTATTCAGAATATAACGGAACACGTATTCATGCAGGCGTCCTTTTCCTGATAAATGTTATGACTAAAGTCGATACTTTGTTAGGAAATCTGTCAATTCATTCGGTGAACGCCTGCAGTCACGTTTTTTCAACAGAAATACGATTAATTTGATTAGATTTTTGATCAATTACCTATAATTTGTATCCAAAAAACTAACGATCACGCCGTTTCTCCGCAGGGGTAGGCAGAAAGGATTGACCGCCAAACAACTGGTCTTGGTACCTACTCCTTGCCTCATTCACATTCATACATCGTCTCATACATAGTCTTCTATGATTCTGACTCTTAACATGGCCAGACTCAAGTATCTGATTCACTTGATTGTGCCATGTCTTCCTCGGGAATCTCCTTACATTCCGTTCTTCGCTTATTCGCTCTACATGCCCAAAACAATCTAAGCGTCCATTTCTTGATCTTACTCATTATGCTTACACCAGCCTTGCACTCTTTGCGAATCTCCACATTTCTCACACGATCGTACATGGTTTTACCGCACATACGCCTCAGGAATCTCATTTCAACAGCATTCAGAATACTTTTATCCTTTCTCTGCCAGTTATATGTTTGTATCAATATGTTTTTATTAACCCTGATGAAGGTTCGGATTGAACTGAAACCGGTTGGTTATAAATATATACAATAAAGTGATATTCAAACAAAGTTATTTTATTTTATTTTTCATAATTATGTATACCCACAAAGTGTTTGATACAAGTGAAAAAAATACTAATAATTGCTTATAATTATTTGCTATCCAAATGTTACTGTTAAAAACTACATTATATCGACTATAATTCTACTTCGTATTTCATTTTGGCCCAGAGATACGGCATTAAGTATTCCTCGGGTGTCACCGACTTCTTCTGCTATTCAAATCATTTTCTAAACACTCTTGGCACTGATAAGAACAAGAATTGAAATTTTCGAGTTTTAGAGTCGAAAAGATTTTCGTAAATCGGGCACATATCGGTGTAGATGACATTTCTAGAGATCGTCTATTAAGTGGATGAGCGCGTCTGTAAACTTTAAATAAATTTTAGCAGTCATAAATTTTGAAACCGGACTCTGAAAAGATGATATTATTATTTAATATTTGTAAATCAAATTAGAATATTTCTGCACTCGTATACAAGTAGTTTTCTATGCAAAGTAATCACTAAAACCTGTTTTCTAACTAACCATCACGCCGTTTCCCCGTAGAGGTAAGCAGATGGACTGCAAACATTCGCATTCATGTTTGCAGTCCGCATATTGTTATATCGCATATAAATAATATTAATAATAAAGGAATGAAAATGCTAGGCTTCATTCTTCGAAATTCCAGAGGTTTCAAGAATATTTCAACATTAAAAATTTTGTATACATCCCTGGTTCGTAGTCAAGTCGAATATAACTCCTCGATCTGGTCCCCCCACTACAAATTACATTCAGATTCAATCGAAAAAAAGACACATTAATTTTAAACTCGGTATTCCCATTGAAAATATAAATTATAATTACTTGATGAAAAATCTAAATTTATTAAAACTCTCAGATCGAAGAATTATATCCGACTTAATATTTATGTTCAAAATTGTAAATGGTAGTATAGACAGTCCTGATTTAATTAACCTCATTGAATTTCATATACCCACGAGAGCTACTCGTTCTAAAATTGTGTTTAAATGCAACAATATCAGGACTGAGTATTCCAAACACTCGCTTGTACCTAGGTTGCATGAAGTTAGTAATAGATACGCAGATGTGGCAGATCTATTTAACTGCACGCAAGGTAGGTACAAGAGGGCTATGCTATCAAATCTTTTCAAGCAATATTAATTTAATCTAATTCTACCTTATTTGCACTATACAAACTTATGTACTTGTATCTCTTGTTTACTTACTTACTTACTCTCTAATGTCATTACACAATCAAATGCCACATATATTTGTAATTCTTTTTTTTAAATATTTCTACGATTTTAACTGTGACATGTTATCATTGTTTATGGTATATTTATGCCGTTGATATTACATAAATAAATAAATAAATTCCTACATAGTCTCATAACGTCATAACCACCTTTCTGTTATAATAACTGTTTACGCGTCCAGACTCAAGTATCAAGTACCTGCCCATTTAGTTCAGTTGAACGTGTCATTCCTCAGGCGTAGCCGACTTCGATCATTTACATACTCGTAATTTATTCTTCTTACACTTCTCTCTCCGCTCATTCGCTCTACAAGCCGAAACCATTTAAGCGTCCCTATCTCAACCATCTTCGTTACGCTTGCCTTGAATTATTTTAGAAGTTCCACACAACACTGGTTCTACACACATACGCCTCAAGGATCTCACTTCTAAAATATTTAGTCAATTTTCATGCTTACTCTGTCAGTTCCGTTCAGCCTCACTGCCTTCTCAGGGTTGGTATCAGCAATCCATAATGGACTGCTAACTTTGCTAGTTTGGAAAATTACGTATATATGTATTAGTATGAATTCTAAGTTTTAATTAAATCTGTGCGTCGTGCATGAAATTTAGTTCAAAATTGGAACTGATTGCGTAAGGAATCTGGACAAGCGATTAACTGGGTAGGAACATACATAAAATATGATATTTAGCAAAAAACTTTTTCAAAAATGTATTTGTGCTAACCCGTGATTTTTTAGTAATAATAAAATATATGATTCAAAACTCTCGAAAAATCAGTTGCAATTAGGAAGAGAATTGAAATTATTTTCTGATTAAAAATACTGTATAATAGGTAGTACTCTATCGCTTATCTGAATTCTCATAACAGTCAATTTTGAAAATATCACTTAAATTCAAAACAAAATTGAGTTCATTGAACCAGATTTCCCGTCTAAGTAACGTACAGCACAGACAACTGTAATTTGTACGTTTTTTAATTGCAAAATATTTAAATAATTATAAACAATAATTAGTCGTCTGAAATATTAATACAAATTGAAAATATCTCCCGAGTAAAAATAAATGCCGCCGACAGGAATTGAACCCGCGCCTTCTGATGTCCGGTCAGGTGCTCTGAAACCACTGAGCTATGTCGGCTTATTTCCAACCCGCCAAATGATTCTGACGATGATTGAGGTACTAGTACATATTGAATCATTTGGCGGGTTGGGAATAAGCCTGGTATTTCAGTCACAATGTCCTTCTAGGATATGTTTTTTAGTGTCAGTTCGTTTTACTTTTAAGGCGATGCCATACGTAGTAATGCAAAATCATGTGTTTTTGGTGTGAAAATTTGGTAGCCTAGAATTGTTTCAGATTATTTAATTAAATACTGCAAATAGAATACATCTTGGCCTTTGAAATAATAGAGTATTTTTTAGATAAGTCTTTTTATAAGCCCAGAAAAAAATAATGTATAGGCCTATGAAAACTGCTTTAAAGTTCAAAATCTCCTACTTACGAACCCATTTTCGGTTATGATTTTATTGTATAATGTGGCAAATTAAGTTATTTATAAAATGATCGAAAAAAAATTGAATATTTATGCCTGAACATCCACAAAATAAAATAAAAGGAACTTTTTGGCCATGTTTTTTTCTTGCATAAATCAAAACAGGCGGATGGTGTTAAGCGGGAATTTAAACCTTATCGCCATCTACGTAAGGGTTGTTTTTGAAAGCGGCTCAATTTAAAATATTACACTACGTAGTGCATCGCCTTAAGTACCTTTCTGAAGCCCCTATTTTTTTGATTAGAATCTCCCAAATTTTACTGACCTCAGCTTCAAAGACCGACTTTATTGCCATCTGAGTAATAATTGCAAGGGTGCAGCTAACCTATATAAAACAAGAGATTGCAAATTGCAAAATTCAACCTTAAGATAATTTTAATAAATTCATTCATATTTTTTAATGTCACGTCCCTTTGAAATTATTGTTTAAGGCTAAGAAAAAATGTACCCCACACGGCAACCAATGTTATGTTATACAGGGTTTTCCAATAAGAGGTGTTATTTTGAATAGCCAGCTATTTCGGTAGATGTTACTTTTGAAGCTGTCATTTTTTATTATTTGACAAGTAGAAACAACGCCATTAAAAAAAGATACACGCTTCAACAACGCATTGAAATTATTAAAATTCACTTGAGTGAATCAAATGCAAATCATCTTGAGTGATGAGGCCCATTTCCACATCGGTGACTTCGTCAACAAGCAAAATTGTCGCATCTGGGGCTCGGAAAACCCAAGAGTTATTGTTGAAAAGCCTCTCTATTCTCAACGTGTGATTGTTTGGTGCGGTTTATGGTCCGGCGGAGTCATCGGACCTTAATTTTTTTTAAATGAGGCTGGAGCAACAGTTACGGTGAATGGATTGCGCTATCGAGAGATGATTAATGATTTTTTATGGCCGGAATTGGATGGTATGGATTTGGAAAACGTTTAATTTCAACAAGACGACGCTACGTGCCACACAAGCAACGAAACCATTGATCTTTTACGATTGAATATCAAAATAACACCTCTTTTTCGAAAATCCTGTACCATTTTACAAATGTACTTAAAAACTAATTAATATGTAATTTTGTAATGTTAAAGGAATAAACAAATTGAATTGAAATATTCAACAAGCGAAGGAAATATTAGCAATTCCTTAACGAAAATCTGAAACAGAAAAATCAGAAAAAAATACGGTCACCTAGGACACGAACCCAGGACCTTTGCCTTGCCGGGACACCGCTCTACCAACTTAGCTAATGGGACCCTATCTCCTTCGGTCATATTTATATAAGAATAAGAACTACCAACACTGTCTTAATTTTTCTCACTGCATATTTTTATTGGCAGCTATTTTTATGATCGCAAGAGATTCAACCCGAATTAAATGCAATCTAGACAGCGTCTTTAGATAAACCTGTATTTTAATGTGCGACATCTATTGACTTTTCTGCAAGTCTAGGATGAATATTTATTTATTGGAATAACTTAGTCAGTAAAACCTCAAATTTTAGTATGTAATTATTGAAGACAATATTAGCTATTCCTAAACGTTTAACTTACACTAAGTTATTCCAAAAAATAAAATTTTTATTGAATTGAGAAGTGTAAGGACAATATATGGAATGACATTGAAGTGAATAGTTGAAAAAGTCGAGGACGCCTGATGAGGAGTTGGTAGGATCAAGTGAAATACATAAGTCTTCGAGAGACGCCAGGTACACGTCAGATAGTAAAAATATTAAAAATTCAGCACCGCAACTCACCTATCATAAACTGTTCACTATTCTTTACGATGTTCTAATTTTCAATGTTGTTTTTGTTTCAGAAACCGGTTAGGACCGTTATTCCAACTCTCGCCATATAAATAAGTGTACGGCAGTGATTCTGATCGAAGAAATCATCGACTTTAAGATGATAATAAATTAAAATAATACAAAGTGGATTCTGGAAATCAAATTGATTCATATTCGATTTAAAAAACAACCAAGGATAAATACAATAACGCAAATATTGGTCAAACACGATAAGTGAATTAGCAATAAATCAATCAAAGATATCAAATATTGTAAACAGTATTTACAAACCTGCAGTATTTTACAACACACGGTTATTGTTATTGTTTTCTGAAAACAAGGTGATTCAATCACTATATCTCTTCTAGCAAGAAAAACCTACAATTGTTTACTGCTAACAAAGTCATTCAATCACTAACCTAGCCAGAAAAAGCATCAAAATCCGAACAATTGTTTACAGAAAATTTACAAAAAAACGAATATTTGTTTACTGCAAACAATTAAACCCTGCTGGCAAGAATACCATCCAGATTTAAAGGCAAAAGTGAACTCTTGTTTACTGAAAGGTTTAGGTGTTTTTCTCAATCTGCTGACAGAAACTACTTTGGACCAAACACATCGAATATAGCTGGAACTCCATGGAGCTGTTTGTCTTTCTCATCGTGTTTGTCCAACTGGGAGTTGTGACGCTTATCGCCTGGGCCACGGGTAATTGCGCTATGTTCACCCATCCCGCTTGGAAGGCCAAGGGATTGCTTATATACCACCTCACATGCACCTGGTCTATAGCGACTGATATATACTATAGAAAAAGGCAGAAGATCATAGACTGCTCGGATAAAACGGGCTGCGTGGCGGTTGTAACGGGAGGGGCGAGGGGATTGGGCTACTACGTGGTCAGGGGACTTGTAGAAAGAGGGATGCATGTGGTTGTCGGAGTCAGGAATCCGGACAGCTGTAAAGATATGGGAGAGGTGTTCCAGAAGGAAGGACTTAACGGTACGAATGATTTTTCTATTTTCTTTTATTTACTATTTTCTTTTAGATTATAGCAACAAAACAGCACATTGCTCACAGCAAGTACTCAATCTGTCTTACTTGTAATAGATAATTCGGATGGAGGGTCAGGTTAGTAGAAAACGTTGCATATTATCGTACTGCGTATAGTGGCCGTAATACCGCAGTATTAGTGGCTGTCGGATTTTTAAACTGCTGATTAGGGACGTATTACTATGTTATTAAGACATAGATTCATTAAAATCTGGTTGATTTGACAAAAATCGATCGGTCACGCAAAGAAAATGTAAAAAAGCAGTAATACCCATTGGCAGCACTATCAGAGTCCAATGTCTGATTGCACATTCCCAATAACATATTGGATATTGTGAAGCGATAGGATTGGACAATTTAGATTATACACTTCCTTGATAACATATTATAATGTCTTGTCGGATTTAAGAAATGTCAAATCGGACAGTGAAATTTCCGATTGGACTTTGAAAACATCTTCTTGAAAACGTATTTTACATAGGAAGTTACTAATCTGACATTGTTTTAAAGTATTAACCTTCTTGCTAACATATAAATTTCGCCAATAAACAATTAGATAATGTTAATTAAGTGTTAATCTCAAGTGACCTACCAGTTAAGTATTGTACTGTATATTATCTCCATAAATAGTTAAGTAATGACATAGATCACTGTAGAAATGTATTATAAGTTTGTACAGCGCCCTTGAGGTGATTTTGCACAAAAAAACGGCGCTATACAAGTCATCCAATTATTATTATTTTTATTATTAAAGAAAATGTCCGATCAGACATTTACTTTATAAAATTTGATTTATAAAATATCTCATCACGAAGGTGAATAATCTGAAATTTTCTATCGGATATTGGGAATGACCAAACAGACATCGTTTTAGATTATTCACCTTCTTGATAACATATTTTATAAAGCAAATTTCAAAAGGAAAAGATAGTACAATCTATGGACTTTGTTTTAGATTATAAACTTTCTTGATAACGTATTTTACATTGAAAACGTCGGTTCGAACATTGTACAAGTCACATAAAATCTATAAAAATTCATGAAAGAAAAGCAAGGAGCATAAATCATGTCGTTGGTGTAGCATGTTGCCATCAAAATGTAAGGGAAAGGTCAGAAATTGGAGTTATTATTACACGGAATTTCATTATATACATGTTATACCACTGAGCTAATCCGACCATATCCCCTTCGGCCATATTTAACTGTATCAGACATCACATCCAGCTTCAGAACAACCAATATTATCATCACTAACTTAACGCATATTTTTGGCTGCTATTTTTATGTGGGATTGCAATATTCCACCCGAATTCAATTATTACATACTAGATAGAGTCTTGGATAAATTAATACATTTTTAATTTATTGTAATTTTCCTGTAATGACACAGTATTATGAATTTTTTTAATCGGATTTATGACATTCAAATTTGAGATGAAATTTTACGACGCGCTTTAACACAGATAAACACATTAGGAATTGACGAAACGAATAGGTAATACTCCACGGTCTAGGGTTACCCGTTTGCTCTCGATTAGCAAGCCAAAAGTGGCGGGTTCGAATCCCGGGGTGCGCAAGTAAATTTAATTTCATTAATTAGTATTATTTCACAAATTACTCCTTTAAATTAATATACAGTATATTTGTGGTACTTTCCACTGTGGAAGATACTCTCAGTATCGCCCTGGTGTAAGACCACCATTCAGAATTGTAACGTTGCTTGACATGGCTTTGGCCGTATTTGGTGACCAGATCTGAATAACCAGGGGCTTTGCCACCTTCCTCTTCCCAATCTTCTTCCCTCACCACTACCTTCAGCCTCACAGTTTACTGATGCTATCTCTCTCTGGCTGCAGAGGGTAGAGAGCAGTTGGGACTTTAGAGTGGTACTCATATGAAGAAAGTAATACTTATAAATGAAACCGAACAACTGGGAGTCGAACGCAGGATAACGCAGTCTTACCGGGACAACGTCATTATCCACTTGACCATTGGGACCTGATACGTCATATTTCAAATTCAGAATTAGCAATTTTATCTTGCAAGCAATTTTTCCCATATTTTGGCAGCTATGTTTTTGAATGAACTTGAGTTGAGGACTTGAAATTTGAGTTCTAAAGAATTTGATTGTAACCAAGATAGTGTGACGGATAAACATATATTATTTATTTACAGTGTGCTAGGAGAATTTCCGAATATTCAAAATTAGAATTAGTTTGTAACCAAGATAGTGTGACGGATAAACATATAATATTTATTTACAGTGTGCTAGGAACATTTTGGAATATTCAAAATTAGAATTAGTTTGTAACCGAGATAGTGTGACAGATAAACATATATTATTTATTTACAGTGTGCCAGGATCATTTTCGAATATTCAAAATTAGAATTAGTTTGTAACCAAGATAGTGTGACGGATAAACACATATTATTTATTTACAGTGTGCTAGGAGCATTTTTGAATATTCAAAATTAGAATTAGTTTGTAACCAAGATAGTGTGACGGATAAACACATATTATTTATTTACAGTGTGCTAGGAGCATTTTTGAATATTCAAAATTAGAATTAGTTTGTAACCAAGATAGTGTGACGGATAAACACATATTATTTATTTACAGTGTGCTAGGAGCATTTTTGAATATTCAAAATTAGAATTAGTTTGTAACCAAGATAGTGTGACGGATAAACACATATTATTTATTTACAGTGTGCTAGGAGCATTTTTGAATATTCAAAATTAGAATTAGTTTGTAACCAAGATAGTGTGACGGATAAACACATATTATTTATTTACAGTGTGCTAGGAGCATTTTTGAATATTCAAAATTAGAATTAGTTTGTAACCAAGATAGTGTGACGGATAAACATATGTTATTTATTTACAGTGCGCTAGTTCATTCGCATATGCGCATTTTCGAAGATTAAAACAAAAAACAACAAAATCGAAGCTGCTAGCAAATGTGTATTCTTCGGCTCACGGGGATTAAAGTCTTAATTTAATTATTAGCGAAGTTCATCCCAAGGATAACCGAAACATTAAATTATTAATTCAATGTTGATTAAGAAAAAATACCAAATTTTCACGTAATGCATACGAGGCGTCGAGCGCCAGAAGAACTCAAACACCAGTTTTTAACTAATTTATTTTTTTATTATTTATTTAATATACAGGGTGTATCGGCTCTAACCCGACAAACTTTAACCAGCTATTCCTTAGCACATTTGGAGTAAAAAATGTTATGTGCACTTTGCTGTCCGGTAGCATTTTTTTTTCAATTAAAAACAAAAAAATTAAGAATTTCCACACTACATCACTGTCATTGGCATTGCTTTTTGTGTTCAACAGCTGTTATAAGCAAGTATGTCGAAAAGCGTCTTCACTTTTTCGCACACACTTAATAATAATAGTTAAAAATGAGACAAATGGTGCCGTGCCATTTCGTTGTGATTGTAAAAGTGCGCCAATATAGGTACACACGTGCATTATTCAACGGAATTCGAATAAAATATTGCCAGATGGGTTTTCAAACTTTGAAAAAGGATAAAACAGTGGTGAAAATATGAATAATAATTTTTTTATGAAAAAAAAACGTTACCGGACAGCAAAGTGCATTTTGGATTTTTTACTCCAAATATGCTAAGGAATAGCTGGTTAAAGTTTGTCGGGTACGTGCCGATACACCCTGTATATAAGTGAGAACAGTGATGTTACATAAATTACATATGGTTTCAAAATATATTTATAATCGCAATCTCACCAAAGAAGAACCTGGTTCTTGTGCTTGGTGAGCGAGTTAGTAAGTTAGTGAAAATATATAAATTTTAATACTTTTTTGTCGCATAAGCTTCTGTGGCATTAATATTTACAAACTCAAATAATAAGACATAATTTAAATAATATGTTTTTACTTAAGGATTCGGATAGCAATAGAAAAACGTTTTGGAATGAAAAATTTATTCCAAAACTTATTTTTAGAAATTTCCGTTGGCGACATTTATTTTTATTCGGGAGATATTTTCAGGAGACTAATTATATCTTATAATTATTAGTTATCCTTTGTGCTATACATAAAACCTTGTCTTATAAACATTAGTTTTTCATTAAAAATACTAAAAACAAAAGTTTAAAACTACACCCTAGCAGTGGCGGTTCGTGGTCTTTTTAACAGGGGGTTCAGAAATTCAAGAGAAGATAAACATATCTAATTAAAATTTACTTACTGTTGTCCTTCGTCAAATAGTCGAATACGGCAGCAGTCACACAACTTAAATAAAGTTTGTGGGAGGGGTACCTACATATTATTGTTTTTAAATCACTTTACACTAGACACAATTACTAGATAATGAGAAAAGTTTTATAGGAATTAAATTATATTTATAATTATTAATAAAGGAAAGATCATTTACTCCAATTTTACACCACGATGGGTCGCCTCCAATAACTAAAAAGGGGAAGCAAAATAACCGATTGGTTTCCTCGCAACCACATAACCAAGTACACCTCGCGTACCACTCACGTTTAAAAACTCGAGTGAAGATTTCTCGGTTTTCGCGGCACAAGCCTGGTTTAATGAGAGGTCAGGACGCGGAGGCCCTTTATTTTTAATTTCCAACCTTTTTTCATAAGTATTGGCATTATTTTTTTATATAGACAACACTGTATTCCGCCATTGTATAAAAAAATTATGACAAAATATTCGCGGCAATCAATAAACGCAAACGCATAACTAAACATATACGCAAACGCTTTCATTTTGAAATCCGAAAGAATACTGGAGATGGAGAACTGGAGAAGACAAAACACAAAATTGCATAACTAGCGACGGCAATGGGGCGTTTGCCGAAACTTTCGCAAATATAATTAAGGAATATAACGACTTATCTAAAAAAAAAAAATACGAAAACAGAAATCAAAATCGGTCTACTTCAATAGGTAGTAGATTTACAAATGCCATAAGCAAACGGTTGGAGAAATGCAGAAACAAGAAAACAAAAATATGTACAAAAATGACTACAAAGTTAAATACCATAATATAACATAAAAAATAACACTAAGTCAGTCCGCGAAGTGCTCGGGTTTCTTCGGTTACATTCGTCAATGTTCGGAGGTCACGTGATATCACAAAGCGTGTTCGACGCACACAATTTGTCTTAGTTTTGCAAAGAAAGACCAAATTTTGTATATGTCACCGTTATAGGGTTTGTACCGGCTAAAATTCTTTTGTATGAAGAGTTTGGCGCGGATTTCAACTCGCACAAACTTGGAATATGTATCGTATTTTTCGGTGGCGCGGGTTTTGAAGGCGAAATTTTAATAGCGTGCTATCTATAATGTGCTTATATTATTATAAAACAAGTTTGTTTTATTTTCTCATCTTTTTAATGGGGGTTCGCCGCACAAACGCACTTTAGAGAAAACCGCCACTGCACCCTAGTGAAGAGAACTGTGATTTATTTGTCTAATATTATAATTTGTACCTACATCATGTACAAACGTTACAATTGCAACTAATAAAAAACCCTTAATAGAGGGTTTTCCAATAAGAGGTGTTATTTTGATATTCAATCGTAAAAGATCATGGTTTCAAAAGTAACATCTACCGAAATAGCGGGCTATTCAAAATAACACCTCTTATTGGAAAACATTAATTTTAAACAACAGCGTATGTGAAAGAAAAATCAGTAAAACAGATTAAATTTTCGGTGATTTTTGGTGATGGGGACATACGTCGAAAGTATTTCACTTTTGAGAACGTATATTCAACTTTATAAATCTGACAACTGTTTTGGTGTCTCGCTCTCCATGTAATAACGGCCAAAATAATTATGATACAGAAAAGTCTATTGGAAAATATCTATTTATATTTGAGCAATGAAACTTTGTCGCATGACACATTTCGATTTATAGAAAAAAACTTACATCAAAATGTGAAAAATCGTAAAATTGGCGCTTGAGCTCCTTTGGCGCTCGGCGCCCCCGCTAAAATACCGCAATATCTAACGGTAATAAAATTTACATAAAAAATGTATTATTTTTGGACGTTACGTGATTGATAAACATTTTTGCGTGACCTTTATCAGGCAAAACTTAATTTTGTCATTTAGATCAAATTACTCAACCAAGGGCATAGAAAATATGTAATGCGTATTTAAACTATTTTATTTATTGGCATTTATGTTTGAATTTTAAAATATATACCATAAAACATTTCCATTTCAACCTTTTGTATGAAACTCGTAGTACAAGCGGGAAACTGTAGAATATAGTATATTCTACAGTTGTTACAACATATGTTATTCTATAGTATATTCCAGGGCTTCCCAAACTTTTTTCAACTGTGACGCCCTTGGGAAGTTGCCATATTTTTGCGACGCCCCCCCCCCCCCCCCCCCCCCCCAGTGACTAAGAAATCTCAGCCCCCCGCCGCTCATTTGTACCAAGCGTAGTATTTTGAAGCCCCCCCTGAACGGGTCACGTAGTATGGAAGCAAACAAAAAAGATAAAAAAAGCAATTTTTTTCTTTGGTATTAATGAGAAGGATGTTCTTTCTTTTCTGAGCATAGTTTCTCAAAACGAGGTTGAAGTTTCGAAATCGCCACTCTCGTCTCTGCCTCTAAATTTATTTTTGATCTGTACTTATTCTTAATTACTGCAACTGCAGAGAAACCTGTCACACAAGTATGATGTCGCAAACGGTAATAAAACCCTTAACGCTGCAGTGCTGATGGGACGATATTCTCGCTATAAAGATTGCCCCACGACGCCCCTGGGATGATCCCGCGGCGCCCCGGGGCGTCGCGACTCACAGTTAGGGAAGCCCTGGTATATTTTATAGTTGTTACCTATTCAATATACATCATATAATCTTCAAATAATCTTAAATTCCCATTCTCTCACACAATACAATTCTAATCACTGTTAACCGGAATGTTAACTAACTAACTAACTAACCATAAAAACTCTTTACATATTTCATGATTTTGTTTCTTGTATTGCATCTCTACAGTAACTCTTTTAAAATAACTTAAATTTATATTTGATATTGTATCTCCACTTAAACCATAGAAATAAGATAAAAATACTTATAATACCCACACTCAGGCTTCGCCTTCGTGGGATTTTTTTTTAATTATGTACATTTTTTCAATATTTTTTATACATTTTTCAATATTTTATGGAACCATGTATGTATAAAAAAAGATTCAATAATAAATAGAAAAAAATAAAAAAAACCATCACGCCTTTTCCCCGCAGGGGTAGGCAGAGAGGACGGACCGCCAAACAACTCGGTCAAACACATACATACTCTGCTATTGTTCTAACTTTTGACATGGCCCGACTCAAGTATCTGATTCACTTGGTCGTGCCATGTCTTCCTCGGACGTCCCCGACTTACTGCTACCATTCACATTTGCATTGTATATTCTCCTTACATTCGCTCTACATGCCCAAACCATCTAAGCGTCCCTTTCTTGATCTTGCTCATTACGCTTACATCAGCCTTGCACTCTTTGCGGATCTCCACATTCTTCACACGATCAAACATGGTTTTACTACACATACGCCTCAGGGATCTCATTTCAACAGCATTCAATCTAATTTCATCCTTTCTTTTCCATTTCCATGCCTCACTTCCATACATCAGGGTAGGTACCAGCACTCCATTATGGACTGCTAACTTCGCTTCTTTGGACAATTTTTTGTTAGCGCCAACTGCGTTCAGTCCTCCATTAATGGATTTTAACCGAAATGTCATATTGGAATAATCATTGATAAAAACGAATTATACACATGTCAGTGTGTTTTCTCCGTGTAGGTAATACAATAATTAAAAAAATAAATAAATATCAAACTTCTCACAGTGACGGACATATATACACGGTGTCCGGAAACTCGTAGTACAAGCGGGAAACTGGAGAATCTACACCACATGGGGAACCCAAAAAAACATAAAGTTTTTTGATTTGAGCATTTTCAAAAAAAAAAAAAAAAAACCAAAAAAAAATATTTTTCGGCTATTTTAGGGTTAAAGTTTTTTCTGGTGTTTAGGGTTGAATAACAGATGTTTTAACCCTGCAGAGCAGAAATATTTTATGATTACACCGGGTTAAATGAAGGGTGATTTCAAAATAATGCTTCAAATCCGAGTTTCTTCATTTGTTTTACTTTCAAATAGTTTTAATTAGTTGGTTACTTTGATCTTCAGTAATAATTTATAAGAATTTGATTAAAAAAAAAAAAAAAAAAAAAAAAAATCAACTTCAAACTCGATTTACTCGATAACGAAAGCTCAAATAAAAAAAAATATACTACAAAATCGACTCCAAATGTGATGTAGATTCACCAGTTTCCCGCTTGTACTACGAGTTTCCGGACACCCTGTATAATGGAGTTATGCCTGTTAGTTCGATCATCTCCAGAAAAGTTCCCACAAAAAAACTCAACACATAAACACGCTTCAAGGTTCACAGAAAACTTATTATTAATCCCAAAAGCAAACAAAACTATATTTCAAAAAGGACCACACTATATGGCCATTAAAGTATATAACAACCTTCCACGCAGCATCAAACAAATAACCGACATACTTAAATTTAAATTATCACTAAAAACATTTCTTTTAAACAAATGTCACTACACTTTAAATGAATAACTTACATAAATTAAATACCTCTGTTTTTTTTTATTTACATACATTTGTTAACATGTAATTGTTTATGTAATATAATGTGTATTTGTCGGGTTAGCTGGAAAAAATAGGATGTTACCTATAAGCTATACCCTTTGTACTCTGTATTTTTTGGGCAGTAAATATTTTTTTGAATTTGAATATCATTTTATAAAATACTCACATTGGAAGACAGGCGTAAAATATACTTATGAATACCACTCAATAACAACACGACAAAATACACTATTCCACTGCAACACACATAAGCGTAATTACCAATACAACGGTTTCACACTATGGGAAACCGATACTTAGGTAATGTCGATATATTTAATATTAACTTTGCCAGTTTTGTGAATCACGTCAAAGATTTATTTCAACACTTTTCCTAAATGGAAGTAGTATTTTTGTAAACTAGTCAAATCTCTGTATTAATAATTTATGTTATTTTTATTTTTCTTGTTTTTTTTTATACTTGTTTCTTGCATTTGATTTAAGGATGTACTTTCGAACAGAAATTTTCACTAATTGTATAATATTATTTCACAAAATTATTTATTGTTATTTTCAATTTGGGAGGTGGTTTTGGATTCTTGGACTCTGGTAACCATTAATTGGATAACCGACAACCGGTGCCCGGGTTCATCGGGTGAGGTGTGTTTAGGCTGGTCTAAAAGCCCATGAAGGCATAATATAATATATATTATTAAATAAATATTGTTTGAGGTTGGACCGTTGCAATATTACTTGATGATTTGATTGTTTGTTCGAATGATTGTCTGGTTGTCTAACTGCCTAATCGTGGGATCTACTGATTGTTAATAATATTGTTTGAGGTTGAACTGATATGTTTATAATTGATGTTTGTTTGTCTTTAGGCAGCGTGGAGGCGATGACCTTGGACACTTCCTCCATGCAGACCGTACGAGAGTTCGCGTCGGCCGTGCGGAGTAAGCACCCGGCTATACACGTGCTGGTCAACAACGCCGGCCAGATCTTTGGCGATTACGAGGAGACCGAGGACGGATTCGAAACCAAACTGGCCACAAACTATCTAGGCAAGTAATATTCCAAATATTTGCAACATTTTATCATTTTCAACTTTTGCAATAAATTGTATCATTTTTTTACCACTCTTAATATTTGCAATTTCGCAATATTTTCGAGGTTTGCACCATCTGCAACACTTACTAAATTTGCAACATGTTCAAAATTTTCAAATATTATTATGTTTGCAACAACGTAAAATTTTTATAAGATTTCCATCAACTGTATCATTAACAACATTTCTTAGAATATTGTTACATTTCAAATGCATATTTTTGCAACATTGCTAATAAGGAAATTTTTTAAACAATAATAACATTTACAACATTTTCAAAATTTACATTTTAAAAATTTGCAACATTTTCAAAATTTACATTTTAAAAATTTGCAACATTTTCAAAATTTACATTTTAAAAATTTGCAACATTTTCAATACTTGCAACATTTTCAAAATTTTAAAGATTTACTGATTTATAACATGTTGCTCTTTGCATCTCCTGGTCTAGGTCACTTCCTGCTGACGCACTGCCTCGTGGGCAGTCTGGAGCGGGGCGGTAGGGAAAGGGGCGAGTACTCGCGCGTGGTGAACGTGTCCTCGTGCGTGCACGGATCGACGGGCGGCATCCAGCTGGCAGACATGAACATGTCGCAGTGTTACTACCGTCTCGGGGCCTACGCGCATTCCAAGCTAGCTCAAGTGAGTATACTATAATCTTACTAACAAACGTGTTTCAAATTGATGTAAAAACATCTTCTTATATGTACATATTGGAGAAGCAGTAAACTAAAACTTAGTTAACTTAAAATTTTAAACTTAAAATTAAAAGTAGTGGATAGGATAGACCTCTCTGGGAATTCTCGCATAGATTTTGCTCTGCAGGTAAAGTGATAATGAATTACAGTACATGCATTAATCAGCTGGATTCATCCGAATTATATTGTTTGACAAAAGAGGGCACCACTATTCCTGTTTGGTGGATTTAAGACTAAAGGATTAAAATATTTTTGTCACAATAATGTGGCAGTACTTTTGGAATTACAATGTGCTAATTCAATATTATTCTAAATTCTACTCTCTTGAGAGCTGGTCGTGACAGATTATAATTTCATGGTGCGAATGCAAGTGTAATTGTGCCGATTGTCGTCCGCTGCAGAATTTGAATATTAAGGAATCGCTGCTAAACTCAATGCGAGTGATATATGCGGTGAGTCCTCTGTTTTTTGTGTATTTGGTGGCTGGATTATAATTTGTTGCCTGCAGAGTAAATTTTGTAATCAACCCATTTTTTCGTAGGGAATTAATTATTCCCTGATGGTCTGTGTGACTTACAAGCCAGATCATCACCACATATATGTATAACAATATAAATTTATTTGTTAACGAACCATCTCCAATTCCAAAACATTACACATTACACAAGGATAAATGTGACAATACAGAATAATTTAAAAAAAATACAGGTATAAAAGAATGGGGCTCAAAAAAACAATAAAGAAAATGTAAAGTCAAGACAGTAATAAGGCTTTTATGGAGTTCATAACTTCTGCTACATTAATACAAAATATTACTTGCGTAATGCATTACAAAAATCCTTGAGGTTTACACCAAAAATTAAATATATAAAAAAATAATATTTGTTTGTTTGCCCCTATAAACTCAAAATTGTTAGACCGAATTAGCTGAAAATTTCAAAATTGACGCCCTTGGTAGACTTCGCATTATCTCTGCACTGGATTGAGATACTGAGTCGAATTAAAGTTGACGTAATGTAGTTTTTTAACAGTAACAATGTGGAATTCATGATTCTACATAAAGTGAATGGTGGAAAAAGTCGGGAACGCCCGAGGAAGACATGAATAAAAATAAATATTTGTGGTAAAATTAACGAAGAAAGAGTTGAAAGGATTAATAATATTATAAAAGAAGGACTTGGAAGTGAATGTTTGAAGAGGTCTATGACGCCCGAGGAAAACACGAAACAAATATTTATTAAGGCGATGCCATACGTAGTAATACAAAATCATGTGTTTTTGGTTTAAAAATTTGGTCGCCTATTAATGTTTCAGATGCTTTAATTAAATACTGCGAGTAGAATACATTTTGACCTTTGAAATAATCGAGTATTTTTTATATAAGTCTTATGAGCCCAGAAAAAAATAATGTATAGGCCTATGAAAACTGCTTTAAAGTTCAAAATCTCCTACTTACGAACCCATTTTCGGTTATGATTTTATTGTATAATGTGGCAAATTAAGTTATTTATAAAAAGATCGGAAAAAATTGAATATTTATGCCTGAACATACACAAAATAAAATAAAAGGCAGTTTTTGGCCAAGTTTTTTTCTTGCATAAATCAAAACAGGCGGATGGTGTTAAGCGGGAATTTAAACCTTAACGCCATCTACATAAGTGTTGTTATTGTTAGCAGCTTAATTTAAAATATTACACGACGTAGTGCATCGCCTTAAATAACAATAATATTATTACAGTTTTCAGTTACTCAATACTTAAAAACTTTACCCAAACCATTTATAAGTCCCCGAGCAATACCGGGTACAAGTCAACTAGTTACTAATAAACGTTACATATGTACATTTTGTGAGATTATAACAAGTCGAGATGCATTGCACCGTCATTGGTTTTTTTAATATTAACGTTTCTACGACTCGTTCTTGGGTTCAATTGCTCGGCTTTTGAACGATTTGCCGGCATCTGTGTTTCCTCCATCCTATAACATAGGTCTCTTCAAAACCTATGTTCACTTCTTCTTCTACGCATAAAGACCCTTATTGTATTTTCCTCATGACCTCCTTTGTGGAATTAATGTAAAAAACACAAGTAACCTTCTCACAAATCTTATGATTTTAGACGAAAATTTGATATTGATTCACTAAATTACATACTTTTTGGACGAGAGGTCTACTCAGAAATAATATACCTTGTGACCATAGACATATGAATATTAGTAGACCTGCCCTAAGTGATAAAAAGCGTATTATCCCCACTCCCCATACCGGTTCCATTGGAGCCGGCTGTGCTCGCGTATGGCCTCAAGTGAATTTAAAAACGTGACGTCATCATTCTTGTGCAAACTATGGTCGAGGCATCATCGGTTCATTTTACGAAATAACACGGCAAAATGTTGACTTGTACTATGAAAACTTGTAAAAATAGATGTGAAAAAGAGAATAAACCCAATTGTCGTATTACATTCCATATATAAGCATTATTTTACTTTATTTTAAGCATATTCACATCGTATAATATGAATCAGTTGTTACTATCACATCGAGAAACGTCTGGACGCAAAACACAAAGCTGGTTGGTTGCTGGGAAGTAAATTATGAACATTTATAAAAGTGTCTTAACTAAATACTTAAACGAAATATTCGACTCTGAAAATAGAACCGAATTTTTTTGCCGAATTTAGACTTCGCAAATTTGTTCATAACGTGGCGAGTAATTTGCGCTCCCATGTAAAAATGTCTATTCATTCAAAAGCAGATTTTACTTTTAAGAAGTAAATGGTGATATTATAATGCGAGATGCCTATTTACTGTCAGATTGATTTATTGACGAATCACAGTCAGCCTTACTCCCTTCGTTCTTCAACAGTTGATTTTACCCCTCGCCATTATCTTCTCGTCTATTAATTCCTATGTCTGTGCTTGTGACCTTCTCGGGCTTTGAGTCAATACAAGCAGGTATTCCAAACAAAAAATTGTCCAAAGAAGCGAAGCTAGCAGTCCACAATGGAGTGCTGGTACCTACCCTGATGTACGGAAGTGAGGCATGGAACTGGCAGGAAAAGGATGAAAGTAGACTGAATGATGTAGAGATGAGATCCCTGAGGCGCATGTGTAGTAAAACCATGTATGATCGTGTGTGAAATGTGGAGGGCCGCAAAGAGTGCAAGGCTGGTGTAAACGTAATGAATAAGATCAAGAAAGGTCGCTTAGACGCGTTTGGGCATGTAGAGCGAATGAGCGAAGAAAGGATTGTAAAGAGAATATACGACGCAAATGTAAATGGTAACAGGAGTCGGGGACGCCTGAGGAAGACATGGCACGACCAAGTGAATCGATACTCGAGTCGGGCCATGTCAAGAGTCAGAATAATACAAAAGTTGGCGGTCCGTCCTCTCTGCCTACCCCTGCGGGGAAACGGCGTGATGGTTAGTTAGTTATGTTTTTTCGAACAGCTATTCTTATTGACCATTGATGTATTATACTAGTCTCTCTTTATGACCTAATACTCATTTGTTTAAGTTGTGCATTGATTTAAAACACGTCAGATTGTCACAGCAATACAAGAATTGACGCAATAGTTTTGTTACTCGTAAAACTAATTTATTTCAATACGATTGACGTGCACCCCGGCGTTGCACGGGGTTCCGAATCATGGTTTGCAGTTAAGAATTCTAGTGTATCCGAAAACTAGATCTATTTGGTGCCATGTCTTCGACGGGCATCACTGACTCCAACTATTCACTACTGTTTTCTAATTAAATGTTAGTACTTTCCGAATACATCGGAACACGTGTTCATGCACCTGAATTTGCCCTGTTAACACCTGTTCCGACGTCGCGAGAATGCATTCCTTTTTTACTAAAAGTTTATCGTGAAACCTTTCAATTCATTCGTTAAGAGGAAGCTACAAGCCAAAAATGTGTATATTATTGCTATGCCTTATATTGTAGTTAATAGGCATTTTAATCGCTTGACAAACGGATTATAGAAACGTTCGATTTCAAGCACAAAACTGGTTTTTATTTATTTTGTAAATAATTTTATAAGAAATCAAAAAAGTTAATCAAGTGAAACTGTCACAGATAATTTTAGAAATAATACTGTATTTTTTAAAAGTTGTTTCTTTTACGCGTTCATACATTTCTTAAAAATATTTTTTTTATTAGTTAACGTTTATATTCTACTAGATAGGAAAACCTTCAATTTATCTAAAGCATATTTTTTGGTATTCATAATGTACACCAATTCGTTATAAAGATTAATCAAAATAGTGATTTAGCATTAAGCTTCTAAGAGCCTGCAGTCCTGTCTTTAATAGGATTACGAAGAATTTGATTGACAGGAAATTCTTAATAAATTAGCAATATTTTATATCAGTTAGTGCAGACTGAGATGTCACAAAAATAAAAAAAACAATTACAAATAGATAGGTCCATTACCCTCCTAGACGTTTCTACATCTGTTGTAAGGTTACCGCGGATGTCAAATATTGACTTTGTTCTTTGGTCAATACCTCTATAGACTTGAAACTGGTATGACATCAGTCTCATCGGTTTCTTCTGACCTTGGAATAATATTCTTTCAACTCAAAGGAACGGCTGCGCTGTCTTTTTTATACAAAACTTAACCCCTCTCATTCCAAATTTCTGCCGATTTATTACATTTTCTTGAACTCTTAATCTTTCCCTTACTGCGCTAAAAAAATCCACGCGTTCCTGTGCTGTGTATACACATCTCAAAATAAGAGATTTAATATCGGAAAAATATGAATATTCATAGCTAATCGCTTATATTTATTATATTTTATATATTTATTTATTTTATTTAACGCCCAGAGGGCTTTTACATGGTTGGTAGTATAATTTTAATTTGACAGATACTTTGAAACATAAAAAATAAGAATAAAATTATATTTCATAAAATATATGCAACAAGTCATACAAACACAAGAAACAAAAACAGAAAATTACAGCTATTTGTAGGTTTACATGATGTGTTTAGGAGTATTGTTGAAATAAATGTTTTAAGTGATCCACAAAACTTAATGTGATTAACTTAATTCACCATTAAAAGTGATAATAATTGTAATTCAATTGCTGAAAACATAAAAAAACCATCGGCAGATGCTAAAAAAACGTGCGAGGAGTCCATATCTAGGAGTCAGTCGCGCTGACACACACACAGCTATGCGGTCGTAGGTATTGATGTTCTAAATCAAAATACAACTGCGGACGTGTGGATTTCTCATGTTCCCGCATAGCGAAGTAAAGCGGGACATCAATAGCGTGTCATTTCCTTGCACACACTTCGCGTAGCAGTATCACACAGTTTGTTTATTTATTTATTTAGGAAAACCAACAGATTTTTTTACATCTTTAAATAATTAACTTATAAAAAATACAAATAATATCTAATGATAGGTTTTCACTTAAAAAAATAATTATAATAACAAACTAAGGGTCCAGTACCCGTGGGCAAAAAATATTTACAGAAAATACAAAATACAATAAAGTAAACGTAACATCGGATATAAGAACACAAGTAAATTACAAAATAACAATTTTATCCTCACACAACACCAATAATCACCAATATATGTATATACCTACAACTAAACTGAACAGATGCTTATAAAATGTGTCACTTGTAACTGGACAGGGTTCATATCAACAACATGATAACTTGCAGTATGTTATTAATTTTTATTTAATAATAGCTAAGGCATCTTTTTTAAATGTTCCTAAACTACACGAAAATATGTCAATTAAATTAAAATTCTTATTGTATAGGGTACAAGCTCTGAAAATAAAAGCGTTTTGTCTGAGATTAGTAGAGCATTTTTGAAGATGAAAAAGTGACTTATCTCTAGTTCTAAAGTTGATTGTATTGGTGTATTTGTTCCCGATTTTTAACAAAAATCTCTGATTTTTAATTGAATTAGAAAACTATGTAAAGTATTATTTTTTAATTCAGTGCATAAATGTATAACGGAGGAATACCTAAAATCTGAACCCAGAATTTATTATATTTATAGAGTTATTAAAGTAATTAGAAGCAATGTGTAGTAAATACACACCACAGATGAGGAAAGGTTAACCCTTCATATTTTTAAATATTTTTACCAACAAGTCCCAACGACATGGTGAATTATCTTCGAATTACGGAATGATCCCGAGGTATCTAAAATTTGCTACATAATACTTATTTTTGAAGTTGTCGCTAAAAGAAATACTATTTTAGAAAGAAGATATAATGGAATATGACGTTTGTGGCTAGTAATGTCCTTCCGAGGCCTGAAGGGTTAAGGCTTAAAGTTTCCAAATAAATATATGTTATTTTTTTAAGGTAATATCTATACATCTAAAAGCCGAAACGGAAATTATCTGTAATTTCCTCGTTTCGAAGTTTAAAGTTTGTCTTAACCAGGGCGATTCTATGTATTTTCCACTGAGTGTTTATGTTTATGCACTTGGATGAAGCAAGGAGTGCGTAGCGTACAATGTACAACGTCCATGTAACAAAACATATTCGTATTAACATAATATTCCACTCCATTTTCATGAAACAAAAATGTAATAAAAAATTCAAAAAATTTTGAATGAACATAATACAATGTAATTTATACATCAGCCCGCCAAAATTGTTTTCCTTATTTACATTGTTTTATTTTCTATCGGAGTTGCAGATACTATCAGTATCGCCCTGGTGAACTTTAGGGTTAGCTAGACAATACCTACTCTAAAATAAAGGTAGTCGTTCACAAACACATGCAACGCGCAGCCCTTGTGTATTGGACAGACCAAAGGTTGAATTTTCCATATCAAATCTCAAAAATGAATTGGGAATCTTAACATAAGTAATGAAGTCGTGTAAAAACAATTCGGCGCGCGGCCCGTCGTAATGGACCAACCTACGGTCGACTTTGCCCTGGCAGGCCTTGAATCGTTCTTTCCGTGCTGTTTATTTTAATTATTTCTGATGAACGTATTACTAAAGGATCCCTCGGAAAGTTACTAATTCAACGTCTACAAAAATAAAATCTGGTGCTTAGGGCTAAATTTATAGTTAAAAATAGGTTTTTAATTTTTTTAAACCATTTTTTACATAAAATATTTTAATGTCCTGATTTTATTAATCGTAAATATAAATGACTTACATCCGTAAGGATCCCATGTGAAACATATGAGATTTTATTAATTCCCTGTTATTGGAGTCTTTTGTGCGCGACACCGCACAAAAGTCCCAACTTCTCCCAACCGTCTGGAATCAGTGAGAATATGGTATCCCAAATTTGAGTACGTTGTGAGGCTGAAGGTAGAAGAGAAGGAGATGAGAAAGATGAAGGATACAAAACGCAGTCAACGCCATTTCAAGCAACGTTTCAATTCTGAATGGTGGTCTTACACCAGGGTGATACTTTTAACACAAATTATTCAAATAAAATTTATTTGCGCACGCCGGGATTTGAATTCGCTACCTCCGGCTTGCTAGTCGAGAGTTTTACCCCTCGACCACTTGCGTAAATATAGACTTACTTTCGTAAATATAAATACAATATACTTTCGCAAGTATAATAGCTCACGCAATATATCTGGAATAGTTCCTTCTTTACCTGTTGAATCTCCTAGCCAGCATGTTAGCTCTGTGCTCTTTTTGGCATTCTCCGACAGGATATTATTAAGGACATTATTCACATGCCGATTTTGAGATTGCCAGACGTATGGCAGGATCAGTAATTGCTTCAAATGTCGAATGTCTTTCAATTGGCACGAATATTCAGAATCCATTCGCATATTATTTGGAGACTTCAATTATCTATAGACGGTTCGTCTAGATTCTATTACATTACAAGTTTTACAAGGATGTTAATTTATGAGAAGAATTACAAAGTTATTCTTACTGTCAAGGTTACTGGTAATTACAATTGTACTAACTTGCATTATGGTCTTCAATGAGATAAGTTTTATATAATAACATCACATGTCTTGCGAGAACTATTATTTTGATGAGAACGGCTAAACTGAGTCGTCTACCTACAATCGGATAAGGTCGGGAATCTAATCGGAACCATTCGAATTCTGGTGTGCGTGCGCATCGCTTTCCGCACATTAGCAATACCTATGGTCAAATGCAACAACTAACTTTACCGATACATTGCGATGATTTTTCAGCATGACAGAGGTGTTGGTTATCCAATTAATGTTTCCGGGGCGGCAAAATTGAAAAAACCTTGATTGATTTTTCCATTTTTCTTCTTTCAGCTCATGTTCTCCCGTCATCTGAACCGCCTTCTCTCCTCGCGCTCTCTCCCGATACGCAGCAGCGCTCTTCACCCGGGCGTTGTGGCGACCAATATGGCGCAGGACTGGAAGGACTCCATAATGAGCTGCATCACGGCGCTCTTCAAGACTGAGGAAGAAGGAGCTCTTTCCGTGCTGTACTGCTCCTTGGACCGCGCTACGGAGCACGGAGCGGACTTCATCACGAACATGCGCGAATCGTGTACTAGTGCATCCTCCAAAGATACAGACAAGCAGAGGGAACTGTTTGAACTGACCTGCAAAATGCTCGATATCAAGAGCTTTGGTAGTAAGGCAGATATTTAAAGTGACGTCTTATGTCTTAGGAAGGAATTGTTAATGTAGCATTGTCAACAAATAGTCATTCAGCGCCATTTGAAAGATCCCCTTTAAATGCTGATTCTAAGTTCCACCTTATTGTAAACAGCAGAAGCGGACATCTATCATTTTGTTAGACATTTCAAAACAAACTGGCGCTCAATGGCCATTTGGTGATATTGTCTCACACGAACTTCTGCAAAACCATAGGATATTTCATAAAATTTGAACAATTCATCGAATTTCATAGTTGAAATTCTAGTTCTGTGAAATATCTGTTATTATTTTATCACATTATTGTCTACTTGGATAGTAACAGGACTTTAATAGGACTTTCACAAAACTTTTCACAGAAATTTAATGAATTGTTCAAATTCTGTAAATCTATCCCTATACCAATTTAAAAAATGCGAAGTAATAGAAGTAACCAATATTTTTACAGTATGACGGAAATCATTGATGACAAAATGAAACAGACTATAATTAGAGTGAAGAAAATAATAAACACACTTAACCTAACCTCACTTAAGCTAAGCTAGCATGACAGAAAACAAGTGCTGACGTGCAAGGTGATTGTATCAGTTGTTTTGGTAGTACGGCAGATATTTTGAGTCATGTCTGCCCTCATATACGAGTTAGATTTAAGTAAAATAGCAAGCATGACAGAAAACAACAACTGATAACTGATGATATCAAAGGCTTCGTCAGTAAGGTGTGGGTAGTTTTCAATTTTGGAGTCAATTGTGGGTACCGACATTTATTGGATAACAAACCCATCTCTCATAGGTCATCCAAAGTGGGTCGCTACGTTTGGTGACTTAGCAGGAGTGCCCGGGCTTGTGGGGTGAGATACGTTTGTCCATGTCTTGGCGCCGGATGCGTCTGCCCTCGAACAGCATGGCGAAAGATACTGTCTGAGGGAGGCCTTTTGACTTCTCTATCCGGACTCTTTCGACCATCGCCTTGCACCTCAGTTGGAGGGATGGATTTACACATCCGTCACTCATGGACATACTAATCTCTAGATTCCCACACACCCCTCACACGGGGCCGATGTAAGAAAAGCAGATATTTAAATGTTAGTTCTGCTTTTTATCGCCAGTATTGAAATCACTGTTGTTCTCTGGTGGTAGGATAACGGGCCTCAATGTTAAAGGTTTTTGTATGATGTGTTATTTTATAAGTTTTTGATTTACTTATTAAATTCTCATAAGTAATTAAAATAAAATAATTTTAAATTCTGAAATATAATATATTTTTTTTATTTTTAGAAACCACTTTTATCGAAGATAAATAAAAAATAAAAATGAATTAATTTTAAATTATTTTCACTTTGCCTGAATTTCCCAACACACGGTGAGTTTTTTGGCTCGATGGCTCTGCCATGTGTATCCAGCTTTAACACTAGAATGACTGGGTACTTCTCCATACCTATAAACGGTTCCATGCTAACTCAACACAGTGACTATTCAACACACTTTTAAAAAATGATATAAAGTCATTAATACAATGATTTTTTTTTTAACCTTTCCCTTACTGTGCTAAAAAAATACAAGCGTTTCGGTGCTGTGTAGTCAACACATCTCAAAATAAGCGATTTAATATCGGAAAAATATGAATATTCATAGCTAATCGATTATTTTTTATTATATTTTATATCAAAAGGGATAATAATTGTAATTTAATTGCTGAAAACATGAAAAAACCATCGGCAGATGCTAAAGAAACGTGCGAGGGGTCCACATCTAACGACGGTCCGTGACCAACTGGCTGGCGGCTGGCGGCTGGCACAAACACAGCTGTGCGGTCGTAGGTATCGATGGTCTAAATAAAAATACAACTGCAGATGTGTGGATGTCTCATGTTCCCGCATAGCGAATTAAAGCGGGACATCAATAGCGTGTCATTTCCTCGCACACTCTTCGCGTATTAGTATCACACGGTTGATTGTATTGATGTATTTGTTCCCGATTTTTAACAAAAAACTATGATTTTTAATTGAATTTGAAAACTATGTAATATATTATTTTTTAATTCAGTGCATAAATGTAAAACGGAAGAATACCTAAAATCTGAACCCAGAATTTATTATATTAATAGAGTTATTAAAGTTATTAGAAGCAATGTGTAGTAAATACACACCACAGATAAGGAAAGGTTCCTAACCTACTTAACCCAGGTAATTTTTTGTTTTATCATTTTCCATGACACTGTATAATTTTTTAAAGATGTGATGAATTATCATTTTGATGATTTATCCGGTCACCCATATAAACACCGTGACTGTCATATTGAAGTCAACATGATATTAACCAACGTACAAATCAATTTGGAATGATAATCGATGCCAAAAGAAAGATACAGGCAGAGAGTATTATTATTTTGCAAGCTGGAATGGGTATGTAGTAAACTTGGAAGAAAATGTTGTGAACAAACTCAGCTCACAATCACATTGACGGCGGCGGTCTTTGTAGGTATAAATAATCATATTTCAAAAATTAAATAAGTCACGACGTAAAATCTAAAATCACGAAAAGCAAAAAAAAATGAACTGAATACAATAATTTTTAAGAAAAATATCGTAACGTATCATCGGGCAGCCGTTGAGGTTAAAGCTTCAGAATCAACATGAATAAGGTTTTTCTCCAGCACGTGAGCATGTGATGTTTTAAAATTCCCCTTTTAGAATATGAATGAAGATTTTTTTCAGTGTGAGTAAAGATGTAGACTTTTAAATGTGTTTGCTATTTATTGACTGGATTCTTAATTGTGGGTAGTTTTCCGCTAAAAATCAAAAACCAGGATAACTTTGCACATGCAAACTTGGGCCGATTCAAAAGATCCTCATTACAACATTCATTAATTTCACCAACCCACAACTTAACGACTCTTGGGACTTACCCTATACAAGTATTTTATCCTTTCCCTTTCAAGCCAAACCGCATTAAAAATATCTGACTTCGAAAGAAGTATGATGATGGATTACGGACACGAGAAGGAAGAATATAGAGACAATGTTGCAACCTTACAAAGATTACGGATATGGGAAGGAAGAATATAGACACAATGTTGCAACCTTACAAAGATTACGTAAGAATAAAGACACAATGTTGCAACCTCACAAAGATTACAGACACGTGAAGGAATGATACAGACACAATGTTGCTACGTAACAAAGATTAACGTTATGTTTTTTATCTTGTAGATACTGCATCAAAATTTTCCTCTGGTAATATTTTGATACAGTTAAAAAAAATGGACATAGGTACTTACAAAAAAAAATTTGACCTAATTTATAATTCATACACAAAACCATGTACACCTTCGAACGGGGACAGTACCTTAGTAGTAAGGTCACCTTTTCTTTATTTTTATTTTTTTATTTTATAATTATTCAAAAAATTACAATATTGGTTACTTTCTTAACTATCACTTTTGTACCTTAACAACTTCTCCTAGCACACTAAAACGCATAACATTCGCTTGGCTGTCCTCCTGTTATCAATCTAAGCAGTATATCTATGAAACAGGGTTGCCAACTTGTGGCGAATTCCCCAAACTGCGGGAATTTTGGCCGATTTGGTGTTTTGTGTGGGAACGTACAATAATTGGGGATTATATGAATGTAATAAGAACTGACGCAATGAATACCGATTAAAACAGCATTTGCTGGCTATCAAACCATACCAAATAATATTTAAAATTACATGTAAAAATGTTTTTTTTCAGCAAATTTTCAGACTAATATCTTTTTTATAAGCCTGAATGAAAAAGAAACCCCGAAAATGACTTAACCGTAAAAAATATATATTTTAATTTTAATAGAATTTTGTTAAATTTTGGAGGTAAAGGAACTTGTAAGGAATTTAAACTTCTATAGATTTTAGAATATATACATTGACAATCCTGCTATGAATGTTTTCAAGATCTCAAATATTACAGCACTGACGCATAAAGAAAGCCATATTTTTTTAATAAATAACTCCATAAATTTTCAGACCGTACGAGAAGTTACAATTCATCTTAGTTAGTTTGACTAAACTAAATCATTAGTTCTCTTTCATATATTCATCTTTTGGAAGTATGTGTCCACCTCTATAATTACAAATTGTAACACAAGTTGAAGGCATTATTAAAAAAAATATTACAAACATTGTCTCAAATGGCGTAGGAAAAGTATGCAATCTGACGTATGAAGTATGTTCTCTCAACTAAATGCACTATTTTCCGTAATTTAACTATTTATTTATTTATTATTGTAAACGCCCTGTTGTGCTTTTACGTATATGTGTACTTAACATGATTTACTGCATGATACAGAAACACGGGAGTTTTTTTAAAGTTTAGATAACTGAATTTAAATACAAATCTTTGACAAATTAACACATCACATGGTAACTAACAAAGAACTTAACCACTCCGGCTTTTACTGTTTCCATAGTTTTTGTGCCAAAGGCCCGTTTATAATAGGAATAAGCTTTAAGAAAAGGCCGTAAAGTCCTAGGCCGTAGAAGTTGGAAGATAGGAAACCTATGTATCTGTTTATAATAGATGGCAATAATCTGTTCTTTTTTTCCACAACCGAAAAGATGGTCCAACTTTATCTTTTACGGTCACGAATTGCAGAAAGCTAAGATATATAATGAGATTAATGTATTTTCGATCGATACTCTATGGTATCTACTATTTAACAATCGAATATAATTAACTAATTTGTGTTGTAAGAGTCCTTGAATTGATCTGCGACATTCTTGTATATTTCTTGAATTGATCAATGTCTACTGTCGCCATGTCTTTAAACAAATTATAAAAATGTCCTGTTTTCTTCCTTTTACGATTAATTGGACGCACACTCCAACGTCGTTTTTTCCTATTTTTTTTGTCAACTTTGCGTCTCTTTTTGCAGTGTGTGCTAGCCCCAGAATTGACAAAAATATTCCACATGCAACAATGTCTGATGAATCCATCGTTTCAATATTTATTTATAAAAAACAATGTGACTTTTATAAAATGGTAAGAAGAATATACTCTCGGTTGACAGTTGACATAGACAGGTGACAGCGGCACTTCACTAGTCACTTCTATGGGCGTATTCTATTCCATTCCTATTCCAATTATGAACGACGATCTAAAATATTACGGATTACGGCACCGGCCAATTCTTAACGCTTATTCCTATTATAAACGGGCCTTTAGGAATTTGACACTTTGAAAAAAAATTGGTTTTATTTCCGCTTTCAATGAAATGCGCATGTATATCTGTGTCTATGAACAACTTAAAATAGGGATGTGCAGTGTTATCTGTTCTACATAAAATTCTTTTTATCTTAGGGTGGTCAGATGCAAAAAATCCAGAGTTATAACAAAAACAGACCATTAATTTTGTGCGATACCTACTCACAAATATTAATTCCAATAAAACAATGGACGAATACAAACAACTCGATAACAACCCCCGGAGTGAGGGGAATTTTTTTTTTAATGACGTATCCAATTCCTTTTGTAATCAAATATTTAATAATATTAGCCGATATAACTACATTAACAACACAAAAATAAAATCATTATAACAAATTATTATAAACATTAATTTGCTATCCGTTGTACTATGCTTATGTGCTTTGTGCTAAATAATATAATGATAGTTCATTATTTACTGCACTGCATACAAATCAGTTCTAAAATAGTAAGTCAAGATGGCTGTTAGGCAATTTCCCCTCACCCTAGATGTGGCTTCAATTGTATATTCTGTACAGAATTACCTTGCCTTTGAACTTATGTATAATATACTGTTTCTTATGTGAAACTTATAATTTTGATATCAAAATTCCAATGTAAAATATTATCTACTCCCAACTATGTATTATTTACCTCTCGTCCTACAATGAGTGTTGTAACTCATCGGTATTGCTCTAGCAACAAATAAAAATATAAAAAATAATGTCATTCATACAAAAACGCACCGATGCTCTGTCCAGGGTTTTTCAGGTCAATGCATTAAAAGAAATGCCCGGTTCCTACGTTCCCGGTTGTGATTATCTTCTGCAATTGTGTTTTGTCTATGGATCTGTCAATTTTCGGCTTAGCATCATTTTTCATGCAGTAATAATATTTTTTTGTCCACCTTTCTAACGCAATATCGAATAAAGTGCACAATAATTGTATTAAACTTATTCGGTTTGAGATTACTTCAACAACAATCGCATTTACTTCTCTAGTGACGTTTTTTCCGCCGCGCTGCGCCTTGTGCTTGTACGTAATAAGTTAACTGCCGTCGTAAGCATAAGGGCAACTAGGAATTTGCAAGTAACATTTTGAAGTATTTTTTGTAAGTCGCATGTATCAGAATTAGACTATGACTTTTGCGATTTCCTAGCTGCCTTGTACGTTCTTTGTATATCGGCCAAGTAAATCCTTAGCTCGGTCTTACAAAATGCTTGGTTTTATCCTTTGTGTAAATGAAGAGTTCATTATTTCGCATTAGTCAGAATTACACTGGAATATGAATCGCATATCCACAGTAAACAGTACATAGATAGTATATAACTCGTTCAAAACAAATTTATTAAATATATTACCTCCAAATTCAACAATAACTTTAAATGTACATTTCAATCTTTGCAGCAAAGGCGAGTAGTAGTAGTAGTTTCAACAATAAAATTGACTATACCGAACTTTAATACGTACACGACATAGAGTGCTATTCCACACGCTTAATTACAAAACATATGCAGCATACAATTCCCCAAACAACGTGCTCTTCAGAAATTCAATAATATTTCTCTAATTTCTAACATCGATTTTTTTTCGGATCCAGTGCCCAAATTTAAAAGTGGCATCATGTCAATAATATTATAAACTTTTCAATGCGGATACGCCATCTGTAGGACGTAAAAGCAACATGCGCTACTGTTTCATTATCTGCGCAGACAGACTGAGCCACAGCAACGCGTGGCGCTGTACATTTATAAGTAAATATTTATATTTTTTTAAATATTTAAATTTGAATACTAAAATTATTGATACGAAAAAAAAATGTTTTTCAATATAAAAATGAACTACTATCATTTTATCTCCTTTTTTTGTCATTTCATAAGTTATTCTCAAATTGCGGTCGGAACCTTTGGTTTGATAGAAGTGTACATTTTAATAATTCTGTGGTTAACGTCTATATTTGAATATGAAGCTTGGTGTTTAATCTTTTTAACACCGTTTAGATCATATTTCTAACTATGGCGGCAAGCGAGATACAAAGATTTCTATGAGACCAATATCAGTTGTTCTAAACAGCGAACAAATAGACTGATGGGTACTAGCTTTTTTTTTCCAAATCCGAACAAATTAGCCTGTGAAGTTAGTGTGATATTATTCATATATGGAACTGGTTAGACTCGCATAAAACTACACGAACATAGAATTGACAGTTATCCACTAAATAAACGAGAATAACGCACTTTAACTAACGCAATTTATAGTGTACCGTTTAACAATAAAACAAATTGTGTCTAACATTTGTGAAGCAAACTATGCGATTATTTTCTTTCAAGCCCTTAACTAAACGGTCGTTTTTCTGTTGTCTGATTAATTAAAGCGGCCGTTTGTTGCAGACTTCATAATTGCTGTAACTTTTCGGAAATGGTCATCTTTAGGGCACTTTAACGGCTAACGGCTTAATTTTATTGTCAATAGAAATGCATTTGACAAAAAATTGGCCAATTTGAAACTCCTTTATAACTACTTAAATATTAGACCAATTCATTCATGTTTTGTTACAGTTATACTTGATTTTCAGCTTAGACCAATTATCATCACATAACAGGAAGCTATCGCAACAGTGCTATGGATGTTCCCAACTCAGAGAGTGTTTCCATCAAGGCGGAACCAAGATCCCAGAAAGAAGGCGCAGGTGAAATGCCGTATATGGATACAGACATACACCTTCCGGATGTAAAGAAGGAAAGTTTGCAGTATGCCGAGAGTGTTCAGCCAACTAGTAAGTTTCATCGCGTAGATCACAACGGTGTTTCAGATGGGCGCAGTCACGACAGTTGCTTGTTTTATCCTTCCCCTCTTGTCGTCTATCCAAAATTTTTATTTTACCTTTGAAATCCATAAATAATTTATTCTATAAGGTATCTCAATAAATATCATATGATATTTTTTTCCCCAAATAAAACAATGATTCCGGAATTCATTATTGGATTGATTTGAGGGAAATTTTGAAAATACAGTCTAAATGATCTTATTGGATTTCTCCAAAGTCTTTGATTGGTCTTCTTTTTGGTTTGGTACCGGTTTGGCACCGGCCGCTTCTCTGGAAGTTATCATCGCACGGGTCCAACCCAACCATGCGTAGCTGGATTAAGGAATTTCTCAAGGGACTAGCAATTAAAACCATAGTTAGTATCTTCCTATCCGCACCAAATCAATGCGGGGGTGCCACAAGGATCTGTTCTGTTGCCGATGATGTTTTGTTGCACATCAACGATCTCGTCGATTGTCTCTCCTCAATAAAGTCTCCAATGAAATATGCCAGACTTGTTTATTTAACTGTCCTAAAACGGAAATTATCAGTGAATAAATAAAGTGATGAATGAAAAAATAAATAAATGAAAGTATCTCAGACCGGCTCGTGTATCGGTGCTCAGAAGAAGTCCAAGTAATCTGGCTTTCAAGAAAATCTAAAAAATGACAACCTAAACCACGTCCAAAAATTGAATTTGGGAGCCTCCTCTGGTCTGGAGCCCCAAAATTCTTAATAAACCTACTTGATTATGTGCAAAGGAGGGCAATCCGTCGGATTGCAAGTCCGCGTTAACAGACCTAATGCCATCTCCAATGCACAGAGGCATGCTGAGTCTGTTTTCCAGGTATTAAAATGAACCCTGCTCTAAAGAGCTAGCAACATTAATCTCCTTTGCTTCGACGCACGTTCGTAAACTTCGACGGATACGAGCGGAACATCCGTTCACAGTTGATGTTGCCTTGATCAGGACGGACCGCTTCTTTGACTCATTTTTTGTTTATCTGTCTACTTCCTTCATATTTTCACTCTTCAAGACCACCATTAATTAATCCCTCTCTACAGCCCCTACCCTAACCCACCTCAAAACTTGTACTTATGCGCTCTTTTGAGGTGTCACAAAAAAAAGTATTATTTCAGGCAGCATAAATGTTGGAACAGTTCCCATCAAGGCAGAAGCAGGATCCCATGAAGGAAGCGGACAGAAAAATTCTGATACGGAAATATATCTTAAAAATCAATGCTTAGACCACGCTGAAAGTACTTCGCAGATTGCAGGTAAAAATAGGTTTTGTTTTTCTGTTGTTTTACTATTTATCTATTTTTATTTAACATATCTATTTATTCAGTTTTATCTGCCATATTTTTCAGGCTCAATATTGGACCTGAAGACGTATCCTGGAGAAAAACCTTACTTATATTCCCATGGTACACACGAGTCATCTGTGGCACTGCATTTGCCCCCCATTACTGTGGAAAAACCTTATTCATGTTCCAACTGCAACTATTCAAGCTCTGTAAAAGGAACTTTTAAACGTCATATGCTCATCCATACTGGAGAAAAACCTTATTCATGTTCCTACTGCAAATATGCATGTTCTCGAAAGACACACTTACAAAGTCATATGCTTACCCATACTGGAGAGAAACCATATTCATGTTCTGACTGCAAATATTCATGTTCTTTAAAGGGAAATTTGAAATGCCACATGCTTATCCATACTAGAGAAAAGTCTTATTCTTGTTCCGAATGCAATTATTCAAGTTATGTGAAAGGAACTTTTAAACGTCACATGTTTACCCATACTGGAGAAAAACCATATGCATGTTCGTACTGCAAGTATGTATGTTCTCGAAAGACACACTTACAAAGTCACATGCTTACTCATACTGGAGAAAAACCTTATTCATGTTCTGACTGCAAATATTCATGTTCTGAAAAGGGAAAATTGAAATGCCACATGCTTACCCATACTGGAGAAAAACCGCATTCATGTTCCTTCTGCAGCTATTTATGTTCTAAAAAAGGAAATTTGAAACGTCATATGCTCACCCATACCGGAGAAAAATCTTACTCATGTTCCGAATGCAGTTACTCATTTTCTCAAAAAGGAACTTTAGAACGCCACATGCTCACCCATACTCGAGAAAAACCTTATTCATGTTCCTACTGCAGCTACTTGTCTTCTAAAAAGGGAAATTTGAAACGTCACATGTTTACCCATACTACAGAAAAATCTTATTCATGTTCGTACTGCAGTTATTCATGCTCCGAAAAGAGAACTTTAAAACGTCATATGATTACCCATACTGGAGAGAAGCCTTATTCATGTTATTTTTGCAACTATTCATGTTCTCTTAAGCGTTATTTAAAACGTCACATGGTTACCCATTCTGGTGAAAAACCTTATTCATGTTCCCAATGCAGTTATTCGTGTACCCGAAAGGAATATTTAGAACGTCACTTGCTCTCTTGCAGTATACAAAAACCCTCCGTGTGATACGATTGAAGATAAACCTTTTAACATTTTGTCATTTCAGTTTTTTATACCTATAAAGGTGTTTTAAATTTAGTGTGTACCTGTATATATTCCGTTAATACTTAACGTGATGTATTGAGGGTCCGTCCAACGTGTAAATATTCGGATAACAACATAAACTACTGAAGTTTTTTTGGTTTGGTTTGGTTCCAAGATGATAATTTAATCCTGGAAATAGATAATCCGATATAATAATAACGTAGAATATCCCATCCTTTGTTTCATGAATTTCACAAAAAAAAATATTTGTCTTCATTTAGCCTTTGTTTTTTCTCATTTATTTTAATGTGTTTAAAGTATAAGTGTCGATAGAACGTATTATTTGTTTTATGTTTAATAATTCCGTATCCAATTAAATTCGTGATAAAAACAACAAAGAAACAATGTGAACAACATTGCTTTCAAAATTTCCGATTAAGATCGATCAACAATCGTGTTGTTTGCAGCCGGGTCCTAGTTAAATTAAATTCGTAGGTAAATAATAAAAAAAATCGAATTTAACTCTTGAAAGGTCAAGATGCCAAACAAAACGTTTGTAAGTAAGTGGGTCATTCGACGACCGTATGCATTTTTAGTCTTATTGGCTTTTAAACTATAGAAATTCCAATTATTCAGTCAATTATCAATGGTAACTTATGTATTGGCACAGGAATACGACAAATACTAAAATTATATGACAAGTATTTAAGCTATTTTATGAAGGATAGTATTTTGTGGGTACTACATACTCCCCCTCTTGTCTGCGGAATAGTTAAAAAAATTAACTGTCCGAACACTATTGTACAGCTATTTTTAATACGTACTTTATAATTGTCATGTACATTTATGTAAAAAATATTGAGCGCACGTCATTCGATTTTAATACGATTAGTACCCTTGTGTTTTTGCTATTTTGCTGTGTATAATACGTATAAATATCTAAAACTAGTAAAAAGGCATTTAATGTCTATTGTTTATTTTTTGTTTGAATGTATCCCATGAGAATATTAATGTAGTAATACCATATATGATATATCCCATAAGAACATTACTAAATTTATTAAGAACATGGAAATGGTTTTTCTCTTTACGACTATTAGCAATTTCAGCAAAAATATGATTTTTTATACTGATTATTATTTTTTTGAGATTATGAGTGCGTGGAAGTGTATTTTTTTTAGATACAGTGGAAAAATTTTCAAGTGTTGCATTCCGAACATGTGGTGCCTCTCCAGAATGTTTAAGAATGCATTTTTTTCACAATTTTGCGAATATTTATAGTTCCATTCGAAACATGGGAGTAGCGTCATCCAAATGACAATTCAACACACCTATAAAAGTATTTGTTTCACCACTTATCATAACTTTATAACACTTTATAGGTGTGTTGAATTGTCATTTTGATGAGTTATCATGGAACCGGCTTTTGTGTTTGGTGAAAGAAAGCTAGCTTAATTTTATAAAGTTTAGATAGTAAACATAAATTATTGTAAATGAGTACTCAAAAATATATAAGATAAACAACGCAAGATTTGCCGATATCAGAAAAATAAGATATAAAACAAATAATAACAGATTTGGAATTTATAAAGTCGTTTTAGATAATTTATCAAATTATTCTGAAATTGATAAATACTTTCAATAATTTGTGTATTTAACGAAAGGTTGTTAAAATAAGTTATTTCTAGATAAAAATAGGTGTTTTGAATGCGTTTGATATTCAGTTTTGGGATTTTAAGTCGTTCTGATATATTAAAATAAGTTATTCCTAGATAGAGGTAAGTATTGTGAATGCGCTTGGTATTCAGTATTAGGATTTTAAGTCATTCTGATATGTTGCTGATATATTTTAATAAGTTATTCCTAGATAAAGGTAAGTATTGTGAATGCGCTTGGTATTTAGTATTGGGATTTTAAGTCATTCTGATATATTAAATTATTAAGTTATTATTATTGTAGAAAGCGATCAATTTGTGGTTTGACATATTTAATAAAATAAAATACTTTTTGTTTTAAAAACCAAGAGTTTTTAATAATTTTTAGAACCGAACGGTTTCGCTTTACTCAAGCATTTTCAGGGTAAAAATTATTACTAAACAAGAAGTACAAAGTGTGAGCTTATATATAAAAAAAAATTAGAGGGAGACAACATGAAAAGTGTTGTAATTGTTTTGAGCAACGCATGTAAGTATGTTATGTGTTGATCATTGCGCATTATCGAAATATTACTATAAATCCATATTCATAACAAATCACACGTACCAACAATTCGCTTATCTTCTTTTAGATTTAAAAGCATGTAAAAAACCTGAATCCAAATATAATTATATGAATAAAGAATTAAAATTATAAGCCTTATAAATATTTAGTTGAAACTATCTATAATTAATATAACTATTATAACTATCTATGTAGTAGTTCTTATTTTATAGTTTTGTGTAAGGGATTGTCTTCAATTAATTGTAAATATTATTGATGGCAATTATACACGAAGTAACGATGCTAGATATTATGTATTTAATTTAACTACACGGCCACCCTTCTCACATACTGTGCTTCTGATCATTCGGGTAATGTCCGTATCCCTTTACAGTTTTGGTAATATTAAGTGCGAGTGAGATGGCACTCCTCACACAAAATGACCACGATCAACTGAATAGAATACTTCAGTTGGGACATGTCAAGAGTCAGAATAATATAGGAGTATTTAAGAGATGATGTATGAATGTGAATGAGGTACGGAGTTTGTGTCAAGACAGAGTTGTTTGGCAGTCCGTCCTCACTGCCTACCCCTGCGGGGGAACGGCGTGATGGCTAGTTAGTTGGTTAGTTCCTTGCAGCATTAGTGTTATTGGCTTCTCCTTGAAGAAGTGTTGAGTGCCTGGTACCAACGCCTACTTAGAACATTACCAATGACGGATAGCAATTATTCAGGACTATATATTTTATTATTTTAAAGGTTATGCCGATATAATAGATAGTCTGAGTTAACATATTTAACAATTATATAATATATTATTTCTTATCCAAAAGTATCATAAAATTGTTGACAGCCCTGTTTTACTAAAGCCAAATTGCGATACTTGCCCAGCTATTCCAAGTAGAATTAATTTTGAAGGCAACAATAAACTCACCACTAATTACTCTATTATAATATTTTGCTAGATTATACATGTGAAAAAGACACTTTTTTATACATATTAATATTCTGTTTAGATAAAATATTCTCTGTCATTATAAAATTCTAGGCTTTAATAGAATTTACTTTATATTAATTGCTATTCATTATCAAAAACACCTCATACCACTAATTAAGTCAGGTTTTATACAAACCTAGTATTCATTCAACTATTTCTACGCTAGTGGATATTTCTTTTAATAATGTATTGTTTAATTGCACTTCTATTAACAACTGTATAACTTGCAACAATATTTTTGTGTACACATTACTTGTTCTATAATCACTCTATTGTAAAAGCCATTTTATGGCGTTTTAATAAATAAATAATGTCAAAGAGAACGGGTCGCTTTTGTCGGCTGTGGATTGATTTGCCGGCCACTGCGTTTCTTCCCCCCTACAACATGTTACTCATAAAGACCCAGGTTATTACGCAAATTATTTTTCTCATAAAGCAGTTCGCACAGCAACTCCAGAAGTGACATTAGCCCCGAGTGAAAACTTTCCAGTGCGGAGTTAATGTAAAATATCAATATTATTTCTCTGATACTCGTAGGTTCCTAATTGTCGCTCGTCTAGTGTTAGGTGGAAAACGATTTTAAAATGATCACGAATATGAGTTAAAGTTAGTATAGTCTGTAGGTACTTGTGAATTGGGGTATATTTGAATCGATGCGCGAACATTTGTTGCTCTAGACTCTAGTACCTACCGTATTGCGAATGTCCTAAACTGACCATCTATTTTAACACACATCTATGGCCTAGCTGTCAAATGAACAAAACGCTTTTATGCAGCGCGGTGTGTTTTAAATTCCAAATGTGCATTTCCAGTGATTATTGAAAAGCTACCTGTGAGTAAGAAGATAATGTGAGTACCATTTATCTTCGAATATTATACCGAGAGTTATTTCAGAATATTAGTTAAATATGTCATTGACCTTTTTCATTCGTTATTCGTGTTAAAATTAATTGAGGTTATGTGTCCCCTAAGGACCATTCCATTTAGTTGAGCGATCGTATCAATCTGGTTGAGTTGAACGTAAAGTTGAAGTTGCTATCAAGTAGAACGGTTGTACCGCCATAGTATCTAACCGCTACCCACCCCCCAAACGTTCGGTCGTCCCAAGTTGGTTCGTATGTATCGTGATTGAGCGGTTTGATCAACTTTTCTCAGTCGGCCTAGAGAGCCGTCGTGCGTTATTGTTTGTAAGCGTACATTTAACGAATAAAACCAAGTAAAACTAATGGACTTGAAGTTAGACGGATTTTTTGACATAATACGTATAAGAATTTAACTTGCTTTGGATATAATACAAGCAAGATGTACTCTGATAGAGATTCCAGGAACGAAGTTCTTCTTAACTTTTAGGAACAGTTCAAATGTTTTTAAAAGGATGCAACGAATGAAATCTAAAAACGCAAATTTGTATTCTTTTGGTACCATGTGATTGAATTTAATTCGATCCAAGAGCCATTTTTGTGCAGAAGTTTGTTTTTTTTTCCTTTCGTGTTCATAGTATAAAAAAAACTACTGGAACGATCGCAAAATTTCCTTTTTTTTATAAAATGGAAGGCATGCTGTGTGTATTCTCCAGAGAAGCAACTGATGAAAAGGCTAACCATAACTTAACGTTAACTAACCTAACCGAGCCTAACTTAACATAACCCAAAAAAATCTTCCACATTTGGGTTTTTTAATACTTAATTTACATTTTTTTATATAAACTCCACACAGGAGGCTCTGAAGAAAATAATTTCCCTCAGGGCCTATGTCATCTTTGGGGATGCTGTGTGGAGGGACTTTTTTTGCAAAGGAAGGAGTGAACATGGGTCTTGAAGAGTCCCAAGTTGTAGGAGGGAGGAAACACATAGACCGGCAGTTCGTTCCACAGCCGAGCTGTTGAACCTAAGAACGAATCGTAGAAGCGACCCGTTCTCATGTGACAAATGTCAACCGTGTACAAATGTCGGACGTGCATTTGGCGTGTATCCCGACTACGCACCGGCGCCGAAGGGATCAATGACGCTAGTTCCTCAGAGCATCTTCCATTTTAATACCGATAGAACAAGGACAGCATACCTACCTGACGCCCATGCTCTAAAGATTGCAGTCCGTTTGTTCAGATTGGGGAATCTATCAAACGGACCGCCCGTTTCTGCATAGAGTCAAGGGTTTTTTTCAGGTATTTAGGGGCTCCGGACCAGAGATGGCTGCTAAATTCGACAGTAGGGCGCACTTGCGAATTGTACAAGGTCAGCAGTTGTGTACTATTAAAGTATCTGCGGGCCCTGTTCAGTACGCCCAGCTTCTGAGAGGCCAACTTTACTCTGGCTTCGATGGAGCCCCCGTACCTGAGCTGGTCACTTATAGTTACACCAAGAATATCAATGGAAGGCCTGTTCGGAAGATTGCTTCCGTTGAAGGAGACTAGATTATCATTTGGATCCCTTTTAGACGTAATCATTTTGTTTTTATTAAGTACCTACTTTAACCATAACTTTATAAATACCACTTTCGTTTTTTATACTTAATGCCGACCCGGTTTCGCTACAACTGTAGTTTCATCAGGGCTGTAAAATAATATTATGAATTTTTGAATCTACAATCTACCAGTAACATGTGTTATCAGTATATTAAGCTTATATTGGTTGCATGGAATTGTGCTGAGTTCCAGTGGCAGAGGTTGTAGGAGTAAGCAGGGGGTTGGGAAGATAGTGAAACATATTATAAGGAGATAGTAAACATATTCACAAATGTTTTTGTTAATTACCTAGCATATGCAGATGATAAAAAAATATACTTAGTTATTAAATCAATCAACGACTGAATTAAACTTCAAGAGGACCTCAATCGTCTCTTTGTCTATTGCGAATTAAACAAACTTCCCAGATGTGACCGTTTCCTTTTCTGATTTTCTGTTTCAGATTTTCGTTTAGAAATCACTAATATTGTCTTCAATATTTAAACACTTGTTATTAACATCGCAAAATGCAATAAATTAACATTTACACGTAATAAAAATAAAATATCCTTTGTGTACCCACTAAACGGCACACACATCAATGAAGTAAAATATATCAGGGACCTTGGGGTAACACTGGATGTTAAATTAAACTTTATCCAAGACACTGATGACATCATTAACAAAGCCAATAAAATGCTGGGATTTATAATTCGCATAGCAAAACCCTTCCACAACATAAACACTCTATATTCCGTTTACACCTCATATATTCGCCCGCACCTGGAACACTGTACACTGATCTGGACTCCTTAATACCAAGCCCATATCGAAAGAATAGAAAGAATTTAAAAAAAAAACTTAAACACATAAATTATAAACTAAACTTACACTTCTCAAATTATACCGAATCCATTAAATTTCATAATTTTAACTCCCTCCAAACACGTCGTCTAATTTTTGATCAATTCTTATCATTTAAAATCCTAAATAATTGTCTGGACTCACCAGAACTTACCAATTTAGTAAATCTTCATATTCCGTCTAGATCAACCCGACAATCTGATTTATTTTATCTACCCTCGTGTAGAACAAACATTCGAAAAAAATCCCCAATTCCTCGTATATGTGCACAATATTATACAAAATTTTACAGCATTGACATTTTTGGTAATAACTTAAAGAAATATCGATATGAAGTAATGCGTACGATCGATTATTAATATGAGAGTATGGAATGTATCGGCAGCATCTCCTATCCTCTTCCTATTTTCCTCTTCCTCTCCCCTCCCTTTAACACCAAATTAATTTTAAGATACCAAAACTTCATTTCTAATGCACTTTAACATAAGAAACTTCTGTGGCTTGACTTAACTTGTATATTTATATATTGTATATTATATAAAAGCTGTTTGTTTCTTACAAAATAAATAAATAAATAGTGGTCTTTGTCAAAATGGAACAACCTAAGTATTGGGTTTCTATTAACGTTGATTTGACTGTTGATGGCTTGTCCATAAATGTTTCACAAATTGGTATTTAAATGTAGGATTCTTCGAATACGCGATCAGTGGGTGATATATTTCAAGCTTTCCTATTATAAGGGCCTTGTTGGGTTTATTAATTTTTTTTTTTTGTTACAGTTATACTTTATTGTAAGCTGAAACCAATAACCACCAGATAACAGCAGTGTCATGGACCTTCCCAACCCAGAGAATTTTTCCATCAAGACGGAACCAGGATACCATGAAGCAGGCGCAGGTGAAATGCCGTATATGGATATAGACATCCACCTTCCGGATGTAAAGAAGGAATGTTTGCAGTATGCTGAGAGTGTTCAGCCAACTAGTAAGTTGCATTAAGTATATTATCACAATGGAGTTTCAGACGACGCAATCAGTACTTTTGATTTTACCTTTGTAATATTGCTTTGCTGGAAACTGTCGAACTAAGAAAACGTTTAACTTATAATGCCCGCACACAGTGCCTAGTTCCTCAAGCGATTGCCTCACCATATTTTTCCATGAAAATAAACTATCTCTTCTAAACGTTCTCCATTGCAAGAGTTATTTGAGATTATAAGATATTTGTAACGTTTATTATTAAATTAAATTTATATCATGACGTATGACGGGGATTTCGGAATTCATTATTCGATTGACATAAAGAAACTTGACCTTCTTAAGAATATAACACAATCGCTGAAAACGTTCTTACAGGGGTTATCTCGAGTAATGTTTTTAAGTGAAAATAATAACAAATTTTCTTATCTTATTTTCAGTTCCTCGGTGATTTCTCGATAGTATCTTAAATTTTATCAGTAATGGTATTGTCATTTTATTTCGAAAGTATTTTAATTTGTTTTTCACTTTCTCGGAAAGGGTCTTTTAAAGTATAAAGTTCTTGTAAAAATAAATATGTATATTTTTGTTTTAAAAAAAAGTTTTCCTTACCTCTAATCACTAGGTGATAGCATTATTTATTTTGGTAGTAGGAAAACTAATTTAGATTAAATTATTTAAAATAAAAATCAAGTAACGTTCTTTGTCTGAATTAATGGAAATTCGTACCCGCAAATCGCAGGCAGACATTCAGCTGGTCTTTACATATCATTGTATTGTTGTATTGTTATTCCAGGTAGCATTAATGTGGAGACTGTTCCGATCCAGGAAGGACACAGAGAAGAAGACGAAGGTGGGATTCCTTATACGGAAATAGACATAGACCTGCTGGATGTTAAAAAGGAATGCTTGGAGCACTCTGAAAGTATTACCCAGACTGCAGGTAAAATCAGTTTAATTTTTCTAAACCCAAATTGATATATTTTTGTTTTCATTTTTAATAACACAAACTAATTGGGCTTTATCCACGATTTTTTCAGACTTGACATTGGCCCTGAAGACACATCCTGGAGAAAAATCTAATTCCTGTTCCCATTGTAACTTCTTCAGCCTCCGCAAGTCAGTGTTAGCACGACACTTGTACACTCATACTGGAGAAAAGCCTTATTCATGTTCTTTATGCGGTTATTCAAGTTATGAAAATCGTAATTTAAAACGTCACATGCTTACTCATACTGGAGAAAAACCGTATTCATGTTCCATATGCAGCTATTCAAGTTCTGAAAAGAGAAATTTAAAACGTCATATGCTTACCCATACTGGAGAAAAGCCTTATTCATGTTCTTTGTGCGGCTATTCATGTGCTCAAATGGTACTTTTAAGACGTCACATGATTACCCATACTGGAGAAAAACCTTTTACATGTTCCGTATGCAGCTATACATGTTTTGAAAAGGGAACTTTAAATCGTCACATGCTTACCCATACTGGAGAAAAACCACATTCATGTTCCTTTTGCAGCTATTCATGTTCTGAAAAGGGAAATTTAAATCGTCACATGCTTACCCATACTGGAGAAAAGCCTTATTCATGTTCTTTGTGCGGCTATTCATGTGCTCAAATGGTACTTTTAAGACGTCACATGATTACCCATACTGGAGAAAAACCTTTTACATGTTCCGTATGCAGCTATACATGTTTTGAAAAGGGAACTTTAAATCGTCACATGCTTACCCATACTGGAGAAAAACCACATTCATGTTCCTTTTGCAGCTATTCATGTTCTGAAAAGGGAAATTTAAATCGTCACATGCTTACCCATACTGGAGAAAAACCTTATTCATGTTCCTTGTGCAGCTATTCATGTTCTGTTAAGGGAAATTTAAAACATCACATTCTTACCCATACTGAAGAAAAAACTTATAAATGTGTAATTTGTAGCTATTCCTCCGCTTTCAAGGGACATTTAATTCGTCATATGCGTACCCATACTGGAAAAAAACCTTTTTAGCGATAAGATAAAACCCATAGCGTTTTCGTTGCTAGCATAATTCTAAGAATATAAATAATATTTGACACATTAATTTCTACCATTGTAAAATTAATAATAACAATAGCATACAATAACTTGTACGTACATTCATTGTACTTCTAAGAATTGTGGCTGTTAATTATGGAAACCCATTTTTGTACCCAACCTTAGAATTTACTATGAATTATGTATTTAAACAACTTATAATAATCTGATTTGACTTTCGTGTGTGTCTACGTTGATTTAAAAAATTAACTTGTTGTCAAACAAGTATTTGTGAATTGTATCGATATGCACTTTGTTATAGTAAATATATGTTGAACAAAAGTGGTGTTACATTTTTTTTTTTTTATTAATATCAATAGCAAAATTTGTAAGTATAATATAAGTATATTTTTTGTATTTTTTTCACAGTCCTCCTCACTAGGGTTTCCTGTTCTGAGGCGGCCTGTAGTTTTTCTTAAATTTTTGTATTTAGTTTTGAATTGTCTTTACATTGTCTTCATAATGTTTGTAAGTTGATTATTACTTTGATCTCTAAGCCATGTTTTGACTTTTGTTTTAAATATACTCATTTCGTTTATTTTTTTGGTTTCATTTGGTAGAGCATTGAACAATTTTATAGCATGGAATTTATAATTTCTCTGTCCAAAGGATGTGTTCAAACTGGGAGTAATCAGGATATTTTCGCTTTTTGCCCTGGTTGTGTATTTATGTTGGGCACTGGAGTATTCGGATATGTTTTTTTTCAGTTTAAATAAAATATTTTTTGAATATAGTTTCTGTACATTGTAAACATTGAAGTTTTTGAATATTTCTTCTGTCGGAGTTCTAAGCGGAACTTTCAGTATAGTCTTTAATACTCCTTTTTGTGCTATATTGAGCCGCTCTGTGTGAGTGCTCAAGGCAGACCCCCATCCAGTTATTACGTACTCTATTTGTGATTGACACAAAGCATAGTATACTTTTTTAATATCGTTTATATTGAGGATATTGCGAATGTTTCTAAATAAGTATATGTACCTGGTTAGTTTTTTTTTAATTACATCTATATGTGAGTTCCAACGGAGATTATCATCAATTTCAATTCCAAGATATTTGATGCTTTTGGAGTGTGCTATAGTGGGACAGAGGCATGATAAGCCTCGATTTTTTTGATAAATTCCTTGGCATGAATGTAATTTGAGATTAAGGTCCTCTGACGGCTGCCCTCTGGCTGTTTTAGAAAATGTCAGATAATTTGTTTTATTGGCATTAAGCGTCAGGGAGTTTCTTTTAAGCCAGTTTTGCAGGAGACCAAGTCCGTGTTCAGCTTCTTTGTAGGTATTTATCCAATCTTTTTCTTTAAATAAAATTACTGTGTCATCAGCAAAACTAATGATTTTTCCTCTTGTTTCTAGGTTACAGATATCATTAATGTATATTAAAAATAATATCGGACCTAGTACGCTTCCTTGTGGTACTCCATGGTTGATTAGGAGAGGTTTGCTTTTTCTCTTATTAATTTGGACGCTCTGTGTACGCTCCGTCATATAGCTTTTTAGTAAGTTTAGTGTTGTACATGACATACCAATTTTTGAAAGTTTTGAAAAAAGTATTTTGTGATCTATTGTGTCAAAAGCCTTTTGTAAGTCTATGAAGATTGCCAAAGTTTTTTCTCCACTGTCTAAACTTTTAGTGATCATATCGGTAATTTTTTCTATGGCGTCACTAGTACTTAAGTTCTCCCTAAATCCATACTGAGTTTTTGATAATTTTTTATTGTCTTCTAAGTAGGATAAGAGTTGTTTTTTTAGTATTCTTTCCAATATTTTTGAAAATGTATTTAGTAGGCTTATTGGTCGGTAATTGTTTATGTCATTTTTACATCGTTGTTTAAATATTGGTATAACAATCGCTTTTTTGAGGGCTGTAGGGAATATGCTATTCGTTATAGACATGTTGACTAAGTATGTAAGTGGTTCGATAAGTTCTTTACAGAGATATTTTATTGCGTTGGTTGAGATTGTGTCCTCCCCTGAAGAAATATTTGATTTTAAAGAAGAAATTGTGTTTTTGATATCGTCAGCTGTAATTTGTTTAAAATTGAGCTGATTTCCTTGCTCAGGTGGTTCGTTTATTTGTACATCTTCATTACATTTTGTAACTTGCTTTGCTAGATTTGATCCTATATTTATGAAAAAATTATTGACGTATTCAAGTATTTGGTCAGGATTATCAGCGTATGTCCTGGGAACATTGTTTATATTCAGCACGTCAATTGATGTAACGTTGGCAGATTTAGAACTGGTTATTTCATTTATTATTTGCCACATTTTCCTGGGATTTTGTTTACAATCTACAATTTTTTTCTTATAGTAGGTTTCTTTTGTACACATAATAACTTTTTTGCAAACGTTTCTGTATCTTTTGTAGTATCTTAACATGTGTATATCGTATGGAATTTTTTTAAGTTTCTTGTGTAACTCGTCTCTTTTTCTTATGCAGTTTATAACATTCTGTGTAATCCATGGTTTAATATGTACATTTTTGTGTGAGATTTTCTTAGTAATTTTTGTGGTATTAGATAGTATGTTATTCTGAAGAAGTTCTATGAAATAATTCCATGCATCATTTGTATTGTTCATACTTTGCAGTTTTTTCCAATCGGTACATTGTAGATTACGTTTAATGATATTCCAGTTGATTTCTGTTTTTTCTGTTGTTAATGGTTTTTTCTTCATTTTATTTGACTTGTTTATTTTTATTGAAAGCATAGTTGTATAATGATCGGTTATAGTTGAATTAAATACAACAGTTTGAGTAATGTCTTTTGTTTTACTCATTATATGGTCTATGCAACTTTCACTGTTGTCCACTTTTCGAGTAGGAACATTTATTAAGCTTTCCAGTCCATGGGATGCTAGCATCTGCAGATATTGAATTCGCTTAGGGTGTCCATTTTCTAAAATATTTATATTTACATCTCCAATAATAAATATGTTTTTCGTTTCTTTAAGAAGGCAGAGTTCCTTGTCTACGGATTTAAGGAATGGGTCGATGTTTCTTGTTGAGGGCGATCGATAGATTGCTAATATAGCTTTTTCTTTACTGATTTTAATTTTTAAACAATTGGCATTTGTGATAATAATTTCTTCAACTTCGGCTTTTATTTCGTTTTTAATGCATATAATTACACCATCGTTTTGTTTTTTGTTATTCAAACTTGAGTAGGTTGTATATCCAGCAATTTCCAATTTCATGTATTTATGATTTATCCAACATTCAGTAAGTATTATTATTTGAAAATTAACTTTTAAATATTTTAATAAAATTTGCAATTCATCAAAATTTTTTCTTATGCTTCTTATGTTTTTGTGTAGTATATTGAAAGAGTTGTTATTTAAATTCGATAGATCATTTGGGTCCGAGGTTAATATAATGTCTGCCATTTTTATATTTTTTTCGTAATCGTTTTTGTGCCCTTTTGTTATACAATATTTTTTATATCATCTACATGTTTTATATAAATTATTTTTTCGGTTGGCATTCTTCGCATCATTATTTTTCCATCTTTGAACCAAACGTAGGAGTACATTTTTTCGTTGGCAGATTTTTTCGTTTTCCAGAGCAGTTCCCTTTGATATGGGCTCAATTCCTCTGCAATATAGATTGGTTCGGTGGAGATATCTTTTATAGCTGCATAATTAATATTTTTCCTTTTAGAAAGAAGATTGTCTCTTGTCTTTTTTTCCGCAAATTCCACTAGCAGTTTCGGTGGCGCATTGTTCCTTCTATCATGTGTCCTTTTTATATCAATTATATCATTGTGCTGGATTTCCATTCCTGCCGCCGCCGCAACTCTTTTTACTATCTCCATCTGCTGCTCTCCATTTTTTTGGGGAATGCCCGCTATTTCTAAGAAATTAGACCGAGATTTGTATTCGAGGTCTGAAATTTTTATTTCAAGTTGTTTAATAATGATATTCTTTTCCTGGTGTTCCTTTTTTATGTTTTCAAAATCATTTTCAATTTTTTTATTTTGTAGAATTGTTATTTCTAGTTTTTTTATTAGTTCATCGTACTGACTACTCATAAAATCAATGCTTTTTTGAGTGTCCTGGGTTTGTTTTTCAATTTTTGATATAATTTCTTTTTTCATGGATTCAAATTTTTTTTCAATAATCTGTATAATTTTATCAATGTTAAATTTTTCTTCGGTTTCCGTTATAACTCCCTTTCCTCTTGTATTTGCCATTTCCTATTTCTTTTTTTTTTTTTTTTTTGGTTTATTAATTATATTTTTATTAATGTTGGAACAAAAATGCCCCTAAGTATATATTAATTTATGTAAATTGTCTATGGCGAAATAGTTTTGTATTGTCTATGGTTATTGTATGTTTTCACCAAATTTGATTTTGGGTTACAATGACAATACTCTTTTTGCACTTCAATTTACAAATGTTTAATTTCACTGCCACCGTCACAAATACTGCCACTTTGTCTAGCGTATCACTATATATTGTTTTTTTAAGCGGGTTATGTTATGAGGTTGTTTTATTGACACTATATTGATATTATTTACGGTGCTGTCAAAAACGGCTATTGAGTCAAATCATAGACAATTGTTAATTGTTTGAATTATATGTTTTTGACGAGTACGACTATCAGTTTAAAAGCTGTGGGTTAAAACATGCAATGTACTACATTATTTTCTATAATAATAATGTTAGTTTAAAAGTTGGCAACATGTTGTGTGTGGTAACCCATTTGGTTTTCTTTTATCTATGCTCTGTACACTGCTTCCATCTTTCTTGTAATACGTACATCGTCAATAAAACCAGTTATTAAAAGTGTTATATTTTAATTTAATAAACACAGAAGATTACAACAGGTTATGGGCCCAGATCACCACAGGTCACAAACCTATCAAAAATAAATCTTCCGTGAAGTTACTAGTTGAAAACAATTACCGGAGAAACGAAAATAAACACCACACGCGTGTTGGCGTTGGAAGTTAAGTTGCCGGGAAGGAGAAAAACACTTGCTACATTCGGCTACAAGGAAGGAAAAAACTAGTAAAGGCAAGGCAAAACCGCCGCGATCATTTTGCGTCCGCGATGGCGTGCACGGTGAGCGTCCTGTGTGCGTGCAGAACCGTTCACACCAAACTAGCGATCAACTAGCGATCAGCTGGCGTCCGTGGCACTCGTTCGTTCGTGTCGGTTGTGTGGTAGGTATAGCCCGGAGCGGGAACCATTTAAATAATCATAATCATGTTTGGAGACGAATCTGAAGAAGAATTATTACTTCTAGCGGCTATTGCAGATGATGAAGATAGTAGCTTATCTACCCTAATAAGGAATATTTTCGATTTACGATTTACGGTTTATTTATTAATTAAGTTGGAGTTTATAATTCGGTAATCGAACCTATGTATAGTGGCTATATAGTGGATAAGTTGGGCGATTTTTTTAACCACTGCATGTATTTTATTTTTATTTTAATAATATTCGTTATTAGGGTAGATAAGCTATTAGGAAGATGGTGAAAAAGCCCCTGAAAAGTGTAAATTTACTTAAAAGACGGTTTGGTAAGATAAATAATTTCGACGGGTTGGTAGGATAAAATGAAACCCATAATGCAATTTTGTTAGAATTTATGTATATTTGAATTAACTATTTTTTAATGAATTTCAATTACAAGAGTTTCTTTCGATTTCAATTTTTTAAATATCAGATTAATGGGGACAAAATTCTTAAGAATGATTTACACTTACATAAAACAAATTAATCGAACACATATAATAACTTCTTACAACTTCTTTTGTACAAAATATAAACATAGAACTCTGCTAAAAAAATACACGCGTTCCGGTGCTGTGTAGTCAATACACATCTCAAAATAAGCGATTTAATATCGGAAAAAATATGAATATTCATAGCTAATCGATTATGTTTATTATATTTTATATCGAAAGTGATAATAATTGTAATTTAATTGCTGAAAACATGAAAAAACCATCGGCAGATGCTAATTTCGTTGATCATTCTCTCTGTATTTGTATCCGACATCATGAGAAATACCACAAACTCGGAGATAATTACGTTGCGTGCAGCGTGCAGATCCTGCAAGCAGCAACTGATCGCGGACGCGAGCGATCGCCACGTCCAGACGCTGCACAGGACGTCGCGGCCAATCTGAGAACGCTTCGATGTGAACACGTTGCTACAAGTTCATACACAACATCTGATCGCCACCGTGCACGGGATCGCGGACGCGCTTTGAACGCGGCGGTTTGTTCAGGCCTTAAGAAAGGAATTAAAAGACACGATGGACGGAAATGATACAGTTATCAAACTGGAAGGAATAAAAAACTGGAATGTTTGGAAGTTTCAAGCAATGGTGTTGTTACGGGGTCAAAATCTAATTAATGTCGTTGAAGGCAAAGTTGTTAAAGGGCAAGGCTCCGAGGAACAGAAAGCATGGGAGACACAAGATGCTAAGGCTCAAACAATGTTAGTGACCAGGATGACCGAGGAAGTGATGTTACATATATTATCTTGCACTACTGCTGGCGAAAGTTAACGAGCATTTTTGCACAAAAAAGTGAAACAAGTATTCACATAATCCAGCAAAGATTCTTCCAATATAAATGTGAAGAAGGAATAAAGATGTCAGTCTTCCTGTCAAAAATACAGGAGTTACAAAATCAACTCAAACAAATGGGTGAAGAAATTTCGGAAAAACTCATAATTACGAAGGTATTGATGTCATTGCCAGATATCTACAAACACTTCATATCAGCATGGGAGTCTGCGCCAGATAACAAAAAAACCCATGATAACCTTGTCGCTCGTTTGTTAGTGGAAGACTAGATAGTAAGGGAAAAGGCTGAAGTCGCATCGCCGTCATCTGCGTTTATGGTAAAGAAAACTGCTCCAAATAAAATAAATGTAAAGTGTTTCAAATGTAATAAGATGGGACATTATCAATCTGAGTGTATGAGTCATGTGAATAATAACCATCGTAACTTTCCAAACAAAAGTGAAAAAAAGTGTTTTTATTGCAATAAAGTTGGGCACAGCAAGAGTGAGTGCTGGCATAAGAAAGGAAAGGAGAAAAATGCGTTTGTACTACAACAAATACCTAAAGAACTGTATCAACAGTCAAAGTGGTAGGTGGACACAGGTGCCAGTGAACATATGTGTCAAGACAAATATCTATTTTCGACATTTTCACCAGAAGTGTCACAAAAGTCTGTGATAATAGGTGATGGTACTCAAATAAATATTATTGGTTGCGGACAAGTGGAACTAGAAGTATTCAATGTACAGTATTCAATGTACTGTATGTGCCAGACTTAAAAATAAACTTGTTCTCTGTAAATTGTGCGGCTGACAAAGGTTATGTCATGTTGACAGATCAAAACATTTGCAAGTTTTTCAAGAATAATAAAGTATGGGCCGTAGCAAATCGTGTTGGAAATATGTATATTATGGATGTTCGTTATAAATATAAAAAGTGCATTGCAAATGTAACTACAGTTAAATAAAGTTTGAGTGAGTGGCATGTGAAACTTGTACACCAGAATATACAGCAGGTGAAAGACGTGTTAGAGAACAATAATATTAAAGTCTCAAGTAATTCTCTTCAGAAGTGTCAAGGCTGTCTACAGGGTAAATCACACCGGCTGCCCTTTATGAACTCTGAGACAAAAGCTGTTAAAACATGTGAACTGTTACATGCCGATATTTGCGGGCCGATGGAGGCAGTATCTGTCGGCGGGGCGAGGTACTTCTTGATTTTAAAAGATGATTACTCTTGCTATATGTACTGGACGGGAGTCCGCACAAGACTGTAGATTTTGGGCGCCGGTTCCAAACCGTGTCTTCAACCGATGAAAATGCTCCTATACGGCCGATGATGATGATAGTAGTACAAATTTATGAACAATCTGCCTCCCGCACCTAGTGCTCGGTGATTGTTGGGCACTGGGAGTGCTTTCGTCTCTGCTCACTTCTGGTGTTGGCGGTTTTTCCTGAGCAGGGCCGGCTGGTCTTGATGAGGTAACACCAGAAGGTTTTGGAGCAGAAGACTCGGCGAGGTGAGGCAGTTGGTGGGCAGAAGTCACTTGTTGATAATAAAACGCTTGTTTTGGTGGTAAAGATGAACTGATTTAATATTTTTTGTGTTGCCGCTTATATGCAATAAGCTTGACTCGCAGCCGACATTGTGCTGTCAGCCAAAAGGTGGTGGGGATTATATCCGCGCCAGTAATGCGTTTATATGCCCCCGCAAAATGTAGCATATTCATTTTTCCGGTGGTATAGCCGAAGGCAGACGCTTAATTTTGGGAGTTTGCAAAGATTTTGCAAGCTCGCCTGAATAACAATTACATAGTTTAATTACATAGCAGTTATAAGAATGTGTACCTTGATAACTAGATTTTTAGTTATTTTTTTTATTTTTTTAGCCAAGATACGACAGAAAATAAAAAAAAAGTTTGTAAATAGTTAGTATTTTTCTTAGGTTCCCCGTAACATAGCGCTCAGAAAGAGAAAAGATTCACTATGCTACGAGGTTCCTGGATTTTTGTACAAGCGAAAAAGGTAAAAATAATTGTACAAAAATGGTTATACAAATATGTCAAAAACAGCATTTTTAATATCTCCTCAGTGGTAGCACATAGCAAATAGTGTTTATTTAACTACCGCCGAGGAGATGTACAAGTAAAAAATAGGCATTTGCAACATTTAATAAATTGATATTTCTTAGTAAATTGTACATAGGAAAAATTTGGACATCGTTCCGCTCGGCAGAGGTAGGTGCGCGATGCGGTACCGATGCCTTTCGGAGTCAAAGTTTTCAGCCCGCTTTGGCCGAAACGGGGACAAAATGAGCAGTGGCGGGGAGTGAGGATTTCGCCAGTGGCGTGGGGTAGGCACATTTTATAAATGTAAAACATATTTTGATAAAAATAAATAATGTGGTCAACAACGTCCGTTACACTATAGAACTGTATATTTTATTAAAAAGAAGGACGAAGTGATTAATTGCATTAAAGATTTTCTAAACAATGCTGAAAATGTCACGTGTAACAAAATAATCACTTTTAGAAGTGACAACGGCTTAGAATTCATTAATAAAGCTGTGTCAACTTTGTTCTCAAGCCGGGGTATAGTATACCAAACTTCTGTACCATACACGCCACAACAGAATGGCAAGGAACGGGAAATAAGAACCTTAACAGAAGCAGCAAGGTCAATGCTGTGTGCAGTGGCGTAGCTAGGTAACCAAGAGCCCTGGGGCAAATTAATAAATGGGGCCCCTCTGCTATGTAAACTGATTGGGTTTTATCAAATAAAAATATGAAATATACAAACACTTTAAAAATGCTAAGCTACTTAAGCTCTTTTTTGTGCACTGCATACTGCAGGACAGGTAATAAAAATATTAAACATTAACAACACAAATTACAATTAATACTTGGTGTACGTTTGGCTAATAAAACGAAATAGAGAAGATTCAATGGTTTATTATATAAAGGTCGGGCCTAACAACTGATTAGATAACAATTATATTTACATTTTTTTCCTAGCTTTAGTTTTCGCAAAAGTATCAACGACATCGTTTAAATCCAGGCTTGATGCGGTTTTGTTTTCAATTGCTATTAGCGATAAATGTCGGAGTCGAGTTTGGCCCATCTTATTTCTTAAATTATTTTTAATTTGCTAAATATCCTTTCAGCTGCTGCAGAAGTGACAGGAATTGTAAAGAATAGTAAAATTCCATGTTTGCTCATTATTTCCTTACATAATTGGTGAACAGTCCATGCTTGAGTTAGTTGAGGTAAAACTAGATGGTAAATATTAATAAATTGAAGTGAAAAACTAGGGCCTATTATATCTGAATATTTTCTTTGGAATTCGTCACACTTTTGTAATAAAGTTGCTTCATCAACATGTAATAAAAATGTTGGTGTTAGAAAATCGAATATGTGACAGACTGCACTCATACCAATAAAACGTGTATCTAATTGAGATATTACTGTGTCTAGTACATTATTGAAAATCTCAATTTTAAATATTTTTTCTCGGTTTGGAAATCGGTGATCAGCAGCTAATTCATCAAAATGTTTTTTAACTTTTCTTTGCCTTTTTTCTTGAAAATGGGTATTATTACCATATTTTCTTGCAGTTTCACTGGCTTTGCACTTGAATAATTCGAAATCATTTCTACAAATTTTCAACTTTGCTTTGGTCTCTGCTAAAACTTTACTCGCCTCGCCCAAATTGATGTCGCATTTTTGTAAAGTTTTGGATGCATAAATGATGTCGTTCAATACACTGTGCATGAATTCGCAAAGCAACACGAACTCGAAATTTAACATTTTTGTTTTAATACTCTCTGCTTCACTACGCTCATCTTTATTAGGACTCTTTAGAACTATTTCTGATAATGCTTTGATAACATCAAAATAACGAAGTTTTATTGCAGATTTTATTATCGTATTGACCTTACTGGACCATCTAGTCGGATTTAGTTTTTTTAGAGTGGTGTCCGATTCGCCAGTGACTTTTGTAAATCCCAAAGTTTGATGCTGTTTCCGAAAAAGTTATACAAATCTTGCAACGTTGCGAAAAAAATGTGTATTTCCACACAACTGCTAACGGCATAATTTATCACCAAATTTAAATAATGAGTGGCACAATGTATGTACTCTGGGTTAGGCTGGATAGCCTTAATATGTGTTTGTACACCATTATACACACCACTCATCACACTGGCTCCATCATAGCCTAGAAACACTTATTTTACTTCTATATCAATTGGCTGTCCATTTTCCGATCTGGTTATTACTGCATACCTCACAACAATGCTTAGCTGATCTACCTTCGATATGTCCTGTGTCGTGTCCAGACAGATGGTATCCTTCCTGACTTAAGTCTTCTTGATGTCTTCTCAAAGCCAAAGAACTCTTTGCTAGGGTAAGTATGATATCGCATAACCTTTGAAGAACCATTTTCCAAAATGATGCTTCTTTGCGAATTTCATCTTCAAGTTCCTTGTCGATAGTATTAGTATCGTTTTTTTCCCAAATTCATACACAGCACATGCTTCCGAATGGCCACTCGAACAACTGTGTTGTTTAATTCTTTCTGATAAATGCTTCCAATCTCGATTTCCCGTACACCAAACATTATTCCTTTGTGAAGCAAATAACCAGCAGGGTTGACAATAGGCAGCGTCTAGTATTTTGGAATAACACAACCAAAAACGATTAACTGGCCCATATTTAGAACACGAAAAGTGGTACGATTTTGAAAAACACCTATTGTTCTGGTTGATGTCTGTTGGAAAAGGTCCTGAAGGCTGTAAAGGCCCCATATCAAGAATTTCACGTTTTTCGTTGTCATTTAATATTTTGTTCGTGAAGTTTCCCAAGTCATAAGAAGATTTGAGGTCTGTGGTTCCTTCAAACCCTCCGCTCTTATGTGTGTCATGCAAACATCATCCACGTTCACATGATCGGCGGCGGAGGTATCTCCAACTGCAATAATTGTCGAATCTTCTTCAGTAGGCTTCTCAATTGAGTCACTATCAATAGAAATATTTTGGCCAGATGTACTTGCAGAAGGCTGACTAACTAACTTATTAAAAAAATTAACTAACTTGTCAATTTTGGGAAATTTTTGTTTACTATCTTCTCTTTCTTGGCGTTGTTTGCGTTTAAATGCACCACTAGGTTTCTTCTGAGTTGTCATGATTAAAGTGGGGTTGCAAGTTGCAACCTGTCATATTTATTTTGAAAATGGGAGAAATTTCCAAAAGTTCAGTTCGATCGAGATTTCTGGTAAGGATTCGAGGGCCCCCTGAGCTTGAGGGCCCCGGGGCACTGCCCCGCGTAGCCCCTAGGTAGCTACACCGCTGGCTGTGTGCCAAGAACCTTAAAAAAAAATTATGGGCAGAAGCAGTCAATCCTGCAGCCTATGTTCTCAACAGAACCAGTAGAAGTAATGAACCAGGAAAAAACACCCTATGAATTATGGACAGACAAACATTTTGATCTCAGTAACCTACATATCGTTGGTACGCCCGTAGCTGTTCATATTCCAAAAGAAAAACGGAGAAAATGGGATTCTAAAGGAGAAAATGGAATCATGGTAGGGTACGGAGAAAATGTGAAAGGGTATAGAATTTTTTACCCTGATAAAAATGATGTTCTTATAAAGAGGGATGTCATTTTTCTGGAACCTGTTATTGGGAAATGTAATAGCTTAAACCTAGAGTCTGTAACAGAAGAATACAACGATGAAACCGATAATAACCAGCAAGAGTTAGTAGAAGATGTTGTGAGTGATCCAAACATTACAAATCAGATGTCAGATGATGAGCAGCACAGCTTATATGAACCTAAAGAAACAAGTGATGAAGATAGTGATAGTACATTACAGCCAGCTTCTCCTTGTCAAACCAAACGTGTCAGAAAGGCGCCACAATTCTATACTTGCCAAAATGTGTACACTGCAGAGACAGAACCAGGCACCTATAAGGAGGCTATGCAGAGGAGTGATGCCTGTCAGTGGGAAGAAGCTGTAAAACAAGAACTGGAAACTCTCAAAGAAAATAATACTTGGACATTTTGCGCTGTACCTGAAAAACAAAACATTATAAGTAGTAATTGAGTATTCAAAATAAAGAAAATTGATAATATTATTCAATATAAAGCAAGATTGGTTGCCATAGGTTTTGAACAGAATGATACAAAAGATTTATATGAAATTTACTCACCTGTTGCCAAATTGTCAACAATTAGATTATTTGTTTCAGTTGCTACAAAACTAAAACTATCAATACATCAGATGGATGTGACTGGGGCTTTTTTTATATGGGGATATAAAGGAAATTGTGTTTATTAAATTACCGGAAGGGGCATATAATGGTTGTGATAATATTGTAAAACTAAATAAATCATTGTATGGGATAAAAAAATCCCCTAAATATTGGAATGAAAAATTTAACCATGTAATAAGTAAAGCAGGCATGTAAAGTTAAAGAATGGTCCTTGTTTGTTTACTAAATGTAATGGAGAAAACTAAACTTATGTCTTACTGTACGACAATGACCTCTTGATGTTTAGTAATAATGAACAGGAATTAAGTGATCTTAAATTAAAATTACACAATGCGTTTAAGATGATTTGGGACTAATTTCAAATTTTCTTGGTATCAGTGATAAACAGAATTTGAAAGATGGTGTAACTAAATTATGTCAAAGATCTTATTTAGAAAATGTATTAAAAAGATTTAACATGGAAAATTGCAAACCCATGTATACCCCTATTGATCAAAATTTTAATGTAAAAATCTTAGAATCCAAAGAAGTCTGACAAGGATATTGAAAATACTTGTAGGAAAATTATTGGAAGTGTAATGTATGCGGTCTCAGGCACTAGCCCAGACCTTTGTGTAGCTGTATCTATATTAATTAGGTACCAAAATAATGCAAGTGATGTTTTGTTGACTCATTTAAAAAGAATTTTAAGATATATAAAATATACTCTAGATTATAAGCTGATTTTCAAATGTAAGGATGATGGGCTTGTTGGGCATTGTGATGCAGATTGGGGTGGTGACACACGAGATAGAAAGTCTACCACTGGCTACTGTTTCAAGTTCTCCAATTGAATTATATCGTGGTGTTCTAAGAAACAGTGTTCCGTAAGCTTATCATCAACCGAGGCAGAGTATGTTGCAGTCAGTATGGCGGCTAGTGAATCTTGTTGGCTGTTAAGTATATTTGCGCATTTGGTATTGTAGCGCCCTTCGTGGCAGCAGGACGCGTCCTAACGCTTCCTCCAACCGCTTTGTGTTTTTTTAGTATTTTCAAGGGAAATGAGGCAACATCCCTTTGAAATTATTTTTAAAATCAATCCATCAACATTTGAACTTAAATAAAAATAAACTTAATAATTATTAGAACTTTATAATATGTGATTTGAGTGCAGTGTTTTAAAGTGAATATTCTGAAATTTGCTCAAAAATATCGGACTTTCAAAACGAACGGCGACCGGTAAATGCACTCCAGATGTTTTCAACAAAATTCTCGGAAACTGGGCAAGCTTGGACACTGGCAAGTTTTTTTACTAAGCCCAGGGCAATTTATTACCCAACCGTCGCTTTTTATTGCGGACAGAATGCACCACTTCAACAATTACCAGGAACAGGATTACATGGAGATAAATGATGGACTTGCCAAACGTCACAGCGGTGCTGCCAGGGTATCTTATCTATGTGAGGTGTCAGCGCTTTATTAGCATCAGATACATACCTGGACGCTGTTGTTGGACGCGGTGGACTCTCTTACTGCAGCAGCTGGTCCAGTTCCTTCACCACTTAGGATTCTTGCTGCAGAGTCTCCATCTTCTATCTTCGTAGAACGTCACAGCGGTGCTGCCAAGGTCTGGTATCTGTGAGAGGATAGTGTGTCAGCGCTTTATTAGCAGCAGACACATACCTGGACGGATGACGAACCTCGTGCTGGCACTGTTGGTGGACGCGGTGGACTCTTTCGCTGCAGCAGCTGGACCAGTTTCTTCACCACCTGGGATTCTTGCTGCAGAGTCTCCATCTTCTATCTTCGTGTCACCTGTTCCTTTACTTCATTTTACTTAACTTAACTTCACTCTATTTTTGTAATATTTATATTTTCTGTAATACCTGCATCAACTGTAAAGCGCCCCTGAGGTGATATCTCACAAAAGCGGCGCTATACAAATTATCCAATAATAAATAAATAAATAAATAAATAAATAAATTGAAAGACTTTAATAACATAAAGGTTTGTCCTGTACCTATATATTGTGATAACCAGTCTGTCATAATGGTTGCAAATACTAATAATATTAAAAGACTAAAACATATTGATATAAGTTATCATTTTGTCAAAGATTTAATTAAGGAATGTAAAATATGTTTAGTGTATGTTAAGACTGAGGATCAAATAGTTGATATGTTTACTAAGTCATTAAACAAAAACCTATTGTTTAAATTTGTTACTCAATGTGGCCTAGTATAAAATCTCTCAGTTATAACATAGGTTGTTAAAAGTTATAGATATAGATAATATAAGAATGTGTTAAATTGAGCGGGGGTGTTAAAACATGCAATGTAATACATTATTTTCTGTAATAATAATGTTAGTTTAAAAGTTGGCAACATGTTGTGTGTGGCAACCCATTTGGTTTTCTTTTATCTTTTTATTTTTATTTTTATATTAACTCCACACAGGAGGCCCTGAAGAAAATAATTTCCCTCAGGGCCTATGTCATCTTTGGGGATGCTGTGTGGAGGGTCTTTTTGTGGAGAGGAAGGAGTGAACATGGGTCTTGAAGAGTCCCATATTGTAGGAGGGAGGAAACACAGAGGCCGGCAGTTCGTTCCACAGCCGAGCTGTTGAACTTAAGAACGAATCGTAGAAGCGACCCGTTCTCATGTGACAAGTGTCAACCGTGTACAAATGTTGGGCACGCGTTTGGCGTGTATCCCGACTACGCATCGGTGCCAAAGGGATCAATGACGCTAGTTCCTCAGAGCATCTTCCATTGTAATACCGATAGAACAAGGACAGCATACCTACCTGACGCCTGTGCTCTAAAGATTGCAGTCCGTTTGTTAAGATTGGGGAATCTATCAAACGGACCGCCCGTTTTTTCACAGAGTCAAGGGTTTTTTTTAGGTATTTAGGGGCTCCGGACCAGAGATGGCTGCCAAATTCGACAGTAGGGCGCACTTGCGATTTGTATAGGGTCAGCAGTTGTGTACTAGTAAAGTATCTGCGGGCCCTGTACAGTATGCCCAGCTTCTGAGAGGCCAGCTTTACTCTGGCTTCGATGGAGCCCCCATACCTGAGCTAGTCACTTATAGTTACACCAAGCATATCAATGGAAGGCCTGTTCGGAAGATTGCTTCCGTTGAAGGAGACTAGATTATCATTTAGATACCTTTTAGACGTAATCAGACAGGATTGGGTCATTGAAACATTAAATTCGACGAGATTATTTTTACCCCAGGAGGAAATACTCTCGAGATAACCGTCCATTCTCTGCTTCAAAGCCCTCCGAGCCGTTGGAGTTTGTGTGCCCTTTGGAGGCTTGTCAAACAAAAAGCTATCATGAACTGTACTGTCATCCGCGTAACAATGAATCGGTGCACATGTCAAAAGGTCATTGATGTGCAACAAAAACAAAGTCGGAGACAGAACCGTTCCCTGTGGGACGCCAGCATTTATAGAGTGTGAGGATGAGGTGAAACCGTCAGCAACTGCCTGAATAGACCTATCCCTTAAAAAGTCAGCAATCCACGTACACAGGGATGCGGGAAGTCCGTAAGAAGGCAATTTGTTGACAAGTCCTCGGTGCCAGACCCGGTCAAAGGCCTTGGATATGTCTAGTGCGACCGTTTGGGTCTCACCGTGACGTTCCAGGCACCGCCCCCAAACATGCGACACATACGCGAGAAGATCACCGCACGAGCGGTTCCGCCGGAATCCGTATTGACGGTCGTTGATAATTTTGTTCTTCTCGAGGTATGTGAGCAGTTTGTCGTTGATCACACGTTCCATCACTTTGGACAGAACTGATGTGATCGCTATGGGGCGGTAGTTGGCCGGGTTGGAGCGGTCACCTTTCTTGGGAATAGGGTGAATGACCGCTTTTTTCCAACCAGAGGGCACCGTGCCACACTTCAGGGACATTTTGAAGAGCTTTGTCAAAACTGGAACTATTTCCGCAGCACACCTCTGCAATACCAGGGCAGGTATTCCATCAGGTCCACTAGCTTTATTAACATCGAGCCCCCGTATAACGTGGAGTACATCCCGATGCCGGATCCTCAGCTTTTTCATATAGAAGCCGCAGTGAGGAACCGACGGCGGAACAGCACCTCCGTCATCGAAGGTCAAGCCGCGTTTTTTCGTCGAACTGCTTCGGAGCATTGTCGACTGAACCACGGCTTTGAGCCCACACCAGTTTCTTTAGTAGTCGATTGTATGAAGCCATCCATTGCCGATTTGATGACTTCACCAATCTCCTGGACACATCTTGAAGGGTCCGAAGTCCGAAAACAAACAGCTGACCACGGAAAAGCGTTGAAATGGGCCCGCATACCGAACCAATCTGCTGACCTATAGTGCCACACTTTTCTCCTCAGCCTCTCATTGGTTGGTCTGAGGCTAACGAGGATTGATGTCGTCACTAGGCAGTGGTCAGATGCAGTGCCGTCTTAAACTAGGCTGGGGCCCTTGGGCACACAAGAATTTGGGGCCCTTTTCCTATCAGACTGAAAGTTTAACCTGTCATGGGTCGGGCCTGATGGGGCCCCCTTCCCTTCCCTTTCCCTAACAAAGCACCACTTTGAATTTTAAATTGAATGTTTTGTGGATTAATTTTGAGCTATCATATATTTTATTGACCGAAACACATTCCTAGAACAATAAAATATGTACAAAAAAAAATTTTTCGTTAATTTGATAAATTGATAGGTTTTACGATGTTTTCGTCAAGTATCACGCATTAGATTTAGATCGCAGCTAATTTGACATTTCGATTCCAAAGATAAATTATTTAAAAATATTCTGGTGTTGCCAGGTGAAAGAAACTAGTGGCTATATCATCAATGATGGTGGCGCAAGCGATTCTGACCTTGTTCTTTACACAAATTCTGTACACAGAAGGGTCGAAATTGCATTCAAAATTTTTTCCTCGCGCATGTTCACACACCGCCCGCATTATCGCGTTTCGCGAGAGAAATTGTCAGTCCTTCGGGGCCCCCTGAGAATGGGGGCCCTGGGCACGGGCCCCGTGTGCCCTTATGGTGAAGACGGTATTGGTAAGATGATCTCAGAGGCGCTGTGACGTCAATCTTATGACCGTGTGGCACAGTAGTTAAGAATAGGTCTAACAGATTGGAACGGTGAGTCTGGACATCAGGAACCCTTGTAGGCTCCTGAACCAGTTGCTCTAATCCGTAGCAAATGGCAAAGGATTCCGCCTGTCGGCCAGCCGAGTCCGTTGGGCCAGAGAACTTCAACCATTGTTCGTTATGAACATTGAAGTCCCCCAAAACAATAAACTCGGCCGAAGGGTAGCGGGGCAAGAGATCATCAATATTATCTCTTAAATGTTTGAAGAGCTCGGAAGTTTCTGATTCGCTATGGTTCGGGGAGCGGTATAGACATGCGTAGAATCTTGCCGTACTGGCAAGATTGACGCGCACCCACATTACGTCGAATCTGGAGTTTTCCAGACTCAATAGTCGTACACAGTTGACGTCAGCTCGACTATAGAGGCAGACTCCTCCTTTGAATCGGAACTTGTTTGCTAGGTTAAAGCCCGGGCAGTCCAGATAGGAGGAGTCTGGCGGCTCGGCTATCTGAGTTTCGGATAGGAAAAGAAGGTTGGGACAAAAGATGGTGATGAACTGAATTTAAATTAGTGTGCAGACCGCGAATGTTGGCAAAATTTACCAACAGTTTTGGCCCGCACCGGGGACGCCTGCTACTCGCCGCTGTAATGATGTTAAGTTTTTTTTTATGTATGATTTTAATTTTTTTTTTTTAAGGGTATGAAGTGAAAGGAAGGTCTGGAATGGAAAGGTATGAGGGGTGGGTAGGAATCTGGGGTTCAGGCTGTCCAGGAGTGATGAGCGTTTGATTCCAGCCCACCCACTGCGGTGCTAGGCGATAGGCTGGGAGAGTCCGGCTGGAGAGGGCATCCAATGCGCCCCAAACGCTGCTGCTGGGTCCCCTCCGCTGATGGGGCAGCCCACCCTTAGTCGTGAGCCTGAGGGTCGGGCCCCTGTACTATCGAGCGGCCCGGACAGCGGTAACCGGTTGTAAAGGGTCTCCCTCAACCAGCATCTCCCAACCGGCCCGCCACGCAGAAGGTGGGCCGACGCACCCGCCACCAAGACCTGGGCAAACCTTAACCCATGAACCCGGGCACCCCTGCTCACCAAACGTAGCGAACCACTTGGGGTGACCTGTGGCAGAGGTGTTGGTCATCCAATAAATGGTTCCCAGGGCGGCGGTACCCATTCCCGCCTACCAAAAAAAATCTATGGTCTGTACACTGCTGTCATCTTTCTTGTAATACGTACATCGTCAATAAAACCAGTTATTAAAAGTGTTATATTTTAATTTAATAAACACAGAAGATTACAACACTGTAATTATGTTTTCTTTTATTATTTTAATAATTAGATTTTTTCGAAGATCATTAAATTTGAAACTTTAAACTCTTCATTAACAATGCATCAAAAATTGGGTGTATTGTTAATCTCGTAATTTTTTATAATTAGACTTTGCACAATTTCATCAGGAAGCAGATTTATTTTGTATGCAGCTCCCCAGCTGACTCTACAGCGTATTGGAGATTTGATTGTACTATAGCTTGGCAGATTGACGTTATATGTTCCAATGACAGATGTGTCAAACTTTCAAAAATAAATCAACTAATTTTGTTCGCATAACAGCACTTTATTGAATGGATTTTTCTTGTTGTGAGGGAATATTTCGACATATCAAACATTTTATTTTTGAAATAATTTTTTAGGCTGGTGATGGGTTATGCTTCGAATGAGAATTATATTGTCTATGGTTTCGCCTTTTTTTGATTCGTCTATGCTCGTTCGTGGTGTGTAAATTAATCAATGATATAAAACACCCATAGTGGACTAGATCGCCAGTCACCCTACCTCCCGTATAGCAGCGCCCGTAGTGATTTGAAGAGCCGATCCGCCATCTTGAAAAGGTCAGCCAGCGTGATTTGTGTACAATGGAGAATTGGTTTATCAATTTTAATTAAATATTTAGGATTGGAGACCTGTTGTCAAGCGGACCACCATGTTGCCGGCAAAGCTGGACCAGATGTAGCCGCAAACATCGGAGTCGGTCAAGAAGCGCCTAGTGCCTAGGTGCTGGCCGCAAAGCCGCCTTTGATTTTATTCTAAGGATTTCAATTGTCTGCTCTGAACAAGTCTTTATGAAGCAAATGTAGGTCTATGTGCAAATTCACTTTTTTAATATTATCAGGGTCCAATTGCTTAGGTAATATTGCCTACAATTTTTTATCTACATTGATTTGTTTATATTTATAAGATATATATGTACTGTTTTGTGTTATTTACATTAATTTTAGGCAAAGACTGATATAGGCCTACCGGTATTCCAATATTTAATGTGAGTGGTAACTTATGTTTGCCTAAGAAAATCACTCCCTATCAATTATTACAATACATCTGTAAATCCTTCAGCAAATATTTACCTTGATTTATTTACGTTACCAGTCTTAAACCTGTAACTATATGACTATGACTAGGCCTATGTCTTATGTGACTATATACGTTATTGCAGCATATTGTCTTATCCCATTGTAAACTTTTTAAGTACAACGTAAAAGCAGAAATCATTCAAAACAGTATTTTTTTTGGTAAACTAATGTTTAAGACAAGATTTTTTATGCATAGTACAAAGGGTAACAATTATTTTATAATTAATAATTATTAGCCTGAAACACTCATCCACATTGAAAAATCTTCTGATAAAAGATACATAACGCCAACGCAACAAATAAAATAAAGTTGGTTGTTTTCAGGTGAAAAAATATAACTAGCAGTAATTGTTGAATGAAACACTAGTATATATTGAATTATTTCGCGGATAAGAGATAAGCCGCCATAGCTCAGTGGTCAGAGCTGTCGACCGAAAATCGAAAGGACACGTGTCCCGTTGGCGTCATGTATCTTTTATCAGGAGATTTTTCAATGTGGATGAGTGTTTCAGTTATATAATAATTATTGCTTTTAAAATAATTGTTACCATTCAAAACAGTGTTTGTTATGCTTAGTTGTGTTGCTTTGAAAAATGAGTGTATATATTCTAGTTTCTAATAAAAACCCAGGAGCCTATCCTGTTAGAATATAATACGTCATTTTTTCTCTTTTCCCAATTCCCAATCAAACTTTTGTCAAATCCAGTCCTTTTTCTTTCACAATAACTTATTTTAATATATTTGGCAAAAGTTGAGTCCTAAAATGATGGTTAAGGCGGGTCACGATTGTATGGGGGAAAAAAAACTTGTTTTGGTTTGTCTCTTAGTGATAAAAGGGTGTTAAATGAAGATGTAAAATCACGTAATTTTTTTAATAATATTTGGATATCATCTTCTTCCTCCGGATTGAGTTTGAAATTTCACAAAATAGAGAAAAACTCACCCCTGTTAAATCTCTAAAAAATATTAGATAAACAATTAAAAATGATTTTTTTTTCAATAAAACACAAATTAGAGAGAATATTCTGACTTATTTATTAAAAAAATATATGATTATAATTAACATTATCTCAAGACAGTGTATTCAAATACCAGCAAAATCCTTCTTACTCTCAAATTTCGGCATTATTTTGCGAGACTCAATCTTTGCCTTAATAAAACCTTCTCTTGCAGACTTCGTACATAAAGTAGTCGAGGCTTCAGTAACAGTCTTTACAGCTCTTTCAACTGCTTGAGTATGACATGGCAGACGCAGAAGAGGCAATTTACCTTCTCCCCCCTGTGCTACAAATAATTAAAGATCTTCATCCGATATATTCTTCAGTATTGGGGGTTCGGTTACATTTTGCTGCCAATTAATACGGTCGTTGTAATATGAAGCATCGAGGTTTATGTTTGGAAGTTGGAACAGCCTTGTTTTACTTAGTTTCTTACTGCGTGCTTTTAGAACACGACGCGCAGCTAATTCCCGGATATGCTTGTGAGGGTCAGTTAACATTGCAAGTAGTAAATTTTCGGGGTGTGCGAAGTAACTGTTTCTTTCTATGACTGGATCAATTATAGTTTTTAGTTCAGGGGATAAGTATCTAGACGCTGAAATTAGCTGCCATAGGTGACGTGCTCCATCTTTACAGGTGGGATGAGTTTTAATACTGAACCAAGTCGGAGCATAAACTTTAACAATGTACGTTGCTAAAATAATAAGAATCTCTGTAGGAGCTTCCGTTGCAACATAAAGACGAAGAAATCGGTTAGCACGCGTAAGCCATCTGGCATGACACATTTTTCCAGGAGATTTGTGGCATAAATCTTCAGGTAATTCCCCCACCGTAACTGCAGATACGATTTCTGGTGAGGTTGGTTGAGGTAAAACTAGATGGTAAATATTAATAAATTGAAGTGAAAAACTAGGGCCTATTATATCTGAATATTTTCTTTGGAATTCGTCACACTTTTGTAATAAAGTTGCTTCATCAACATGTAATAAAAATGTTGGTGTTAGAAAATCGAATATGTGACAGACTGCACTCATACCAATAAAACGTGTATCTAATTGAGATATTACTGTGTCTAGTACATTATTGAAAATCTCAATTTTAAATATTTTTTCTCGGTTTGGAAATCGGTGATCAGCAGCTAATTCATCAAAATGTTTTTTAACTTTTCTTTGCCTTTTTTCTTGAAAATGGGTATTATTACCATATTTTCTTGCAGTTTCACTGGCTTTGCACTTGAATAATTCGAAATCATTTCTACAAATTTTCAACTTTGCTTTGGTCTCTGCTAAAACTTTACTCGCCTCGCCCAAATTGATGTCGCATTTTTGTAAAGTTTTGGATGCATAAATGATGTCGTTCAATACACTGTGCATGAATTCGCAAAGCAACACGAACTCGAAATTTAACATTTTTGTTTTAATACTCTCTGCTTCACTACGCTCATCTTTATTAGGACTCTTTAGAACTATTTCTGATAATGCTTTGATAACATCAAAATAACGAAGTTTTATTGCAGATTTTATTATCGTATTGACCTTACTGGACCATCTAGTCGGATTTAGTTTTTTTAGAGTGGTGTCCGATTCGCCAGTGACTTTTGTAAATCCCAAAGTTTGATGCTGTTTCCGAAAAAGTTATACAAATCTTGCAACGTTGCGAAAAAAATGTGTATTTCCACACAACTGCTAACGGCATAATTTATCACCAAATTTAAATAATGAGTGGCACAATGTATGTACTCTGGGTTAGGCTGGATAGCCTTAATATGTGTTTGTACACCATTATACACACCACTCATCACACTGGCTCCATCATAGCCTAGAAACACTTATTTTACTTCTATATCAATTGGCTGTCCATTTTCCGATCTGGTTATTACTGCATACCTCACAACAATGCTTAGCTGATCTACCTTCGATATGTCCTGTGTCGTGTCCAGACAGATGGTATCCTTCCTGACTTAAGTCTTCTTGATGTCTTCTCAAAGCCAAAGAACTCTTTGCTAGGGTAAGTATGATATCGCATAACCTTTGAAGAACCATTTTCCAAAATGATGCTTCTTTGCGAATTTCATCTTCAAGTTCCTTGTCGATAGTATTAGTATCGTTTTTTTCCCAAATTCATACACAGCACATGCTTCCGAATGGCCACTCGAACAACTGTGTTGTTTAATTCTTTCTGATAAATGCTTCCAATCTCGATTTCCCGTACACCAAACATTATTCCTTTGTGAAGCAAATAACCAGCAGGGTTGACAATAGGCAGCGTCTAGTATTTTGGAATAACACAACCAAAAACGATTAACTGGCCCATATTTAGAACACGAAAAGTGGTACGATTTTGAAAAACACCTATTGTTCTGGTTGATGTCTGTTGGAAAAGGTCCTGAAGGCTGTAAAGGCCCCATATCAAGAATTTCACGTTTTTCGTTGTCATTTAATATTTTGTTCGTGAAGTTTCCCAAGTCATAAGAAGATTTGAGGTCTGTGGTTCCTTCAAACCCTCCGCTCTTATGTGTGTCATGCAAACATCATCCACGTTCACATGATCGGCGGCGGAGGTATCTCCAACTGCAATAATTGTCGAATCTTCTTCAGTAGGCTTCTCAATTGAGTCACTATCAATAGAAATATTTTGGCCAGATGTACTTGCAGAAGGCTGACTAACTAACTTATTAAAAAAATTAACTAACTTGTCAATTTTGGGAAATTTTTGTTTACTATCTTCTCTTTCTTGGCGTTGTTTGCGTTTAAATGCACCACTAGGTTTCTTCTGAGTTGTCATGATTAAAGTGGGGTTGCAAGTTGCAACCTGTCATATTTATTTTGAAAATGGGAGAAATTTCCAAAAGTTCAGTTCGATCGAGATTTCTGGTAAGGATTCGAGGGCCCCCTGAGCTTGAGGGCCCCGGGGCACTGCCCCGCGTAGCCCCTAGGTAGCTACACCGCTGGCTGTGTGCCAAGAACCTTAAAAAAAAATTATGGGCAGAAGCAGTCAATCCTGCAGCCTATGTTCTCAACAGAACCAGTAGAAGTAATGAACCAGGAAAAAACACCCTATGAATTATGGACAGACAAACATTTTGATCTCAGTAACCTACATATCGTTGGTACGCCCGTAGCTGTTCATATTCCAAAAGAAAAACGGAGAAAATGGGATTCTAAAGGAGAAAATGGAATCATGGTAGGGTACGGAGAAAATGTGAAAGGGTATAGAATTTTTTACCCTGATAAAAATGATGTTCTTATAAAGAGGGATGTCATTTTTCTGGAACCTGTTATTGGGAAATGTAATAGCTTAAACCTAGAGTCTGTAACAGAAGAATACAACGATGAAACCGATAATAACCAGCAAGAGTTAGTAGAAGATGTTGTGAGTGATCCAAACATTACAAATCAGATGTCAGATGATGAGCAGCACAGCTTATATGAACCTAAAGAAACAAGTGATGAAGATAGTGATAGTACATTACAGCCAGCTTCTCCTTGTCAAACCAAACGTGTCAGAAAGGCGCCACAATTCTATACTTGCCAAAATGTGTACACTGCAGAGACAGAACCAGGCACCTATAAGGAGGCTATGCAGAGGAGTGATGCCTGTCAGTGGGAAGAAGCTGTAAAACAAGAACTGGAAACTCTCAAAGAAAATAATACTTGGACATTTTGCGCTGTACCTGAAAAACAAAACATTATAAGTAGTAATTGAGTATTCAAAATAAAGAAAATTGATAATATTATTCAATATAAAGCAAGATTGGTTGCCATAGGTTTTGAACAGAATGATACAAAAGATTTATATGAAATTTACTCACCTGTTGCCAAATTGTCAACAATTAGATTATTTGTTTCAGTTGCTACAAAACTAAAACTATCAATACATCAGATGGATGTGACTGGGGCTTTTTTTATATGGGGATATAAAGGAAATTGTGTTTATTAAATTACCGGAAGGGGCATATAATGGTTGTGATAATATTGTAAAACTAAATAAATCATTGTATGGGATAAAAAAATCCCCTAAATATTGGAATGAAAAATTTAACCATGTAATAAGTAAAGCAGGCATGTAAAGTTAAAGAATGGTCCTTGTTTGTTTACTAAATGTAATGGAGAAAACTAAACTTATGTCTTACTGTACGACAATGACCTCTTGATGTTTAGTAATAATGAACAGGAATTAAGTGATCTTAAATTAAAATTACACAATGCGTTTAAGATGATTTGGGACTAATTTCAAATTTTCTTGGTATCAGTGATAAACAGAATTTGAAAGATGGTGTAACTAAATTATGTCAAAGATCTTATTTAGAAAATGTATTAAAAAGATTTAACATGGAAAATTGCAAACCCATGTATACCCCTATTGATCAAAATTTTAATGTAAAAATCTTAGAATCCAAAGAAGTCTGACAAGGATATTGAAAATACTTGTAGGAAAATTATTGGAAGTGTAATGTATGCGGTCTCAGGCACTAGCCCAGACCTTTGTGTAGCTGTATCTATATTAATTAGGTACCAAAATAATGCAAGTGATGTTTTGTTGACTCATTTAAAAAGAATTTTAAGATATATAAAATATACTCTAGATTATAAGCTGATTTTCAAATGTAAGGATGATGGGCTTGTTGGGCATTGTGATGCAGATTGGGGTGGTGACACACGAGATAGAAAGTCTACCACTGGCTACTGTTTCAAGTTCTCCAATTGAATTATATCGTGGTGTTCTAAGAAACAGTGTTCCGTAAGCTTATCATCAACCGAGGCAGAGTATGTTGCAGTCAGTATGGCGGCTAGTGAATCTTGTTGGCTGTTAAGTATATTTGCGCATTTGGTATTGTAGCGCCCTTCGTGGCAGCAGGACGCGTCCTAACGCTTCCTCCAACCGCTTTGTGTTTTTTTAGTATTTTCAAGGGAAATGAGGCAACATCCCTTTGAAATTATTTTTAAAATCAATCCATCAACATTTGAACTTAAATAAAAATAAACTTAATAATTATTAGAACTTTATAATATGTGATTTGAGTGCAGTGTTTTAAAGTGAATATTCTGAAATTTGCTCAAAAATATCGGACTTTCAAAACGAACGGCGACCGGTAAATGCACTCCAGATGTTTTCAACAAAATTCTCGGAAACTGGGCAAGCTTGGACACTGGCAAGTTTTTTTACTAAGCCCAGGGCAATTTATTACCCAACCGTCGCTTTTTATTGCGGACAGAATGCACCACTTCAACAATTACCAGGAACAGGATTACATGGAGATAAATGATGGACTTGCCAAACGTCACAGCGGTGCTGCCAGGGTATCTTATCTATGTGAGGTGTCAGCGCTTTATTAGCATCAGATACATACCTGGACGCTGTTGTTGGACGCGGTGGACTCTCTTACTGCAGCAGCTGGTCCAGTTCCTTCACCACTTAGGATTCTTGCTGCAGAGTCTCCATCTTCTATCTTCGTAGAACGTCACAGCGGTGCTGCCAAGGTCTGGTATCTGTGAGAGGATAGTGTGTCAGCGCTTTATTAGCAGCAGACACATACCTGGACGGATGACGAACCTCGTGCTGGCACTGTTGGTGGACGCGGTGGACTCTTTCGCTGCAGCAGCTGGACCAGTTTCTTCACCACCTGGGATTCTTGCTGCAGAGTCTCCATCTTCTATCTTCGTGTCACCTGTTCCTTTACTTCATTTTACTTAACTTAACTTCACTCTATTTTTGTAATATTTATATTTTCTGTAATACCTGCATCAACTGTAAAGCGCCCCTGAGGTGATATCTCACAAAAGCGGCGCTATACAAATTATCCAATAATAAATAAATAAATAAATAAATAAATAAATTGAAAGACTTTAATAACATAAAGGTTTGTCCTGTACCTATATATTGTGATAACCAGTCTGTCATAATGGTTGCAAATACTAATAATATTAAAAGACTAAAACATATTGATATAAGTTATCATTTTGTCAAAGATTTAATTAAGGAATGTAAAATATGTTTAGTGTATGTTAAGACTGAGGATCAAATAGTTGATATGTTTACTAAGTCATTAAACAAAAACCTATTGTTTAAATTTGTTACTCAATGTGGCCTAGTATAAAATCTCTCAGTTATAACATAGGTTGTTAAAAGTTATAGATATAGATAATATAAGAATGTGTTAAATTGAGCGGGGGTGTTAAAACATGCAATGTAATACATTATTTTCTGTAATAATAATGTTAGTTTAAAAGTTGGCAACATGTTGTGTGTGGCAACCCATTTGGTTTTCTTTTATCTTTTTATTTTTATTTTTATATTAACTCCACACAGGAGGCCCTGAAGAAAATAATTTCCCTCAGGGCCTATGTCATCTTTGGGGATGCTGTGTGGAGGGTCTTTTTGTGGAGAGGAAGGAGTGAACATGGGTCTTGAAGAGTCCCATATTGTAGGAGGGAGGAAACACAGAGGCCGGCAGTTCGTTCCACAGCCGAGCTGTTGAACTTAAGAACGAATCGTAGAAGCGACCCGTTCTCATGTGACAAGTGTCAACCGTGTACAAATGTTGGGCACGCGTTTGGCGTGTATCCCGACTACGCATCGGTGCCAAAGGGATCAATGACGCTAGTTCCTCAGAGCATCTTCCATTGTAATACCGATAGAACAAGGACAGCATACCTACCTGACGCCTGTGCTCTAAAGATTGCAGTCCGTTTGTTAAGATTGGGGAATCTATCAAACGGACCGCCCGTTTTTTCACAGAGTCAAGGGTTTTTTTTAGGTATTTAGGGGCTCCGGACCAGAGATGGCTGCCAAATTCGACAGTAGGGCGCACTTGCGATTTGTATAGGGTCAGCAGTTGTGTACTAGTAAAGTATCTGCGGGCCCTGTACAGTATGCCCAGCTTCTGAGAGGCCAGCTTTACTCTGGCTTCGATGGAGCCCCCATACCTGAGCTAGTCACTTATAGTTACACCAAGCATATCAATGGAAGGCCTGTTCGGAAGATTGCTTCCGTTGAAGGAGACTAGATTATCATTTAGATACCTTTTAGACGTAATCAGACAGGATTGGGTCATTGAAACATTAAATTCGACGAGATTATTTTTACCCCAGGAGGAAATACTCTCGAGATAACCGTCCATTCTCTGCTTCAAAGCCCTCCGAGCCGTTGGAGTTTGTGTGCCCTTTGGAGGCTTGTCAAACAAAAAGCTATCATGAACTGTACTGTCATCCGCGTAACAATGAATCGGTGCACATGTCAAAAGGTCATTGATGTGCAACAAAAACAAAGTCGGAGACAGAACCGTTCCCTGTGGGACGCCAGCATTTATAGAGTGTGAGGATGAGGTGAAACCGTCAGCAACTGCCTGAATAGACCTATCCCTTAAAAAGTCAGCAATCCACGTACACAGGGATGCGGGAAGTCCGTAAGAAGGCAATTTGTTGACAAGTCCTCGGTGCCAGACCCGGTCAAAGGCCTTGGATATGTCTAGTGCGACCGTTTGGGTCTCACCGTGACGTTCCAGGCACCGCCCCCAAACATGCGACACATACGCGAGAAGATCACCGCACGAGCGGTTCCGCCGGAATCCGTATTGACGGTCGTTGATAATTTTGTTCTTCTCGAGGTATGTGAGCAGTTTGTCGTTGATCACACGTTCCATCACTTTGGACAGAACTGATGTGATCGCTATGGGGCGGTAGTTGGCCGGGTTGGAGCGGTCACCTTTCTTGGGAATAGGGTGAATGACCGCTTTTTTCCAACCAGAGGGCACCGTGCCACACTTCAGGGACATTTTGAAGAGCTTTGTCAAAACTGGAACTATTTCCGCAGCACACCTCTGCAATACCAGGGCAGGTATTCCATCAGGTCCACTAGCTTTATTAACATCGAGCCCCCGTATAACGTGGAGTACATCCCGATGCCGGATCCTCAGCTTTTTCATATAGAAGCCGCAGTGAGGAACCGACGGCGGAACAGCACCTCCGTCATCGAAGGTCAAGCCGCGTTTTTTCGTCGAACTGCTTCGGAGCATTGTCGACTGAACCACGGCTTTGAGCCCACACCAGTTTCTTTAGTAGTCGATTGTATGAAGCCATCCATTGCCGATTTGATGACTTCACCAATCTCCTGGACACATCTTGAAGGGTCCGAAGTCCGAAAACAAACAGCTGACCACGGAAAAGCGTTGAAATGGGCCCGCATACCGAACCAATCTGCTGACCTATAGTGCCACACTTTTCTCCTCAGCCTCTCATTGGTTGGTCTGAGGCTAACGAGGATTGATGTCGTCACTAGGCAGTGGTCAGATGCAGTGCCGTCTTAAACTAGGCTGGGGCCCTTGGGCACACAAGAATTTGGGGCCCTTTTCCTATCAGACTGAAAGTTTAACCTGTCATGGGTCGGGCCTGATGGGGCCCCCTTCCCTTCCCTTTCCCTAACAAAGCACCACTTTGAATTTTAAATTGAATGTTTTGTGGATTAATTTTGAGCTATCATATATTTTATTGACCGAAACACATTCCTAGAACAATAAAATATGTACAAAAAAAAATTTTTCGTTAATTTGATAAATTGATAGGTTTTACGATGTTTTCGTCAAGTATCACGCATTAGATTTAGATCGCAGCTAATTTGACATTTCGATTCCAAAGATAAATTATTTAAAAATATTCTGGTGTTGCCAGGTGAAAGAAACTAGTGGCTATATCATCAATGATGGTGGCGCAAGCGATTCTGACCTTGTTCTTTACACAAATTCTGTACACAGAAGGGTCGAAATTGCATTCAAAATTTTTTCCTCGCGCATGTTCACACACCGCCCGCATTATCGCGTTTCGCGAGAGAAATTGTCAGTCCTTCGGGGCCCCCTGAGAATGGGGGCCCTGGGCACGGGCCCCGTGTGCCCTTATGGTGAAGACGGTATTGGTAAGATGATCTCAGAGGCGCTGTGACGTCAATCTTATGACCGTGTGGCACAGTAGTTAAGAATAGGTCTAACAGATTGGAACGGTGAGTCTGGACATCAGGAACCCTTGTAGGCTCCTGAACCAGTTGCTCTAATCCGTAGCAAATGGCAAAGGATTCCGCCTGTCGGCCAGCCGAGTCCGTTGGGCCAGAGAACTTCAACCATTGTTCGTTATGAACATTGAAGTCCCCCAAAACAATAAACTCGGCCGAAGGGTAGCGGGGCAAGAGATCATCAATATTATCTCTTAAATGTTTGAAGAGCTCGGAAGTTTCTGATTCGCTATGGTTCGGGGAGCGGTATAGACATGCGTAGAATCTTGCCGTACTGGCAAGATTGACGCGCACCCACATTACGTCGAATCTGGAGTTTTCCAGACTCAATAGTCGTACACAGTTGACGTCAGCTCGACTATAGAGGCAGACTCCTCCTTTGAATCGGAACTTGTTTGCTAGGTTAAAGCCCGGGCAGTCCAGATAGGAGGAGTCTGGCGGCTCGGCTATCTGAGTTTCGGATAGGAAAAGAAGGTTGGGACAAAAGATGGTGATGAACTGAATTTAAATTAGTGTGCAGACCGCGAATGTTGGCAAAATTTACCAACAGTTTTGGCCCGCACCGGGGACGCCTGCTACTCGCCGCTGTAATGATGTTAAGTTTTTTTTTATGTATGATTTTAATTTTTTTTTTTTAAGGGTATGAAGTGAAAGGAAGGTCTGGAATGGAAAGGTATGAGGGGTGGGTAGGAATCTGGGGTTCAGGCTGTCCAGGAGTGATGAGCGTTTGATTCCAGCCCACCCACTGCGGTGCTAGGCGATAGGCTGGGAGAGTCCGGCTGGAGAGGGCATCCAATGCGCCCCAAACGCTGCTGCTGGGTCCCCTCCGCTGATGGGGCAGCCCACCCTTAGTCGTGAGCCTGAGGGTCGGGCCCCTGTACTATCGAGCGGCCCGGACAGCGGTAACCGGTTGTAAAGGGTCTCCCTCAACCAGCATCTCCCAACCGGCCCGCCACGCAGAAGGTGGGCCGACGCACCCGCCACCAAGACCTGGGCAAACCTTAACCCATGAACCCGGGCACCCCTGCTCACCAAACGTAGCGAACCACTTGGGGTGACCTGTGGCAGAGGTGTTGGTCATCCAATAAATGGTTCCCAGGGCGGCGGTACCCATTCCCGCCTACCAAAAAAAATCTATGGTCTGTACACTGCTGTCATCTTTCTTGTAATACGTACATCGTCAATAAAACCAGTTATTAAAAGTGTTATATTTTAATTTAATAAACACAGAAGATTACAACACTGTAATTATGTTTTCTTTTATTATTTTAATAATTAGATTTTTTCGAAGATCATTAAATTTGAAACTTTAAACTCTTCATTAACAATGCATCAAAAATTGGGTGTATTGTTAATCTCGTAATTTTTTATAATTAGACTTTGCACAATTTCATCAGGAAGCAGATTTATTTTGTATGCAGCTCCCCAGCTGACTCTACAGCGTATTGGAGATTTGATTGTACTATAGCTTGGCAGATTGACGTTATATGTTCCAATGACAGATGTGTCAAACTTTCAAAAATAAATCAACTAATTTTGTTCGCATAACAGCACTTTATTGAATGGATTTTTCTTGTTGTGAGGGAATATTTCGACATATCAAACATTTTATTTTTGAAATAATTTTTTAGGCTGGTGATGGGTTATGCTTCGAATGAGAATTATATTGTCTATGGTTTCGCCTTTTTTTGATTCGTCTATGCTCGTTCGTGGTGTGTAAATTAATCAATGATATAAAACACCCATAGTGGACTAGATCGCCAGTCACCCTACCTCCCGTATAGCAGCGCCCGTAGTGATTTGAAGAGCCGATCCGCCATCTTGAAAAGGTCAGCCAGCGTGATTTGTGTACAATGGAGAATTGGTTTATCAATTTTAATTAAATATTTAGGATTGGAGACCTGTTGTCAAGCGGACCACCATGTTGCCGGCAAAGCTGGACCAGATGTAGCCGCAAACATCGGAGTCGGTCAAGAAGCGCCTAGTGCCTAGGTGCTGGCCGCAAAGCCGCCTTTGATTTTATTCTAAGGATTTCAATTGTCTGCTCTGAACAAGTCTTTATGAAGCAAATGTAGGTCTATGTGCAAATTCACTTTTTTAATATTATCAGGGTCCAATTGCTTAGGTAATATTGCCTACAATTTTTTATCTACATTGATTTGTTTATATTTATAAGATATATATGTACTGTTTTGTGTTATTTACATTAATTTTAGGCAAAGACTGATATAGGCCTACCGGTATTCCAATATTTAATGTGAGTGGTAACTTATGTTTGCCTAAGAAAATCACTCCCTATCAATTATTACAATACATCTGTAAATCCTTCAGCAAATATTTACCTTGATTTATTTACGTTACCAGTCTTAAACCTGTAACTATATGACTATGACTAGGCCTATGTCTTATGTGACTATATACGTTATTGCAGCATATTGTCTTATCCCATTGTAAACTTTTTAAGTACAACGTAAAAGCAGAAATCATTCAAAACAGTATTTTTTTTGGTAAACTAATGTTTAAGACAAGATTTTTTATGCATAGTACAAAGGGTAACAATTATTTTATAATTAATAATTATTAGCCTGAAACACTCATCCACATTGAAAAATCTTCTGATAAAAGATACATAACGCCAACGCAACAAATAAAATAAAGTTGGTTGTTTTCAGGTGAAAAAATATAACTAGCAGTAATTGTTGAATGAAACACTAGTATATATTGAATTATTTCGCGGATAAGAGATAAGCCGCCATAGCTCAGTGGTCAGAGCTGTCGACCGAAAATCGAAAGGACACGTGTCCCGTTGGCGTCATGTATCTTTTATCAGGAGATTTTTCAATGTGGATGAGTGTTTCAGTTATATAATAATTATTGCTTTTAAAATAATTGTTACCATTCAAAACAGTGTTTGTTATGCTTAGTTGTGTTGCTTTGAAAAATGAGTGTATATATTCTAGTTTCTAATAAAAACCCAGGAGCCTATCCTGTTAGAATATAATACGTCATTTTTTCTCTTTTCCCAATTCCCAATCAAACTTTTGTCAAATCCAGTCCTTTTTCTTTCACAATAACTTATTTTAATATATTTGGCAAAAGTTGAGTCCTAAAATGATGGTTAAGGCGGGTCACGATTGTATGGGGGAAAAAAAACTTGTTTTGGTTTGTCTCTTAGTGATAAAAGGGTGTTAAATGAAGATGTAAAATCACGTAATTTTTTTAATAATATTTGGATATCATCTTCTTCCTCCGGATTGAGTTTGAAATTTCACAAAATAGAGAAAAACTCACCCCTGTTAAATCTCTAAAAAATATTAGATAAACAATTAAAAATGATTTTTTTTTCAATAAAACACAAATTAGAGAGAATATTCTGACTTATTTATTAAAAAAATATATGATTATAATTAACATTATCTCAAGACAGTGTATTCAAATACCAGCAAAATCCTTCTTACTCTCAAATTTCGGCATTATTTTGCGAGACTCAATCTTTGCCTTAATAAAACCTTCTCTTGCAGACTTCGTACATAAAGTAGTCGAGGCTTCAGTAACAGTCTTTACAGCTCTTTCAACTGCTTGAGTATGACATGGCAGACGCAGAAGAGGCAATTTACCTTCTCCCCCCTGTGCTACAAATAATTAAAGATCTTCATCCGATATATTCTTCAGTATTGGGGGTTCGGTTACATTTTGCTGCCAATTAATACGGTCGTTGTAATATGAAGCATCGAGGTTTATGTTTGGAAGTTGGAACAGCCTTGTTTTACTTAGTTTCTTACTGCGTGCTTTTAGAACACGACGCGCAGCTAATTCCCGGATATGCTTGTGAGGGTCAGTTAACATTGCAAGTAGTAAATTTTCGGGGTGTGCGAAGTAACTGTTTCTTTCTATGACTGGATCAATTATAGTTTTTAGTTCAGGGGATAAGTATCTAGACGCTGAAATTAGCTGCCATAGGTGACGTGCTCCATCTTTACAGGTGGGATGAGTTTTAATACTGAACCAAGTCGGAGCATAAACTTTAACAATGTACGTTGCTAAAATAATAAGAATCTCTGTAGGAGCTTCCGTTGCAACATAAAGACGAAGAAATCGGTTAGCACGCGTAAGCCATCTGGCATGACACATTTTTCCAGGAGATTTGTGGCATAAATCTTCAGGTAATTCCCCCACCGTAACTGCAGATACGATTTTATACAAATATAACTGATCTGTACTTAGGTCTTTAGTTAATAATTCAGGCAACTCTCCGTCAATTTTCTGAAAGTGAACAATAGGCTTTTTTTCACAGTTTTCTAAAGCTAGTCATATTGTCCCTGAATATGTTTGAGGTCCAGATGTCTTACCGTCAAGATGTGTGAACAAATGACGAAATGGTAACTCGTTCATGTGAAGCAAGCAAATTATCCATTGCAATGGTTTATCCAAACGTTTTTCAAGCAAACTTATTATACCTCCATGTTTTCCAACGTTCACGTTCGTTCCGTCACATCCAATAGCCATTAATGGTTCAAATGGTATTTCTTCCTTTAAAAAATAATCGACAATTGTTCTTTCCATAACTTTCGACGTGCCAGAGTTTGGTGCAATATAACCCAAATAGATTGAGTCTGGCTCTTTTATCATTGAAATATGCTCTTCAATGATTAGTTCTCTGTAATGCCTCCCCCCCTTTTCCTTGATAATTAATGTTTTATCTTTCCGGCCATCAAAATATAATGCGGGTATTTGTAAAACTATGTGTTGTGCCTTAATATTTTCCCTTGTTTTTTTTTCGTTCTCTGCGAAGTTTACTTTTGTCAATAACTGGAATATTAGACTTGATGTCATACAGAACTGCTGAGGCAATGACTGCCGCTGCTCTATTCGAAACTCCATATCTATCACAGGTTTTCGACAGTGTAGAATAATCAATAGTGACCGCAGCCTGCTTCTGAGGCATTTGAGATACAACATTTGGTTTGAAAACATCATTGCAATCAGATTCATTTGATGCAGAAGACGTGGAAATATCGATTAGAGAGGTAGTTCGCTTACCTGTGCTTTCCTTTTTAGACGTACGCAAGGATTTTTACTTCAGAAGTTTTCTTTTCAACGCAGTTTTCATTCGTTTTGTTGTAGCGGTATCCACATTTCCTTTTATCATTTTTCGTGTAGTACGTTGGTCACTAATGAAACTCTGTTTATTTACAGGTATTTTTTTATCTTTAGGACAGTCACATTTACTGAAATCTTTGCATTTGCAAGACGAAATATCAAACAGCACTTTACTTCTGCGACGGAATTCCTCCATTTTTTTCTCCGGTATTTTAGGATGTGACTTAAGAAGGTTTTTGCATTTAAAATGATATGACCTCAACATGCGTGCTACTCGCGAGTGTGTAACGATGGGAATAGAAGCCTTTCTCCATATTTCTTCAATTCGTGCTGTCACAGTACACTCTATTTGCTGAAATTTGGGTTCTAGTTTGGTCTCTTGATTTAATTTTATTTGATGCCTGGTCCACTCAAAAAACTTCATAACATCACAATAAGTTGGTAAAACATTGTCTTTAACGTCGCAAATTTCACCAAATATGGGACTTTTTAACGCATTCCGAGTACGTTCCATTGCGAAAACTTGTGCAACGCGACCTACCGCTTAAAGAGCCGTAGCGATACTGACTCCAAACTCCGACGTCGGTTGCGCAGAATCGCTGCGCTTAGTGCAATCGGTGCTTCCCCCGCCCTCACCTCGAGCCACTAATAATCAAAACACGGATTTTTTGTAAATGAATTCGTAAATACGTACCATATTTGCCATAGAATATTACAAAAAATATAGTATAAAGGATTCGTAGTAACTTTTATACACACTAGAAAATACCTCTAAAAATGAAAATTTTCAAAACTTTGAAGTGAATCCGGAGGAAGAAGATCGTATCAGAAATTTAAAAAATTTCAAACACGTCGGTTTGAACCCATTTGGCACCCTTTTATCGCTAACAGAATCTAAAATTATCATTTTTTTTTAAATGACCCACCTTAATGATGGTGCGGTACCCATGTATTAAAACCATAATTAGAAAAGCCTTTTGTCACACATTCCGTGAGGCGGTTAATAATCCATTTATTTATTTACAATCATTTACTCAATATTTAATTAGAAATATAGTATACATTTGATAAAAAGATGTTTAAACAAATATGTTCTTAATGTACGATAGAATGCATGTATTTTGAATTCCCACCGTGATCTGACTCTTACAAGATGGCTTCAAAGTCCTACAGCAATGGCCGCCAGGTTGGCTATCTAGTCCACTATGGGTGTTATATATCATTGAAATTAATATTAAATCATAGATTTTGATTTAAATATTGTCACATCTATGGTGAAAATAGCCCGAAGATATCGATCTAGTGAGTTGTTTAATTATGGGCCCGGGGAAGTATAACTCCGCTTAAAAACGTCTACACAAACTGTAGCCATTTTGAAAATCTATTTTTGTGACGTCGGCGATGCTTTTTTTGTTTCTCGCTCACTTTACCATAAGACGCGTGTGCCAGAAAGAGAGAGTTCGCAAACCGTGTAATGCGTGTTCTCGCCGCTAGGTGGCCGACTCATGCTTCCCGCCATTTCACTTCCTCGAAAAAACTGTAAACAAAGTTTGACGGACGCCATTGTTTGTCATCATAACATTGTTAAACATTTTGAAATATCTGGTTGTGTGAAACAGTTGATTTATGTGTGAAAATGCCTACCGATAAAGTCCTTAAAACGTGTTGTGTGAAAGGATGTACGGACAGAGACTATTCGACACAAGTTTCCTACCAAAACCTCTGAGAGTCCATTTCGACTCAATCTTCCCGGCATTCAAAAATATGTAGATTTACCAAGAGAACTTCAGAGACATTGTGATTACCAAAATACGGGTTCGAATCTATTTTTAATCTCGTTTTATTCATAACTAATCCCTTAGGCAATTTTGGGAGATATTAGATACAGACAAATATTTTATTTTGGTTAATCTTAACCTCTCAATTTGCAATGCATTGGCTCAAGAGAACCGTCAAAATACAGATTCGGTGGAAAATATTTTCGAATTACGTTTTGTTTCAGATAAAATCGCTTTTTGAGTCTGAAGAATATATCAGAAAATTGCCCAAGGAATTTTTAACTTAACTTCACATGAGAATTGAATTTATTTTCGTTTTAAGATAGTATCCGTGTTCCACCAGGATCATACAGCACGTTTGTGATGCCCTCCACGATAATGACTACACCCTAAAAGGTATTCTTTACTGCATCAGCCTATAATAATAATAATATGTTTTGTTAATTCGGTTTATGTAATAATTATATTTATTTCAGAGCGTAACATCTCAACCAGCAGCGTACCCGTTGCTGCACAGGGGATGCTAGTAGAAAATGAAGGTACATATCTGTTTTATATTACTAAAAAGGGAATAGTTTTGTTCCTCTAATATGTCAATCTTCTCTTCAATTTCTTCAAAAACTATTATTTATTTTTTTCTAGAAATAAGTGCAGGACCGAGTCATGTCTTCTTTTTCAACCAGCAGTGTTGCTCTTGCTGCACAGGGGATGGCAGTAGAACATGGAGTTACATATCTGTTTTATATTACTTAAAAGGGAATAGTATTGTTAGTTTTGTTCCTCTAATATGTCAATCTTTTCTTCAATTTCTTCAAGAACTATGATATATTTTTTCCAGAAATAAGTGCAGGACCCAGTCATGTCTTCTTTGCAACCAGCAGTGTCGCTCTTGCTGCACAGGGGATGGCAGTAGAACATGGAGGTACATATCTGTTTTATATTACTTAAAAGGGAATAGTATTGTTAGTTTTGTTCCTCTAATATGTCAATCTTTTCTTCAATTTCTTCAAGAACTATGATATATTTTTTTCCAGAAATAAGTGCAGGACCCAGTCATGTCTTTTCTGCAACCAGCAGCGTTGCTCTTTCTGCACAGGGGATGGCAGAACATAGATGTAAAATATCTTGTATAGGTGACCCATATGATCCCATAAATTCAACAATCTTAGCAAGCGAGTACCGTCCCACAGAGAGGTTTTGCTAAAATTATCCCACTAAGAAATTTGCTATCAACGCTCTTGAAATTCATTATGTCGTCGAGTATGTACTAAATCATAATTGCGAAAATTTATATCTTGTGCCCGTTATTAAAGAAACCATTGCCAAATATATATGTTTTGATTGGCTTAATTGTATCGATCATAAAAAAAAGATTCAATTCATTATCAAAATTACTGTACCATTTATAATCAATGCATGGTGTACCAATGTCAATAGAAAATTAATTGGCAAGGATACACGACCATACAATGGACCTGACTCCATGAAGAAAATTTCAGTACTGCGACATTTAAAATATGCTAAATGTATTAAGAAGTGGTTGTCATAACTAATTTCTTTATAAGTTAAAACCAATTGGGACCACACTTTTTTCTTATAAGCGTCTTTTAAATATCGTAGTACTGCCATGCTCCTCATCAAATCAGGTCCATTGTATGGTTGTGGTGTATCCTTGCCAATTCATTTTCTATCGACATCTCTATATGAGTAGTAGAATAATAACGAAAAAATAAATATAAGTCAAATATTGTAATGTTAAGCCAAATATTCTCTGATGCGGCGTTTACATTATTCAGTTTGGCCGTATTAGTCTGCAGCCCATTTTCAGTCACCGACTAGTGTTAATAAAAAAATATTCAAATTAGTTTATTTTATATGTCTACTTTATATATAGTTCTATTTTTTTATTACATACTTGACATCATAATGAATATTCTCTCAACACCTTCTTTAAATTTATTTTGTGCGTATATACTCTTGTATTTGGTGTTTTTATTTGTTATTATTATACCCTATTTATTTATCAGGTGCCAATGTGTATTGTGAAAACAATAACATATTGTTAAATTTACTTTTCTGTTTACACTGTTACATTCTTTATGTTGTCTACTATTCGTAAGTAAAAAATATCTTTTTTTTTTTTTTAAAGAAAGACAAACATTCCCGGGTTACGAATAACCTGACAATATTTGAAAATCTCCTACTACCACCACAGAAAATGTTGCTTGTGTTGTGATGGAGGACTTAGGCAGCCGAGGAATTGAACACGGTACGCCTGGGTGGGACCCAAGCGCGATGTCAACTCGGCCACCGACCGGTCTAAAAGGCATATAAAGTTTTTAAAACTAAAAAGTATCACAAAAGTATGAACTTACTATTTATATATGAAAGGTTTAAATATTTAAGTAATAAGATAAGTTAGAGGGAAACAAAAAAATAATAATGTAATTAGACGCTAATACAGCTAAAACAGTAAGTTGAATCATTGACTGCCTTATTGACTTATTTTTTTTTTTCAATAGCGTTGGATGTTGAAAGAAAATAACTATCATTTCCAACAGCTAGTTTTTTATTGATACAGTAATTTCTTCTAAATTGACCTTCTAAATGTGTTTTGTGCTTAAATTATTGTATTGCATGTTTATATTTAAAAAATGAAATTATTGTACATGTAATTATGAGTTTGTTTTTCAGCTTCCTTCTGATAAAACGCTGTCCTGAGAAAATGAGCTGTAAAGGAAGATACTTTAAATGTCATTTCTTTTATAGGACAGGGCTTTGTCAGATGGGACCTTGTGGTCTTGGGTGACATTTTACTTATGTTTTAGGCTAATGAATTGGGTTTTCGGTTGGTTCCGAAGCAGAATTATATTGTCTATGGTTGCGCCTTTTTTTTTAAATTTCCTCTATCCTTTGTCGATGGTGTGGTGTGACGTCGGCGATGCGTAGTGTACAAATTTGTCAGATCTAAGTTTAAAACTTGACCAAACCAAACGTATGGAAAGAGGGCGGAGGGGGGGGTCGACTCCGACCTAAATTTTGGTCCTAGAATGGTGGTGCTTTATGTGACGTCATAGCAATATTTAAAATGCCAATATCCAATAGGAACACTTTGAACGCCATAGAAGAACTGAGTTGTATAAAATGGGATATCTGTGGTAACAAAAGTCAAAACACCACATGTTTATGGTTATGTTCATGGTTCTTCGCCGACGTAAATATTTGTGAAAAGTGAAAGTAGATTTGTTAAAATGCCTCGCTAATTTCGCTGTAGTGTCGAAAGCTGTGAGGATGTTGTTTCAGTGCGACACGACAATAACGAGAGTCTGTTTCGGGAATGGGCGTGGAGAATTGGCAGAATATATTATATTTATTACCCGATTTTGGCAAATTATGCACATGTTTGTAGTTCGCATTTTGCAAAAAAATTAAAAACGACTTGTGGCTCGTTGAAAAAAGATGCTTTGCCGACCCTTAATCTTCCAGATATCGGAATATATCGGGATTTACCTGGTGCACAAGGGACCCGGGATGTTAACCAAAATGCAGGTGCGAATCTCCCTCTGTTTGTTTAATGTTTCTAATGTAACTTATCATTAACTTTATTTATTATTAGAGAGATAGAATGAAAGAATAGACGTTGATTTGAGTCGTTATTATGATAAAGATATTCATTCAATAGAATTATTATTTCTTCAAAGCCAGCAACTGAATTACAGATATAATATTCTATGTTTTGTTTGAGTAATGTGATGTTTATTTATTTCAGAAGCTAATGTCTTCCCTGAAGCCAGCAGCGGGCCCATTGCTGCCAAAATGGACGTAGAAGCGTATACCTTCATACGCTTCTATATACAACTGTTTTATTTTTCTCTAAAGGAAATAATATTCTAATATTCTGTTTTGGTGTGTTAACATTTTATTGTCATTTAAAATGTGTTTTGTGTTTACACAAGCTTGTGTGTCCCTTTTTTGTGTTATCTGTGTTTGAGTAATAAAATAATTCATGCAATTACGAGTTTTTCATTTTTAAATAATATTTTAGGCTAATAAATGGGGACCGTATTTATATTGTTTATGGTAGTACCGTTTTTTTTTTTTTTACTTTCCTCTATCTTTGGTCGATGGTTTGTGACGTCGTGACAACATATACCCTTCTCTTTCTTTTTCTCTTAGTTCCAAAAAAATCCGTCGGACGAAATATGTTCAGTACTAAAAGCACGAAGATGACGATCTAGGTGTAGGTTCATTTATGGGCCTATCTGTCAAAAGAACAAGACGCTTTACAGCTCGACGTGTTGTAAATATCAAATGTGCAATTCCTTGTGATCATTGAACCGCTAACTGTGAGTAAGAAGATAATGTGAGTACCCATTTACTTTAAATATTACTGGATTATTCCGAGAATTATGCAATCGATCGTTTTCCATATTTTGTGTTCAAATTAATTGAGGTTATGTGCGTCTTCACGCATTGTGCCTTACTATCATTTAGTTTGGTTGGGAAGTTGTATCAATCTGGATGAGTTTAGCCGAATGTTGAACCATGTGGAGATGCGTTGTATGTGATATGTGGCGTGGCTATTAAGTAGAACGGTTAGAACATCCAACCACACAACCGTTCAACCAAGTTGGATCATCTGTTTCGTGGTTGATTCAACCTTTCTCAATCGGCCTAGGGAGCCGTCATACATAATTGTTTGTAAGCGTACATGTAACTGATAAAATAAAATAAAAATGTCAGGCATGACAAAAGGACGTGATGTTTTGACGGATTTTTTGACATTATATGTTTAATGATTTGACTAGCTTTGGGTATACTACATGCAAGAAGTTCTTTGATAGAGATGCTAAAACGAAGTTCTTGTTATCTTTTTGGAACAGTTCAATGTATTTAAAAGGATGTAGCGAATGAAACCGCAAAAATATAAATTTTTTTATTATTTTAGTAGCATCATTGTTATTTTTGTGTCGAGGTTCGTTTTTTTTTCATTTCATACTTAAAGTTAAAGAAGCTTCAAGAGCACACAATTTGTTTTTTTAATGTAGCGGGAGTCATGTTGTATATGTTCTCCAGAGTAAAAAACTGACCAAATGGACTCATAATCTAAGCTATAACTACAAACTACCAGTAACATATCTATCCAATATTTTAAGCTTTTTTGGGTTGCATGGAATTGTGCTGAGTTCCAGTGGCAGAGGTTGTAGGAGTAGGTAGGGGGTTGGGAAGATAGTGGTATTTGTCAATAGGGAAGAACCTAAGTATTGGTTTTCTATTTGTGTTGATTTGATTGTTGTTAAATTGGCCATAGATTTTTCACAATTATGTTTTTAAATGTAAGATTCTTCGAATAAGTGATCAGTGGGTTCAAGCTCCCTTATTATAAGAGTCGTTGTGGACTCGCTAATAAATGTTTATTAAATAACCAATTACCATCACATAACAGCAGATCCATGGACCTCCCCAACCCAGAGAATTTTTCCATCAAGAAGGAATCAGGGTCCCAGGAAGTAGGCGCTGGTGAAATGCCGTATATGGATATAGACATCCACCTTCCGGGTGTAAAGAAGGAATGTGTGCAGTATGCCGGGAGTGTTCAGCCAACTAGTAAGTTGCATTACGTATATTATCACAAAGGAGTTTCAGATGACGCAGTCAGGACAGCTGCTTGAGTTCTCCTCCCCCTCTTGGCGTTAATCAGTACTTTTGATTTTATCTTTGTAATATTGCTTTGCAGGAAACCGTCGATCTAAAAAAATGTGAACTTATAATGCCCGCAAACAATTCCTAGTTCCTCAAGTAACTTGTATCCTGACTTATGACGGGGATTTCGGAATTCATTATTTGATTGGTATTAAGAAACTAGACCTTCTCAAGAATAGAACACAATCGATGAAAAAAGCGGCCATCTGGTTCTATATTTTAAAGTGAAAAAATTTCTTTTCTTATTTCCCTTTCCTTCGTAATTTCTCAATAGTATCTTTAATGCGATATGTAATAGTACCGTCATTTTATTTTGAATCGTATTTGTTTTTCTCCAGCATTTTCTCTGAAAGGGTGTATCAAAGCATAAAGTTATTGTAAAAACTAATATGTTTATTGTTGTTTTAAAAAAAAAGTTTTCCTTAAATTTTATGACTCGGTGATGGCATTATTAATTTTGTTTAAATTACAAATAATTGAGATTATTTTTTTATCATGTATTTAATGGAAATTTGTACCCGCAAGGGGTACAAATCACATCGCAGGCCGACACTCAGTACGTCTTTACATATCATTGTGTTGATGTTTTGTTATTCCAGGTAGCATTAATGTGGAGACTGTTCCGATCCAGGCAGGACACAGAGAAGAAGACGAAGGTGAGATTCCTAGGGACATAGACCTGCTGGATGTTAAAAGGGAATGCTTAGAGCACTCTGAAAGTATTACCCAGACTTCAGGTAAAATCGGTTTGATTTGTCTGAACCCGTATTAATATTATTTTGTTTTCCTTTAAAATAATACAAATTTATTGGGCTTTGTCTACTATCTTTTTCAGACTTGACATCGGCCCTGAAGACGCATCCTGGAGGAAAATATTATTCATGTTCCCATTGTAACTTCTTCAGCCGCCGCAAGTCAGTGTTAGCACGACACTTGCATTCTCATACTGGAGAAAAGCCTTGCAACTATTCATGTTCTCACAAGGAAACTTTAAACCTCCACATGCTTTCCCGTACTGAAGGAAAACCTTATTCATGTTCCTTCTGCAACTATTCTTCTTCTCTAAAAGGAAATTTAAAATGTCACTTGTTTCCACACCGGAGAAAAACCATATTCATGTTCGTTATGCAGCTATTTATGTTATATAAAGGGAAGATTAAAACGTCACATGTTTACCCATACTGGAGAAAAACCATATTCATGTTCCTTATGCAGTTATTCATGTTCTATAAAGGCAAATTTGAAAAATCACATGCTTACCCATACTGGAGAAAAACCACATTCATGTTCCTTGTGCAGCTATTCATGTTCTGAAAAGGGAAATTTAAATCGTCACATGCTTATCCATACTGGAGAAAAACCTTATTCATGTTCCTTCTGCAACTATTCAAGTTCTGAAAAGGGAAAATTAAACCGGCACATGCTTATCCATACTAGAGAAAAACCACATTCATGTTCCTTGTGCAGCTATGTATGTTCTGAAAAGGGAAATTTAAATCGTCACATGCTTATCCATACTGGAGAAAAACCTTATTCATGTTCCTTCTGCAACTATTTAAGTTCTGATAAGGGAACATTAAACCGTCACATGCTTACCCATACAAAAGAAAAACCTTACTCATGTTCCCTCTGCAGCTATTCATGTTCTGTTAAGCGAAATTTAAAATATCACATTCTTACCCATACTAAAACAAAAAACTTATAAATGTGCATTCTGTACCTATTCCTCCGCTCTGAAGGGACATTTCATTCGTCATATGCGTACCCATACTGGAAATAAACCTTTTTATCGATAAGATAAACCCTATAGCGATTTCGTTGCCAGCATAATTCTAAGAATATAAATAATATTTGACGCATTAATTTCTACCATGGTAAAATTAATGATAACAATTGCATACAATAACTTGTACGTACATTCATTGTACATCTAAGAATTGTGGCTGTTAATTATGGAAACCCATTTTTGTACCCAACCTTAGAATTTACTATGTATTATGTATTTAAACAACTTATAATAATCTGATTTGACTTTTTTTATTTAAAAAATTAACTTGTCAAACAAGTATTTTTGAATTGTATCGATATGCACTTTGTTATAGTAAATATATGTAGAGCAAAAGTGGTGTTACATTTTTGTGTTTGAATTATATGTTTTTGACGAGTATGACTATCAGTTAAAAAGCTGTGATTATGTTTTCTTTCTTTTATTTTAATACTTACATTTTTTTCGAAGATCGTTAAATTTGAAACTTTAAACTCTTCATAAACAATACATCAAAAATTGGGTGTATTGTTAATCTCTTGACTTTTTATGATAACACTTTGTACAATTTCATCAAGGAGCAGATTTATTTTGTATGAAGCTCTCCACCTGACTCTACAGCGCATTGGAGATTTGATTGTAATATAGCGTGGTAGATTGACGTTAGATGTTCCAATAAGAGATGTTTCAAACTTTCAAAAATAAGTCAAATAATTTTGTTATTTTTTATGGTAAGGTTGATTCCATCTTTCCACTTTAGGTTTGTGTCTAAAATTATTCCTAAGTATTAAATTTTATTGGAAGTTTTCAATGAGTAACAGTTTATTGTGCGGTTAATTTTGTTATGTTCTTTAACCCGCCTGCGTCTATAATGTAACTATGGTCTATATTGCTCTTGAAATCTTCCATATCTCCGTAAATACATTTAAAAATAAATCAGTATTTTTGGTATTCCTAAAACACTTTTTTTTAAAGCCATTAAAAATATTTTTTAAATTGTGGCGATTCTCGGTAAAATAATAAAAAAAATATGTTTTTATACATCAACCCAGTTCGACAACAAATGCAACAGATAATTTTCCAATTTCTTTGGTATATACAGAGAAAACACCTGGAGAAGAGCCGCCTTTTATGTTTTCTATTATATGTTGTATTTCGGAGTCAGTACTTTTTTTAAAAAACTAATAGTGTATTTTGATTTTGTGTCTTACAGGTTGCGGGCTTAGGCAAGTGTAGAGGCTTAGAGATATTTTCAGCGAGGTTATTTTCTAATTTAGAGAAATAATAATTAAAAATGTTTGTTGTTTGTTTAGGGTCTCTGGATACATCTATAATATTATATTCGTGTTTAATTTATTTAATAGTATTATTTTTTTCTTGTTTTCGATTGAATAATTTACCATTTTTCAAATATCTTTCAGATTGTTTTCAGAAGTAGAAATAATTTTTATAAAGAAGTCGTTTTAACTTTTTTTAATGAAACTTGTTAATTTAGTCCTATATTTTTTTAGAAAGCTCTTGGCTTTTTCATCATATGAATATTTTTTATATAATTTTTCTTTTTCTCTAATTGATTTTATAAGACCGCAAGTGATGATCCAAGGTTGTAGACGTCTGAATTTGGAATGTATGTATAATGATACCTCTGTAGTAAAGTTTTTTACTAAACATATTTGAACATTTTTCAACATTGTTGGAATGTTATATTGTATACCGAGTTTCTGCTTTTATTTTTCATCTAATATCGAAAAACTGTTTTTTTTTTGGTAATTGGGACATTTATTTCCGTTTTCGTTTAATAATTATAAAAATATAAAAAAGTATGGTGGTCATTAATATCTGTTTGCCAAACTATTGTTTTAATTTTATAAAAGTTTTGAAATTTTACATTTACCCAAAGATGATCTAAGCAGGAAGATTTTTGCACGTAAATTTCTCTAGTATTTTTGTTTGTAACTCATACTATCATCAATAAAAGCGGAATATGTTGTTTATGGGCATTTTTGACAAACTTTTTTATTACATTTATATGTTTTCACTGAGTAGCGTCCTCGATTGTGACTTCCAGAAGCCTCCAGTCAGGTTGTAAGGCTGATCGGTTTGTTGGCTTCCTTCGTTATCACGCCAAGGATTGGCTTGCCGTTTTGAGAGAGATTGAGGTGTTGAGAGGTTCTCTTTCTAAAGATAGCATTCGGATCTCGGCAGTCGCGGCCCGGCAGCCGCTGAAGCTGCCGCGACCCATTATTACTGCTGTGCGGCGCTGCCAGAAGCTTTCGGATAGCAGCGTCCACGGCCCGGGCAGTGACTGCCAACCGCACTAACCGTAGTAGTCACGCAGAAGTCAGTGCGAACAGTTGTGTATTGCAGTTGTGTATTATTGCAGTCGTGTATCGAACATTAACTATGTCTGACAATTTTAATGAACGAAAGCGAGAACTCGTCAAGAGACTGATACAGGATGAAGAAAAGGATGATGAAATAATGTTGCTCTTACTTTCATCAAAAAGGAATAAAATCGATTCATTATATTCATCCAGAGTCGATGAAGGTAGCTATCAAATCCTGATAAAACGGCACTTAAATCTAAAGGATCAGAAATTCAGGAAATACTGCAGACTAAATAAAACTCAATTTCAATTTGTACTTAGTTTAATTGAAAACGATATTCAACCAATGAAAAAAGGATCGTAATTGTAAAAAGCATTCACTTTGTGGCTCATCATAATTTATAATAAAAACACATAAATTTGTTTTTGACCACGATAGTTTTATTTTCACTCTACCGGTTTCGGAAGATCCCTTCCTTCGTCAGGAGAATATTTAAAACTAATCTACTACACAAAATATTGACACATAAATACAAAAATGATAAGTGTTTGAGAGAGATGTCGACAAAGTGGAAGGGGTAATTACGGGAATTCCAGGAAGAACAGAGCGGTTAACTGGAAATATGTCAAGAATAGGACTTTAAGACAGATTAATTTGGTTATTTATTATACTGGAGTTATTATTGATGGCTTTTCTGATTTCAAGTGCTTCTAAATTATCTAATTTTTTGCCTTTATCACTACGGTGAAGAATTTTAACCCCTGTATCTTTACTAAAAGTATGATCGGTGGAAATGAGATGATTGGCAAACTCCGAAAAATTATTGTTATTTAAACATCTTAAATGTTCGGTGATTCTAATATTTATATTTCTAGTTGTCTTACCTATGTGAAACGATTGACAATCATTGCAACATAGTTGGTAAATGCCTGAGTGGCTAAATTTGTGATCTTTATCTTTAGTATTTTTAAGTAATTTTCCCAAGTTGTTATCAGTATAGAACGCGGGTTTAATGTGGGTAGGCAAATTTTTTGTACTAAGTGAACAAAAATTGGATATGTATAAGATTTTACGCCATTGAAAGGGATTTATGATTTTATTATTAGTTTCAGGTGTACCAAATAAAAATGTATTCGTCGAAATGAGTTTAAGTTTCTTATTCAGGATTTTATCAATTAAGTGTGTCGAGTAACCATTATTTAGGGCAATTTGTTTTATTTTTGACAGTTCAATTTCGAAATTAACAGCTGATAGTGGGATTTTTACTAAGCGGTGTACCATTGAATGATAGGCAGAATGTTTGTGTGATATCGGGTGGTTTGACGTGTTATGTATAGTTATATCCGTGAATGTCGGTTTACGATAGATGTTAAATTCAATTGTATTATTTATTGAAGTTAGTGTTAAATCTAGAAAATTAATCGATGCATTACTGCCTACCTCTACAGTGAATTGAATTTTTTTATGAAATGAATTTATAAGAAGAAGGAATTTAGTTAGTTGCCGCTCTGTTCCCGTCCAGATACAAAAAATATCGGCTACATATCGTTTCCAAGTGAGAACATTATTTAAGAGTGATGACTTACAATTAAAAATCTTATTTTCTAAGTTATTCATAAAAATATCTGCCAAAAGTGGGCTAGTAGGAGCTCCCATAGGTAGCCCTTGGCTCTGTTGGAAGACGCAGTTGTTATACTGGAAATAATTTTGATTAAGGCACATATTGAATAAACGAGACAGGTCATCAATCATATCTTTATCTAAATTAGAGGATTTTAACATATCTACAATTATTTGTTTGCAATCAGTAGTTGGAACATTTGGAAATAAGTTAATTACATCAAACGAAATTAGCTTAGCATTGTTGGGAATGAACAAGTCCTTAACTGAATTTATTAAATCAAATGAGTTTTTAATGGTATATTTGGGTGAAAACACATTAAAATTGTTGAAGACATTAGTGATATGAGAAGCTATTATGAAATTCGGGGAAGCACAGCATGACACGACAGGACGAATAGGTTCATTGATTTTATGTATTTTTAAAAACCCGTACAACTTGGGAATTTTAGGATTAGACTGCAAGAATTTATTCTGGTTAGGATAATCATCTTTAAAGATTTGGGATTTGCATGCATTTATTGAATTTTTTATATCTATTTGAAATTTATTAGTCGGATCTTTTTTTATAATAACGAAGTCGTCACTTTTTACGAAGTCTTCCATTTTTTCGTGGTAGGCCATTTTGTTCATTATGATCACGGTGTTTCCTTTGTCTGCCCTAGTAAGCACTAAATCCTTTTCAGCCAACGTTTTGCGAATTTTATTGGTGCATAAAATTTCTGGATGTATGACCTTTTTAATTTTATCTTTTGTTATTAGATTTTTAATTGTCTCAGCACTTTTGTACAGAAACGGTCTAGGTTGGTACGATAGAGCCGTTTCAATGTCCACTGCCACATTCAATAGGCTGCCACATTAAATGAGGTCAAAATTAATAAAATTAAAAAGGTCATACATCCAGAAATTTTATGCACCAATAAAATTCGCAAAACGTTGGCTGAAAAGGATTTAGTGCTTACTAGGGCAGACAAAGGAAACACTGTGATCATAATGAACAAAATGGCCTACCACGAAAAAATGGAAGACTTCGTAAAAAGTGACGACTTCGTTATTATAAAAAAAGATCCGACTAATAAATTTCAAATAGATATAAAAAATTCAATAAATGCATGCAAATCCCAAATCTTTAAAGATGATTATCCTAACCAGAATAAATTCTTGCAGTCTAATCCTAAAATTCCCAAGTTGTACGGGTTTTTAAAAATACATAAAATCAATGAACCTATTCGTCCTGTCGTGTCATGCTGTGCTTCCCCGAATTTCATAATAGCTTCTCATATCACTAATGTCTTCAACAATTTTAATGTGTTTTCACCCAAATATACCATTAAAAACTCATTTGATTTAATAAATTCAGTTAAGGACTTGTTCATTCCCAACAATGCTAAGCTAATTTCGTTTGATGTAATTAACTTATTTCCAAATGTTCCAACTACTGATTGCAAACAAATAATTGTAGATATGTTAAAATCCTCTAATTTAGATAAAGATATTATTGATGACCTGTCTCGTTTATTCAATATGTGCCTTAATCAAAATTATTTCCAGTATAACAACTGCGTCTTCCAACAGAGCCAAGGGCTACCTATGGGAGCTCCTACTAGCCCACTTTTGGCAGATATTTTTATGAATAACTTAGAAAATAAGATTTTTAATTGTAAGTCATCACTCTTAAATAATGTTCTCACTTGGAAACGATATGTAGACGATATTTTTTTGTATCTGGACGGGAACAGAGCGGCAACTAACTAAATTCCTTCTTCTTATAAATTCATTTCATAAAAAAATTCAATTCACTGTAGAGGTAGGCAGTAATGCATCGATTAATTTTCTAGATTTAACACTAACTTCAATAAATAATACAATTGAATTTAACATCTATCGTAAACCGACATTCACGGATATAACTATACATAACACGTCAAACCACCCGATATCACACAAACATTCTGCCTATCATTCAATGGTACACCGCTTAGTAAAAATCCCACTATCAGCTGTTAATTTCGAAATTGAACTGTCAAAAATAAAACAAATTGCTCTAAATAATGGTTACTCGACACACTTAATTGATAAAATCCTGAATAAGAAACTTAAACTCATTTCGACGAATACATTTTTATTTGGTACACCCGAAACTAATAATAAAATCATAAATCCCTTTCAATGGCGTAAAATCTTATACATATCCAATTTTTCTTCACTTAGTACAAAAAATTTGCCTACCCACATTAAACCCGCGTTCTATACTGATAACAACTTGGGAAAATTACTTAAAAATACTAAAGATAAAGATCACAAATTTAGCCACTCAGGCATTTACCAACTATGTTGCAATGATTGTCAATCGTTCTACATAGGTAAGACAACTAGAAATATAAATATTAGAATCACCGAACATTTAAGATGTTTAAATAACAATAATTTTTGGGAGTTTGCCAATCATCTCATTTCCACCGATCATACTTTTAGTAAAGATACAGGGGTTAAAATTCTTCACCGTAGTGATAAAGGCAAAAAATTAGATAATTTAGAAGCACTTGAAATCAGAAAAGCCATCAATAATAACTCCAGAATAATAAATAACCAAATTAATCTGTCTTATAGTCCTATTCTTGACATATTTCCAGTTAACCGCTCTGTTCTTCCTGGAATTCCCGTAACTACCCCTTCCACTTTGTCGACATCTCTCTCAAACACTTAACATTTTTGTATTTATGTGTCAATATTTTGTGTAGTAGATTAGTTTTAAATATTCTCCTGACGAAGGAAGGGATCTTCCGAAACCGGTAGAGTGAAAATAAAACTATCGTGGTCAAAAACAAATTTATGTGTTTTTATTAGAAAAAAGGATCAATCACAGCTGAGGAAAAACTATTTTTCAATTTAAGGTAAATATGAAAAAAGAACTGTTATCTAGCTGGAAATATGTATTAGGAATGTTTTCAGATGTATTTGTTGGCAAATTAAAAGTATTTGAAACACTTAAGTCAGTAGCTTCAGTGACTGAACTGGGTGAATAAGGATTTGTTGAAATGGGGGACTGCTTAAAGAAGTACTAGAACTTTGGTTCAGGCGCCTTAATTCATAATCTGCTAAAATATTGAAAACCTTAGTTTTAGCTTCTATTCTTAAAGCAGGAGTAAGCTTGTCCCAACGTGTGAGCAAAACGATTTAATGCCATCCACATCTGGTTCCTGCTCGCAATTTGAAGTTGCTTGAGGCGTGAGGGCCAGTGTCCCTCTCTTTCCACTATTTTAACAAAGCCGCCTGTATAGTTCTTCTTCAACAGCCGTTTCTTCAACATTTACCTCTGTAGCACTCGATGGCGCATTGACCATTAGTGTTATACTTGTTCCTTTGCTATTAATTTCTATTTCATTAGGTTCCACGTTAATTTCTTTGTTGAAACAGGTTCCCTCATAATTTGATTCTTCATTTTCACTATCATTACCATCATTAGTTCTCTCAATATTACAGATAGTCTTTCTTTCAGTGGGAACATTTTCCAAGAAAGTCAGTCTTTCAACTAAAGGCCATTTTTTTACTTGCTGCCGGCCGCTGATCCGGTTGGTAATTTATTTTTTCGCTTAATTCTTTGATAGGAATCTCGAATGAATTTCCAGCGTTTTCTGCAGTCATCACCTAAAACAGATTTAAAACTCATAGTAAATGTATGTTTTAGTTATATAAAAAGAAACCAATTTTAAAATTTGAACACGTGTTCCTTTTGATGCCACTCACATGCATGCCGTATTTGTAGCTCCTGTTGTACAGAAAACAAACATATGAATGATTTTTTTGCACTTTCAGATTCCTAGCAACTGGCGAAACATACACATCTTTAGAATTCAATTATCGTATATCAGCAAGCTATATAAGCAGAATAGTCCAACAAGTTCTCGCAAGTTTGCGAAAGAATTTAGTATCAATTTTTCTTCCTGTGCCAACGGAAAATCAATTAAAACAAATAGCGGAACATTTCTGGAAAAGGTGGAACTGTCCAAATTGCTTTGGAGCAATTGATGGCAAACATATACGTATCAAGTGTCCTAAAAACAGTGGATCAATGTTCTTTAACTATAAAGACTACTATTCCACTGTGTTATTGGCTTTTGTAGACGCAAACTGCAAATTTATTGCTGTTGATGTGGGTTCTTATGGAAAGGAAGGAGACAGCGGTATATTTAAAAAGTCAGTTATGGAAAAACAAATTATTTCCGATCAATTTAATGTGCCTCAACCGACACCCTTATCAGGGACAGATATCTTAACCCCACATTATTTAATTGGTGACGACGCGTTCGCATTAGATGCCCACATTATGAAACGCTATTACAGAAACCATATTAGAGGCGATCGTGACAAAGCGATTTTCAACTACCGCATCTGCCGAACAAGACGAGTCACAGAGAATTCTTTTGGACTTCTAAGTCAAGTTTTCCGAATTTTGTATTCACCTATAGCAATTAAACCAGAAATATGTGATGACTTAATCATTACACTCTGTTGCCTCCATAATTTACTACGGGATGCTTATTTAGAAAAAAATGGAATACCATATTATAGTTATAACGAAAAAAAAACGAAATCAACAGAGAACATGATTCCACTGGCGCGTAGGGGTGGGTTTCTGAACATAGATTGATTTCAAATCAGAGATATTCTTAAAGATTACTTTACCTCAGAAGCTGGAAAAGTCTCATGGCAAGAACAGTGGATAAATAGAATGAACTAGAATAGTTATGAACTACGCACAGCAAGCTTGATTTGTGAGATGAATGTAGTAAATCTGTATTGATTCTGTAAAAATAAAAATACAAGGTACTTACCAGTTTTATTGAGTGTTCTTCCAATATGCTCCCATATATTATCTCGAACAACGTTATCCTTGTAGGTTTAAAGTCGAGAATCGTAAAGAGGTGGATTTTTAGCAATTAACTCTAATAGAAACTCGTCAATTTCATCGGTAAACGTTGCCATTTCGTCGACTTGCGTGGAGGGCAGCGCGACCATACTGCCACCGGAGCGGCTCGGCGGCGCTGACAGGGTCGCGCGCAGGCCACGCCCCCCGGCCGCGCTGCACGGTCGCTTGTGTCGGAAACTATTGCATACAAATCCCTACAAAGCGGTACGGCGCGACCACGGCTGCGGCTGCAGGGCCGCGGCTGCCGGGCCGTGAATGCCGAGATCCGAATGCTACTTAGTTTATTCAAGGAATAATTCACAAACAAGAGGGTAGACTTAAAACTCAGAAAGAGAAGCGAGAGTTGATTGATAATGAACGTAGACTGAATTATAATGTAGAATTGAATACTAATTTGGAATCACCACCCTATTTTTAAACAAAACAATGTTTGAGGTGACCACAGACACAAGATATTATAGACGCGAAATTCATGACAATATTACACTATGACGTGCCATAGACAAAAATATTTAATATAAAAGGTGGCATAGACAGAAAGAGATAATGTAAAAAGCTCTACACATCGAGATTATAACATGAGAAAATGAAAGAGCTTAGGCTTGACTGAATTTAAATATAAAACAGGACAATCACAACATTCACCAATCCCAGATTACTAGAAATAGGGATTTTTTTCAGTGCAGAAATTCTGGGACTAATTACCATAACATGAACTCATCAACTAAGCGTGCTAAGTTTAGCCCAAAACGAGTTTTAATATTTTTTCGAAAATTCGGTTTTCCTGAAAATCTACATACAATACTATAAATAGCACTCTGGTATACCCAAAAGCCACGAGCCAACACTGCTCCTCATTGCCCAGAATACTAATGAATGGTAATAATGTGAATTTTTCTGTGGACATCTTCAATTTATCATAAACATACAAAAGATTGGTAGTATAATTTATCATTGAAGAAGAGTATGATTTAAAATCTATTTAGTCATACAATTTATGCACTCATTTTAAAAAGACTTTCTGAATTTTCATTAATATTAATATTAAAATCGCCAGCAACGAAACAGGTTTTATCTTGTAGTGTTAATAAAATATTTTTCATTTGGTTAATAAATAATAAAATATTGGATTCGTGTGTTCTGTAAATGGCAATTAAATGATTAATATATTTATCGAGTTTTATTTCAATTAGAATGCAGTTAGTAAGAAATATCGGGTGTTCTAAAATAGTGATAATACTGAATTTAGTATGAATGAACACTGCGATTCCGCTATTGTTGTTAATGTTTATTGTTGTCGGGATGAAATTACAGTTTGGTACGTGATAGGCGGGAGATTCATCATTTGTGAATGTCTCTGTTAACAACTGTATAACTTGCAACAATGTTTTTGTGTACACATTACTTGTTCTGTAATCACTCTATTGTATCACTCTATTGTAAATCCATTTTATGGCGTAAATAAATAAATAATGCCATAAAGAGAACGGGTCGCTTCTATCGGCCGAAGACTGATTTGCCGGCCTCTGGGTTATTCCCCCCTACAACATGTGACTCCTAAAGACCCAGGTTATTACGCACATTATTTTTCTCAAAAAGCAGTTCACACAGCAATTCCAGAAGTGACATTAGCCCCAAGAGAAAACTTTCCAGTGCGGAGTTAATGTAAAATATCAATATTATTTCTCTGATGCTCGTAGGTTCCTAATTGTCGCTCGTCTAGTGTTAGGTGGGAAATGATATTAAAATGAACACGAATATGAGTTAAAGTTAGTATAGTCAGTAGGTACTTGTGAATTGGGGTATATTTGAATCGATGCGCGAACATTTGTTGCTCTAGACTCTAGTACCTACCGTATTGCGAATGTCGTAAACTGGCCATCTATTTTAACACACATCTATGGCCTAGCTGTCAAATGAACAAAACGCTTTTATGCAGCGCGGTGTGTTGTAAATACTAAATGTGCAATTCCAAGAGATTATTGAAAAGCTACCTGTGAGTAAGAAGATAACGTGAGTACCATTTATCTTCGAATATTATACCGAGAGTTATTTCAGAATATTAGTTAAATATGTCATTGACCTTTTTCATTCGTTATTCGTGTTAAAATTAATTGAGGTTATGTTCCTCATTAGGCAATGTCCCCTAAGGACCATTCCATTTAGTTGAGCGGTTGTATCAACCTGGTTGAGTTGAACGTAAAGTTGAAGTGGCTATCAAGTAGAACGGTTGTACCGCCATAGTATCTAACTGCTACCCACCCCCTAATCGTTCGGTCGTCCCAAGTTGGTTCGTATGTATCGTGATTGAGCGGTTTGATCAACTTTTCTCAGTCGGCCTAGGGAGCTGTCGTGCGTTATTGTTTGTAAGCGTACATTTAACGAATAAAACCAAGTAAAACTAATGGACTTGAAGTTAGACGGATTTTTTGACATAATACGTATAAGAATTTAACTTGCTTTGGATATACTACAAGCAAGATGTACTCTGATAGAGATTCCAGGAACGAAGTTCTTCTTAACTTTTAGGAACAGTTCAAATGTTTTTAAAAGGATGCAACGAATGAAATCTAAAAACGCAAATTTGTTTATTCTTTTGGTACCATGTGATTGAATTTAATTCGATCCAAGAGCCATTTTTGTGCAGAAGTTTGTTTTTTTCCTTTCGTGTTCATAGTATAAAAAAAGCTACTGGAACGATCGCAAAATTTAGTTTTTTTTATAAAATGGAAGGCATGCTGTGTGTATTCTCCAGAGAAGCAACTGATGAAAAGGCTATCCATAACTTAACGTTAACTAACCTAACCGAGCCTAACTTAACATAACCCAAAAAAATCTTCCACATTTGGGTTTTTTAATACTTAATTTACATTTTTTTTTTATATTAACTCCACACAGGAGGCCCTGAAGAAAATAATTTCCCTCAGGGCCTATGTCATCTTTGGTGATGCTGTGTGGAGGGTCTTTTTGTGGAGAGGAAGGAGTGAACATGGGTCTTGAAGAGTCCCAAGTTGTAGGAAGGAGGAAACACAGAGGCCGGCAGTTCGTTCCACAGCCGAGCTGTTGAACCTAAGAACGAATCGTAGAAGCGACCCGTTCTCATGTGACAAATTTGAACCGTGTACAAATGTTGGGCGCGCGTTTGGCGTGTATCCCGACTACGCACCGGTGCCGAAGGGATCAATGACGCTAGTTCCTCAGAGCATCATCCATTTTAATACCGATAGCACAAGGACAGCATACCTACCTGACGCCTGTGCTCTAAAGATTGCAGTCCGTTTGTTAAGATTGGGGAATCTATCAAACGGACCGCCCGTTTCTGCACAGAGTCAAGGGTTTTTTTCAGGTATTTAGGGGCTCCGGAACAGAGATGGCTGTCAAATTCGACAGTAGGGCGCACTTGCGATTTGTACAGGGTCAGCAGTTGTGTACTATTAAAGTATCTGCGGGCCCTGTACAGTACGCCCAGCTTCTGAGAGGCCAACTTTACTCAGGCTTCGATGGAGCCACCGTACCTGAGCTGGTCACTTATAGTTACACCAAGAATATCAATGGAAGGCCTGTTCGGAAGATTGCTTCCGTTGAAGGAGACTAGATTATCATTTGGATCCCTTTTAGACGTAATAATTTTGTTTTTATTAAGTACCTAGTTTAACCATAACTTTATAAATACCACTTTCGTTTTTTATACTTAATGCCGACCCGGTTTCGCTACAACTGTAGTTTCATCAGGGCTGTAAAATAATATTTTGAATTTTAGAATCTATAATCTACCAGTAACATGTGTTATCAGTATATTAGGCTTATATGGGTTACATGGAATTGTGCTGAGTTCCAGTGGCAAAGGTTGTATGAGTAGGTAGGGGGTTGGGATGATAGTGAAACATAATATAAGGAGATAGTGAACATATTCACAAATGTTTTTAACATGCTAATTACCTAGCATATGCAGATGATAAAAAAATATACTTAGTTATTAAATCAATGAACGACTGCATTAAACTTCAAGAGGACCTCAATCGTCTCTTTGTCTAGTGCGAATTAAACAAACTTGTTATTAACATCGCAAAATGCAATAAATTAACATTTACACGTAATAAAAATAAAATATCATTTGTATACACACTAAACGGCACACACATCAATGAAGTAAAATATATCAGGGACCTTGGGGTAACACTGGATGTTAAATTAAACTTTATCCAACACACCGATGACATCATTAACAAATCCAATAAAATGCTGGGATTTATAATTCCCATAGCAAAACCCTTCCACAACATAAACACTCTATATTCCCTTTGCACCTCATATATTCGCCCGCACCTGGAACACTGTACAACGATCTGGACTCCTTTATACCAAGCCCGTATCGAAAGAATAGAAATAATTCAAAAAAAAATTTTAAACACATAAATTATAAACTAAACTTGCACTTCTCAAATTATACCAAATCCATTAAATTTTATAATTTTAACTCCCTCCAAACACGTTGTCAAATTTTTGATTAAATCTTATTATTTAAAATCCCAAATCACCAGACCCCGACTCACCAGAACTTATCAATTTAATAAATCTTCATATTCCGTCTAGATCAACCCGAAAATCTGATTTATTTTATCTACCCTCTTGTAGAACAAACATTCGAAAAAAATCCCCAATTCCTCGCATATGTGCACAATATTATACAAAATTTTACAGCATTGACATTTTTGGTAATAACCTAAAGAAATATCAATATGAAGTAATGCGTACGATCGATTATTAATATGAGAGTATGGAATGTATCGGCAGCATCTCCTATCCTCTTCCTATTTTCCTCTTCCTCTCCCCTTCCTTTAACACCAAATTAATTATAAGATACTAAAACTTCATTTCTAATGCACTTTAACATAAGAAACTTCTGTGGCTTGACTTCAGTTAACTTGTATATTTATATATTGTATATTATATAAAAGCTGTTTGTTTCTTACAAAATAATTAAATAAATAGTGGTCTTTGTCAATATGGAACAACCTAAGTATTGGGTTTCTATTAACGTTGATTTGACTCTTGATGGCTTGTCCATAAATGTTTCACAAATTAGTATTTAAATGTAGGATTCTTCGAATACGCGATCAGTGGGTGATCTATTTCAAGCTTTCCTATTATAAGGGCCTTGTTGGGTTTATTAATTATTTTTTTTTGTTACAGTTATACTTTATTGTAAGCTGAAACAAATAACCACCGGATAACAGCAGTGTCATGGACCTTCCCAACCCAGAGAATTTTCCCATCAAGACGGAACCAGGATCCCAGGAAGTAGGCGCAGGTGAAATGCCGTTTTTTTTTTTTTTTTTTTTTTTTTACAGTATTACCGCACAAGAGTCCCAACTGCTCCCGTCTGGAGCCAGTGAGACTATGGCATCCCCAATTGGGGTATGTTGTGAGGCGGAGGGTATTGGGGAGGGGAGGGAGATGGGGAAGAGGAAGGTGGGGAAGTACCTGGCTATTCAGATCTGGTCACCAAACACGGCTAAAGCCATTTCAAGCAACGTTTCAATTCTGAATGGTGGTCTTACACCAGGGCGATACTGAGAGTATCTTCCACTCTGGAACGTGCCGCAAATATACTATATATTATTTTAAATGAATTAATTGTGAAATAACACAAATTAATCAAATAAAATTTATTTGCGCACGCCGGGTTCGAACCCGCGACCTTCGGATCTGTAGTCGAAAGCGTATACCACTAGACCACGCCGGCCGCCGTATATGGATATAGACATCCACCTTCCGGATGTAAAGAAGGAATGTTTGCAGTATGCTGAGAGTGTTCAGCTAACTAGTAAGTTGCATTACGTATATTATCACAAAGGAGTTTCAGACGACGCAATCAGTACTTTTGATTTTACCTTTGTAATATTGCTTTGCTGGAAACTGTCGAACTAAGAAAACTTTTAACTTATAATGCCCGCACACAGTGCCTAGTTCCTCAAGCGATTGCCTCACCATATTTTTCCCTGAAAATAAACTATCTCTTCTAAACGTTCTCCATTGCAAGAGTTATTTTAAATTATAAGATATTTGTAACGTTTATTATTAAATTAAATTTATATCATGACTTATGACGGGGATTTCGGAATTCATTATTCGATTGACATAAAGAAACTAGACCTTCTTAAGAATATAAAACAATCGCTGAAAACTTTCTTACAGGGGCCATCTCGAGTAATGTTTTTAAGTGAATAATAATAAAAAAATTTCTTATCTTATTTTCAATTCCTCGGTGATTTCTTGCATCAATTGCATCTTATTAATGGAAATTTGTACCCGCAAATCGAAGGCAGATTTTCTTTCAGCAGATCTTTACATATCATTGTGATGATGTTTTGTTATTCCAGGTAGCATTAATGCGGAGACTGTTCCGATCCAGGCAGGACACAGAGAAGAAGACGAAGGTGGGATTCCTTATACGGAAATAGACATAGACCTGCTTGATGTTAAAAGGGAATGCTTAGAGCATTCTGAAAGTATTAACCAGACTGCAGGTAAAATACGTTTAATTTGTCTGAATCCAAATTAATATATTTTTGTTTTCATTTATAATAATACAAACTTATTGGGCTTTAACCACGATTTTTTCAGACTTGACATTGGCCCTGAAGACGCATCCTGGAGAAAAATCTAATTCATGTTCTCACAAGGAAACTTTAAACCGCCACATGCTTTCCCGTACTGGAGAAAAACCTTATTCATGTTCCTCCTGCAACTATTCTTCTTCTCTAAAGGGAAATTTAAAATGTCACTTGCTTACCCACACTGGAGAAAAACCTTATTCATGTTCGTTATGCAGCTATTCATGTTATATTAAGGGAATATTAATACGTCACATGTTTACCCATACTGGAGAAAAACCATATTCATGTTCCTTATGCAGTTATTCAAGTTCTATAAAGGGAACTTTAAATCGTCACATGCTTACCCATACTGGAGAAAAACCACATTCATGTTCCTACTGCAGCTATTCATGTTCTGAAAAGGGAAATTTAAATCGTCACATGCTTACCCATACCGGAGAAAAACCACATTCATGTTCCTTGTGCAGTTATTCATTTTCTAAAAAGGGAAATTTAAATCGTCACATGCTTACCCATACTGGAGAAAAACCACATTCATGTTCCTTCTGCAGCTTTTTATGTTCTGAAAAGGGAAATTTAAATCGTCACATGCTTATCCATACTGGAGAAAAACCTTATTCGTGTTCCTTCTGCAACTATTTAAGTTCTGATAAGGGAACATTTAACCGTCACATGCTTACCCATACAAGAGAAAAACCTTACTCATGTTCCTTCTGCAGCTATTCATGTTCTGTTAAGCGAAATTTTAAACATCACATTCTTACCCATACTGAAAAAAAAAACTTATAAATGTGCATTCTGTACCTATTCCTCCGCTCTTAAGGGGCATTTTATTCGTCATATGCGTACCCATACTGGAAATAAACCTTTTAAGTAATGAGATAAAACCCATAGCAATTTCTTTGCCAGCATAATTCTAGGAATATAAATAATATTTGTCGCATTAATTTCTACCATTGTAAAATTAATAATAACAATAGCATACAATAACTTGTACGTACATTCATTGTGCATCTAAGAATTGTGGCTGTTAATTACGGAAACCCATTTTTGTACCCAACCTTAGAATTTTCTATGAATTATGTATTTAAACAACTTATAATAATCTGATTTGACTTTCGTGTGTGTCTACGTTGATTTAAAAAATTAACTTGTTGTCCAACAAGTATTTGTGAATTGTATCGATATCCACTTTGTTATAGAAAATATATGTTGAGAAAAAATGGTGTTACATTTTTGTGTTTGAATTATATGTTTTCGACGAGTATGACTATCAGTTAAAAAGCTGTGATTATGTTTTCTTTTATTATTTTAATACCTACATTTTTTTCGAAGATCATTAAATTTGATACTTTAAACTCTTCAAAAACAATATATCAAAAATTGGGTGTATTGTTAATCTCTTGATTTTTATAATAACACTTTGCACAATTTCATCAGGGAGTAGATTTATTTTGTATGCAGCTCCCCAGCTGACTCTACAGCATATTGGAGATTTGATTGTACTATAGCGTGGTAGATTGACGTTAGATGTTCCAATAAGAGATGTGTCAAACTTTCAAAAATAAATCAACTAATTTTGTAATTTTTTTTGGTAAGGTTGATTCGATCTTCCCACTTTAGGTTTTTGTCTATAACTATTCCTAAATATTTAATTTTTTTGGAAGTTTTCAATGAGTAACAGTTTATTGTGCGGTTAGTTTTGGTATGTTGTTTAACTCGGCCGCGTCTATAATGTAACGATTGTCTATATTGCTCTTTAAATCTTCCATATCTCCGTAAATACATTTAAAAATAAATCAGTATTTTTGGTATTCCTAAAACACATATTTTTAACGGCATTAATTTTTTTTTAAATTGTGGCGATTCTCGGTAAAATAATAAAAAAAAAATATTTTCATACATCAACCCAGTTCGACAATAAATGCAACGGATAATTTAAAATTTCTTTGGTATAGACAGAGAAAACACCTGGAGAAGAGCCGCCTTTCATGTTTTCTATTAAATGTTGTATTTCGGTGTCATTAGTTTTTAAAAAAACGGATAGTGTATTTTGGTTTTGTGTATTACTGGTTGCGGGCTTAGGCAAGTGTAGAGGCTTAGAGACTTTTTCAGCGAGGTTATTTCCTACTTTAGAGAAATAATAATTAAAAATGTTTGCTGTTTGTTTAGGGTCTCTGGATACATCTATAATATTATGTTCGTGTTTAATTTATTTGATAGTATTATTTATTTCTGGTTTTCGATTGCATAATTTACCGTTTTTCAAATATCTTTCAGATTGTTTTCGAAAGTAGAAATAATTTTTATAACGAAGTCGTTTTTACTTTTTTTAATGAAACTTGTTAATTTAGTTCTATATTTTCTTACAAAGTTCTTGGCTTTTTCATCATACGAATATTTTTATATAATTTTTCTTTTTCTCTAATTGATTTTATAAGACCGCAAGTGATGATCCAAGGTTGAAGACGTCTGAATTTGGAATTTGTGTACAATGATATCTCTGTTGTTAAGTTTTTTAAAAAAACATATTGGAAAATTTTTCAACATTGTTGGAATGTTATATTGTATAGGAGGTTTCTGCTTTAATTTTTCATCTAATATCGAAAAACTGTTTTTTGTTTGGTAATTGGAACATTTCTTTCCATTTTCATTTCATTATTATAAAAATATAAATAATTATGGTGGTCATTAATATTTGTTTGCCAAACCATTGTTTTAATTTAATAAAAGTTTTGTAATTTTACATTTTCCCAAAGATGACCAAAGCAGGAAAATTTTTGCCCGTAAATTTTTCTAGTATTTTTGTTTGTAACTCCTACTTACATCATGAAAAGCGGAATATGTTGTTTATATGCATTTTTGACTAACTTTTATATTTGATTTATATGTTTTCACTGAGCAGCGTCCTCGATCGTGACTTCCAGAAGCCTCCAGTCAGGTTGTAAGGCTGATCCGCTTGTTGGCTTCCTTCGTTATCACGCCAAGGATTGGCTTGCCGTTTTGAGAGAGATTGAGGTGTTGAGAGGTTCTCTTTCTAAGTAAAACACTTGTGCTTTGGCTTGATATGGTTACTACTTAGTTTATTCAAGGAATAATTCACAAACAAGAGGGTAGACTTAAAACTCAGAAAGAGAAGCGAGAGTTGATTGATAATGAACGTAGACTGAATGATAATGTAGAATTGAATCCTAATTTGGAATCACCACCATATTTTTAAACAAAACAAAATTTGACATGACCTCAGACACAAGATATTATAGACGCGAAATTCATGACAATATTACACTATGACGTGCCATAGACAAAAATATTTAATATAAAAGGTGGCATAGACAGCAAAAGATAATGTAAAAGGCTCTACACACCGAGATTATAACATGAGAAAGTGAAAGAGTTCAGGCTTGACTGAATTTAAATATAAAACAGGACAATCACAAGATACAACACGCAACATTCATCAATCCCAGTTTACTAGAAATCGGGATTTTTTTCAGTGCAGAAATTCTGGGACTAATTACCATAACATGAACTCATCAACTAAGCGTGCTAAGTTTAGACCAAAACGAGTTTAAATATTTTTTCTAAAATTCGGTTTTCCTAAAAATCTACATACAATACTATAAATAGCACTCTGGTATACCCAAAAGCCACGAGCCAACACTGCTCCTCATTGCCCAAAATACTAATGAAGGGTAATAATGTGAATTTTTCAGTAGACATCTTCAATTTATCATCTACATACAAAAGATTGGTAGTATAATTTATCATTGAAGAAGAGTATGATTTAAAATCTATTTAGTCATACAATTTATGCACTCATTTTAAAAAATTAATATTAAAATCGCCAGCAACGAAACAGGTTTTATCTTGTAGTGTAAATAAAATATTTTTCATTTGGTTAATAAATATTGGATTCGTGTGTTCTGTAAATGGCAATTATATGATTAATATATTTATCGAGTTTTATTTTAATTAGAATGCATTTAGTAAGAAATATCGGGTGTTCTAAAATAGTGACAATACTGAATTTAGTATGAATGAACACTGCAATTCCGCTATTGTTATCAATGTTTATTGTTGTCGGGATGAAATTACAGTTTGGTAGGTGATAGGTGGGAGATTCATCACTTATGAATGTCTCTGTGAACAACTCTCTACTCAAACACTATGCAGTTCGGCTGAATTTTCAAATTATTGATTTTAATAATGAAATCAATCGAAATTGCTGGATATACATCGAATATTTTGGTGAATTATTAATAAACCGTTGAAATTTGGGGGAAAACAGATTTTCAAGTATTAGTGCTTGTACATTCGTATATCCGAATTTCAAAAATATTTTCTAATTGTTTTGATATGAAATCATAAATTTTAAATTAGTATAATTATGGTTTGTTTTTGGGTAATATCAGTTTATTTCGAATCGTACTAGATTTTTTGTTTAGCAATGTTTGACATGAAATTTCTAAACTTAATTTCTAACTGTTTGTTCGGTGATCTGTTGGGTAATTTTGATTTTTCTTTAGATTGGAAACCCAACTGTTGGCACATTTGGGGGGGCGGTCCAGATTTTACATCCCTGGTATTATTGGTGGTCTTCGGCGCAGTGCATACATTTTGGATTCTTTATTTTATTAAGGCTTTTATGTGCAATATTTCCATTATTGTGTTTCGTGCTTATATATTATTGCTTTCCTGTTTCTGTAATATTTATATTAAAATACAAATTATATTAACAATTTTCCAAAAAACTTTTTTTTCTGTAATAACTATATTAATTTACATTATAGATTAATCATTAAAAAAAACTTTAAAAGCATGAAAATTTATATTTTATGCATTACAACCAAAGTAAGAATCGTGCCTCCCTTTTTATAAAACCAAAGAAATTCGCTTTTCTGATATTATTTTCTGATTCTGTATTCATATTATCTTTTTAATAACTTCATGACTAAATCCTCAAATTGAAATATTTAATCATTTAATAAAATATTAGCGACTCAAATGAATATTTAAATCAAAAAAGCTTCAGTCGCAGGCTTCGTAAACATTTAAAATGAGTTTTGTGATTAAAAATTAATTTGTTTCTGTTTCTGTTATCTTACTGAAATAAAATAAGCAATACTTCACAACATGTATCAAAGTTTTTTCATTTTTCTGATAAACAGAGAAATGTTAACATTCAATGCTGTCGTAGAAAAGCACAATCATTGTTTAAAAATTAAAGTAAAGGAATTCAAATTTCAAGTAATTTTGAGCTATTTTTACGACGGTCTCGGGACGACAGATTTACAAGTTACAAAGCGCCGTCCTGAGAAAATGAGCCGTAAGGAAAGATACCTTGATTTTTCAGTAGGTGCCTACCTGGGCAAGATCATATTGTCTATGGCCGAGCTTTTTTTATTGTCACCTCTACTTTGCTGAGTGGTTTGTTTATGACTCAAATCTTGTAATGACGTCATCCATAGACAAAATTTCCCCCTACTAAAGGCCGAAGTTATCAATCTAGTGATTGGTTTATATATGGCTACGGCCAGGGGGGTATAACTCCGAGAAAAAGGTGGGTCAGAAAAAAAGACACGGTAATCTCTATGGGTAACTTGTGACGTATATTTTCCACATTCCAATACGAACTTCATGCATGTTTATAGGCCGCTGTCACGAACTTCATGCATGTTTATAGGCCGCTGTCATTGGCCGATTTTGGGCTAGCCAATGGGTTGGCTCCGAATGAGAATTATATTGTCTATGGTTACGCCTTTTTTATAGTTTCTATCCTAGTCGATGGTGAGTATGTGTAGTAGTGACGTATATTTTTCAGTTACAGACTTTTATCTATGGCAAACATTAGGACCCATGGGCTCAGTACTAAAAACCCGAAGATATTGATCTAGTGAGTGGTTCATTTATGGCTACGGCCTACCTGTCAAATGAACAAGACGCTTTACAGCTTGACGTGTTGTAAATATCAAATGTGCAATTCCTTGTGATCATTGAACAGCTAACTGTGAGTAAGAAGATAATGTGAGTACCCATTTACTTTAAATATTACTGGATTATTCCGAGAGTTTTGGCATCGATCGTTTTCCATATTTTGTGTTCAAATTAATTGAGGTTATGTGCGTCTTCACGCATTGTGCTTACATACCATTTAGTTTGGCTAAGCGGTTGTATCAATCTGGTTGAGTTTTACCTAAAGTCGAACCATGTGGTGATGCGTTGTATGTGATATGTGGCGTGGCTATTAAGGAGAACGGTTAGAACATCCAATCACACAATCGTTCAACCAAGTTGGATCATCTGTATCGTGGTTGAATCAACCTTTCTTAGTCGGCCTAGGGAGCCGTCGTACATAATTGTTTGTAAGAGTACATTTAACTGATAAAATAAATAAAATGTCAGGCATGACTAAAGGACGTGAAGTTTTGACTGATTTTTTGACATTACATGTTTAATGATTTGACTAGCGTTGGGTATTCTACAAGCAAGAAGTTCTTTGATAGAGATGCTGAGATTGTTATATTTTTGGAACAGTTCAATGTATTTAAAAGGATGTAGCGAATCAGTAGCATCATTGTTATTTATGTGCCGAGGTTCGTTCTTTTTCCTTTCATACTAATTATTAACGAAGCTTCAAGAGCACACAATTTGTTTTTTTAATTTAGTGGGAGTCATGTTGTATATGTTCTCCAGAGTAAAAAACTGACGAAATGGACTTATAATCTAAGCTATAACTACAAACTACCAGTTACATGTCTTTCCAATATTTTAAGCTTATATGGGATGCATGGAATTGTGCTGAGTTCCAGTGGCAGAGGTTGTAGGAGTAGGTAGGGGGTTGGGAAGATAGTGGTCTTTGTCAATAGAGAACTACCTAAGTATTGGGTTTCTATTTAAGTGGATTTGATTGTTTATGACTTGGCCATTAATTTTTCGCACTAAAGTTTTTAAATGTAAGATTCTTTGAATACGTGATCAGTGGGTTCAAGCTCCCTTATTGTAAGGGCCGTGGTGGACTCGTTAATAAATGTTTATTAATCAACCAATTACATCACATAACAGCAGTGCCATGGACCTCCCCAACCCAGAGATTTTTTCCATCAAGAAAGAACCAGGGTCCCAGGAAGAAGGCAAAGGTGAAATACAGTATGGGGATATAGACATCTGCCTTCCGGATGTAAAGAAGGAATGTTTGCAGTATGCTGAGAGTGTTCAGCCAACAAGTAAGTTGCATTAAGTATATTATCACAAAGGAGTTTCAGACGACGCATTCAGGACAGCTCCTTGTTTTCTCTTTCCCCTCTTGTCGTCCAGCGGTACTTTATTTTACCTTTGTAATATTGCTTTGCAAGAAACTGTCGAACTTAGAAACCGTGAACTTATAATGCCCGCAAAGAATTCATCAAGCTGTATTTTACCAATAAAATAAAGTATCTCTTCTTAACCGATATCAAACAGAGCAATTAAATATCTTCTAAACGAGCTAATCTACCCACTGACGTACCTTGTAAATCTTTCAACAAGAAAAGGTATTTTTCCCATACGTCTTAAAATTACTACGATTATTCCAATATACAAAAGCGGTCCCAAAAATGATATATCTAACTATCGACCAATTAGTCTATTACCTACACTAATCGAAAATATTGAAAAAAGTAATAAAAAACAAATGGTTAAATTTTTGGATGAAAATAAAATATTATCAACGACGCAATACGGTTTTAGGGAAAACCTGGGTACTGGTGATGCTATAGCTAAAGTAACAAATACAATTATAAAAAAACTGGATGAAGGTAAAAAATGCTTGGCAGTTTTTATTGACCTTCAAAAAGCTTTTGATACAATTGACCATGAAATACTATTTTTTAAATTAAAAAAAAATGGAATAACACAAACAACTCTAAATCTAATCAAAAGTTACTTAACTGGAAGAGAGCAGTATGTAGAAAATGGTAAAAAAAAGTAGCAAAACTCTATCAATCAAGTACGGTGTCCCTCAAGGAAGCGTATTGGGTCCAATACTATTTCTCGTTTATATTAATGACCTTATGAGTCTTCCCATTGAAGGAGACATAATGAGCTTTGCAGATGACACTGTCATTATATTCTATGAACAAAATTTGACAAGCACACATAAAAAAGCGGAGCAAGGTCTGACTGTACTCCAAAACTGGTTAAAAGCAAACTCCCTTACATTAAATGTGAGTAAAACTAACTATCTAACATTCTCTAAAACCAAAAGAGGTCAACCAACGAATAAGCATACACTCAAATTACATGAATGTCTAAACAAATATCCGCAATGTTATTGCCCGCATATAGCCCAAACTAAAACAATTAAATATCTTGGGATCGTAATTGACGACAAACTTCATTGGGATGCACACATCGAAGGAACCTCAAAAAAGCTAACAAAACTCATCTATTTCTTCAAAAAATTCCGAAATATCTTGTCAACTGCAGATCTAAAGAGAGTATATTATGCTCTACGCCACTCTCTACTGGAATATGGAATAATAGGATGGGGCTCAGCATCATCAAACCATATTAAACAACTAAAGAAAACTCAAAATTGGATCATAAAGACCATATTAAAGCTCCCCGTAAGGACGCCAACTACTGATATTTTTAATCTGTTTGATGTTCCAAGTCTACAAAAAATCTATGCTAAAAATATTCTAGTTCATCACTTAAAAAATAAACCAGACGCAAACCCCTCTCACGATCATAAAACCAGGGCCAAGCTAACAGACATGCTAAATATTCCTAAATGTAATTCTACCTTTGGACAAAAAAACTCTGAATTTTTAGCAATAAAATTATATAATAAACTCCCTCTCAACATCAAACAAAGGAAAACGAAAATTAACTACATTAAGGACATCAAATCTTGGCTTAAGGAAATATCGGAAGAAGAACTGGCTAATATATCAAAAACATCATCTTAGTCGCTGAAAACGTATACTAACATATTATAGTCCCCCTCAGCACAGGATCTCCTAGTGAGGAGGACTTCAATGATCTGTTTAAATTTTTTTTTTTTCATGTGCCATACAAAAATGTACCTAATTATTTAAAATAGTAACTAAATTAAAAAAAAAAAAAAACGTTTTCTGTTCCTAAGAAAAAACGAATAATTTGAGATAATAAGATATTTGTAACGTGTATTTTAAAATTAAACTTGTACCCTGACTTATGACGTGGATTTCGGATTTAATTGTTCGATTGGCATTAAGACACTACACCTTCTCAAGAATAGAACACAATCGCTGGAAAAAGCGGCCATCTGTTGTAATGTTTATAAGTGAAAATAATTACAAATTTTCTATTCTTATTTTCTCTTCCTTCGTAATTTTTCAATGGTATCTTTAATGCGATATGTAATAGTACCGTCATTTTATTTTAAATAGTATTTGTTTTTCTCCAGCATTTTCTCGGAAAGGGTGTTTCAAAGCATAAAGTTCTTGTAAAAACTAATATGTAATATTGTTGTTTAAAAGAAAAGTATTCCTTACATACAATGACTCGGTGATGGCATTATTTATTTTTTTTAAATGACAAATAATTTATATTTAACTATTTTATTAAAATAAAGTGATAATCTTTGTCTTAATAAAAAAAAACTGTATTTATATAATTGCATGTTTTTAATGGAAATTTGTACCCACAAATCGCAGGCCGACATTCAGCACGTCTTTACATATCATTGTGTTGATGTTTTGTTATTCCAGGTAGCATTAATGTGGAGACTGTTCCGATCCAGGAAGGACACAGAGAAGAAGACGAAGGTGGGATTCCTTATACGGAAATAGACATAGAGCTGCTGGATGTTAAAAAGGAATGCTTAGAGCATTCCGAAAGTATTAACCAGACTGCAGGTAAAATCGGTTTGATTTGTCTGAACCCGTATTAATATTATTTTGTTTTCATTTAAAATAATACAAACTTATTGGGCTTTATCCACTATTTTTTTCAGACTTCACATTGGCTCTCAAGACGCATACTGGAGAAAAACCTTATTCATGTTCCTTATGCAGTTATTTATGTTCTGAAAAGGGAAATTTAAAACGTCACATGCTTATCCATACTGGAGAAAAACCTTATTCATGTTCCTTCTGCAACTATTCATCTTCTGAAAAGGGAAAATTAAAACGTCACCTGCTTACCCATACTGGAGAAAAACCTTATTCATGTTCCGTCTGCAACTATTCATCTTCCGAAAAAGGAAAATTAAAACGCCACATGCTTACCCATACTGGAGAAAAACCTTATTCATGTTCCTTCTGCAACTATTCATCTTCTGAAAAGGGAAAATTAAACCGTCACATGCTTACCCATACTAGAGAAAAACCACATTCATGTTCCTTGTGCAGCTATTTATGTTCTGAAAAGGGAAATTTAAATCGTCACATGCTTACCCATACAAGAGAAAAACCTTACTCATGTTCCTTCTGCAGCTATTCATGTTCGTTTAAGCGAAATTTAAAACATCACATTCTTACCCATACTGAAAAAAAAACTTATAAATGTGCATTCTGTACCTATTCCTCCGCTCTCAAGGGGCATTTAATTCGTCATATGCGTACCCATACTGGAAAAAAACCTTTTAAGCGATAAAATAAAACCCATAGCGATTTCGTTGCCAGCATAGTTCTAAGAATATAAATAATATTTGTCACGTTAATTTCTACGATCGTAAAATTAATAATAACAACTATGAATTATGCATTTAAACAACTTATAATAATCTGATTTGACTTTCGTGTTTGTCTACTTTGATTTCAAAAATTAAGTTGTTGTCAAACAAGTATTTGTGAATTTTATCGAAATGCACTTTGTTATTTTGTGGAACACAACGCTCGTTATAACCTACGTTTTCGTAGATAACGTTAATTTATTTATTTGGTTGAAATAAGCTTATTAACAATAATAACTTAAATACTAATTCTTTATTCATATTCGTATGCAATATTTTTTAAATATAATTAATGAATTCACAGAATATCATTTATATTTACTAAAATGATTCGAAAAATTACTTTTGACCGCTTTTGATTTTTTTATGTTTCTCTTCTATAGAAGCTGGCGCTCGTGTTTAAAAGAGTGGTGATCATTAATATGAAGAATTATCAGTTTTTTTTAATTATTTATGATTTAAGGAAATAAGATTATTAAAAAATATATATCTACTCGCAAATAAACAAAATAAAAATTACATCAATTATAAAGATAATATCATCATTTTGGAATTTTTACATTGAATTTCTCTTTAATTCCTTTTAGTGGGTGTTTATCGTTTTCGATTGTTTTGATATTTTCGGGTAGGCTGTTGAAGCATTTTTTTCCTAAAATATGTTATGATGTTGAGCAAAAGTGGTGTTACATTTTTGTGTTGGAAGTGTATGTTTTTGACAAGTATTTTCATCAGTATTTTAGGTATTTCTAAAATACATATTTTTACAACCATAAAAAATATTTTAAAAACTGTTGCAATTCTAGGTCAAATAATAAAAATCATTTTCTTAAATATATATACACAGTTCGACGTCAAATGAAAGAGCATATTTTTAATTTCTTTGGTATAGAGTATAGACAGTGAAAACAACGCATTATTTTCCGTTTCAAATTGGTTAACCTACGTTCAACATGGCGACTCATTTTTTTCTCTAATCAGATCTCTAACATCTCTATGTTACATCAAACTTTGACATTTATTCTTTATTTTTAGTCTACTTTACTTGACAAAGTTGACACTTTATATTTGTAGTATTCTCTTTTAAGCGCAGTAATTTTGGCTTTCTAAAGATAGAGATGTCAATTATCTGTAGCTTACTGCAAAAAAAATGAAATATACAATTTCATTGCAAGATCCGAATGAACCAAGTCGAAAAGCTGGATCGTCCGATTGTCCGTTCCTTAAGCCCATGCCATTTTTTGTATTCGTTTCCGCACGTTTGCTTCAATTTGACGACCAAATCAGAGAAGTCTCTTTGTGTGCAAACCGGTACACATGCAGTGATCTACGAACACGTGGTGGTTGTTTAGTAGGTACCTGCGACCCGAGATCCAACACAATGCTCTTACAAGTCACATACACATTACTTTTGAAATACAAACTGTCAATTAGTTCGAAAGAAATAAATATTTCTACAAACCATTCTCGTATTTGAAATGCAACTATAAAGTTCTATTTGCAGACTATGTGCTAAAAAAAACGGAATTTACCTTTTTTAAATCAAATCGTATTTAGATCGAACCTTAAATAAAAAAAGTAGTTTTGTCTTCCAAATGCTTTGTTAAAATTGCATTTGCAGATTCATCTGTTGACACATTTTGAAAGAATCCATTCGCATGTTCCGAGTGGAGTATAAATTCTAGTTTCACAATATATGCTGCGAAATTACGACGAAATCCATTCGATTGCTCCTTGTGTTATAATTATTTATGCTCGTGGACTATAGTAAAATTGTTAGAGTTGTTAAATATTTTCGAAATGACACAATAAAAGAAAAACCATTCTTGCATTCCGAGTGCAGTTATATTTTTGTGATGCATGGTAATAAGTTGGGTATTCAAGCGATAGATGGCACTAGTCAGAAAGCTTACTCCAGAGTCCGACAGATGTCGCTAGAGTGTAGCAATTGCCTGTGGGGTATCCTTGTCAGACTTCAAGCTTCTTAAAACAGAGAATTATCTACCCTCGGGTAATGAACAGTGTAACTCAATTCAGTCTTATTTATTGTAACGTAAATACGCGCAATTATTGTAAAGAACCTTTTATTTTATCAAGAGTTCCCAACACGCACTAAATCTGCAGGTAAAGGCAGAGATATAACAATTTCCTAGAAGAATTCTCTTTAGGTTAAGTTTAAAAAAATCGGTTCGTGGTTAAATAAGGTAATGATAATTTCCTTCCCTCCCTCCCCCTCCCTTTTGTCGGAAGATCTAAGTGCGGCCCACGGGAGATAAATACCAGTCTTGGTTAAACGGAATCCAAAAATGTACTGCTTCGTTCCTAGTTAAAACAAAAATTACCTTGTTTAAGAATTTCCAATAAAAAGTTTTATACATTTATGTCATGAGTATTTTTTATTAATTTTTAAATTAATTTTTTAAAAAGAAAGACAAACATTCCCGGGTTACGAATAATCCAACAATGTTTGAAAATCTCCTACTACCACCACAGAAAGCCGAAAATGTTGCTTGTGTTGTGATGGAGGACTTAGCCAGCCGAGGAATCGAACACGCGACGCTCGGGTGAGACCCAAGCGCTATGCCCACTCAACCACTGACCGGTTATTTATTTTTTTATTGAATAAATATTTAATACATATCAACAAACAAGTCCTGCTATGCCAATTGAATTGGATTGTCAACAGGTGCTTAAGTTTAGTCACATATACATTTTTATAAGTTATAATTTACATCTTATATCTACAGAATCAACAATTTTTTCATGCAATTTTTCATACATATTAAAGAAAATATTTTTTTCCGATTGCCAATTTTTCACCATATATATAATCTTATGCATAGAATTACATTGCTTTATAGTGTCAGGTAATAAATTAAATATCTTCGGTATGTTGTATTCAAACATTCTCTGTACGTATTTATTATTAAATTTCGGAACTATTAACCCCTCATTGCGCGTGAATCTAGTACTGTATTTAAATGTATGGTAAATACATACATAGAATAGCCTTAACAGGTAGAAGTGTAAGATTAAATTGACATATGTACGTTTATATTAGAAACATGAAGAGCATCTATTTTAAGTGTACTAAATAATTTTAAAAATAACATAACCTACAAAAGTGGCAAATAGTGACAGCATAAATAAACCTGTGACTAGTTCAATATCTACGGGCTTTTTGTACTGAGCAGATTGGTCATACATTTTACCATAGATGTGCCAATATTTAAGAAGAATTTTATGCATACGCAAAGAGTACGTCACAAACCATCGCCTACTCCATTCACTGGCCTTAAATATTATTTTAAAAATAAAATTGTTTGAAATGTCGAAATATTCCCTCACAACAAGAAAGATTCATCTGACAACCTTTCTATCTTTCCTTTAAGCTCATTTTCTCAGGTCAGCGCATGTCAGGTGAAATCTTGTAGTTGTGAGATGAACAATCAATCTGTCGTAAAAATAAACTAAAATTACTTGAAATTTAAAATGCTATAAATAAAGGTAAAACATTTATAAGATTATCAAATATGAAATGTGCTTTTTACGACAGTGTCCAATTTTGAAATTTCTCAATTTTTAACAGAAAAAATGAAACATGCTGTATATTTTTTTGCTTCGTTTTGATACGAGCTACATTTATACATGTATATTTAACAAGAAATTATATTTAATATCATGTATTCCTTATCAGAAAAGAGTATATCTTTGGCCTGATAAGAAGGCAGCGACGATTCTTAATTTAGCTATCTTGAATAAAATATAAATTTAAATGCATTTTTTTTAAATGATTAAAATATATAAATAAATTAATATAGTTATTACAGAAAAGACAATAATGTGTATAAGCACGTAACAAATTTAGAAGGTGTACCAAGATAATAAAAAATTACATTAACAGGAAATACAAGAATGTATAAGTATAAAACACATTTCATTTGTTTCGTGCTTATATATTATTGTTTTTCCTGTTTCTGAATATTTATATAAATATAAAACATAAATTAATCATTTTCCAAAAAAAAACGTGCACTTAAATTAATATTTTCTGCAGTACAACCGAAGTAGGAATCGTGGCTCCCTTTTTATCAGACCAAAGAAATTATCTTTTCTGATAAGGAATACATAACCAAAAATATAAAATCTTGTAAAATATATATGTATAAATGTTACTTGGGTTTAAAAAAAAATACAAAAATCTACTGTGTTTTTCATTTTTCTGTTAAAAGCAGAGAAATGTCAAAATTCGATACTTTCGTAAAAACCATTATAAAATTTGATAACCTTATAATTTTATGCCTTTGTTTAAAAGATTTCAATTTATTTTTATTTTTTTAGGATTGTCAACAGTGATTCATATCAAAGTTTTTGTAAATACAACTACATTTAACATGATTGATACAATTACTAATTACAGACAAACAACATTGATGACATAGTTGATAATATGCTTCACAGTATATAACAACAAGAACATTGTAAGTAAAGAACAATGTACATGTATGCTCCTACGTGCATACATGTATACACAAATACATACAAACACATATAAACACACATACACACACCCACATATGCATTACATTCATACATACACTTAAATATACATTTCATAATAGTAACAGTAATGAGTCTTTTTAAAAACAAGGAACAATATCGGGCACAAATGGGACCCTTGGGGTACTCCAGACGACACATCTAATCCTCTTGACTCATAGCCATCAAATAAAACTAAATTTCAAGTCAGTTTAATTTATTTTTACGACAAATTGATTGCTCATCTCAGAACAATAAGATTTCACCTGACAGCGCTGTCCTGAGAAAATGAGCTTTAAAGAAAGATACTTTAAGCTCATTTTCGCATAATAGCACTTTATCGAATTGATCTTTCTTGTTGTGAGGGAATATTTCGACAGGTCAAACATTTTTATTTAAAAAAAATATTTTAGGCTAGTGATGGGGTAGGTTCCAAATAAGATTTATATTGTCTATGGTTGCGCCCATTTTTAGTTTCCTCTATCCTGTGTGACGTAATTTTTGCAAACATAAAATTTGTCTGAAATATTGGCATATCTATGGTTAAATAGAGGACTAATTTGCTTGGTACAAAAAGCCCGAAGATATCGATCTAGTGAGTTGTTTATTTATGCTACGGCCTATCTGTCAAATGAGCAAGACGCTTTACAGCTTGATGTGTTGTAAATATCAAATGTGCAATTCCTTGTGATCATTGAACAGCTAACTGTGAGTAAGAAGATAATGTGAGTACCATAGACATATGAATATTAGTAGACCTGCCCTAAGTGATTAAAAGCGTATTATCCCCACTCCCCATACCGGTTCCATTGAGCCGGCTGGGCTCGCGTATGGCCTCAAATGAAATTTGAAAACGTGACGTCATCATTCTTGTGCGAACTATGGTCGAGGCATCATCGGTTCATTTTACAAAATAACACGGCAAAATGTTGACTTGTGATATGAAAACTTGTAAAAATAGATGTGAAAAAGAGAATAAACCCAATTGTCGTATTACATTCCATAAGTAAGCATTATTTTACTTTATTTTAAGCTTATTCACACCGTATTATATGGATCAGTTTTAGAAACATATACTATCACATCACAATGTAGCGATTCTCAAGTGTGCTCATCGTTGTTTACTGGGGTAAGTAAATTATGAGACATTTGTAAAAGTGTCTTAACTAAATACTCTGAAACTAACTACGACTCTGCAAACAGAAGAAATTTACTTTGCCGAATTTGGACTTCGCAAATTAGTTCATAACGTGGCGAGTAATTTGCGCTCCCATGTAAAAATGTCTATTCATTTAAAAGCAGATTTTACTTTTAAGAACTAAATGGTGATATTATAATGCGAGATGCCTATTTACTGTCAGATTGATTTATTGACGAATCACAGTCAGCTTAACCCCCTTCGTTCTTCAACAGTTGATTTTACCCCTCGCCATTATCTTCTCGTCTATTAATTCCTATGTCTGTGGTGAGTACCCATTTACTTTAAATATTACTGGATTATTCCGAGAGTTATGCCATCGATCGTGTTCCATATTCTGTGTTCAAATTAATTGAGGTTATGCGCGTCTCCGCGCATTGTGCTTACATACCATATAGTTTGGTTAAGCGGTTGTATCAATCTGGTTGAGTTTTGCCGAACTTTGAACCATGTGGTGATGCGTTGTATGTGATATGTGGCGTGGCTATTAAGGAGAACGGTTAGAACATCCAATCACACAATCGTTCAACCAAGTTGGATCATCTGTATCGTGGTTGAATCAACCTTTCTTAGTCGGCCTAGGGAGCCGTCTTACGTAATTGTAAGCGTACATTTAACTGATAAAATAAAAAATGTCAGGCATGACTAAAGGACGTCAAGTTTTTACGGATTTTTTGAAATTATATTTTTAATGATTTGACTAGCTTTGGGTATACTACAAACAAGAATTACTCCTATAGAGATGCCAGGAACGAAGTTTTTTTATATTTTTGGACAAGTTTAAATGTACTTAAATAGTGTAGCGAATGAAACCATATGAATGGAACATTTATTCATTAAATTAAAAAATTCACTTTGTAAAACACCACTTTTATTTTGAATTAATATTAACAGCCAACCAGGTTTCGCTTAACTCAAGCTTCGTCAGGGCTTATTATATCAACTAAAGTTATTTTCATACAGACACATATATAGAGAAGAAAATAAAACAATGAGTGAAAGAGATAGAATTAAAAGAGCAGACACCTTATTAGTGCTAGAACGAGAAAGGATGTAGACTGATTACAGGATGGGTAGGAAGGGAGGGGGAAGGGAGGAAACAGTTTTATCAGAGGTTAACGGAATAAATTAAATATTGGACCATCAGTTAAATTGATTTCATTGTTGATTATATTTGATTTATTATTGACGGCTTTTTTAATTTCGATGGCTTCTAAATTGTTTAACCTAATTTTAATTGAATGGTTAGTTTCTAGTAGATGATTTGCTCATTTGATAAAACCTCTGGGACTACAATATTACATAAAATTGGAATAAGGTTAAACAATTTAGAAGCCCTCGAAATTAAAAAAACCGTCAATAATAAATCAAATACAATCAACAATCACAAAGTGTTTGCTTCCTTCGATAAAAGAACATTTATTCGTTCACAGAATTGTATTCGTTCCTTAAGCCGTTTTTGTGTCGAGGTTCGTTTATTTTCCTTTCAAGATTATAGTTAACGAAGCTTCAAGAGCGGTCACATTTTTTTAATGAAGTAGGAGTCATGTTGTATATACTCTACAGATTAAACAAAACTGACGAAATGGCGACCCATAATCTAACCTATAACATAACGTAACGTAACCTAACCTAACCGAGCCTAGTGGTCTTTTTTAAAAGGGGACAAACTTAGTATTGGGTTTCTATTTAGGATGATTTTATTATTGATGACTTGGCCATTATATCGCCAATAAGTTTTTAAATGTAAGATTCTTCGAATACGCGATCAGTGGGTTCAAGCTCCCTTATTATAAGAGCCTTGTTGTACTAATCAATTAATGTTTATTAATTAACCAATTACCATCACATTACAGCAGTGCCATGGACCTTCCCAACCCAGAGAGTGTTTCCATCAAGAAGGAACCAGGATACCAAGAAGAAGGCGCAGGTGTAATGCCGTATATGGATATAGACATCCACCTTCCGGATGTAAAGAAGGAATGTTTGCAGTATGCTGAGAGTGTTCAGCCAACTAGTAAGTTGCATTAAGTATATTATCACAAAGAAGTTTTAGACGACGCAGTCAGAACAGCTGCTTGTTTTCTCCTTCACCTCTTATCGTCCATCAGTAATTTTCATTTTACCTTTGTAATATTGCTTTGCAGGAAACTGTCGAACAAAGAAAACGTGAAATTTCAATTCCTACGTTCTCCATTCCAAAAATAATAAGAGATTATAAGATATGTATGCAAAGTGTATTTTTGTATTATAAAACATCATTCTGTATCATGACTTATCACGGTGATTACGGAATTTTTTTGTCCTCCGCTGCTCGTGTCTCTAGAGAATTCCTGTGTTGAGAAGAGCACATTACAAATCTAATTGAACTTAATCAAATAAGCACATTACATCACATACAAAGATGGATTATATCGAATATGGGCTTTCTAAGGTATGATGACCGAATGACAGAAGCTACGATGAGAGTAATCCAAATTCACCACTCTCAGCTACTATACCCCAACAGACAATGTATAATGTTAATAAGTGAAAATAATTACAATTTTTTTTTTATTTACCCTTCCTTTGTGAATTTTCAATAGTATATTTAATACATTCGTTAATGGTATCGTCATATTATTACATTATTAAATTTTGGTTTTCTCTAGCACTTTCTCGGAAAGGGTCTTTTGTAGTCTAAAGTTGTTGTTAAAACAAACTTGGGGATGGCATTTTTTATTTGTTTTGTTGTGAAAAAGTGTATTAATCTTTTAACTAAACTATATTGTATTTATTGCCTTTGGAATTTGTACCCACAAAGGCTGTGTTACTGCAAACAGCTGGACATTCAGCAGATCTTTACATATCATTGTATGGTTGTTTTGTTATTTCAGGTAGCATTAATGTGGAGACTGTTCCGATCCAGGCAGGACACAGAGAAGAAGACGAAGGTGGGATTCCTTATACGGAAATAGACATAGACCTGCTGGATGTTAAAAAGGAATGCTTAGAGCACTATGAAAGTATTACCCGGACTGCAGGTAAAATTACTTTTGGTGTGTCTGAATTTGTTTTTATAATTTTCTTTTTTTTAAAGATATAAATTATTTAGCTTTATCTACTATCTTTTCAGGCTTAATATCGGACCTGAAGACGCATCCTGGAGGAAAATCTTATTCATGTTTCAATTGTAACTACTTTAGTCACAGCGACTCAATGTTAACACAGCACTTGCTCACCCATACTGGAGAGAGACCTTATACATGTTCCTTATGCAGCTATTCTTGTTCCCAAAAGGGAAGTTTAAAACTTCACATGCTTACCCATACTGGAGAAAAACCATATTCATGTGCCTTTTGCAGCTATACTTGTTCTCAAAAGGGAAATTTAGCACGTCACATGCGCACCCATACTGGAGAAAAATCTTATTCATGTTCCTTCTGCAGCTATTTATGTTCTAAAAAGGGAAATTTCAAACATCATATGCTTACCCATACTGGAGGAAAACCTTATTCATGTTTGCACTGTAACTATTTTAGCCAAAGGAAATTAATGTTAACACGTCACTTGCGCACCCATACCGGAGAAAAACCTTATTCATGTTCGTTCTGCAGCTATTCATGTTCAGACAAGAGAAATTTAAAACGTCACACGTTTACCCATACTGGAGAAAAACCTTATTCATGTTCCTTCTGCAGCTATTCATGTTCTGATAAGGGAAATTTAAAACGTCACGTGCTTACGCATACTGGAGTAAAACCTTATTCATGTTCCTTCTGCAACTATGCATGTTCTGATAAGGGACATTTAAACCGTCACATGCTTACCCATACTAGAGAAAAACCTTACTCATGTTCCTTCTGCACCTATTCATGTTCTGTTAAAGGAAATTTAAAATATCACATTCTTACCCATACTGAAGAAAAAACTTATAAATGTGCATTCTGTACCTATTCTTCTGTTCTGAAGGAACATTTAATTCGTCATATGCGTACCCATACTGGAAATAAACCTTTTTAGCGATAAGATAAAACCCATGGCGATTTCTTTGCCAGCATAATTCTAAGAATATAAATAATATTTCTCACGTTAATTTCTACGATCGTAAAATTAATAATTACATTAGCATAAAAAAACTTGTGCGTACATTCATTGTACATCTAAGAATTTTGGCTGTTAATTATGAAAACCCATTTTTTGTGCCCAACCTTAGAATTTTTTATGATATATGTATTTAAACAACTAATAATAATAAAAATCTAATTTAACGTTCTTGTTTGTCTATGTTGATTTTAAATTTTGAGTTTTTGTCAAAGAAGTATTTGTGAATTTTAATTATAATATTATTTGGATTATTTGTGTAGCGCCGCTTTCGTTTAAAATCACCTCAAGGGCGCTGTACAAATATATAATACACGTCTACAAAGATTTATGTTATTACTTATTATTTTTTTGGTAAACTTATGTTTAAGACAAGATTTTTTATGTACAGCACAAAGGGTAACAATTATTTTTACAAGCAATAATTATTCGCCTGAAAAACTCATCCACATTGAAAAATCTCCTAATAAAAGATACATGACGCCAACGGGACTTGAACCCGTGTCCTTTCGGAAAAATGTAACAAGCAGTAATTGTTGAATGAAATACTAGTATATATTGAATTATTTCGCGGATAAGAGATAAGCCGCCATAGCTCAGCGGTCAGAGCAGTCGACCGGAAATCGAAAGGACACGGGTTCAAGTCCCGTTGGCGTTATGTATCTTTTATTAGGAGATTTTTCAATGTGGATGGGTGTTTCAGGCGAATAATTATTGCTTGTAAAAATAATATGTTATTACTAACTATATAGGGAGATAATATACAGTACCATACTTACTTGGTAGGGCACTTGAGATTAACACTTATTTAATATAAACTAATTGTTTATTTGCGAAATTTAGATATCGTATTTACGACATAATTGTGTATTTGGATATAATTATTCTTTGTCTCAGGAATGGTACATCTAATTTAAGGGTTTTCCGGCTTGAAAAGGTAAGTTTTTAGTTTAGACCTGAATTCTGTTGGTCTCGTTATGGATCTAAAACCCGGAGGGAGTTTATTTCAAGCTTTCTGCCCAAATGCTCCGAAAGCGCGATCACCAAACTTAGTATTTGGCTTGTTCTTAGGTTCCATCAGTCTTACAGCTGATGATTTTTTTTTTATTTTTTTTTTATTTTTTTTTTTTATTTTTTTTTATTGTACAACAGAACATTCGTTCCAGTTACAGTACAATTTTACAAACAGTATAATTTTACATCATATCAGCATTTGGGTAAGTGACTCTTCAATAATTGTTTTAGGTCGTTTAAAGAACAGTCATTTACATCCAAATTCTTTGCTAGTTCGTTCAACAGCACCACTCCCCTCGTCATGCTATGCTTTGCCAGGACGTCGGTTTTGCCTTTTGGTACTCTAAATAAGTCATGGTATCGACTTCGGCTGTATGGGTCTGGTACATATAAATCATAGCATCCCAAGAGGAATGGGCTATCAATAAAATTGTTCCAAATTTTGAAAGATATAGTGGCTAGGCTTGCTTTCCGCTGTTGTTGCTGATCTATGAGTTGACTGCCTCAGACCAGTGTTTTCCGGGACGCATAGTTCAGATATGTAGGATGGTTCCAATTCATTGATGGATTTAAACACCATCCAGCACAATTTGTACTGGATTCTTTCAGGGCACATGAGCCAGTGAAGGTTACGAAGGTGTTCTAAAATGTGCGAATATGTAAAAACCCCTGTTGTGAGCCGTTCTGCTGCATTAAACACTGATTAAAGTTTGTCAATTTAAATATTTTGGAATGCTGGCATAAATGGCGTTGCAGTAATCGAGACGTGAGATTACGTAAGAGTTTTGATTTCAAATAAGTATGCCATAAATATTGAAAATTTTAGTAACTTTTTTAACAATTTCATGTGCTACTCTTGATATAGTTATGAATTCTGATCGCATCAGTGCAGCAATAATAATAATAAAAATCTCAGATTTATCTACAAAAAATGTAAAACAATTTTTTATATGCATCAATTACTCGCCTGAAATATCCATACAAATTGAATATATTTCCCGAGTAAAAATAATTGCCGCCGACAGGAATTGAACCCGCACCTTCTGATGTCCAGTCAGGCGTTCTGGACCACTGAACTACGTTGGCTTATTCAGAACCCGCCAAATAATTCAATATGTACAAGTACTTCAATCGGCTATTTTTTTTTCAAATTTTTAAATTTTAAAAATTTTTCAAATTCTATTTTTTTTCACTTGTAAACAACCAAATTTATTTTCGTGGGAAAGACTTTGTTAGTACTATTAACATTTTGAGTTAAATTAATTAATATTTTGAACTCTGAACAAAAAACAGTATGACAAATACTCTAAACAGAGATGACATCATGTTTTATGCAGATGCAGTCTGCTGCTGTATGCTCAGCGCTGATTAAGTGGTTTATACCAGGTAAAAGGATAGTCTATCGTACGGGATACAAAAACGTCGAAACTAAACTACAATGTTTCGAAGTACTCGAGTCTGTTACACGAAAGAACTGTCTTTATGCTTAAAACTAGAAGATTTTATCTCCCGTTCTTCGTACCATTATATGCTTAGTTATATTCCAACCTTTCCCCAACAATTATATCGTAACTTAAAAAAAACACCCATAAATTTTCACACTTCCAATATTCAATATGAGATGTAAACCATACAAAATTGCCAAAGTAGTTTTCAACAATTTATATAATTGTTTACTTATTATTTTAATGTACTCAATCCTTTTCGAGTACGTGATTTAAACAAATTTACAGTATTTTTATACAAATGAGATAATATACAAATAAGATAGAAGTGAAAACGATCACTTCTTTTTAACAAATTGGTAGGCGGGAATGGGTACCGCTGCCCTGGCAACCATTTATTGGATGACCAACACCTCTGCCACAGGTCACCTTGAGTGGTTCGCTACGTTTGGTGACTTAGCAGGGGTGCCCGGGTTCATGTGTTAAGGTTTGCCCAGGTGTGGGTGGCGGATGCGTCGGCCCACCTTCTGCGTGGCGGGCCGGTTGGGAGATGCTGGTTGAGGGAGACCCTTTACAACCGGTTATCAATTAACATAATTAGTCCACACATAACTGATTTGCAGAAATGAAATGACCAGATTTCAAACATAACTTTCAAGTTCTGTGAAATTATTATTTAATCGTCGGCCAGTTGTTTCACAGTTCAATATTAATTTCAAATATCCATTAATAACTATTCGACCTCCGGTTACATTTTTTATTCCTTAGAGCGATACTAATTATCTTGAAAATGTATTTATAAGAAGAAGCTGTAGCACGTTAAATAGATTTTGCACAGACATCAATTTTTTTAATACAAACCTCACTAAATTAATAACATTTGATGGAATATTTTAGAAAAATTATCATTTTATAGAATTTTTTTTCTTCAAATTTCCTTTAATTTTTCGTGTGATATTTTCAGTTTGAATTGAATAAAAATAAGTTTGAATGTGTAACAGAATAATATCATAATTGAGTAACGGCGGTTCTTATTCGAAGTATGATACAGTTAAAAGTGACCGAGGGGGATAGGGTCCCATTAGCTCAGTTGGTAGAGCACTGTCCCGGAAAGACAAGGGTCCTGGGTTCGAGTCCCAGATGTGACCGTTTCCTTTTCTGATTTTTCTGTTTCAGATTTTCGTTTAGAAATCACTAATATTGTCTTCAATATTTAAATATTACAATTTGAGGTTTTACTCAATAAAGTTATTCCGAAAAATAAATATATTTTATTATTTTAAAGGTTATGCAGATATAATAGATAATCTGAGTTAACATATTTAACATTCGCAGTATTGTTGTGTTTCGTCAATAGGGACAAGTGGCCAATTTGAAATTTTTTTACAAAATTAATTTTTAGTAAACATGAGTCCTTTCCATTGATAAAAAGGCGAAATGATAGAAATATTAGGAAATAGAGATACACGCCAAACATGGGCCAACGTTTTTACACCATTGACATATTATATAATTATTTCTTATCCAAAAGTATCATAAAATCGTTGACAGCCCTGCTTTACTAAAGCCAAATTGCGATACTTGCCCAGCTATTCCAAGTAGAATTAATTTTGAAGGCAACAATAAACTCACCACTAATTACTCTATTATAATATTTTGCTAGATTATACATGTGAAAAAGTCACTTTTTTATACATATTAATATTCTGGTTAAATAAAATATTCTCTGTTATTATAAAATTCTAGGCTTTTATAGAATTTACTTCATATTAATTACTATTCATTATCATAAACACCTCATACCACTTATTATGTCAGGTTTTATACAAACCTAGTATTCATTCAACTATTTCTACACTAGTGGATATTTCTTTTAATTATGTATTGTTTAACTGCACTTCTATTAACAACTATATAACTTGCAACAATATTTTTGTGTACACATTACTTGTTTTATAATCACTCTATTGTAAAAGCCATTTTATGGCGTTTAAATAAATAAATAATGTCAAAGAGAACGGGTCGCTTTTTTTTGGCTGAGGATTGATTTGCCGGCCTCTGCGTTTCTTCCCCCCTACAACATGTGACTCATAAAGACCCAGGTTATTACGCAAATTATTTTTCTCATAAAGCAGTTCGCACGGCAACTCCAGAAGTGACATTAGCCCCGAAAGAAAACTTTCCAGTGCGGAGTTAATGTAAAATATCAATATTATTTCTCTGATGCTCGTAGGTTCCTAATTGTCGCTCGTCTAGTGTTAGGTGGGAAACGATTTTAAAATGAACACGAATATGAGTTAAAGTTAGTATAGTCTGTAGGTAATTGTGAATTGGGGTATATTTGAATCGATGCGCGAACATTTGTTGCACTAGACTCTAGTACTTACCGTATTGCGAATGTAGTAAACTGACCATCTATTTTGACACCCATCTATGGCCTAGCTGTCAAATGAACAAAACGCTTTTATGCAGCGCGGTGTGTTGTAAATACTAAATGTGCAATTCCAAGTGATTATTGAAAAGCTACCTGTGAGCAAGAAGATAATGTGAGTACCATTTATCTTCAAATATAACTGAATTATACCGAGAATTATTTCAGAATATTATTAAGTTATGTCATCGATCTTTTTCATATCGTGTTATTCGTTATTCGTGTTAAAATTAATTGAGGTTATGTTCTTCTTAACGCAATGTGCCCCGAGGACCATTCCATTTGGTTGAGCGATCGTATCAACCTGGTTGAGTTGAACGTAAAGTTGAAGTGGCTATCAAGTAGAACGGTTGTACCGCCATAGTATCTAACTGCTACCCACCCCCCAAACGTTCGGTCGTCCCAAGTTGGTTCGTATGTATCGTGATTGAGCGGTTTGATCAACTTTTCTCAGTCGGCCTAGAGAGCCGTCGTGCCTTATTGTTTGTAAGCGTACATTTAACGAATAAAACCAAGTAAAACTAATGGACTTGAAGGTAGACGGATTTTTAGACATAATATGTATAAGAATTTAACTTGCTTTGGATATACTACAAGCAAGATGTACTCTGATAGAGATTCCAGGAACGAAGTTCTTCTTAACTTTTAGGAACAGTTCAAATGTTTTTAAAAGGATGCAACGAATGAAATCTAAAAACGCAAATTTGTATTCTTTTGGTACCATGTGATTGAATTTAATTCGATCCAAGAGCCATTTTTGTGCAGAAGTTTGTTTTTTTTTCCTTTCGTGTTCATAGTATAAAAAAAGCTACTGGAACGATCGCAAAATTTTGTTTTTTTTATAAAATGGAAGGCATGCTGTGTGTATTCTCCAGAGAAGCAACTGATGAAAAGGCTATCCATAACTTAACGTTAACTAACCTAACCGAGCCTAACTTAACATAAACCAAAAAAATCTTCCTCATTTGGGTTTTTTAATACTTAATTGACATTTTTTTTATATTAACTCCACACAGGAGGCCCTGAAGAAAATAATTTCCCTCAGGGCCTATGTCATCTTTGGGGATGCTGTGTGGAGGGTCTTTTTGTGCAAAGGAAGGAGTGAACATGGGTCTTGAAGAGTCCCAAGTTGTAGGAGGGAGGAAACACAGACGCCGGCAGTTCGTTCCACAGCCGAGCTGTTGAACCTAAGAACGAATCGTAGAAGCGACCCGTTCTCATGTGACAAATGTCAACCGTGTACAAATGTCGGGCGTGCGTTTAGCGTGTATCCCGACTACGCACCGGCGCCGAAGGGATCAATGACGCTAGTTTCTCAGAGCATCTTCCATTTTAATACCGATAGATGGCCGGCATAGTCCAGTGGTAACGCATTGGACTGCCATTCCGAAGGTCGCGGGTTCGAACCCGGCGTGCGCAAAGAAATTTTATTTGATTGATTTGTGTTATTTCACAATTAATTAATTAAAATAATATATAGTATATTTGCGGCACGTTCCAGAGTGGAAGATACTACCAGTATCGCCCTGGTGTAAGACCACCATTCACAATTGAAACGTTGCTCCAAATCCCTTCCCCCCACTTACCTTTAACCTCACAACATCCCCCAATTGGGGATGCCATAGTCTCACTGGCTCCAGACGGGAGCAGTTGGGACTCTTGTGAGGTATTCACTATAAAAAAATAAATAAAAAAAAGAACAAGGACAGCATACTTACCTGACGCCTGTGCTCTAAAGATTGCAGTCCGTTTGTTAAGATTGGGGAATCTATCAAACGGACCGCCCGTTTCTGCATAGAGTCAAGGGTTTTTTTCAGGTATTTAGGGGCTCCGGACCAGAGATGGCTGCTAAATTCGACAGTAGGGCGCTCTTGCAATTTGTACAGGGTCCTGGGAGGCCAACTTTACTCTGGCTTCCATGGAGCCCCCGTACCTGAGCTGGTCACTTATAGTTACACCAAGCATATCAATGGAAGGCCTGTTCGGAAGATTGCTTCCGTTGAAGGAGACTAGATTATCATTTGGATCGCTTTTAGGCGTAATCATTTTGTTTTTATTAAGTACCTAGTTTAACCATAACGTTATAAATACCACTTTCGTTTTTTATACTTAATGCCGACCCGGTTTCGCTACAACTGTAGTTTCATCTGGGCTGTAAAATAATATTTTGAATTTTTAAATCTACAATCTACCAGTAACATGAGTTACCAGTACATTAAGCTTATATTGGTTGCATGAAATTGTGCTGAGTTCCAGTGGGAGAGGTTGTAGGAGTAGGTAGGGGGTTGGGAAGATAGTAAACATATTCACAAATTTTTTTTACATGCTAATTACCAAGCATATGCAGATGATAAAAAATATACTTAGTTATTAAATCAATCAACGACTGCATTAAACTTCAAGAGGACCTCTATCGTCGCTTTGTCTATTGCGAATTAAACAAACTTGTTATTAACATCGCAAAATGCAATAAATTAACATTTACACGTAATAAAAATAAAATATCCTTTGTATACACACTAAACGGCACACACATCAATGAAGTAAAATTTATCAGGGACCTTGGGGTAACACTGGATGTTAAATTACACTTTATCCAACACACCGATGACATCATTAACAAAGCCAATAAAATGCTGGGATTTATAATTCGCATAGCAAAACCCTTCCGCAATATAAACACTCTATATTCCCTTTACACCTCATATATTCGCCCGCACCTGGAACACTGTACACCGATCTGGACTCCTTTATACCAAGCCCGTATCGAAAGAATAGAAAGAATTCAAAAAAAAATTAAACACATAAATTATAAACTAAACTTACACTTCTCAAATTATACCAAATCCATTAAATTTCATAATTTTAACTCCCTCCAAACACGTTGTCTAATTTTTGATCAAATCTTATTATTTAAAATCCTAAATAATTGTCTGGACTCACCAGAACTTACCAATTTAATAAATCTTCATATTCCGTCTAGATCAACCCGACAATCTGATTTATTTTATCTACCCTCTTGTAGGACAAACATTCGAAAAAAATCCCGAATTCCTCGTAAATGTGCACAATATTATACAAAATTTTACGGCATTGACATTTTTGGTAATAACCTAAAGAAATATCGATATGAAGTAATGCGGACGATCGATTATTAATATGAGAGTATGGAATGTATCGGCAGCATCTCCTATCCTCTTCCTTTTTTCCTCTTCCTCTCCCCTTCCTTTAACACCAAATTAATTTTAAGATACTAAAACTTCATTTCCAATGCACATTATATAAAAGCTGTTTGTTTCTTACAAAATAAATAAATAAATAGTGGTCTTTGTCAATAGGGAACAACCTAAGTATTGGGTTTCTATTTACGTTGATTTGACTGTTGATGGCTTGTCCATAAATGTTTCACAAATTAGTATTTAAATGTAGGATTCTTCGAAAACGCGAACAGTGGGTGATCTATTTCAAGCTTTCCTATTATAAGGGCCTTGTTGGGTTTATTAATTATTTTTTTTGTTACAGTTATACTTTATTGTAAGCTGAAACCAATAACCACCAGATAACAGCAGTGTCATGGACCTTCCCAACCCAGAGAATTTTCCCATCAAGACGGAACCAGGATACCAGGAAGTAGGCGCTGGTGAAATGCCGTATATGGATATAGAAATCCACCTTCCGGATGTAAAGAAGGAATGTTTGCAGTATGCTGAGAGTGTTCAGTCAACTAGTAAGTTGCATTAAGTATATTATCACAAAGGAGTTTCAGACGACGCAATCAGTACTTTTGATTTTACCTTTGTAATATTGCTTTGCTGGAAACTGTCGAACTAAGAAAACGTTTAACTTATAATGCCCACACCCAGTGCCTAGTTCCTCAAGCGATTGCCTCACCATATTTTTCCATGAAAATAAACTACCTCTTCTAAACGTTCTCCATTGCAAGAGTTATTTGAGATTATAAGTTATTTGTAACGTTTATTATTAAATTAAATTTATATCATGACGTATGACGGGGATTTCGGAATTCATTATTCGATTGACATAAAGAAACTTGACCTTCTTAAGAATATAACACAATCGCTGAAAACGTTCTTACAGGGACCATCTCGAGTAATGTTTTCAAGTGAAAATAGTAATAAATTTTCTTATCTTATTTTCAATTCCTCGGTGATTTCTCGATAGTATCTTAAATGTTATCAGTAATGGTATCGTCATTTTATTTTGAAAGTATTTTAATTTATTTTTCACTTTCTCGGAAAGGGTCTTTTAAAGGATAAAGTTCTTGTAAAAATAAATATGTATATTGTTGTTTTAAAAAAAAGTTTTCCGTACCTCTAATCACTAGGTGATAGCATTATTTATTTTGGTAGTAGGAAAACTAATTTAGATTAAATTATTTAATATAAAAATCAAGTAACGTTCTTTGTCTGAATAAAATATATTGTATTCATATAATTGCATCTTTTTAATGGAAATTCGTACCGGCAAATCGCAGGCAGACATTCAGCAGATCTTTACAAATCATTGTGATGGTGTTTTGTTATTCCAGGTAGCATTTATGTGGAGACTGTTCCGATCCAGGCAGGACACAGAGAAGAAGACGGAGGTGGGATTCCTTATACGGAAATAGACATAGACCTGCTGGATGTTAAAAAGGAATGCTTAGAGCATTCTGAAAGTATGAACCAGACTGCAGGTAAAATCCGTTTAATTTGTCTAAACCCAAATTAATATATTTTTGTTTTCATTTATAATAATACAAATTTATTGGGCTTTATCCACGATTTTTTCAGACTTGACATTGGCCCTGAAGACGCATCCTGGAGAAAAATCTAATTCATGTTCCCATTGTAACTTCTTCAGCCTCCGCAAGTCAGTGTTAGCACGGCACTCGTACACTCATATTCGAGAAAAGCCTTATTCATGTTCTTTATGCGGTTATTCAAGTAATGAAAATCGTAATTTAAAACGTCACATGCTTACACATACTGGAGAAAAACCGTATTCATGTTCCATATGCAGCTATTCAAGTTCTGAAAAGCGAAATATAAAACGTCACATGCTTACCCATACTGGAGAAAAACCTTATTCATGTTCTTTGTGCGGCTATTCATGTGCTCAAATGGTACTTTTAAGACGTCACATGCTTTCTCATACTGGAGAAAAACCTTTTACATGTTCCGTATGCAGCTATACATGTTCTGAAAAGGGAACTTTAAATCGTCACATGCTTACCCATACTGGAGAAAAACCACATTCATGTTCCTTGTGCAGCTATTCATGTTCTGAAAAGGGCAATTTAAATCGTCACATGCTTACCCATACTGGAGAAAAACCTTATTCATGTTCCGTCTGCAGCTATTCATGTTCTGAAAAGGGAACTTTAAATCGTCACATGCTTACCCATACTGGAGAAAAGCCTTATTCATGTTCTTTGTGCGGCTATTCATGTGCTCAAATGGTACTTTTAAGACGTCACATGCTTACCCATACTGGAGAAAAACCTTTTACATGTTCCGTATGCAGCTATTCATGTTCTGAAAAGAGAACTTTAAATCGTCACATGCTTACCCATACTGGAGAAAAACCACATTCATGTTCCTTGTGCAGCTATTCATGTTCTGTTAAGGGAAATTTAAAACATCACGTTCTTACCCATACTGAAGAAAAAACTTATAAATGTGTAATTTGTAGCTATTCCTCCGCTTTCAAGGGACATTTAATTCGTCATATGCGTACCCATACTGGAAAAAAACCTTTTTAGCGATAAGATAAAACCCATAGCGTTTTCGTTGCTAGCATAATTCTAAGAATATAAATAATATTTGACACATTAATTTCTACCATTGTAAAATTAATAATAACAAAAGCATACAATAACTTGTACGTACATTCATTGTACTTCTAAGAATTGTGGCTGTTAATTATGGAAACCCATTTTTGTACCCAACCTTAGAATTTACTATGAATTATGTATTTCAACAACTTATAATAATCTGATTTGACTTTCGTGTGTGTCTACGTTGATTTAAAAAATTAACTTGTTGTCAAACAAGTATTTGTGAATTGTATCGATATGCACTTTGTTATAATAAATATATGTCGAGCAAAAGTTGTGTTACTTTTTTGTGTTTGAATTATATGTTTTTGACGAGTATGACTATCAGTTTAAAAGCTGTCTGTTAAAACATGCAATGTACTACATTATTTTCTATAATAATAATGTTAGTTTAAAAGTTGGCAACATGTTGTGTGTGGTAACCCATTTGGTTTTCTTTTATCTTTGCTCTGTACATTGCTTCCATCTTTCTTGTAATACGTACATCGTCAATAAAACCAGTTATTAAAAGTATTTTAATTTAATAAACGCAGAAGATTACAACAGGTTATGTCACTTAAATTCAAATGAATTATTAACTAAATACCAATTTGCATATAGACGGTTCCACTCCACAGAAACCGGGTTACTACGTGTTTTGTCGGACATAACTACTGCCATTGAGTCGGATAAACTAACACTTCTTTCAGTCTTGGACATGAGTGCTGCATTTGACACGATTGACCATGACTTTCTTATTAAACGATTAGATGAATCATTTGGTTTAAACTGTAATGTTAAGACCTGGCTGACATCGTACCTGGCCAACCGTTTACCAGCCGTAAAAGTGGGAAAAAACCAATCAAATTATGCAACCCTTTCATCTGGAGTACCCCAAGGGTCCGTTCTGGGCCCACTACTCTTCATCCTCTTCACAAATGATGTCGCTAAAATAATAGAATCATTCGGCTTTCTATCTCACTGCTACGCTGATGACCAGCAAGTTTATTTTTACTGCTTACCAGAAGAAATAAACAGTCTAAAAATTCGTATAACTGAGTGTATAGAAGCAATTACTCGCTGGATGACCTCAAATAGATTGAAACTGAATCCCACAAAGACTGAGTTTCTGTGGACTGCTACAAGCAGACGTCAGCATAACATTGAAAACTCCCCAATAACCATTTCCGGAAGTGACATCACTCCAAAAACGTGCATCAAATTACTGGGTGTCAATCTGGACGCTAATTTTTCCCTTAAAACTCAGGTGAACAGAACTGTAAGCACGGGGTTCTTTCAATTAAGGCAAATTAAAGCAGTGCGGAGAAACCTGCCAACAGAGGCGACTAAATTGCTAGTCAATTCCCATGTTGTTTCACGTCTAGATTATTGCAACGGAATATATGCAAGTCTCCCTAAATGTCAAATCAACAAATTACAATCCGTTTTCAACGCCGCGGCAAGGCTTATCACCGGAGTATCTAAATACTCCCACATTTCAGAGCATCTCAAAAATCTGCACTGGCTCAAATGTCCTGAAAGAATCCAGTTCAAGGTATGCTGGATGGTATTTAAGTCACTTAACGGAATGGCTCCGGCTTATTTATCAGAATTGTGTATTCCAGAAGATTCCAATTCCCGACAGTCAACCCTTAGGTCAGCAACGTCATCAGCTATCGGAAGGTTGAAGGAACCAAAGCGCACACCAGATACTAAGTTCGGTGAGCGTGCTTTTGCCGTGTCAGGACCTAAAGCCTGGAATGGACTGCCACATGATTTGAGAATGATCGCAGACTCGACAGAATTTAGGTCTAAACTTAAAACGCACCTTTTCAGACAGTCGTATCCATAATTTCAGAAACCTCCACTTTCACAGTTGACGGCAATTTAAATTTAAATTAACAAAATGTAAAAAATTCTAAAAATAAAATAAAATAATAATTAAAAATAAATAAATAAAAATGATAACAACTAACAATTTGTAGGCTTTTAAGACAGTTAAAATACATTTCAATTAAAATAAAAAAAAAACTATAGCAGACTTAAGATCATGCGACGACCAGTGTTTTTTGATATAGTGTCCTCTGCGTGCAGTTCTATCTTTTATAAGCATAAACTTTTTAATATAAGTGTGTTTGTTGGAAGTGACTTGCCAGGTAAGTATGTTTTGGTATCTTTTCTAAATAACAAATGTAGATCCTAGGAAATAAATTGTACAGCGCCCTTGAGGTGATTTTTCACAAAAACGGCGCTCTACAAATTATCCAATTATTATTATTATTATTATTATTATGGGCCCAGATCACCACAGATCACAAACCTATCAAAAATAAATCTACCGTGAAGTTACTAGTTGAAAACAATTACTGGAGAAACGAAAATAAACACCACACGTGTGTTGGCGTTGGAAGTTAAGTTGCCGGGAAGGAGAAAAATACTTGCTACATTCGGCTACAAGGAAGGAAAAAACTAGTAAGAAAGGAATTAAAAAACACGATGGACGGAAATGATACAGTTATCAAACTGGAAGGAATAAAAAACTGGAATGTTTGGAAGTTTCAAGCAATGGTGTTGTTACGGGGTCAAAATCTAATTAATGTCGTTGAAGGCAAAGTTGTTAAAGGGCAAGGCTCCGAGGAACAGAAAGCATGGGAGACACAAGATGCTAAGGCTCAAACAATGTTAATGACCAGGATGACCGAGGAAGTGATGTTACATATATTATCTTGCACTACTGCTGCAGAGATGTGGCGAAAGTTAACGAGCATTTTTGCACAAAAAAGTGAAACAAGTATTTACATAATCCAGCAAAGATTCTTCCAATATAAATGTGAAGAAGGAATAGAGATGTCCTGTTCCTGTCAAAAATACAGGAGTTACAAAATCAACTCAAACAAATGGGTGAAGAAATTTCGGAAAAACTCATAATTACGAAGGTATTGATGTCATTGCTAGATATCTACAAACACTTCATATCAGCATGGGAGTCTGCGCCAGATAACAAAAAAAACCATGATAACCTTGTCGCTCGTTTGTTAGTGGAAGACTAGATAGTAAGGGAAAAGGCTGAAGTCGCATCGCCGTCATCTGCGTTTATGGTAAAGAAAACTGCTAAAAAAAAAATAAATGTAAAGTGTTTCAAATGTAATAAGATGGGACATTATCAATCTGAGTGTATGAGTCATGTGAATAATAACCATCGTAACTTTCCAAACAAAAGTGAAAAAAAGTGTTTTTATTGCAATAAAGTTGGGCACAGCAAGAGTGAGTGCTGGCATAAGAAAGGAAAGGAGAAAAATGCGTTTGTACTACAACAAATACCTAAAGAACTGTATCAACAGTCAAAGTGGTTGGTGGACACAGGTGCCAGTGAACATATGTGTCAAGACAAATATCTATTTTCGACATTTTCACCAGAAGTACTCCAATAAATATTATTGGTTGCGGACAAGTGGAACTAGAAGTATTCAATGTACAGTATTCAATGTACTGTATGTGCCAGACCTAAAAATAAACTTGTTCTCTGTAAATTGTGCGGCTGACAAAGGTTATGTCATGTTGACAGATCAAAACATTTGCAAGTTTTTCAAGAATAATAAAGTATGGGCCGTAGCAAATCGTGTTGGAAATATGTATATTATGGATGTTCGTTATAAATATAAAAAGTGCTTTGCAAATGTAACTACAGTTAAATCAAGTTTGAGTGAGTGGCATGTGAAACTTGTACACCAGAATATACAGCAGGTGAAAGACGTGTTAGAGAACAATAATATTAAAGTCTCAAGTAATTTTCTTCAGAAGTGTCAAGGCTGTCTACAGGATAAATCACACCGGCTGCCCTTTATGAACTCTGAGACAAAAGCTGTTAAAACATGTGAACTGTTACATGCCGATGTTTGCGGGCCGATGGAGGCAGTATCTGTCGGCGGGGCGAGGTACTTCTTGATTTTAAAAGATGATTACTCTTGCTATATGTACTGGACGGGAGTCCGCACAAGACTGTAGATTTTGGGCGCCGGTTCCAAACCGTGTCTTCAACCGATGAAAATGCTCCTATACGGCCGATGATGATGATAGTAGTACAAATTTATGAACAATCTGCCTCCCGCACCCAGTGCTCGGTGATTGTTGGGCACTGGGAGTGCTGTCGTCTCTGCTCGCTTCTGGTGTTGGCGGTTTTCCTGAGCAGGGCCGGCTGGTCTTGATGAGGTAACACCAGAAGGTTATGGAGCAGAAGACTCGGCGAGGTGAGGCAGTTGGTGGGCAGGAGTCACTTGTTGATAACAAAACGCTTGTTTTGGTGGTAAAGATGAACTGATTTAATATTTTTTGTGTTGCCGCTTATATGCAATAAGCTTGACTCGCAACCGACATTGTGCTGTCAACCAAAAGGTGGTGGGGATTATATCCGCGCCAGTAATGCGTTTATATGCCCCCGCAAAATGTAGCATATTCATTTTGCCGGTGGTATAGCCGAAGGCAGACGCTTAATTTTGGGAGTTTGCAAAGATTTTGCAAGCTCGCCTGAATAACAATTACATAGTTTAATTACATAGCAGTTATAAGAATGTGTACCTTGATAACTAGATTTTTAGTTATTTTTTTAAATTTTTTTAGCCAAGATACGACAGAAAATAAGAAAAGTTTGTAAATAGTTAGTATTTTTCTTAGGTTCCCCGTAACATAGCGCTCAGAAAGAGAAAAGATTCACTATGCTACGAGGTTCCTGGATTTTTGTCCAAGCGAAAAAGGTAAAACTAATTGTACAAAAATGGTTATACAAATATGTCAAAAACAGCATTTTTAATATCTCCTCGGTGGTAGCACATAGCAAATAGTGTTTATTTAACTACCGCCGGGGAGATGTACAAGTAAAAAATAGGCATTTGCAACATTTAATAAATTGATATTTCTTAGTAAATTGTACATAGGAAAAATTTGGACATCGTTCCGCTCGGCAGAGGTAGGTTGCGCGATGCGGTACCGATGCCTTTCGGAGTCAAAGTTTTCAGGCCGCTTTGGCCGAAACGGGGACAAAATGAGCAGTGGCGGGGAGTGAGGATTTCGCCAGTGGCGTGGGGTAGGCACATTTTATAAATGTAAAACATATTTTGATAAAAATAAATAATGTGGTCAACAACGTCCGTTACACTATAGAACTGTATATTTTATTAAAAAGAAGAACGAAGTGATTAATTGTATTAAAGATTTTCTAAACAATGCTGAAAATGTCACGTGTAACAAAATAATCACTTTTAGAATTGACAACGGCTTAGAATTCATTAATAAAGCTGTGTCAACTTTGTTCTCAAACCGGGGTATAGTATACCAAACTTCTGTACCATACACGCCAGAACAGAATGACAAGGAACGGGAAATAAGAACCTTAACAGAAGCAGCAAGGTCAATGCTGTGTGCCAAGAACCTTAAAAAAAAATTATGGGCAGAAGCAGTCAATACTGCAGCCTATGTTCTCAACAGAACCAGTAGAAGTAATGAACCAGGAAAAACACCCTATGAATTATGGACAGACAAACATTTTGATCTCAGTAACCTACATATCTTTGGTACGCCCGTAGCTGTTCATATTCCAAAAGAAAAACGAAGAAAATGGGATTCTAAAGGAGAAAATGGAATCATGGTAGGGTACGGAGAAAATGTGAAAGGGTATAGAATTTTTTACCCTGATAAAAATGATGTTCTTATAAAGAGGGATGTCATTTTTCTGGAACCTGTTATTGGGAAATGTAATAGCTTAAACCTAGAGTCTGTAACAGAAGAATACAACTATGAAACCGATAATAACCAGCAAGAGTAGAAGTTAGTAGAAAATGTTGTGAGTGATCCAAACATTACAAATCAGATGTCAGATGATGAGCAGCACAGCTTATATGAACCTAAAGAAACAAGTGATGAAGATAGTGATAGTACATTACAGCCAGCTTCTCCTTGTCAAACCAAACGTGTCAGAAAGGCGCCACAATTCTATACTTGCCAAAATGTGTACAATGCAGAGACAGAACCAGGCACCTATAAGGAAGCTATGCAGAGGAGTGATGCCTGTCAGTGGGAAGAAGCTGTAAAACAAGAACTGGATACTCTCAAAGAAAATAATACTTGGACAGTTTACGCTGTACCTGAAAAACAAAACATTATTAGTAGTAATTGAGTATTCAAAATAAAGAAAATTGATAATATTATTCAATATAAAGCAAGATTGGTTGCCAGAGGTTTTGAACAGAATGATACAAAAGATTTATATGAAATTTACTCACCTGTTGCCAAATTGTCAACAATTAGATAATTTGTTTCAGTTGCTACAAAATTAAAACTATCAATACATCAGATGGATGTGACTGGGGCTTTTTTATATGGGGATATAAAGGAAATTGTGTTTATTAAATTACCGGAAGGGGCATATAATGGTTGTGATAATATTGTAAAACTAAATAAATCATTGTATGGGATAAAAAAATCCCCTAAATATTGGAATGAAAAATTTAACCATGTAATAAGTAAAGCAGGCATGTAAAGTTAAAGAATGGTCCTTGTTTGTTTACTAAATGTAATGGAGAAAACCAAACTTATGTCTTACTGTACGACAATGAACAGGAATTAAGTGATCTTAAATTAAAATTACATTTGGGACTAATTTCAAATTTTCTTGGTATCAGTGTTAAACAGAATTTGAAAGATGGTGTAACTAAATTATGTCAAAGATCTTATTTAGAAAATGTATTAAAAAGATTTAACATGGAAAATTGCAAACCCATGTATCCCCTTATTGATCAAAATTTTAATGTAAAAATCTTAGAATCCAAAGAAGTCTGACAAGGATATTGAAAATACTTGTAGGAAAATTATTGGAAGTGTAATGTATGCGGTCTCAGGCACTAGCCCAGACCTTTGTGTAGCTGTATCTATATTAATTAGGTACCAAAATAATGCAAGTGATGTTTTGTTGACTCATTTAAAAAGAATTTTAAGATATATAAAATATACTCTAGATTATAAGCTGATTTTCAAATGTAAGGATGATGGGCTTGTTGGGCATTGTGATGCAGATTGGTGTGGTGACACACGAGATAGAAAGTCTACCACTGGCTACTGTTTCAAGTTCTCCAATTGTATTATATCGTGGTGTTCTAAGAAACAGTGTTCCGTAAGCTTATCATCAACCGAGGCAGAGTATGTTGCAGTCAGTATGGCGGCTAGTGAATCTTGTTGGCTGTTAAGTATATTGAAAGACTTTAATAACATAAAGGTTTGTCCTGTACCTATATATTGTGATAACTAGTCTGTCATAATGGTTGCAAATACTAATAATATTAAAAGACTAAAACATATTGATATACGTTATCATTTTGTCAAAGATTTAATTAAGGAATTTAAAATATGTTTAGTGTATGTTAAGACTGAGGATCAAATAGTTGATATGTTTACTAAGTCATTAAACAAAAACTTATTGTTTAAATTTGTTACTCAATGTGGCCTAGTGTAAAATCTCTCAGTTATAACATAGGTTGTTAAAAGTTATAGATATAGATAATGTAAGAATGTGTTAAATTGAGCGGGGGTGTTAAAACATGCAATGTAATACACTATTTTCTGTAATAATAATGTTAGTTTAAAAGTTGGCAACATGTTGTGTGTGGCAACCCATTTGGTTTTCTTTTATCTTTTTTTTAAAATTTTTATATTAACTCCACACAGGAGGCCCTGAAGAAAATAATTTCCCTCAGGGCCTATGTCATCTTTGGGGATGCTGTGTGGAGGGTCTTTTTGTGGAGAGGAAGGAGTGAACATGGGTCTTGAAGAGTCCCATATTGAAGGAGGGAGGAAACACAGAGGCCGGCAGTTCGTTCCACAGCCGAGCTGTTGAACTTAAGAACGAATCGTAGAAGCGACCCGTTCTCATGTGACAAGTGTCAACCGTGTACAAATGTTGGGCACGCGTTTGGCGTGTATCCCGACTACGCATCGGTGCCAAAGGGATCAATGACGCTAGTTCCTCAGAGCATCTTCCATTGTAATACCGATAGAACAAGGACAGCATACCTACCTGACGCCTGTGCTCTAAAGATTGCAGTCCGTTTGTTAAGATTGGGGAATCTATCAAACGGACCGCCCGTTTTTTCACAGAGTCAAGGGTTTTTTCAGGTATTTATGGGCTCCGGACCAGAGATGGCTGCCAAATTCGACAGTAGGGCGCACTTGCGATTTGTATAGGGTCAGCAGTTGTGTACTAGTAAAGTATCTGCGGGCCTTGTACAGTATGCCCAGCTTCTGAGAGGCCAGCTTTACTCTGGCTTCGATGGAGCCCCCATACCTGAGCTGGTCACTTATAGTTACACCAAGCATATCAATGGAAGGCCTGTTCGGAAGATTGCTTCCGTTGAAGGAGACTAGATTATCATTTAGATACCTTTTAGACGTAATCAGACAGGATTGGGTCATTGAAACATTAAATTCGACGAGATTATTTTTACCCCAGGAGGAAATACTCTCGAGATAACCGTCCATTCTCTGCTTCAAAGCCCTCCGAGCCGTTGGAGTTTGTGTGCCCTTTGGAGGCTTGTCAAACAAAAGCTATCATGAACTGTACTGTCATCCGCGTAACAATGAATCGGTGCACATGTCAAAAGGTCATTGATGTGCAACAAAAACAAAGTCGGAGACAGAACCGATCCCTGTGGGACGCCAGCATTTATAGAGTGTGAGGATGAGGTGAAACCGTCAGCAACTGCCTGAATAGACCTATCCCTTAAAAAGTCAGCAATCCACGTACACAGGGATGCGGGAAGTCCGTAAGAAGGCAATTTATTGACAAGTCCTCGGTGCCAGACCCGGTCAAAGGCCTTGGATATGTCTAGTGCGACCGTTTGGGTCTCACCGTGACGTTCCAGGCACCGCCCCCAAACATGCGACACATACGCGAGAAGATCACCGCACGAGCGGTTCCGCAGGAATCCGTATTGACGGTCGTTGATAATTTTGTTCTTCTCGAGGTATGTGAGCAGTTTGTCGTTGATCACACGTTCCATCACTTTGGACAGAACTGATGTGATCGCTATGGGGCGGTAGTTGGCCGGGTTGGAGCGGTCACCTTTCTTGGGAATAGGGTGAATGACCGCTTTTTTCCAACCAGAGGGCACAGTGCCACACTTCAGGGACATTTTGAAGACCTTTGTCAAAACTGGAACTATTTCCGCAGCACTCCTCTGCAATACCAGGGCAGGTATTCCATCAGGTCCACTAGCTTTATTAACATCGAGCCCCCGTATAACGTGGAGTACATCCCGTAGGTAGGCTCGGTAAGCCGCGTTTTTTCGTCGAACTGCTTCGGAGCATTGTCGACTGAACCACAGCTTTGAGCCCACACCAGTTTCTTTAGTAGTCGATTGTATGAAGCCATCCATTGCCGATTTGATGACTTCACAAATCTCCTGGGCACATCTTGAAGGGTCCGAAGTCCGAAAACAAACAGCTAACCACGGAAAAGCGTTGAAATGGGACCGCTTACCGAACCAATCTGCTGACCTATAGTGCCACACTTTTCTCCTCAGCCTCTCATTGGTTGGTCTGAGGCTAACGGGGATTGATGTCGTCACTAGGCAGTGGTCAGATGACTCAGATGATCCCAGAGGCGCTGTGACGTCAATCTTATGACCGTGTGGCACAGTAGTTAAGAATAGGTCTAACAGATTGGAACGGTGAGTCTGGACATCAGGAATCCTTGTAGGCTCCTGAACCAGTTGCTCTAATCCGTAGCAAATGGCAAAGGATTCCGCCTGTCGGCCAGCCGAGTCCGTTGGGCCAGAGAACTTCAACCATTGTTCGTTATGAACATTGAAGTCCCCCAGAACAATAAACTCGGCCGAAGGGTAGCGGGGCAAGAGATCATCAATAGTATCTTTTAAATGTTTGAAGAGCTCGGAAGTTTCTGATTCGCTATGGTTCGGAAAGCGGTATAGACATGCGTAGAATCTTGCCGTACTGGCAAGATTGACGCGCACCCACATTACGGCGAATCTGGAGTTTTCCAGACTCAATAGTCGTACACAGTTGACGTCAGCTCGACTATAGAGGCAGACTCCTCCTTTGAATCGGAACTTGCTTGCAAGGGTAAAGCCCGGGCAGTCCAGATAGGAGGAGTCTGGCGGCTCGGCTATCTGAGTTTCGGATAGGAAAAGAAGGTTGGGACGTTGGGACAAAAGATGGTGATGAACTGAATTTAAATTAGTGTGCAGACCGCGAATGTTGGCAAAATTTACCAACAGTTTTGGCCCACACCGGGGACGCCTGCTACTCGCCGCTGTAATGATGTTAAGTTTTTTTTTATGTATGATTTTAATTTTTTTTTTTTTTAAGGGTATGAAGTGAAAGGAAGGTCTGGAATGGAAAGGTATGAGGGGTGGCTAGGAATCTGGGGTTCAGGCTGTCCAGGAGTGATGAGCGTTTGGTTCCAGCCCACCCACTGCGGTGCTAGGCGATAGGCTGGGAGAGTCCGGCTGGAGAGGGCATCCAATGCGCCCCAAACGCTGCTGCCGGGTCCCCTCCGGTCACGAACCGGCACAACAGCAGTGGCAGGGTTTTTTCACTCGCTGATGGGGCAGCCCACCCTTAGTCGTGAGCCTGAGGGTCGGGCCCCTGTACTATCGAGCGGCCCGGACAGCGGTAACCGGTTGTAAAGGGTCTCCCTCAACCAGCATCTCCCAACCGGCCCGCCACGCAGAAGGTGGGCCGACGCACCCGCCACCAACACCTGGGCAAACCTTAACCCATGAACCCGGGCACCCCTGCTCACCAAACGTAGCGAACCACTTGGGGTGACCTGTGGCAGAGGTGTTGGTCATCCAATAAATGGTTCCCAGGGCGGCGGTACCCATTCCCGCCTACCAAAAAAAATCTATGCTCTGTACACTGCTGTCATCTTTCTTGTAATACGTACATCGTCAATAAAACCAGTTATTAAAAGTGTTATATTTTAATTTAATAAACACAGAAGATTACAACACTGTGATTATGTTTTCTTTTATTATTTTAATAATTAGATTTTTTCGAAGATCATTAAATTTGAAACTTTAAACTCTTCATTAACAATGCATCAAAAATTGGGTGTATTGTTAATCTCGTAATTTTTTATAATTAGACTTTGCACAATTTCATCAGGAAGCAGATTTATTTTGTATGCAGTTCCCCAGCTGACTCTACAGCGTATTGGAGATTTGATTGTACTATAGGTTGGCAGATTGACGTTATATGTTCCAATGACAGATGTGTCAAACTTTCAAAAATAAATCAACTAATTTTGTTCGCATAACAGCACTTTATTGAATGGATTTTTCTTGTTGTGAGGGAATATTTCGATATATCAAACATTTTATTTTTAAAATAATTTTTTAGGCTGGTGATGGGTTATACTTCGAATGAGAATTATATTGTCTATGGTTTCGCCTTTTTTTTGATTCGTCTATGCTCGTTCGTGGTGTGTAAATTAATCAATGATATAAACACCCATAGTGGACTAGATCGCCAATCACCCTACCTCCCGTATAGCAGCGCCCGTAGTGATTTGAAGAGCCGATCCGCCATCTTGTAAAGGTCAGCCAGCGTGATTTGCCTGTTTGTGTACAATGGAGAATTGTTTTATCAAGTTTAATAAAATATTTAGGATTGGAGACCTGTTGTCAAGCGGACCACCATGTTACCGGCAAAGCTGGACCAGATGTAGCCGCAAACATCGGTGTCGGTCAAGAAGCGCCTAGTGCCTAGGTGCTGGCCGCAAAGCCGCCTTTGATTTTATTCAAAGGATTTCAATTGTCTGCTCTGAACAAGTATTTATGAAGCAAATGTAGGTCTAAGTGCAAATTCACTTTTTTAATATAATCAGGTTCCAATTGCTTAGGTAATATTGCCTACAATTTTTTATCTACATTGATTTGTTTATATTTATAAGATATATATGTACTGTTTTGTGTTATTTACATTAATTTTAGGCAAAGACTGATATAGGCCTACCGGTATTCCAATATTTAATGTGAGCGGTAACTTATGTTTGCCTAAGAAAATCACTCCCTATCAATTATTACAATACATCTGTAAATCCTTCAGCAAATATTTACCTTGATTTATTTACGTTACCAGTCTTAAACCTGTAACTATATGACTATGACTAGGCCTATGTCTTATGTGACTATATACGTTATTGCAGCATATTGTCTTATCCCATTGTAAACTTTTTAAGTACAACGTAAAAGCAGAAATCATTCAAAACAGTATTTTTTTTGGTAAACTAATGTTTAAGACAAGATTTTTTATGCATAGCACAAAGGGTAACAATTATTTTATAAGCAATAATTATTAGCCTGAAACACTCATCCACATTGAAAAATCTTCTGATAAAAGATACATAACGCCAACGCAACAAATAAAATAAAGTTGGTTGTTTTCAGGTGAAAAAATATAACTAGCAGTAATTGTTGAATGAAACACTAGTATATATTGAATTATTTCGCGGATAAGAGATAAGCCGCCATAGCTCAGTGGTCAGATCTGTCAATCGGAAATCGAAAGGACACGTGTCCCGTTGGCGTCATGTATATTTTATCCGGAGATTTTTCAATGTGGATGAGTGTTTCAGTTATATAATAATTATTGCTTTTAAAATAATTGTTACCATTCAAAACAGTGTTTGTTATGCTTAGTTGTGTTGCTTTGAAAAATGAGTGTATATATTCTAGTTTCTAATAAAAACCCAGGAGCCTATCCTGTTAGAATATAATACGTCATTTTTTCTCTTTTCCCAATTCCCAATCAAACTTTTGTCAAATCCAGTCCTTTTTCTTTCACAATAACTTATTTTAATATATTTGGCAAAAATTGAGTCCTAAAATGATGGTGCGGTATGTATTAAAACCATAATTAGAAAAGCCTTTTGTCATACATTCCGTGAGGCGGTTAATAATCTACTCAATATTTAATTAGAAATATAGTATACATTTGATAAAAAGATGTTTAAACAAATATGTTCTGTACGATAGAATGCATGTATTTTGAATTCCCACCGTGATCTGACTCTTACAAGATGGCTTCAAAGTCCTACAGCAATGGCCGCCAGGTTGGCTATCTAGTCCACTATGGGTGTTATATATCATTGAAATTAATATTAAATCATAGATTTTGATTTAAATATTGTCACATCTATGGTGAAAATAGCCCGAAGATATCGATCTAGTGAGTTGTTTAATTATGGGCCCGGGGAAGTATAACTCCGCTTAAAAACGTCTACACAAACTGTAGCCATTTTGAAAATCTATTTTTGTGACGTCGGCGATGCTTTTTTTGTTTCTCGCTCACTTTACCATAAGACGCGTGTGCCAGAAAGAGAGAGTTCGCAAACCGTGTAATGCGTGTTCTCGCCGCTAGGTGGCCGACTCATGCTTCCCGCCATTTCACTTCCTCGAAAACACTGTAAACAAAGTTTGACGGACGCCATTGTTTGTCATCATAACATTGTTAAACATTTTGAAATATCTGGTTGTGTGAAACAGTTGATTTATGTGTGAAAATGCCTACCGATAAAGTCCTTAAAACGTGTTGTATGAAAGGATGTACGGACAGAGACTATTCGACACAAGTTTCCTACCAAAACCTCTGACAGTCCATTTCGACTCAATCTTCCCGGCATTCAAAAATATGTAGATTTACCAAGAGAACGTCAGACACATGGTGATTACCAAAATACGGGTTCGAATCTATTTTTAATCTCGTTTTAAGCGTTTCATCCATAACTAATCCCTCAAGCAAATTTTGGGAGATATTAGATACAGACAAATATTTTATTTTGGTTAATCTTAACCTCTCAATTTGCAATGTATTGGCTCAAGAGAACCGTCAAAATACAGATTCGGTGGAAAATATTTTCGAATTACGTTTTGTTTCAGATAAAATCGCTTTTTGAGTCTGAAGAATATTTCAGAAAATTGCCCAAGGAGTTTTTAACTTAACTTCACATGAGAATTGAATTTATTTTCGTTTTTAGATAGTATCCGTGTTCCACCAGGATCATACAGAACGTATTGTGATGCCCTCCACGATAATGACTACACCCTAAAAGGTATTCTATAATGCATCAGCCTATAATAATAACAATATGTTTTGTTGATTCGGTTAATGTAATAATTATATTTATTTCGGAGCCTAATATCTCAACCAGCAGCTTACCCGTTGCTGCATCTTCGTCATCAATGCCAAGGGAAATGCGTTGGAAGAAATCGAAACCTAGTTATTCGCGAGTGCCAAACAACGTTGAGAATAGAAGCGTCGAAGGTGTGAAAAGAAAATTAGTGGGTAAATCTTGTACCGAGTTCTTTGAACTATTTTTTAATGATGATCTTATTAACTTAATTGTTGAACAATCAAATGGTTACGCTCTATTAAAAAACAAAGTAGCCACATCGTTGACGATCAATAATATAAAAACATTTATAGGATTTTTATTATACACTGGGTATCATAGGTTACCTCGTGAAGAAATGTATTGGTCTCTAGATGAGGACATTACAAATCCTTTTGTAAGGTCATGCATGACCAGACAAACCTATCGTGACATCAAGAGTAATTTACATTTGGCTGACAATTTAAATATCGATACGACTGACAAACTTTGTTACCTTGTTGAATAAAAATTTTAAACAGTTCGGAATTGTAAGGCATGCGCTGTCAATAGACGAACAAATGATCCCTTATAGAGGAAAACATTCGTGTAAAATGTATATTCATGGCAAGCCAATCAAATTTGGATATAAGTCGTGGACATTGGCATCTGCAGATGGATATATTTATGCATTTGATATATATACGGGAAAAAACAAAGTGCCGTCAAATACTAATAATTTGGGTATGGGAGGCAACGTTGTGAAGGATCTTCTGAAAAGTGTACACACTCCAGGAAATCACATTGTTTATTTCGATAACTTATTTACATCGATCCCACTTTTGAAATATTTAAGTGATTATTTGTTTTTCGGTACTGGTACGATAATCGACTAAAGAACATCGGTACACTAAAAACGACCAAACAAATTAATAAATTAGAAAGAGGGGAATATGATTATAGATTCGAAAAAAACAATGAGATACTGGTCGTTAGATGGAAAGATAGTGCTGTAGTTACAGTGGCATCTAATTTTGATAACGTAGAGCCCATTAAAAACGTATCGAGGTATTCAAATATTAAAAAAAAAAATATAAATGTCACTCAACCCAGCGCTCTTACCCAGTATAATCGTTTTATAGGAGGTGTTGATTTAGCGGATAATTTCGTTTCAAACTATAGAATAAGGGTTCGTGGTAAAAAGTGGTGGTGGGCAATATTCTCCAACTTCTGTGATGTGGCACTTTGTAATGCATGGAAACTATACCAAATGGTTCATCCAGAAGAAAATATGAGCCTTTTGAATTTTAGAAGAAGTGTGGCCACCGCTCTCATGAAGTCGTCAAAAGTAAATTCTTCTTCTATTGGCAGACCCAGTAGATTTGCGACAACATCGAGGTCAAGTATAACAGGGAGTAGTCATTTTTTAAATAAGGGGGAAAATAGAAAAAGATGTCGCATATGTCATTCACACACATATTTTATGTGTCCAGAGTGTAATGTGGCATTGCACCATAAATGTAACGAATTATACCATACCGGAAAATAGTGTTTATTATAATATTTGTGTATGCTAATTTCTTATTATGTCTTTTAGAAAGGTGCACTTTCCTACCTATATATACAATATCTTTAATTTTAGTTAATATTAGTAATATAATTTATAAATGAAGAGAAATAAATCCACTTTCAAATAAACTTGTTTGGTTTCATACATTTACTTTTTACCCCCCTATTTCGCTGACGGTGCGAAAACGCACCACCTCATATTTTTGTAAGTATAAGTTTTTTCATTTTTTTAAATTTTTTATTTTCTTAATTGTGTGTTTATATACCACATATCCAAATTTCATCAAAATCTGACCACGGAAACTGATAGCGGCGAAATATGGGTTAACTTATTTATTTTTTTCAATAGCGTTGGATGTTGAAAGAAAATATCTATCATTTCCAACAGCTAGTTTTATATTGATACAGTAATTTCTTCTAAATTCACCTTCTAAATGTGTTTTGTACTTATATTATTGTATTTCATGTTTATATTTTAAAAAAAAATTGTACATATAATTAAGAGTTTTTTTTCAGCTTCCTTCTGATAAAACGCTGTCCTGAGAAGATAAGCTGTAAAGGAAGATACTTTAAAGGTCATTTCTTTCTTAGGACAGGGCTTTGTCAGATGGGACCTTGTGGTCTTGGGTGACATTTTACTTATGTTTTAGGCTAATGAATTTGGTTTTCGGTTGGTTCCGAAGAAGAATTATATTGTGTATGGTTGCGCCTTTTTTTTAAATTTCCTCTATCCTTTGTCGATGGTGTGGTGTGACGTCAGCGATGCGGATGTCTACAAATTTGTCAGATCTAAGGTTAAAACTTGACCAAACAAACGTATGGAAAGAGGGCGGAGTTATCAACCTATAGATAGTTGATTTATGTATGGGCCTATCTGTCAAATGAATAAGACGCTTTACTGCTTGATGTGTTGTAAATATCAAATGTGCAATTCCTTGTGATCATTTAACAGCTAACTGTGAGTAAGAAGATAATGTGAGTACCCATTTACTTTAAATATTACTGGATTATTCCGAGAATTATGCAATCGATTGTTTTCCATATTTTGTGTTCAAATTAATTGAGGTTATGTGCGTCTTCACGCATTGTGCTTTACATACCATTTAGTTTGGTTGGGAAGTTGTATCAATCTGGATGAGTTTAACCTCAACTTGAACCATGTGGAGATGCGTTGTATGTGATCTGTGGCGTGGCTATTAAGTAGAACGGTTAGAACATCCAATCACACAATCGTTCAACCATTTCGATTATCTGTATCGTGGTTGAATCAACCTTTCTCAGTCGGCCTAGGGAGCCGTCATACATAATTGTTTGTGAGCGTACATTAAACTGATAAAATAAAATAAAAATGTCAGGCACGACTAAAGGACGTGATGTTTTGATGGATTTTTTGACATTATATGTTTAATGATTTGACTAGCTTTGAGTATTCTACAAGAAAGAAGTCCTTTAATAGAGATGCTAAGAACGAAGTTCTTGTTATCTTTTTGGAACAGTTCAATGTATATAAAAGGATGAAGCGAATGAAACCGCAAAAATATATTTTTTTTATTATTTGAGTAGCAGCTTTTTGTGCCGAGGTTCGTTTTTTTCCTTTCATACTTAAAGTTAACGAAGCTTCAAGAGCACACAATTTGTTTTTTTTTAATATAGCGGGAGTCATGTTGTTTATGTTCTCCAGAGTAAAAAACTGACGAAATGGACTTATAATCTTAGCTATAACAACAAACTACCAGTAACATGTCTTTCCAATATTTTAAGCTTATATGGGATGCATGGAATTGTGCTGAGTTCCAGTGGCAGAGGTTGTAGGAGTAGGTAGGTAGTGGGAAGATAGTGGTCTTTGTCAATAGGGAACTACCTAAGTATTGGTTTTCTATTTGTGTTGATTTGATTGTTGTTGAATTGGCCATAAATTTTTCACAATTAAGTTTTTAAATGTAAGATTCTTCGAATGCGTGATCAGTGGGTTCAAGCTCCCTTATTATAAGGGTCGTTGTGGACTCGCTAATAAATGTTTATTAATCAACCCATTACCATCACATAACAGCAGTGCCATGGACCTCCCCAAGCCAGAGAATTTTTCCATCAAGAAGGAACCAGGGTCCCAGGAAGAAGGCGCAGGTGAAATGCCGTATATGGATATAGACATCCACCTTCCGGATGTAAAGAAGGAATGTTTGCAGTATGCTGAGAGTGTTCAGCCAACTAGTAAGTTGCATTAAGTATATTACCACAAAGGAGTTTCAGACGACGCAGTCAGGACAGTTGTTGGTTTTCTCCTTCCCCTCTTGTCGTCCATCAGTACTTTTGATTTTATCTTTGTAATATTGCTTTGCAGGAAACCGTCGATCTAAGAAAATGTGAACATACAATGCCCGCAGAGAATTCCTTGTTCCTCAATCTGATGCCTCGCCATATTTTATCGTAAATAAAATAAAATAAAGTATCTCTTCTAAACGTTTTCCGTTCCTAAGAAAAAAAGAATAATTTGAGATAATAAAATATTTGTAACGTGTATTTTAAATTAAACTTGTATCCTGACCTATGAAGGGGATTTCGGAATTCATTATTTGATTGGCATTAAGAAACTAAACCTTCTCAAGAATAGAACACAATCGCTGAAAAAAGCTGCCATCGTGTTTAAAAGTAAAAAAAAAATAAAAAATTTCTTTTCATATTTCCCTTTCCTTCGTAATTTCTCAATAGTATCTTTAATGCGATATGTAATAGTACCGTCATTTTATTTTGAATCGTATTCGTTTTTCTCCAGCATTTTCTCGGAAAGTGTGTTTCAAAGCATAAAGTTCTTGTAAAAACTAATATGTTTATTGTTGTTTTAAAAAAAAGTTTTCCTTACGTGTGAATGACTCGGTGATGGCATTATTAATTTTGTTTAAATGACAAATAATTTAGATTATTTTTTTTAACATGTATTTAATGGAAATTTGTACCCGCAAATCGCAGGCCGACACTCTTGTCACAGTACGTCTTGACATATCATTGTGTTGATGTTTTTTTTATTCCAGGTAGCATTAATGTGGAGACTGTTCCGATCCAGGCAGGACACAGAGAAGAAGACGGAGGTGGGATTCCTTATACGGAAATAGACATAGACCTGCTGGATGTTAAAAAGGAATGCTTAGAGCATTCAGAAAGTATTTACCAGACTGCAGGTAAAATCAGTTTGATTTGTCTGAACCCGTATTAATATTATTTTGTTTTCATTTAAAATAATACAAACTTATTGGGCTTTATCCACTATCTTTTTCAGACTTGACATTGGCCCTGAAGACGCATCCTGGAGAAAAACCTTATTCATGTTCCTTCTGCAACTATTCTTCTTCTCTAAAGGGAAATTTAAAATGTCACTTGCGCACCCATACTGGAGAAAAACCTTATTCATGTTCATTCTGCAGCTATTCATGTTCAGATAAGAGAAATTTAAAACGTCACACGTTTACCCATACTGGAGAAAAACCTTATTCATGTTCGTTATGCAGCTATTCATGTTCTATTAAGGGAATATTAAAACGTCACATGTTTACCCATACTGGAGAGAAACCAAATTCATGTTCCTTATGCAGTTATTCATGTTCTATAAAGGCAAATTTGAAAAATCACCTTCTTACCCATACTGGAGAAAAACCACATTCATGTTCCTTGTGCAGCTATTCAAGTTCTGAAAAGGGAAATTTAAATCGTCACATGCTTATCCATACTGGAGAAAAACCTCATTCATGTTCCTTCTGCAACTATTCAAGTTCTGAAAAGGGAAAATTAAACCGTCACATGCTTACCCATACTAGAGAAAAACCACATTCATGTTCCTTGTGCAGCTATTTGTGTTCTGAAAAGGGAAATTTAAACCGTCACATGCTTATCCATACTGGAGAAAAACCTTATTCATGTTCCTTCTGCAACTATTTAAGTTCTGATAAGGGAACATTCAACCGTCACATGCTTACCCATACAAGAGAAAAACCTTACTCATGTTCCTTCTGCAGCTATTCATGTTCTGTTAAGCGAAATTTTAAACATCACATTCTTACCCATACTGAAAAAAAAAACTTATAAATGTGCATTCTGTACCTATTCCTCCGCTCTTAAGGGGCATTTTATTCGTCATATGCGTACCCATACTGGAAATAAACCTTTTAAGCAATAAGATAAAACCCATAGCAATTTATTTGCCAGCATAATTCTAAGAATATAAATAATATTTGTCACATTAATTTCTACCATTGTAAAATTAATACTAACAATAGCATACAATAACTTGTACGTACATTCATTGTACATCTAAGAATTGTGGCTGTTAATCATGGAAACCCATTTTTCTACCCAACCTTAGAATTTTCTATGAATTATGTATTTAAACAACTTATAATAATCTGATTTGACTTTCGTGTGTGTCTACGTTGATTTAAAAAATTAACTTGTTGTCCAACAAGTATTTGTGAATTGTATCGATATCCACTTTGTTATAGAAAATATATGTTGAGAAAAAATGGTGTTACATTTTTGTGTTTGAATTGTATGTTTTTGACGGGTATGACTATCAGTTAAAAAGCTGTGATTATGTTTTCTTTTATTATTTTAATACTTACATTTTTTTCGAAGATCATCAAATTTGATACTTTAAATTAAACTCTTCAAAAACAATACATCAAAAATTGGGTGTATTGTTAATCTCTTGACTTTTTATAATAACACTTTGCACAATTTCATCAGGGAGTAGATTTATTTTGTATGCAGCTCCCCAGCTGACTCCACAGCGTATTGGAGATTTGATTGTACTATAGCGTGGTAGATTGACGTTAGGTGTTCCAATAAGAGATGTGTCAAACTTTCAAAAATAAATCAACTAATTTTGTAATTTTTTTTGGTAAGGTTGATTCGATCTTCCCACTTTAGGTTTTTGTCTATAATTATTCCTCAGTATTTAATTTTATTGGAAGTTTTGAATGAGTAACAGTTTATTGGGTGGTTAGTTTTGTTATGTTCTTTAACCCACCCGCGTCTATAATGTAACGATGGTCTATATTGCTCTAGAAATCTTCCATATCTCAGTAAATACATTTAAAAATAAATCAGTATTTTTTGTATTCCTAAAACACATATTTTTAAAGCCATTAAAATTTTTTAAAATTGTAGCGATTCTCGGTAAAATAATAAAAAAATATGTGTTCATACATCAACCCAGTTCGACAATAAATGCAACAGATAATTTAAAATTTCTTTGGTATAGACAGAGAAAACACCTGGAGAAGAGCCGCCTTTCATGTTTTCTATTATATGTTGTATTTTGGAGTCAGTAGTTTTTTAAAAAACGGATAGTGTATTTTGGTTTTGTGTATTACAGGTCAAGTGTAGAGGATTAGAGACTTTTTCAGCGAGGTTATTTCCTACTTTAGAGAAATAATAATTAAAAATGTTTGCTGTTTGTTTAGGGTCTCTGGATACATCTATAATATTATATTAGTGTTTAATTTATTTAATAGTATTATTTTTTTCTTGTTTTCGATTGCATAAATTACCGTTTTTCAAATATCTTTCAGATTGTTTTCAGAAGTAGAAATAATTTTTATAAAGAAGTTGTTTTTACTTTTTTTTAATGAAACTTGTTAATTTAGTACTTGGAAAGTTTTTTTTTTTGTATTAGGCAATTCACCCTAAAGAGAGTGCTATGTGCCGTTAAAGTTAAGGGAGATGGTTATAATTTTATGGGAAATCTATACGGGAATAGGAAATCTCAAATATTGAAGTCATTCAAGTCTATGAACTTGTATAGAACTGAGAAAATGCGAGAATTGTTGAGAGAAAGTAAATAAGGAATACTAAGGGGAGATTGGTGGGTGATTTTTATAAGTAAACGATAAATGCCTTTGAAGGATGAATGATTTTTACAATTAAAGAAAACGTGATCAAGAGTTTCATTTTCCATGCCGCACTGGCAGAGTGGACTATCTAGGACCCGGATTTTAAACAAATGGGATGCAATGGAGCAATGACCAATTCTCATTCTCGAGATACAGGATATAAATCTTTTGGATTTTTTCTTGCCGTGGAACCAAGGTTTACTTGGAATATGATTTTGTATTCCAGCATAAAAAGCACCAGTTCGGGTTTTCGTATTAGTCCAATTTTCTTCCCAGGAGCGGATCATGTTGGATTTAAGAATTGGGATGACGTCAGAGATAGGAATTCTAAAATCTAAAGGATTAGAGCCAGAAATTGTTCCAAGTTTAGCTAGAGAATCGGCTTTCTCGTTACCCTCAATTCCTAAATGGCCAGGGACCCAAACCAACATTGTTTCGAAATTTAATTCATTTAAAGATTTAAGGGTGTTTCTGATATTATAAATAATATAGTCTTCTGGTTTATGGATATTTGATGAAATTTTCAACACTGCGCTTAGTGAGTCAGTGCACAGTAAGGCTCATCGAATATTGAAAAGCTGGATTTGGCTCAAAGCTTGTTCAATTGCGAAGCATTCTGCAGTAAATATGGAAATTTCTTTAGGCAATTTATAAGACAAATCTAAATCGAATTCGGGAATGTGTACCGCAGCTCCACAATCTTTGTTATCAGACTTAGAACCATCTGTGTAAATGAGAGAAAATTCTGGAAACTTAGAAGATGTAATGTTTTTAAATTTTTCCTCAACATTTTGATTAGATGAGGTTAAAATATCAGTTCGGAAGTCTGAAGTTATAACGTTGGGGATATAATTGATAGAATCAAATGGGATGGTGAAAATAGGAAGGATAGGATCTTTTTGTAGATTTTGGAGGGAAGAAGACAGAGATTTGAATGAAAGAAAACTTTTTAGAAGGAGAGGAAGTCGATTTTTATCGGTCGATCTTTTTTCGTTATTTAAGTAATTGAACAAATAATCAAGGCTTTGTTCTAAAGGGTGACGCGATATAGAAAAAGATTTAAAAATATATTTATCAGCTAGGAATTGTCTCCTTAAAATTAAGGGGGGATCAACACATTCTACCTGGAGAGAATTAATTGGAGAAGATTTCATCGCTCCAATAATTATTCTGAGCGCTTTGGACTGAATTCTTTCAAGTTTTTTGTCCAAATATTTAGGAAGAGGATCAAAAAGAAATGTTCCATAATCCAAATGGCTTCGCACTAGAGCACCATACCATATTAATTTAAGAGTAGTAGGATGAGATCCCCACCACACTCTGGAAACAGCTCGCATAATATTTAGCCCCTTTTCACACTTAGCCGAAATGTTCTGAATATGCGGGAGCCAGGAAAGTTTATGATCCAAAAGTAGTCCAAGAAATTTAATTTGCTTAACGATTTGAAGAGGGACATTATCAAAGCAGACAGAAAAGGGGGGTATTTTTCTTTTGCGCGTAAAAGCCACTACTTTGGTTTTAGACGTAGCTAAATTCATCCCATTTGTCAACAACCAAACTTTAATATTATGTAAAGCCAAATTCAATTCCTTCGCAGCGCGCGATAGATTTTTGTGTGATAAATATATTAGAAAATCATCAGCAAAATAAAGTCGCTTAAAATCGGAAGGATTTTTTGAACTTTCAGACTTCCGGAATAAATCCCGTTTCGAACATGTAATTAATTAGGGATAAAAAATATTCAACCGACATGTCTGAGAATGCTTTAATGAAACTATATAAGATTCCATCAGGGCCAGGAGAAGAGTATGGAAGGGAATTTATTACTCGATTTAATTCACTTATTGAGAAAGGATAGTCCAGCCAGCTAGAGTGAGATGGATAAGAAATAAAGGAAGGCATTTCCTCACATCTGGCAACTGACGGAGGAGCTATCTTATCAGCAAAACCTATAATAATTTCTTCTGGAATATGTTTAGAACGCTGCGGAGTATATGACGAACCGATTTTTTTTAAATTGGACCATACGGATGACTGGGGAGATTCAGGAGACAAGCGTTCACAGAATTTTCGCCATCCAGACCGCTTTTTGTTTTTCAAAACGCGTTTCGCTTCTGCCTGGGCGCGTTTCACAGAAAGGTAATTTTCGAAAGACATACATTTACGGAAAATGGAAATTGCTTCTCTTCTGGATTTAACGACACTAGTGCATTCTTCATCCCACCATGGGGTGGAATGTTTTATCTTAATGTTAAGATTACGTTTTTTAAGTGTTTTTTCTGCAGCTTTTATTATCATGTTAGGAAATAATTCACATTGTAAACTAGTGTTGACAAGGGAAGACTTAGATTCTTGAACAATGGAGTCTAATTCTGAAGAAAAATTTCTCCAATTCGCGTCTTTCGTTTTAAATTTAAAACTATTGTTTATCGAAAAGGAATGCGTGGAAGATGGATGGTGGAAGGTAATTATTATAGGAAAATGGTCACTGGAAAGGGGATCTTTAAGAATGTTCCAAGAACATATGGGAATCACCGAAGATGAGCAAAGAGATAAATCGACTGCACTTTTCCGATGTTGAGGGGCAGTGAAACGAGTTGGAGATCCATCATTTAGTATACATAAATTATAGGTATCCATAAAATCTAATAGATTATGGCCAGAACGGTTTGTTAACTCACTGCCCCAAGAAGGAGAATGAGCATTGAAGTCCCCAAGTATCATATACGGGGGACGAATCTGGGATATAAATGTTGACCATTCGTTTTCAACAAAAATTGTAGAGGGAGGGATATATATTGATAGTAATGTAATATCAGATATAACAGCAGCTACTATCTGAAAATTATTGGAGAGAGTATGGAAAATAATTTGTTTAAAAGGGATAGAATTATGTATAATAAGAGCAGTGCCACCTTTGCCATCCAGTCTATCATGTCTTAGAAAATGATATCCAGGAATATTAAATTGGTATGAGGGTTTTAACCACGTTTCGGAGATGGCAGCAACTGAAATATTATGTTCATCAAGTAACTGTACAAGATCAATTTTGCTGGCGAATAGACTTCTACTATTCCATTGAAGTATTTTGCTCATTTGCGGATACATCGGGAAGGCTAGAGAGTAAAAATTTCATATAATCGGCAGCGTTGGACGGTACTTTATTGTTATTTGAAAGGATCGTAATCAATAGGGTAATTAAAGTTTGAATAAAAGAAGAATTTTCAATCGTGACTTTAGGGAAGATATCGGAATTGGAACAGTTTTTTAAGGCAGTCCCATTGGGAGCCTGGGATTTATTATTCCCATTCGGGTTAAGTAAAAGTTCATTATGTAGTTTTTTATCGAAAGAAGGAATAAATTTTGGATTAGATTTTATCGGTTTGAAAATTGTTTCTTTGTGGGAAGATGATAGAGGGGATTTAGGGGGAGAAAAATGAAAGAGAGAAGCGTTAGACGTTATCTCTGCAAAAAAAATTTTTGTAGGAGCGAATAATTTAGAGGCCTGAAAGTAAGAAATATTGTCTGCAGCCATTGACTGTTTGATATTTCTCTGTCTAGATAACTCTGGACAGGCCACACTAACAGCAGTATGGTTGCCCTTAAAATTAATACAAATAGGGTTATTCGTTGTATTTTGACACTGTTCAAAGGGATGATCCTCTCCGCAATGGAAGCAACGAGGAGGGGAACGACAAATAGGTTTTGAATGGCCAAAACGGCAACAGTTGAAACATTGGATAGTCGGGAATCTGTATATTTCAACGGGAAGAGCGTTATAATAAATAAATACACGGGATGGTAATGTTTGACCTTCGAAAGTAATAACAACGGATTGTGAAGGTTTCCATATAGTGGTGCCGGTGGAAGTATCCTTGAAATTCAAACGACGTGCTTTTAAAACTTTTGGAGTTAATTGAGAGTCATTAAGAGCATCTACTATTTCTGTTTCTGATAGATCGGTTGGGATACCTCTTACTCTGCCCATTCTGGTTAAATTGAATGTAGGTATGAAAGATTTAAATTTATTATTTGAAAGAGAACCTATTTTTTTAACAAAATCATTAGCTAATGTGGCTGATTTAAATTCTATGGATAGTTTGTATCGACCTTCCGGTTTTATTAATCTATTTATAATACCGAGGTTACTGAGTTTTGAGCTAAAAATAAATTTACCAAAATCCAGGGGATGAATTATTTTCCCCTGTTCAGTCCTTTGGACATTGACAATAAATGGAGCTGAAGATGAAATAGAATACATAAGCTCAATGGCTTTTGCTTCTGGAGGAATTGTATCATTATAACTTCAATGAGAGATTGGGGCTTCGTTTGATTGTGAAAGAGATTTAATTTTAGGAGGTACATTAAGGCAAAGCGGAGGACGTCGTTTTCGTGAAGGAAGGGTTACAGAAGTCTGGGTATCATCAGTATCGTAGTCGTCTACAATATTAGAAATGGGCTCAGGGTCCGGAGGTCGATTTTCATCTTCCTCCATTTCAACAAATTAAAAAAAAAAAATTAAACAATAATTAGAAATAATAAATGATATAAATAATACACGCAACTTCGTCGCAAACCAATAACACAAAAAAAAATAATGAATACGAAAAGGTAACAATAAATAAATCTAATCTGTACGCCGCGCCGCCGTCAAAGTAAGCCGTCAAACACAGAGCACTGGTAAACACGACTGCACACTACCGAGGTTCGGTGACTCACTTAGAAAGTTCTTGGCTTTTTCATCATATGAACATTTTTTATATAATTTTTCTTTTTATCTAATTGATTTTATAAGACCGCAAGTGATGATCCAAGGTTGTAGACGTCTGAATTTGGAATTTGGGTGTAATGATACCTCTGTTGTTAAGTTTTTTAATTTATCATATTTGAACATTTTTCAACATTGTTGGAATTTCATATTGTATAGGAAGTTTCTACTTTAATTTTTCATCTAATATCGAAAAACTGTTTTTTTTTTGGTAATTGGGACATTTCTTTCCGTTTTCATTTCATTATTATAAAAATATAAATAATTATGGTGGTCATTAATATTTGTTTGCCAAACCATTGTTTTAATTTTATAAAAGTTTGGTAATTTTACATTTTCCCAAAGATGATCTAAGCAGGAAAATTTTTGTCCGTAAATTTCTCTAGTATTTTTGTTTGTAATTCCTACTAACATCATTAAAAGCGGAATATGTTGTTTATGGGCATTTTTGACTAACTTTTATATTTAATTTATATGTTTTCACTGAGCAGCGTCCTCGATCGTGACTTCCAGGAGCCTCCAGTCAGGTTGTAAGGATGATCGGCTTGTTTGCTTCTTTCGTTATCACGCCAAGGATTGGTTTGCCGTTTGGAGAGAGATTGAGGTGTTGAGAGGTTCTCTTTTTAAGTAAAACACTTGTGCTTTGGCTTGATATGGTTGATACTTAGTTTATTCAGGGAATAATTCACAAACAAGAGGGTAGACTTAAAACTCAGAAAGAGTAGCGAGAGTTGATTGATAATGAACGTAGACTGAATGATAATGTAGAATTGAATCCTAATTTGGAATCAACACCCTATTTTTAAACAAAACAAAATTTGACGTGACCACAGACACAAGATATTATAGACGCGAAAATCATTACAATATTACACTATGACGTGCCATAGACAAAAATATTTAATATAAAAGGTAGCATAGACAGAAAAAGATAATGTAAAAGGCTCTACACACCGAGATTATAACATTAGAAAGTGAAAGAGTTTAGGCTTGACTGAATTTAAATATAAAACAGGACAATCACAAGATACGACACGCAACATTCATCAATCCCAGATTACTAGAAATCGGGATTTTTTTCAGTGCAGAAATTCTGGGACTAATTACCATAACATGAACTCATCAACTAAGCGTGCTAAGTTTAGCCCAAAACGAGTTTAAATATTTTTTCTAAAATTCGGTTTTTCTGAAAATCTACATACAATACTATAAATAGCACTCTGGTATACCCAAAAGCCACGAGCCAACACTGCTCCTCATTGCCGAGAATACTAATGAAGGGTAATAATGTGAATTTTTCAGTGGACATCTTCAATTTATCATATACATACAAAAGATTGGTAGTATAATTTATCATTGAAGAAGAGTATGATTTAAAATCTATTAGTCATACAATTTGTGCACTCATTTAAAAAATACTTTCTGAATTTTCATTAATATAAATATTAAAATCGCCAGCAACGAAACAGGTTTTATTTTGTAGTGTTAATAAAATATCTTTCATTTGGTTAATAAATAATAAATATTGGATTCGTGTGTTCTGTAAATGGCAATTTTATGATAAATATATTTATCGAGTTTTATTTCAATTTGAATGCAGTTAGTAAGAAATATCGGGTGTTCTAAAATAGTGACAATACTGAATTTAGTGTGAATGAACACTGCAATTCCGCTATTGTTATTAATGTTTATTGTTGTCGGGATGAAATTACAGTTTGGTAGGTGATAGGCGGGTGATTCATCATTTGTGAATGTCTCTGTTAACACTATGCAGTTTGGCTGAATTTTCAAATTATTGATTTTAATAATGAACTCATCGAAATTGCAGGATATACATCAATATTTTGGTGAATTATTAATAAACCGTTGAAATTTGGGGGAAAACATCTTTACAAGTATTAGTGCTTTTGCATTCGTATATCCGAATTTCGAAAAAAATTTCTAATTGTTTTGATATGAAATCATAAATTTAAAATTAGTTTGGTTTATGGTTTGTTTTTGGGTAATATCAGTTTATTCCAAATTGTTATCGATTTTCTGTTTAGCAATGTTTGACATGAAATTTCTAAACAATTTCTAACTGTTTGGTAAGTGATCTGTTGGGTAATTTAGTTTTGTCTTTAGATTGGAAACCCACTAGTTTAGGCAAGATCATATTGTTTATGGCCGTGCTTTTTTTATTGTCACCTCTACTTTGCTGAGTGGTTTGTTTATGACTCAAATCTTGTAATCCATGGACAAAATTTCCCCCTACTAAAGGCCGAAGATATCAATCTAGTTATTGGTTTATTTATGGCTACGGCTTACCTGTCAAATAAACAAGACGCTTTACAGCTAGATGTGGTGTAAATATCAAATGTGCAATTCCTTGTGATCATTGAACAGCTAACTGTGTGTAAGAAGATAATGTGAGTACCCATTTACTTTAAATATTACTGGATTATTCCGAGAGTTATGCCATCGATCGTTTTCCATATTTTGTGTTCAAATTACTTGAGGTTATGTGCGTCTTCACGCATTGTGCTTACATACCATTTAGTTTGGCTAAGCGGTTGTATCAATCTGGTTGAGTTTAACCTAAAATTGAACCATGTGGAGATGCCTTGTATGTGATACGTGGCGTGGCTATTAAGGAGAACGGTTACAACATCCAATCACACAATCGTTCAAACAAGTTGGATCATCTGTATCGTGGTTGAATCAACCTTTCTCAATCGGCCTAGGGAGCCGTCGTACATAATTGTTTGTAAGAGTACATTTAACTGATAAAATAAATAAAATGTCAGGCATGACTAAAGGACGTGATGTTTTGACGGATTTTTTGACATTACATGTTTAATGATTTGACTAGCGTTGGGTATTCTACAAGCAAGAAGTTCTTTGATAGAGATGCTAAGAACGAAGTTCTTGTTATCTCTTTGGAACAGTTCAATGTATTTAAAAGGATGTAGCGAATGAAACCGCAAAAATATATATTTTTTTTATTATTTGAGTAGCATCATTGTTATTTTTGTGTCGAGGTTCGTTTTTTTTCCTTTCATACTTAAAGTTAACGAAGCTTCAAGAGCACACAATTTGTTTTTTTAATGTAGCGGGAGTCATGTTGTATATGTTCTCCAGAGTAAAAAACTGACGAAATGGACTCATAATCTAAGCTATAACTACAAACTACCAGTAACATATCTATCCAATATTTTAAGCTTTTTTGGGTTGCATGGAATTGTGCTGAGTTCCAGTGGCAGAGGTTGTAGGAGTAGGTAGGGGGTTGGGAAGATAGTGGTATTTGTCAATAGGGAACAACCTAAGTATTGGTTTTCTATTTGTGTTGATTTGATTGTTGTTAAATTGGCCATAGATTTTTCACAATTATGTTTTTAAATGTAAGATTCTTCGAATAAGTGATCAGTGGGTTCAAGCTCCCTTTTTATAAGAGTCGTTGTGGACTCGCTAATAAATGTTTATTAAATAACCAATTACCATCAGATAACAGCAGATCCATGGACCTCCCCAACCCAGAGAATTTTTCCATCAAGACGGAACCAGGATACCAGGAAGTAGGCGCTGGTGAAATGCCGTATATGGATATAGACATCCACCTTCCGGATGTAAAGAAGGAATGTTTGCAGTATGCCGGGAGTGTTCAGCCAACTAGTAAGTTGCATTACGTATATTATCACAAAGGAGTTTCAGATGACGCAGCAAGACAGCTGCTTGAGTTCTCCTCCCACTCTTGGCGTTAATCAGTACTTTTGATTTTATCTTTGTAATATTGCTTTGCAGGAAACCGTCGATCTAAGAAAATGTGAACTTATAATGCCCGCAAACAATTTCTAGTTCCTCAAGTAACTTGTATCCTGACTTATGACGGGGATTTCGGAATTCATTATTTGATTGGTATTAAGAAACTAGACCTTCTCAAGAATAGAACACAATCGCTGAAAAAAAGCGGCCATCTGGTGCTATATTTTAAAGTGAAAAAATTTCTTTTCTTATTTCCCTTTCCTTCGTAATTTCTCAATAGTATCTTTAATGCGATATGTAATAGTACCGTCATTTTATTTTGAATCGTATTTGTTTTTCTCCAGCATTTTCTCTGAAAGGGTGTATCAAAGCATAAAGTTCTTGTAAAAACTAATATGTTTATTGTTGTTTTAAAAAAAAGTTTTCCTTACATGTGATGACTCGGTGATGGCATTATTAATTTTTTTTAAATTACAAATAATTTAGATTATTTTTTTATCATGTATTTAATGGAAATTTGTACCCGCAAATCGAAGGCCGACATTCAGCAGATCTTTACATATCATTGTGTTGATGTTTTGTTATTCCAGGTAGCATTAATGTGGAGACTGTTCCGATCCAGGCAGGACACAGAGAAGAAGACGGAGGTGGGATTCCTGGGGACACAGACCTGCTGGAAGTTAAAAGGGAATGCTTAGAGCATTCTGAAAGTATTAACCGGACTGCAGGTAAAATCGGTTTGATTCGTCTTAACCCGTATTAATATTATTTTGTTTTCCTTTAAAATAATACAAATTTATTGGGCTTTGTCTACTATCTTTTTCAGACTTGACATCGGCCCTGAAGACGCATCCTGGAGGAATATATTATTCATGTTCCCATTGTAACTTCTTCTGCCTCCGCAAGTCAGTGTTAGCACGACACTTGCATTCTCATACTGGAGAAAAGCCTTGCAACTATTCATGTTCTCACAAGGAAACTTTAAACCTCCACATGCTTTCCCGTACTGAAGGAAAACCTTATTCATGTTCCTTCTGCAACTATTCTTCTTCTCTAAAAGGAAATTTAAAATGTCACTTGTTTACCCACACCGGAGAAAAACCATATTCATGTTCGTTATGCAGCTATTCATGTTATATAAAGGGAAGATTAAAAAGTCACATGTTTACCCATACTGGAGAAAAACCATATTCATGTTCCTTATGCAGTTATTCATGTTCTATAAAGGAAAATTTGAAAAATCACATGCTTACCCATACTGGAGAAAAACCACATTCATGTTCCTTGTGCAGCTATTCATGTTCTGAAAAGGGAAATTTAAATCGTCACATGCTTATCCATACTGGAGAAAAACCTTATTCATGTTCCTTCTGCAACTATTCAAGTTCTGAAAAGGGAAAATTAAACCGGCACATGCTTATTCATACAAGAGAAAAACCACATTCATGTTCCTTGTGCAGCTATGTATGTTCTGAAAAGGGAAATTTAAATCGTCACATGCTTATCCATACTGGAGAAAAACCTTATTCATGTTCCTTCTGCAACTATTTAAGTTCTGATAAGGGAACATTAAACCGTCACATGCTTACCCATACAAGAGAAAAACCTTACTCATGTTCCCTCTGCAGCTATTCATGTTCTGTTAAGCGAAATATAAAATATCACATTCTTACCCATACTAAAAAAAAAACTTATAAATGTGCATTCTGTACCTATTCCTCCGCTCTGAAGGGACACTTCATTCGTCATATGCGTACCCATACTGGAAATAAACCTTTTTAGCGATAAGATAAAACCTATAGCGATTTCGTTGCCAGCATAATTCTAAGAATATAAATAATATTTGACACATTAATTTCTACCATAGTAAAATTAATAATAACAATTGCATACAATAACTTGTACGTACATTCATTGTACATCTAAGAATTGTGGCTGTTAATTATGGAAACCCATTTTTGTACCCAATTTTAGAATTTACTATGTATTATGTATTTAAACAACTTATAATAATCTTATTTGATTTTCGTGTGTGTCTTCGTTGATTTAAAAAATTAACTTGTTGTCAAACAAGTATTTGTGAATTGTATCGATATACACCTTGTTATAGTAAATATATGTTAAGAAAAAGTGGTGTTACATTTTTGTGTTTGAATTATATGTTTTTGACGAGTATGACTATCAGTTAAAAAGCTGTGATTATGTTTTCTTTTATTATTTTATTAATTAGATTTTTTTGAAGATCATTAAATTTGAAACTTTAAACTCTTCATTCACAATACATAAAAAATTGGGTGTATCGTTAATCTCTTGATTTTTTATAATTAAACTTTGCACAATTTCATCAGGGAGTAGATTTATTTTGTATGCAGCGTCCCAGCTGACTCCACAGCGTATTGGAGATTTGATTTTACTATAGCTTGGCAGATTGACGTTACATGTTCCAATGACAGATGTGTCAAACTTTCACAAATAAATCAACTAATGTTGTTATTTTTTTATGGAAAGGTTGATTCGATCTTCCCACTTTAGGTTTTTGTCTAAAATTATTCCTAAGTATTTAATTTTATTGGAAGTTTTCAATGAGTAACAGTTTATTGTGCGGTTAGTTTTGTTATGTTCTTTAACCCGCCCGCGTCTATAATGTAACTATGGCCTATATTGCTCTTGAAATCTTCCATATCTCCGTAAATACATTTAAAAATAAATCAGTATATTTGGTATTCCTTAAACACATATTTTTAAAGTAATTATTTTTTTTTAAATTGTGGCGATTCTCTGTAAAATAAAAAAAAAATATGTTTTCATACATCAACCAAGTTCGACAATAAATGCAACAGATAATTTAAAATTTCTTTGGCATAGACAGAGAAAACACCTGGAGAAGAGCCGCCTTTCATGTTTTCTATTATATGTCGTATTTCGGATTCATTGGTTTGTTAATAAACGGATAGTGTATTTTGGTTTTGTGTATTACTGGTTGCGGGCTTAGGCAAGTGTAGAGGCTTAGAGACTTTTTCACCGAGGTTATTTTCTACTTTAGAGAATTAATAATTAAAAATGTTTGCTTTTTGTTTAGGGTCTCTGGATACATCTATAATATTATGTTCGTGTTTAATTTATTTAATAGTATTATTTTTTTCTTGTTTTCGATTGCATATTTTACCGTTTTTCAAATGTCTTTCAGATTGTTTTCGGAAGTAGAAATAATTTTAATTAAGAAGTCGTTTTTACTTTTTTTAACGAAACTTGTTAATTGAATCCTATATTTTTTTAGAAAGTTCTTGGCTTTTTCATCATATGAATATTTTTTATATAATTTTTCTTTTTCTCTTATTGATTTTATATGACCGCAAGTGATTTTTTTTTTTTTTTTTATAGTGAATACCTCACAAGTGTCCCAACTGCTCCCGTCTGGAGCCAGTGAGACTATGGCATCCCCAATTGGGGGATGTTGTGAGGCTGAAGGTAAGTGGGGATGGGAAAGAGGAAGGTGGGGAAGTACCTGGCTATTCAGATCTAGTCACTAAACACGGCTAAAGCCATTTGGAGCAACGTTTCAATTCTGAATGGAGGTCTTACACCAGGGCGATACTGGTAGCATCTTCCACTCTGGAACGTGCCGCAAATATACTATATATTATATTTTAATTTTAATTTATTAATAGTGAAAATAACACAAATTAATCAAATAATATTTATTTGCGCACGCCGGGTTCGAACCCGCGACCTTCGGAATGGCAGTCCAATGCGTTACCACTGGACTATGCCGGCGTGATGATCCAAGGTTGTAGACGTCTGAATTTGGAATGTATGTATAATGATACCTCTGTTGTAAAGTTTTTTACTCAACATATTTGAACATTTTTCAACATTGTTGGAATGTTATTACCGTTACCGAGTTTCTGCTTTTATTTTTCATCTAATATCGAAAAAAAAAATTTTTTTAATTGGGACATTTCATTCCGTTTTCATTTCATTATTACGCTGCCCTGAGAAAATGAGCTTTAAAGAAATATATTTAAAGCTCAATTTCGCATAACAGCACTTTATTGAATGGATTTTTCTTGTTGTGAGGGAATATTTCGACATTTCAAACATTTTATTTTTAAAATAATATTTTAGGCTAGTGATGGGGTATGCTTCGAATGAGAATTATATTGTCTATGGTTTCACCTTTTTTTAGTTTCCTCTATCCTCGTTCATGGTGTGTAAATTAATATTAAATCATAGATTTTGACTTAAATATTGTCACATCTATGGTGAAATTGAGTACCAATTTGATTGGTACAAATAGCGAAATAGCCTGAAGATATCGATCTAGTGAGTTGTTTAATTATGGGCCTGTCATATGAACAAGACGCTTTACTGCTTGATGTGTTGTAAATATCAAATGTGCAATTCCTTGTGATCATTGAACAGCTAACTGTGAGTAAGAAGATAATGTGAGTACCCATTTACTTTAAATATTACTGGATTATTCCGAGAGTTTTGGCATCGATCGTTTTCCATATTTTGTGTTCAAATTAATTGAGGTTATGTTCGTCTTCACGCATTGTGCTTACATACCATTTAGTTTGGTTGGGAAGTTATATCAATCTGGTTGAGTTTAACCTAAAGTTGAACCATGTGAAGATGCGTTGTATGTGATCTGTGGCGTTGCTATTAAGTAGATCGGTTAGAAAAGTGTTTCCCAGCCTTCTTTATGCCATGCCCCACCGTAGTCTTTCCAAAAGTCAGATGCCGCACCGGCATTTAAAAAAAAAAATAAACAGCAGGTAAATTTTCAAATCACATTGTAAATTGTTTGTAAACATATGAATCCCAAAGTAAAATATATAAAACCTATTCTAATAGATGTATTATAGCTGAAAGTAAATTGAGTTACGCTTGCTACAAATAAATTTTATGTCCGGATCTTACTAACTTAACTTCATTCTTAGGTCCCCTCTATTAGTTATATCCAATAGATTTCGTTTTTTAATGAATTAATCGCTAAGGCGCTAAATTCACGTTCCGCTAAATAAATTGAGGGAAAGGTTTATAATAATTTTCTGGCATGCAATATTAGGATTGAAGTGAAACAACACAAAACTGCGCTATATAAATGCTATGATATTATTATTTTTAGGATCTTTTGTGGTAGTTTATTCGCAAATCCTTAGTGTACTCAGAAGTAGGAATGGCAAACATTCGCATTCATATTAATGAAAAACTATTCTCATGTTCTGACTGTAACTGTTCATGTTCACAAAATACAAATTTAATTCCTCACATTCGCATTCACACATAGGATAAATCATTTTCATCTTCTTACTGTGATAATTCATGTTCACGGATAGCTTATTGTTACAAATTCACACTCATGCTTAGGAAAAATCATGTATCATGTTCTTATTGTTATAACATATTTTTTTTTAGTAAAATTAACAGTTACCTGGTTGGTTTGTACATGTGCAATTCACTTAACTGAAAAACCAATTATGGATTTTCTCATTATACTTATACATTATGTATAAAACAACTAAGCATTTTCTGTTTTTTTAGATAATTATTGAAATTGTAACGGGTTTCATTCTATTTTAAGTTCAATTTGTGGTATATTTCAATTTTTGTAAATCTCAAGCATTTTTTGTATGATCGATGAGTATTCCCCTTTATATGTGGAATGTCTACGTGTCTCATCTCTGAATCGTGGTGCCCCACTTCTGAGGCGTTATGCCCCACCGTGGGAAACACTGGGTTAGAACATCCAATCACACAATCGTTCAACCAAGTTGGATCATCTGTACCATGGTTGAATCAACCTTTCTCAGTCAGCCTAGGGAGCCTTCGTACGTAATTGTTTGTAAGCGTACACTTGACTGATAAAATAAAATAAAAATGTCAGGCATGACTCAAGATCGTGACGTTTTGACGGATTTTTTGACATTATATGTTTAATGATTTGACTAGCATTGAGTATACTACATGCAAGAAGTTCTTTGATAGAGATGCTAAGAACGAAGTTCTTGTTATCTTTTTGGAACAGTTCAATGTATTTAAAAGGATGTAGCGAATGAAACCGCAAAAATGTATTTTTTTTTATTATTTGAGTAGCATCATTGTTATTTTTGTGCCGAGGTTCGTTTTTTTTCCTTTCACACTTTAAGTTAACGAAGCTTAAAGAGAACACAATTTGTAATTTGTTTTAATGTAGCGGGAGTCATGTTTTATATGTTCTCCAGAGTAAAAAACTGATGAAATGGACTCATAATTTAGAAGCTATAACTACAAACTACCAGTAACATATCTTTCCAATATTTTAAGCTTATATGGGTTGCATGGAATTGTGCTGAGTTCCAGTGGCAGAGGTTGTAGGAGTAGGTAGGGGGTTGGGAAGATAGTGGTATTTGTCAATAGGGAACAACCTAAGTATTGGTTTTCTATTTGTTTTGATTTGATTGTTGTTGAATTGGCCATAAATGTTTCACAATTAAGTTTTTGAATGTAAGATTCTTCGAATACATGATCAGTGGGTTCAAGCTCCCTTATTATAAGGGTCGTTGTGGACTCGCTTACAAATTGTTATTAATCAACCAATTACCATCACATAACAGCAGTGCCATGACCTCCCCAACCCAGAGAATTTTTCCATCAAGACGGAACCAGGATACCAGGAAGTAGGCGCTGGTGAAATGCCGTATATGGATACAGACATCCACCTTCCGGATGTAAAGAAGGAATGTTTGCAGTATGCTGAGAGTGTTCAGCCAACTAGTAAGTTGCATTAAGTGTATTATCACCAAAGAGTTTCAGACGACGCAGTCAGGACAGCTGCTTGTTTACTTCATCACCTCTTGTCGTCCATCAGTACTTTTGATTTTATCTTTGTAATATTGCTTTGCTGGAAACCGTCGATCTAAGAAAATGTGAACTTACAATGCCCGCAAAGAATTCCTTGTTCCTCAAGCTGATGCCTCGCCATATTTTACCATAAATAAAATAAAATAAAGTATCTCTTCTAAACGTTTTCTGTTCCTAAGAAAAAAAGAATAATTTGAGACAATAAGATATTTGTAACGTGTATTTTTAAATTAAACTTTAATCCTGACTTATGACGTGGATTTCGGAATTCATTATTCAATTGGTATTAAGAAACTAGACCTTCTCAAGAATAGAACACAATCGCTGAAAAAAGCGGCCATCTGGTGCTATTTTAAAAAGAGAAAAAAATAAAAAAAATCCTCTTCTTATTTCCCTTTCCTTCGTAATTTCTCAATAGATCTTTTATTCGATGTGTAATAGTACCGTCATTTTATTTTGAATCGTATTTGTTTTTCTCCAGCATTTTCTCTGAAAGGGTGTTTCAAAGCATAAAGTTCTTGTAAAAAGTAATATGTTTATTGTTGTTTAAAAAAAAGGTTTCCTTACATGTAATGACTCGGTGATGGCATTATTAATTTTGTTTAAATGACAAATAATTTAGATTATTTTTTTTATCATGTATTTAATGGAAATTTGTACCCGCAAATCGCAGGCCGACATTCAGCAGGTCATTAAATATCATTGTATTATTGTTTTGTTATTACAGGTAGTATTAATGTGGAGACTGTTCCGATCCAGGCAGGACACAGAGAAGAAGACGAAGGTGGGATTCATTATACGGAAATAGACATAGACCTGCTGGATGTTAAAAAGGAATGCTTGGAGCACTCTGAAAGTATTACCCAGACTACAGGTAAAATCGGTTTGATTTGTCTGAACCCGTCTTAATATTTTTTGTTTTCATTTTTAATAATACAAACTTATTGGACTTTATCCACGATCTTTTTCAGACTTGACATTGGCCCTGAAGACGCATCCTGGAGAAAAATCTAATTCATGTTCTCACAAGGAAACTTTAAACCGCCACATGCTTTCCCGTACTGGAGAAAAACCTTATTCATGTTCCTTCTGCAACTATTCTTCTTCTCTAAAGGGAAATTTAAAATGTCACTTGCTTACCCACACTGGAGAAAAACCATATTCATGTTCGTTATGCAGCTATTCATGTTATATTAAGGGAATATTAAAACGTCACATGTTTACCCATACTGGAGAAAAACCATATTCATGTTCCTTATGCAGTTATTCAAGTTCTATAAAGGGAACTTTAATTTGTCACATGCTTACCCATACTGTAGAAAAACCACATTCATGTTCCTACTGCAGCTATTCATGTTCTGAAAAGGGAAATTTAAATCGTCACATGCTTACCCATACTGCAGAAAAACCACATTCATGTTCCTTGTGCAGTTATTCATGTTCTAAAAAGGGAAATTTAAATCGTCACATGCTTACCCATACTGGAGAAAAACCACATTCATGTTCCTTATGCAGCTATTTATGTTCTGAAAAGGGAAATTTAAATCGTCACATGCTTATCCATACTGGAGAAAAACCTTATTCGTGTTCCTTCTGCAACTATTTAAGTTCTGATAAGGGAACATTTAACCGTCACATGCTTACCCATACAAGAGAAAAACCTTACTCATGTTCCTTCTGCAGCAATTTATGTTCTGTTAAGGGAAATTTAAAACATCACATTCTTACCCATACTGAAAAAAAAAACTTATAAACGTGCATTCTGTACCTATTCCTCCGCTCTTAATTTTATTCGTCATATGCGTACCCATACTGGAAATAAACCTTTTAAGTAATAAGATAAAACCCATAGCAATTTCTTTGCCAGCATAATTCTAAGAATATAAATAATATTTGTCGCATTAATTTCTACCATTGTAAAATTAATAATAACAATTGCATACAATAACTTGTACGTACATTCATTGTGCATCTAAGAATTGTGGCTGTTAATTATGGAAACCCATTTTTGTACCCAACCTTAGAATTTACTATGTATTATGTATTTAAACAACTTATAATAATCTTATTTGATTTTCGTGTGTGTCTTCGTTGATTTAAAAAATTAACTTGTTGTCAAACAAGTATTTGTGAATTGTATCGATATACACCTTGTTTTAGTAAATATATGTTAAGAAAAAGTGGTGTTACATTTTTGTGTTTGAATTATATGTTTTTGACGAGTATGACTATCAGTTAAAAAGCTGTGATTATGTTTTCTTTTATTATTTTAATACTTACATTTTTTTCGAAGATCATTAAATTTGATACTTTAAACTCTTCAAAAACAATACATCAAAATTGGGTGTATTGTTAATCTCTTGACTTTTTATAATAACACTTTGCACAATTTCATCAGGGAGTAGATTTATTTTGTATGCAGCTCCCCAGCTGACTCTACAGCGTATTGGAGATTTGATTGTACTATAGCGTGGTAGATTGACGTTAGATGTTCCAATAAGAGATGTGTCAAACTTTCAAAAATAAATCAAGTAATTTTGTTATTTTTTTATAGTAAGGTTGATTCGATCTCCCCACTTTAGGTTTGTGTATAAAATTATTCCTAAGTATTATAATTTATTGGAAGTTTTCAATGAGTAACAGTTTAATGTGCGGTTAGTTTTGTTATGTTCTTTAACCCGCCTGCGTCTATAATGTAACTATGGCCTATATTGCTCTTGAAATCTTCCATATCTCCGTAAATCATTTAAAAATAAATCAGTATTTTTGGTATTCCTAAAACACTTTTTTTTAAAGCCATTAAAAATATTTTTTAAATTGGGAACTAGTTAACAAACTTGCAAATGAATGTATTAATATCTTAAAATCATGGTTTGATAATAACCTACTCACACTTAATGCCAAAAAAACAACATATGTATTATTTTCACAACAAAAAATACCTAAACACAAAGTAAATATCATAATCCATGATGAAAATTGTGACAATGTCAACTGTAAACTACTTAATCCTATTTGTACTGTAATCAACTCTTCATCTGAAATTAAATATCTTGGTGTGATCATCGATGAAAATTTGAAATGGAAAAGCCATATTACGGAGTTAGTAAAGAGAATAAGGAAATGTATATATATATTTGTTAGGTTAAGAAATATTTTAAATGTGAAAATACTAAAAAATGTATATTATGCTCTTGTCCACTCCCTGCTTATTTACGGAATCATAGGTTGGGGAGGATCTTATAAAAACAACCTAAACTCAGTAAAAGTCTCGCAAAAAAATATTATAAAGGTAATACTTAAAAAAAACTCTACTTTCCCAACAAAATTGCTTTTTAAAATGTTTCCAGTACCAAATATTGATGATATATTTAAGCAAACTTCAATTATAAAAATGTGTAAAGAAAAAAATAACACAGAATATCAAGAATTTTACAAACTGATGAGAAATGGAAATCAATTTATTACGCCAATCTTCAAAACAACTCAAATGCAAAACCATTATATTTACCAAGCCATAAAAAACTACAATAATCTCCCTTCCGAATTGCGCTGTATTACGAACCAACAAGAACAAATCAATAAAATCAAACTTTTTTTCAAAAAAAACTTATATTAAAAAAATATATGGATATATTATATTTATATTTTACACATAACATTGAATCACTGAAGTAAGAATCGTGGCTCCCTTATCAGGCACAAGAGCTCCTCTTTTCTGATAAGGTAAACATGACCAATTATGTACCTAAATATTATATTTTGCAAAAAAATGTATGTATTAATGTAACTATGATCTATATTAAAATAAAAAAAAAATTGTGGCGATTCTCGGTAAAATAATAAAAATAAAATATGTTTTTATACATCAACCCAGTTCGACAACAAATGCAACAGATAATTTTCAAATTTCTTTCTATAGACAGAGAAAACACCTGGAGAAGAGCCGCCTTTTATGTTTTCTATTATATGTTTTATTTCGGAGTCAGTAGTTTTTTTAAAAAACGGATAGTGTATTTTGGTTTTGTGTATTACTGGTTGCGGGTTTAGGCAAGTGTAGAGGCTTAGAGATTTTTTCAGCGAGGTTATTTCCTACTTTCGAGAAATAATAATTAAAAATGTTTGCTGTTTGTTTAGGGTCTCTGGATACATCTATAATATTATGTTCGTGTTTAATTTATTTAATAGTATTATTTTTTTCTTGTTTTCGATTGCATAATTTACCGTTTTTCAAATATCTTTCAGAATGCTTTCGGAAGTAGAAATAATTTTTATTAAGAAGTCGTTTTTACTTTTTTTAGTGAAACTTGTTAATTTAGTTCTATATTTTCTTAGAAAGTTCTTGGCTTTTTCATCATATGAATATTTTTTATAAAATTTTTCTTTTTCTCTAATTGATTTTATAAGACCGCAAGTGATGATCCAAGGTTGTAGACGTATGAATTTGGAATTTGTGTATAATGATACCTCATATTCAAACATTTTTCAACATTGTTGGAATGTTATATTGTATAGGAAGTTTCTGCTTTAATTTTTCATCTAATATCGAAAAACTGTTTTTTTTTTTGGTAATTGGGACATTTCTTTCCCTTTTCATTTCATTATTATAAAAATATAAATAATTATGGTGGTCATTAATATTTGTTTGCCAAACCAATGTTTTACTTTTAAAAAAGTTTTGTAATTTTACATTTTCCCAAAGATGATCTAAGCAGGAAATTTTTTGCCCGTAAATTTATCTAGTATTTTTGTTTGTAACTCCTAGTTACATCATTAAAAGCGGAATATGTTGTTTTTGGGCATTTTTGACTAACTTTTATATTTCATTTATATGTTTTCACTGAGCAGCGACCTCGATCGTGACTTCCAGAAGCCTCCAGTCAGGTTGTAAGGCTGATCGGCTTGTCGGCTTCCTTCGTTATCACGCCAAGGATTGGCTTGCCGTTTTGAGAGAGATTGAGGTGTTGAGAGGTTCTCTTTCTAAGTAAAACACTTGTGCTTTGGCTTGATATGGTTGCTACTTAGTTTATTCAAGGAATAATTCACAAACAATATGGTAGACTTAAAACTCTGAAAGAGAAGCGACAGTTAATTGATAATGAACCTAGACTGAATGATAATGTAGAATTGAATGCTAATTTGGAATCACCACCCTATTTATAAACAAAACAATATTTGACTTGACCACAGACACAAGATATTATAGACGCGAAATTCATGACAATATTACACTATGACTTGCCATAGACAAAAATATTTAATATAAAAGGTGGCATAGACAGAAAAAGATAATGTAAAAGGCTTGATATGTCCCTAGGTATATACATGACTTGAATTCACAGAAAGACCAAAGCGAACACGTGCTCCAGCATTTGTCTCTGTGATTTTACACGCAGATGGAGGCGGCAGTCGAATATTATTAGACCTTAAGTATTTAGTAAAGAGCCTGGCCGGAAATCGCAATAAAAATTTAGAAAGCCAACTCAAGCAATACACCCAGATCGGCAGATTTAGCTCAAGACCCTCATCAAGTCGTAATCCGAAATGGGTGTATTGTTAAACCAGCGACCCGGCAATAAAAACCTTCGCCCAAGGCTAGGCTATATTGTAATTGTTTGAAAGCTTTGTACAAATGTCATTTTAGCATCTTTTAAAATAATAATAACGACTACGGTGAGAATGTCGATGCCAGCGCCACGGACTCAAGCAACGTACCGAAGTGGTGTAAAGCGGAACCAATTTAGTTCCAGCACCACACGACAGGCGCGTTACGGTCGCCGGATTGCGCAACTCAACATTTTCCGCAACCAAAACAGTCAACAGTACCCAGTCAGAGAGTGATCATCTCGCCTCCCCTTGGGGCGGCCGCCGAGGCGCCTCCGCCCAGGAGGCTGCCCTCTCGGCGGTCACGATCTCGCCTCAACAGCTGAAGACAGATTCCGCAACCAACAGTCCCGAGTCAAGAGTACACAGTCAGAGAGTGATCATCTCGCCCGCCCCTTGGGGCGGTCGCCGAGGAAACTGCCCTCTCGGCAGTTCTCATCTCGCCTCAACAGCTGAAGACAGATTCCGCAGTCAAGAGTACCCAGTCAGAGGGTCATCATCTCGCCTCCCCTTGGGGCGGCCGCCGAGGCGCCTCCGCCCAGGAGGCTGCCCTCTCGGCGGTCACGATCTCGCCTAGTTCTCGACAGTTCACATTTCCGCACTCGACAGTCATCATCTTGGGAGTCATCATCCTGCTCTCCCCCTTGGAGCGGCGCCGAGGCAGCTGCCGACCAGGGAACTGCCCTAGCAGAAGTTACCGTCTCGCCTCCGCCGAGAAACTTCCTGCTCTCCCCCTTTGGAGCGGCACCGAGGCTCTTCCGACCAGGGAGCTGCCCTAGCAGAAGTTACCGTCTCGCCTCCGCCGAGAAACTTCCTGCTCTCCCCCTTTGGAGCGGCACCGAGGATCTTCCTACCAGGACGCTCTCGCCTCTCAAGAGTCGCTGCCTGCCGACTCCGCCCTTCGGAGCCTTGGCCCAGGCTGAACTACTTCCGCCCTTCGGATCCAACCCAAGTTGCCGCTTGTGTGTGTCTGTGATAAGTGCGAACGTGGAGATCCGCGGCTCCAGATAAGAACTATAATTTACAACTAGTATTAAGCTAGATTAAGATTAACCCTTCTTTATACGTTTTTTTAAATAAATTTTAATCGTGTTCGAACTTAAGTAAGTTCTTTTTTTACTCGTTCCTCCTTTTCTTTAACTTTAATAATATTATTATTAACTTCCCTTAAGTAGAGTTGTAACAGGCTCAACAAATCGAGATTATAACATGAGAAAGTGAAAGAGTTTAGGCTTGACTGAATTTAAATATAAAACAGGACAATCACAACATACGACACGCAACATTCACCAATCCCAGATAACTAGAAATCGGGATTTTTTACAGTGCAGAAATTCTGGGACTAATTACCATAATGCCGGCGCCAGACATGTGTTCAAAGAAGTGTTCACATAAGTGTTCACATGTGTGGCACGGGCATTTGATACTGTGTTCACTTATTTGCGCACTTAAGTGCGCTTTGCCGTTCCGTGTCGGTTTCTTTGCCGCACATCAAAGGGATCAAAGTCAAAATGTTTGCAAACCTGCCACACAGGCGCGAAGGCCAGTAGCGTGAGCGTCGCCGTGGAGAGTTGTCGTGCCGCGTGCGTACACAAATAACCCATAACCAAGCGAACTAGCGATGGAGTGGAACAATGAGGGCGTGTTTGAATTCATTGAATTAATACAAGGAGAGCTTGACATATGGGACCCAAAACGAAAAGGGCATTAAAACAGATATAACATTAATGACGCCTGGAGCCGTATTCAACGAAATTTCTCAATACCTTGCGCTATCGAGGAATTAAAGCGCAAAAGAAACACTTTACTAACCCAGTACAGAGATTGCTTGAGGAAAGTAAAAGAATCTAACAAAACCATTGTCTGAATGGTGCATCGTAAACAAATTACATCTTAATATCAACAAATGCCAAACGATCAGTTTCCATAGATCTAAAACCCCTTTATTATTCGACTACTCAATTAACAATGCCAATCTAAAAAGAGTTTTTGAATTCAATGACCTTGGAGTTATCTTTTACTCCAAATTACGCTTCTTGAATCACATTAATAGCATTACCAGTAAGGGATTACAAATGCTTGGATTTATTCTCAGAATCGCTAAAGACTTTAATAACATAAAAACTATAAAATTACTGTACACGTCTCTGGTTAGAAGTCAGGTTGAATACAATGCAAGCATTTGGTGTCCTCATTTCAACTCTCATTGTTTACAAATTGAAAAAATTCAAAATAAATTTTTACGTTTTATTAATTTCAAAATTGGTATTCCTATTATTGAAATCAATTATGTCAATTTACGCAGTAAACTTAACTTATCGAAATTATCTGAAAGGCGAAAAATATTTGATCTTCTTTTATTATATAAAATTGTGCATTCAAGGTTAGACTGCCCTGACACTATAAACTTGCTATCTTTACATATACCTCCAAAATATACTAGACGGAATATTTTATTCTACAACAATAACATCGCCACAAATTCTGTGTTAGAAAGAATACATAGGTTGGGCAATGAACTAAGTGATGTCGCTGACATATATAATTTAAACTTTAATACATTTAAAGCCAAATTAGTCTACCACTTTTTAAATGTAAATAATGTATAAGAAATCATTATATTTTATTTCGATTTTCTATTGTTTGTTTTATACTGTTGCTAAAAATGAAATTTTTAATTTTTATGTACTTAAAAGCCCAATAGGGCGTCAATAAATGAATAGATAAATAAAACTGGATCTAGTGTTCAGGATATTTACAAACCTTCATGGTTTGCATTTGATGCCCTCCATACGTTTATGGGGGGTATATATGAGTACCGTGTGACAATTTGTACTGAAGCTGTGATAAGTAAATAAATAATCATTTTTGCGACATAATTCTTTATGTAATTTATTAATAATCGATACAAACACCTGATACAAAATTCTTAGCCCGGTTACATATAATAATATAAAAATATAAGCAAACTGTGTCGACCAAATCGTCGTCCATGTTATGTGAGGTCTATTTGAAAACTGTGAGCTCAAAGAAGTGATCAAATCTTTGAACACATATCTGGCAGAGACACACATAAGTGACCAAATGTGTGAGCAAAGTCTTCAAATAAGTGTTCACTTATTTGAACATATGTCTGGCGCCGGCATAACATGTACTCATCAACTAAGCGTGCTAAGTTTGGCCCACAACGAGTTTAAATATTTTTTCGAGAATTCGGTTTTCCTGTAAATCTACATACAGTACTATAAATAGCACTCTGGTATACCCAAAAGCCACGATCCAACACTGCTCCTCATTGCCCAGAATACTAATAAACGGTAATATTGTGAATATTTCAGTGGACATCTTCAATTTATCATATACATACAAAAGATTGGTAGTATAATATATCATTGAAGAAGAGTATGATTTAAAATCTATTTAGTCATACAATTTATGCACTCATTTTAAAAAGACTTTCTGAATTTTCATTAATATTAATATTAAAATCGCAAGCAACGAAACAGGTTTTATCTTGTAGTGTTAATAAAATATTTTTCATTTAGTTTATATAAAATAAAATATTGGATTCGTGTGTTCTGTAAATGGCAATTATATGATAAATATATTTATCGAGTTTTATTTCAATTTGAATGCAGTTAGTAAGAAATATCGGGTGTTCTAAAATAGTGAAAATACTGAATTTAGTGTGAATGAACACTGCTATTCCGCTATTGTTATTAATGTTTATTGTTTTCGGGATGAAATTACAGTTTGGTAGGTGATAGGCGGGAGATTCATCATTATTTGTGAATGTCTCTGTTAACACTATGTTCGGCTGAATTTTCAAATTATTGATTTTAATAATGAACTCATCGAAATTGCTGGATATACATCAAATATTTTGGTGAATTAACCGTTAATTATAATAAACCGTTGAAATATTGGGGGAAAAAATCATTACAAGTATTAGTGCTTGTTCATTCGTATATCCGAATTTCGAAAATATTTTCTAATTGTTTTGATATGAAATCATAAATTTAAAATTAGTTTGGTTTATGGTTTGTTTTTGGGTACTATCAGTTTATTCCGATTTGTTATCGATTTTCTGTTTAGCAATGTTTGACATGAAATTTCTAAACTTAATTTCTAACTCTTTGGTAGGTGATCTGTCGAGATTTTAAATCCCTGGTATTGGTGGTCTTCGGCGCAATGCATACATTTTGGATTCTTTATTTTATTAGGGCATTTATGTGCAATATTTCCATTATTGTGTTTCGTGCTTATATATTATTGCTTTCCTATTTCTGTAATATTTATATTAATAATTTTCCAAAAAACTTTTGTTTCTGTAATAACTATATTAATTTAAATTATATATTAATCATTAAAAAAAACTTAAAAGCATTAAAATTTATATTTTATGCAATACAACCAAAGTAAGAATCGTGGCTCCCTTCTTATAAGTCGCAGTCGCACATCGCACGGAACGTACACGTCTCTACATCGCGCCAAATTTTTTAAAATTACTACGCGTTTTAGAGCTTAAATATGAGTGATTCCTTGCTCCATGAATTAAGGAGCATTGTGCTTCAGCAAAGCAAAATGATTAATGAACTATTGACTCGTGTGAAATGCGTGGAGGCAATTTTGAATCGGCAAGTGTCAAACGTGAATTTTGTGAACAACGGCGAAGATACAAAACTACCTACAACACCTGAGTCTACCGTCCGCCACAGAGCGGGCGCTACAGCCAACGCCACGGTCCCCCCGCCGCACGCAGCCCCCCGCAATGCTCCCGCTGACCCGCCGACCGACGCAGTGACCAAAGAACGTATACGGACTAGAGCGGCTACCAAAATAATTCAAAGCCAACTCGCGGCTACCTCTGCAAGTGGCGCCCTCGCAAAGGAAACGGAATTATCGGAATTAGAGTTGAATCCAGCTACAGAGCTCGAATCGGAATCAGCTCTTTCTAATAAAAAAGAATGGGTGGTTATCAAACGCAAAAAACGTCAACAGACAGCGAGGAACCTGATCGTCGGTAACTCTCAGATCACCTCCAATGTAAAAGTAGTTCCAAGGATCAAGAATATAATTATATCTAGGATTGAAAAGGATACTACAGTGGATCACATACGTGAGCATTTAGAGGTGAATAAAATTACGGGTTGTGAAATTCAAAAATTCGTCGCACACTCTCAGGAATACGCTGCATTCCGAATCGGAATAAAGGAGGAATTGTATGAAAAGCTCCTGCAGGAAGACTTGTGGCCACGAGGAGTGCCGGTACGACACTACAGGTACTTTAAACCGCGAGAAACTACTGCGACGCCGCAAACTGCATCTCACCAAGATAAGGAACCGAGCGCCCGGAAGTGACTAGATGGCGATGATGATGTCACTCATTCGTCTCTCTACTACCAGAATGCCCGTGGACTCAGGTCAAAATCGCAGGACTTCCTAATGAGCGTGCTAGGGCAAGAGACCGACATCATTGTAATTACAGAAACCTGGCTGAACAGTAGTGTATATAATGCACAGCTGTTTGATGAGCGCTATGAAATACACAGAAGAGACCGTCACACAGGACAGACAAGAGGAGGAGGAGTACTGGTCGCCTTGCGGCGGAATAACGATAACGATGGACCTCGTGCCGAGAGACTTCAACATCTCGAGACTGACGGAGAAAATATGTGGCTGAAAATAATTTAAATGGATTTAAAATATACACATGTATTGTTTACATTCCACCGGCATCACCTGTTGAAAGGTATACTAGCCTATTTGAAAATATTATCTCAAATCACAAATTACTAAATAACAAAAAAATACTGCTAATAGGTGATTTTAATTTCTACTCGTGTTTAAATTTCAAAAACACTACTTCTGAATTTTCGTATGTATTGGATTTGTTTCAAATGTCAAACAAAAACTTTGTATTAAATTCGAAAGGACGTTCATTAGACTTAATTGTGAGTAACTTTGATTTGAATGTGTGCATGTCTATTTCTTCGCTAGTTAGCGAAGATCCTTACCATCCATCACTGGACGTAGAGTTTCTTTATATGAAAAAAAAATGTAAAAATGAACCAGTTAATGATAACAATAAATTTATGAGTAAAATGCGCGGGTGGAAATTCGAAAATGGCAATTTTAAACAGATTTATAATCACTTACAATCGCACGATTGGCAACTTTTGATGAATTTTGATAACGTTAATTTAGCCGTAGACTATTTCTATTCTACTATTTATAATAACTTTGATATGTGCTTCAAAAGGAAACGCATTCCGAAGAATGAAAGAAAGTATCCTCAATGGTTTTCCAATGAAATTATTAGTGATATAAAGCGAAAGTTCAGACATTTTAGAAAATGGAAGAAAACTGGACTAGTAAGAGAACGTGAAATGTTTTGTTGTCTTAGAGCTAAAGTTAAACGCAGTATGCAATTGGCCCATACAAATTACATTAATATCATTGAAAAAAACATCAAATCTGATCCCAAGTCGTTCTGGAAATATGTCTCATCCAAAAGAAGTGATGGTGGGTTTGTCGACCATGTCACTTGGAATGGACAATCACACTCGGGAATTGATATTCCCGAAGCATTTGCGGACTATTTTAAATCGGTTTACAGTCAGCAAGTTACGGATTTAAGTTCATTTAAACCGGGGAATTATACATCATCAGCAGCGCAGAATGTTGATATTCCTAATATCACAAAATCTGATATGTTAGCTGCAGTTAAAAAACTCAAAGCGAAAACGTCATTTGGACCTGATTATATTCCGTCATTTTTATTAAAGGGTTGTATTGAGCCTTTATTAATACCCCTACTTTACATTTTTAATTTTTCACTTAGCACGGGAACATTTCCTAATTTATGGAAGATCTCTAAAGTTACACCACTGTATAAGGATGGGGATAAATATTTGGTCTCTAACTACAGACCAGTAGCGATCCTCTCCTCTCCGGCAAAATTGTTCGAACTAATAATTCATAAATATATATACGCCCAAGTAGAACCTTATTTAATAGACGAACAACATGGTTTTAGATCTGGCAGATCAACTGTGTCAAATCTGATGGTCTTTACGGAATATGTATCTCAAGCTCTTGACGGTAACAACCAAGTTGACGTCTCATACAACGACTTCGCAAAGGCTTTTGATACCGTAGACCCGCTGATACTCTTAAATAAATTAGACCGTTTTGGATTCTCGGTAAAAATTTTAAATTTATTTGCAAGCTATTTATCAAGTAGACAGCAATACGTAACGTATGGTATTTCTAACTCGTCGTACTTTCCCACAAACTCTGGGGTTCCTCAAGGGTCTAATCTTGGTCCTTTACTTTTTTTCCTTTTTATTAATGACATTCATCATGCTATAAAGTTTGCGAAATTTTTGTTATTTGCAGATGACTTGAAGCTATTTTTAAGAATCCGGACCTTAGAAAACTGCGCACAGCTCCAGAGAGACATAAATGCTATCGTGGTATGGAGTGAAATTAGCAAATTAGGTTTTAATTTTAAGAAATGCGCCATAATGTGCTATACTAGAGCAAACACTGTGATTTATTACAACTATAGGATGTCCCAATGTTCTCTTAAACATATTTCTGAACCGAAAGATTTGGGAATAACCTTTGACCCACACTTAACATTTCACGTTCATATTGAAACGATATGCAGCAGGGCTTTGAGAATGCTTGGATTTGTGCTATGTAACTCCAGGCATTTCTGCAGCTCTGCCGTGGTTCGCTTGCTATATTTTAGCCTAGTACGTAGTATTTTGGAAAGTGGCTCAATAATATGGGGACCAGGGGATGCAACGTACACTTCTATGGTAGAGAAAGTACAAAAGAAGTTTCTACGTTATCTTTATCTTAGAGACTTCGGGTACTATCCCTATTTATACCCATCAGCCTTCCTTTCCGGAATGCTAGGTATCGATAGTCTTGTCAACAGGCGGAAAGCTGCGTTGCTGATGATGGCCTATAACTTGTTGAACGGCCACATCAACAATCCAGAAATTTTGAATAAAATTTTATTTTACGTCCCTGATAACTTCGCAAGAGCGCGTAGACACAAACCATTCATTCTTCCGAGATGTAGGACTAACTTACCATCAGCAATGCCTCTTGGAAGAATGATAGGCCTTCTTAACTCACTAGCCTCTGACATCGACATTTTCCACCTGCGCATCACTAAATTTAAATTGCTAATTAGGCAATTATGATTGTTTAATGTATGTTTGTTAATGGATATTTTTATTCTGTAAATATACATGTAAAATATAAATAAATAAATAAATAAAAATAAATAAGACCAAAGAAATTCGCTTTTCTGATATTAGGTATTTTCTGATTCTGTATTCATATTTTTTTTTAATTACTTCATGACTAAATCCTAAAATTGAAATATTTAATCATTTAAAACCATATTAGAGACTCAAATGAATATTTAAACCAAAAAAGCTTCAGTCGCAGGCTTCGTAAACATTTAAAATGAGTTTTGTCCTTATAAATCTATTTGTTTCTGTTTCTGTTATCTTACTGAAATAAGATAAGCAATACGTCACAACATGTATCAAAGTTTTTCATTTTTCTGAAAAACAGAGAAATGTTAACATTCAATGCTGTCGTAGAAAAGCACAATTATTGTTTAAAAATGTTTTTCCTTTTAAAGTAAAGGAATTCAAATTTCAAGTAATTTTGAGCTATTTTTACGACGGCCTCGGGACGACAGATTTTCAAGTTACAAAGCGCCGTCCTGAGAAAATGTGCCGTAAGGAAAGATACCTTAATTTTTCCCTAGGTGCCTACCTGGTCAATATCATATTGTCTATGGCCCCGCTTTTTTTTATTGTCACATCTACTTTGCTGAGGGGTTTGTTTATGACTCAAATCTTGTAAGACGTCATCCGTGGACAAAATTTCCCCCTACTAAAGGCCGAAGTTATCAATCTAGTGATTGGTTTATTTATGGCTACGGCCTACCTGTCAAATGAACAAGACGCTTTACAGCTTGATGTGTTGTAAATATCAAATGTGCAATTCCTTGTGATCATTGAACAGCTAACTGTGAGTAAGAAGATAATGTGAGTACCCATTTACTTTAAATATTACTGGATTATTCCGAGAGTTTTGGCATCGATCGTTTTCCATATTTTGTGTTCAAATTAATTGAGGTTATGTGCGTCTTCACGCATTGTGCTTACATACCATTTAGTTTGGCTAAGCGGTTGTATCAATCTGGTTGAGTTTAACCTAAAGTTGAACCATGTGGAGATGCGTTGTATGTGATATGTGGCGTGGCTATTAAGGAGAACGGTTAGAACATCCAATCACACAATCGTTTAACCAAGTTGGATCATCTGTATCGTGGTTGAATCAACCTTTCTCAATCGGCCTAGGGAGCCGTCGTACATAATTGTTTGTAAGAGTACATTTAACTGATAAAATAAATAAAATGTCAGGCATGACTAAAGGACGTGATGTTTTGACGGATTTTTTTACATTACTTGTTTAATGATTTGACTAGCGTTGGGTATTCTACAAGCAAGAAATTCTTTGATAGAGATGCTAAGAACGAAGTTCTTGTTATCTTTTTGGAACAGTTCAATGTATTTAAAAGGATGTAGCGAGTGAAACCGCAAAAATATACATTTTTTTTATTATTTTAGTTGCATCATTGTTATTTATGTGCCGAGGTTCGTTTTTTTTTTCCTTTCATAATAATAATTAACGAAGCTTCAAGAGCACACAATTTGTTTTTTAATGTAGCGGTAGTCATGTTGTTTATGTTCTCCAGAGTAAAAAACTTACGAAATGGACTTATAATCTAAGCTATAACTACAAACTACCAGTAACATGTCTTTCCAATATTTTAAGCTTATATGGGATGCATGGAATTGTGCTGAGTTCCAGTGGCAGAGGTTGTAGGAGTAGGTAGGGGGTTGGGAAGATAGTGGTCGAAGATAAGGGCCGTGGTGGACTCGTTAATAAATGTTTATTAATCAACCAATTACCATCACAAAACAGCAGTGCCATGGACCTCCCCAACCCAGAGATTTTTTCCATCAAGAAAGAACCAGGGTCCCAGGAAGAAGGCAAAGGTGAAATGCAGTATGGGGATAAAGACATCTACCTTCCGGATGTAAAGAAGGAATGTTTGCAGTATGCTGAGAGTGTTCAGCCAACTAGTAAGTTGCATTAAGTATATTATCACAAAGGAGTTTCAGACGACGCAGTCAGGACAGCTGCTTGTTTTCCCCTTCCCCTCTTGTCGTTTATCAGTACTTTTGATTTTACCTTTGTAATATTGCTATGCAGGAAACTGTCAAACTAAGAAAATGTGAACTTACAATGCCCGCAAAGAACTCATCAAGCTGTTGCGTCGCCATATTTTACCAATAAAATAAAGTATCTCTTCTAAACGTTTTCTGTTCCTAAGAAAAAAAGAATAATTTGAGATAATAAGATAATTGTAACGTTTATTTTAAAATTAAACTTGTATCCTGACTTATGACGTGGATTTCGGATTTCATTGTTCGATTGGCATTAAGAAACTACACCTTCTCAAGAATAGAACATAATCGCTGGAAAAAGCGGCTATATGTTGTTTTTTTGTTTTTTTTTTTTTATAGTGAATACCTCACAAGAGTCCCAACTGCTCCCGTCTGGAGCCAGTGAGACTATAGCATCCCCAATTGGGGGATGTTGTGAGGCTGAAGGTAAGTGGAGAAGGGAAAATGGAAGGTGGGGAAGTACCTGGCTATTCAGATCTAGTCACTAAACACGGCTAAAGCCATTTGGAGCAACGTTTCAATTCTGAATGGTGGTCTTACACCAGGGCGATACTGGTAGTATCTTCCACTGTTTATGAGTGAAAATAATTACAAATTTTCTATTCTTATTTTCTCTTCCTTCGTAATTTTTCAATGGTATCTTTAATGCGATATGTAATAGTACCGTCATTATATTTTGAATCGTATTTGTTTTTCTCCAGCATTTTCTCGGAAAGGGTGTTTCAAAGCATAAAGTTCTTGTAAAAACTAATATGTAATATTGTTGTTTAACAGAAAAGTATTCCTTACATGTTATGACTCGGTGTTGGCATTATTTATTTTTTTTTAATGACAAATAATTTATATTAAACTATTTTATTAAAATAAAGTGATAATCTTTGTCTTAATAAAAAAAAGTATTTATATAATTGCATGTTTTTAATGGAAATTTGTACCCGCACATCGCAGGCCAACACTCAGTACGTCTTTACATATCATTGTGTTGATGTATTGTTATTCCAGGTAGCATTAATGTGGAGACTGTTCCGATCCAGGCAGGACACAGAGAAGAAGACGAAGGTGGGATTCCTTATACGGAAATAGACATAGACCTGCTGGATGTTAAAAAGGAATGCTTAGATCACTCTGAAAGTATTACCCAGACTGCAGGTAAAATTACTTTTGGTGTGTCTGAATTTGTAATCTTCTTTTTTTTAAAAGATATAACTTATTTAGCTTTATCTACCATCTTTTCAGGCTTAATATCGGACCTGAAGACGCATCCTGGAGGAAAATCTTATTCATGTTTCAATTGTAACTACTTTAGTCACAGCGAGTCAATGTTAACACAGCACTTGCGCACCCATACTGGAGAGAGACCTTATACATGTTCCTTCTGCAGCTATTCATGTTCTAAGAAGGGAAATTTAAAACGTCATGTGCTTACGCATACTGGAGAAAAACCTTATTCATGTTCCTTCTGCAACTATGCATGTTCTGAAAAGGGACATTTAAACCGTCACATGTTTACCCATACTGGAGAAAAACCACATCCATGTTCCTACTGCAGCTATTCATGTTCTGAAAAGGGAAATTTAAATCGTCACATGCTTACCCATACTGGAGAAAAACCACATTCATGTTCCTACTGCAGATATTCATGTTCTGAAAAGGGAACATTAAACCGTCACATGCTTACCCATACAAGAGAAAAACCACATTCATGTTCCTTGTGCAGTTATTCATGTTCTGAAAAGAGAAATTTAAATCGTCACATGCTCACCCATACTGGAGAAAAACCTCATTCATGTTGCTTGTGCAGCTATTCATGTTCTAAAAAGGGAAATTTAAATCGTCACATGCTTACCCATACTGGAGAAAAACCACATTCATGTTCCTTCTGCAGCTATTCATGTTCTGAAAAGGGAACATTAAACCGTCACATGCTTACCCATACAAGAGAAAAACCTTACTCATGTTCCTTCTGCAGCTATTCATGTTCTGTTAAGAGAAATTTAAAACATCACATTCTTACCCATACTCACAAAAAAACTTATAAATGTGCATTCTGTACCTATTCCTCCGCTCTCAAGGGGCCTTTAATTCGTCATATGCGTACCCATATCGGAAATAAACCTTTTTAGCGATAAGATAAAACCCATAGCAATTTCGTTGCGAGCATAATTCTAAGAATATAAATAATATTTGTTACATTAATTTCTACCATCGTAAAATTAATAATAACAATAGCATACAACAACTTGTATGTACATTCATTGTACATCTAAGAATTGTGGCTGTTAATTATGGAAACCTATTTTTGTACCCAACCTTAGAATTTACTATGAATTATGTATTTAAACAACTTATAATAATCTGATTTGACTTTCGTGTGTGTCTACGTTGATTTAAAAAATTAACTTGTTGTCCAACAAGTATTTGTGAATGGTATCGATATACACTTTGTTATATTAAATATATGTTGAGAAAAAGTGGTGTTACATTTTTGTGTTTGAATTATATGTTTTTGACGAGTATGACTATCAGTTAAAAAGCTGTGTTTATGTTTTCTTTTATTATTTTAATACACGGGCATGTGCCTAGTGTGGTGGCCAAAAATTTACCCGTTTACTGTAATGTATAAACTTTACTGAATAAAGAACATTAAAAAAAAAAAAAAACTTACATTTTTTTCGAAGATCATTAAATTCGAAACTTTAAACTCTTCATTAACAATACATCAAAAATTGGGTGTATTGTTAATCTCTTGACTTTTTAAAATAAATAACACTAAAATAACACTTTGCACAATTTCATCAGGAAGCAGATTTATTTTGTATGCAGCTCCCCAGCTGACTCTACAGCGTATTGGAGATTTGATTGTACTATTGCTTGGCAGATTGACGTTAGATGTTCCAATAAGAGATGTTTCATAAATAAATCAACTAATTTTTTTTTATGGAAAGGTTGATTCGATCTTCCCACTTTAGGTTTGTGTCTAAAATTATTCCTAAGTATTTAATTTAATTGGAAGTTTTCGATGAGTAACAGTTTATTGTGCGGTTAGTTTTGTTATGTTCTTTATCCCGCCTGCGTTTATAATGTAACTATGGCCCATATTGCTCTTGAAATCTTCCATATCTCCGTAAATACATTTAAAAATAAATCAGTATTTTTTGTATTCCTAACACATATTTTTAAAGCTATTAAATTTTTTTTAAATTGTAGCGATTCTCGGTAAAATAATAAAAAATATGTTTTCATACATCAACCCAGTTCGACAATAAATGCAACAGATAATTTAAAATTTCTTTGGTATAGACAGAGAAAACACCTGGAGAAGAGCCGCCTTTCATGTTTTTTATTATATGTTGTATTTCGGAGTCAGTAGTTTTTTAAAAAACGGATAGTGTATTTTGGTTTTGTGTATTACAGGTTGCGGGCTTAGGCAAGTGTAGAGGCTTAGAGACTTTTTCAGCGAGGTTATTTCCTACTTTAGAGAAATAATAATTAAAAATGTTTGCTGTTTGTTTAGGGTCTCTGGATACATCTATAATATTATATTAGTGTTTAATTTATTTAATAGTATTATTTTTTTCTTGTATTCGATTGCTTAATTGACCGTTTTTCAAATATCTTTCAGATTGTTTTCGGAAGTAGAAATAATTTTTATAAAGAAGTCGTTCTTACTTTTTTTTAATGAAACTTGTTAATTTAGTACATAGAAAGTTCTTGGCTTTTTCATCATATGAATATTTTTTATATAATTTTTCTTTTTATCTAATTGATTTTATAAGACCGCAAATGATGATCCAAGGTTGTAGACGTCTGAATTTGGAATTTGTGTGTAATGATACCTCTGTTGTTAAGTTTTTTAATTTATCATATTTGAACATTTTTCAACATTGTTGGAATTTCATATTGTATAGGAAGTTTCTACTTTAATTTTTCATCTGATATCGAAAAACTGTTTTTTTTTGGTAATTGGGACACTTCTTTCCGTTTTCATTTCATTATTATAAAAATATCAATAATTATGGTGGTCATTAATATTTGTTTACCAAACCATTGTTTTAATTTTATAAAAGTTTTGTAATTATACATTTTCCCAAAGATGATCTAAGCAGGAAAATTTTTGCCGATAAATTTCTCTAGTATTTTTGTTTGTAACTCCTACTAACATCATTAAAAGCGGAATATGTTGTTTATGCGTATTTTTGACTAACTTTTTATATTTTATTTATATGTTTTCACTGAGCAGCGTCCTCGATCGTGACTTCCAGAAGCCTCCAGTCAGGTTGTAAGGCTGATCCGCTTGTTGGCTTCCTTCGTTATCACGCCAAGGATTGGCTTGCCGTTTTGAGAGAGATTGAGGTGTTGAGAGGTTCTCTTTCTAAGTAAAACACTTGTGCTTTGGCTTGATATGGTTGCTACTTAGTTTATTCAAGGAATAATTCACAAACAAGAGGGTAGACTTAAAACTCAGAAAGAGAAGCGAGAGTTGATTGATAATCAACGTAGACTGAATGATAATGTAGAATTGAATCCTAATTTGGAATCACCACCCTATTTTTAAACAAAACAATATTTGACGTGACCACAGACGCAAGATATTATAGACGCGAAATTCATTAGAATATTACACTATGACGTGCCATAGACAAAAATATTTAAAGGTGGCATAGACAGAAAAAGATAATGTTAAAGGCTTTACACATCGAGATCATAACATGAGAAAGTGAAAGAGTTTAGGCTTGACTGAATTTATATATAAAATAGGACAATCACAACATACGACACGCAACATTCACCAATCCCAGATTATTAGAAATCGGGATTTTTTTCAGTGCAGAAATTCTAGCACTAATTACCATAACATGAACTCATCAACTAAGCGTGCTAAGTTTAGCCCAAAACGAGTTTTAATATTTTATCGAAAATTCGGTTTTCCTGTAAATCTACATACAGTTCTATAAATAGCACTCTGGTATACCCAAAAGCCACGAGCCAACACTGCTCCTCATTGCCCAGAATACTAATGAAGGGTAATAATACTGAATTTAGTGTGAATGAACACTGCAATTCCGCTAGTATTATCAATGTTTATTGTTGTCGGGTTGAAATTACAGTTTGGTAGGTGATAGGCGGGAGATTCATCATTTGTGAATGTCTCTGTTAACACTATGCAGTTCGGCTGAATTTTCAAATTATTGATTTTAATAATGAACTCATCGAAATTGCAGGATATACATCAAATATTTAGGTGAATTATTAATAAACCGTTGAAATTTGGGGGAAAACATCTTTACAAGTATTAGTGCTTGTACATTCGTATATCCGAATTTCGAAAATATTTTCTACTTGTTTAGATATGAAATCACAAATTTTAAATAAGTATGGTTGATGGTTTGTTTTTGGGTAATATCAGTTTATTTCGAATTGTACAAGATTTTTTGTTTTGCAATGTTTGACATGAAATTTCTAAACACCATATCCAACTGCTTGGTAGGTGATCTGTTGGGTAATTTAGATTGGAAACCCAACAGTTGGCACATTTGGGGGGGCGGTCCAGATTTTACATCCCTGGTATTGGTGGTCGTCGGCGCAGTGCATACATTTTGGATTCATTATTTTATTAAGGCATTTATTTGCAGTATTTCCAAATCTCAAACAGTGGTAGGATTGTGTTAAAGCATTGCAATTTTCTCTATATATTCTGAAAAATCCTAAATTTACATGTTTTTTCCTTACGAGGAAGTTTCTCATAATTCCGTTTGTTTTAACAATAATATTATGACACCTGACCTTCACCGAAATATTTCTTGATTTTGTTCTGCCATTATTTTGGCAAACTTAGTCTGCTAGGAATTCTTCTACCTCTAATATTATTCGTTTCATAGCCTTTAAATATTACAGATGGTTTTTTCCTTTATTTATTTTTTCTATCTATCAACACCTTTATTAAAATGTGTTTTGTACTAACATATTCTTGTATTTCCTGTTTATGTATTTTTATATTGTCTTTTTACACCCTCTTAATGTGTTTTGTGCTTATATATTATTGCTTTCCTGTTTCTGTTATATTTATATCAATATACAAATTATATTAATAATTTTCCAAAAAACTTTTGTTTCTTAATAACTATATTTATTTACATTATATATATATATATTAATCATTAAAAAAAACTAGCATTAAAATTTATATTTGATGCAATACAACCAAAGTAGGAATCGTTGCTCCCTTCATATCAGACCAAAGAAATTTGCTTTTCTGATAAGGAAACCATGACCTTAAATATAAAATCTTGTTTAATACATTTGTATAAATTTTACTTATGTTAAAACGAAATACAAACATCCACTGTGTTTTTCATTTTTCTGTTAAAGCAAAGAAATTTCAAAATTCGATACTTTTGTTAAAAGCATATAACATATAATACGTGAATATTATTCATATTTCATATTTGATAACCTTATAATAGTTCTGCATTTATTTAAAAGCTTTCAAATTTTAAGTCAGTTTTGTTTATTTTTACGACAGATTGTTCATCTCAGAACAACCAGATTTCACCTGACAGCGCTGTCCTGAGAAAATGAGCTATAAATAAAAATACTTTAAGTTCATTTTCGCATAACAGCACTTTGTCGAATGGATCTTTCTTATTGTGAGGGAATATTTCCACATTTCAAACATGTTTATTTTTAAAATCATATTTTTGTCTTGTGATTGGGGTAGGCTCCGAATGAGAATTATATTGTCTACGGTTAAGCCTTTTTTTAGTTTTTTTTATCCTGTTTGACGTAATTTTTGCAGAACATAAAATTTGTCTATTAGCATATCTATGGTTAAATAGAGGACTAATTTGCTTGGTACAAAAAGCCCGAAGATATCGATCTAGTGAGTTGTTTATTTATGCTACGGCCTATCTGTCAAATGAACAAGATGCTTTACAGCTTGATGTGTTGTAAATATCTAATGTGCAATTCCTTGTGATCATTGAACAGCTAACTGTGAGTAAGAAGATAATGTGAGTACCCATTTACTTTAAATATTACTGGATTATTCCGAAAGTTATGCCATCGATCGTGTTCCATATTCTGTGTTCAAATTAATTGAGGTTATGTGCGTCTTCACGCATTGTGCCTTACATACCATTTAGTTTAGTTAAGCGGTTGTATCAATCTGGTTGAGTTTAGCCGAATGTTGAACCCTGTGGAGATGCGTTGTATGTGATATGTGGCGTGGATATTAAGGAGAACGGTTAGAACATCCAATCACACAATCGTTCAACTAAGTTGGATCATCTGTATCGTGGTTGATTCAACCTTTCTTAGTCGGCCTAGGGAGCCGTCGTACGTAATTGTTTGTAAGCGTACATTTAACTGATAAAATAAAATAAAAATGTCAGGCATGACAAAAGGACGTGAAGTTTTGAAGGATTATTTGAGATTATAATGTATAATGATTTGACTAAGTTTGGGTATACTTCAAGCAAGAATTACTCTTATAGAGATGCCAGGAACGAAGTTCTTGTTATATTTTTGGATAACTTCAACTTTATTTAAAAGTATGTGTCGCCCAAAAGTCTCGCCCAAACCTCCAACGGTGTTGGACGCGAGTGAGCGCCGTAAGCGGTAAATAAATAAAATAACACCTTCAATCCAAGACAAATTATATAAATACATAAATTTACGGAAAATATATTTTTAACCTGGAAAAATGGAGGAAGCGGTTGATCCGCATGCCTTCATAACAAAGGCGAAACAAAACATAAGTGACCTACATACAATCATAGAAGAAAATAAACTTACCAAAGAAACCAAATCAAAAATGATGAAAGAAATAAATAACATCATGGAAATGATATCGCACATGGCAATAGAATTAGCTAAATTACAAGAAAAGTGTGATATTCAAGAAAAAAACCAAGCACAAAAATACCCATTTTCATACTCTTCTGCAGTAAAAAACTTAATATCACAAACGCAAGAAAAACGATTTCCTATAATAATTAAAAGCTTAAAAGAAGAAGACACTGAAAAAATAAAAGAGAAAATACAAAAGATTAAAATTTCACAGTTGGGAATTCGAGTATGCGAAATTAAAAAAAACAAAAAAAAACCTTATAATAACATGCCCAGAAAAAGAAGACGCAAAAAAATTAAAAGATAAGATAAATGAAGTCGACAAAACCATAATAGCGGAGGTACTTCTGAAAACGGATCCATGCGTAATATTCAAAGGTCTTGACAAAGACTATACCGAAAAAGAATTCTTAGAAGACATCATTGAACAAAACAACGACATCAAAATGATATGTGAAAAATACCAAGACAAAGAAATATTACAAGTTAAGGCCATCATTACAAACAAAAAAACTAACAGCAAAAACTTAATACTACAAACAAATCCCGAAATGAGACTACATCTTATTAATAAAAAAAAAAAATCATCCAGGATTCATGAGAATCTATGTAGAAGACTGCAGTCCTCTTACCCAATGTTTCCACTGTCAAAGATTTGGACACACAGCACAAAAATGCTACAATAGAATGAATAAACCAACATGCAAGCACTGTTCAGAAGATCATCCCATCTCCGAGTGTAAATCCCTGGAACTGCCACCCAAATGCGCTAACTGCAACTCAGCTAACAAGAAGAAAGAAATAAACTCCTTGAACAGTAAAATGAATGAAGTAGACCACCGAACAAACAGCGAAACATGTAAGTTCCGATCTTACATGCTTAAATTAGCCAAAGAAAGAATTAACTACGACATTGAATAAAAATCTTATAAATAATTTTGTAAAATACAACCGAAAATGCATTAAATGGATGATTTCTCAAATAACGAATTAGAGTTAAATATTAAAATTCAAGAATATGAATGTATATGTACCGATTCGTGTAACAAAATTATTTCTAAAAACATCAATGATATAATTATTATGCACATAAACATCCGTAGCGCTCAAAAAAATTTAGATGAATTAATTCTAAAAATAAATAATTTAATTAAAAAACCGGACTTTATAGTGTTATCCGAAACATTTACAAACGATGAGTCACCGTCTTATCACTTACCTGAGTACAACTATATTTCTACCAAATTAGACATCAATAAAAATTCGGGAATAATAATATTTGCGCAGAAATAGAAGGATTTATGCTTGCAATTCAGGATAGAGTCATTAATACTAAAAATTATAGAAAGCATATAATCAAAGATACAAATCAAATTGATGATTTGTGTAGAAAATGTTTGGCTTTTCCAGAAACTATAGAACATATTATATCGGGATGTTCTATATTAGCACCGTCCGAGTATACATTTAGGCACAATCAAGTTTTAAAAATAATTCACCAAAATTTGGTAATTAAACATAACTTGATTGACTGCCGTAATGTAGTACCATATTATGAATACGAACCAAATTCATTTTTAGAAAACGAATTTTATAAAATATATTATGATAAAACTATACTAACAGACCGAGCGATTAGTCATAATAGACCCGATATAGTTTTACATGACAAAATTAAAAAAATAACTTATATCATTGATGTTGCTATTCCAAATTCCTGTAATATTCAAAAATCTGTTAGTGAAAAAATAAGAAAATACACAGATTTAGGAAATGAAATAAAAAGAATTTGGCATTCTCAGACTATAAAAATATTACCATTCGTTATTTCGGCTACTGGCATTATACCTAGCTCTCTAATTAAAAATTTAGGCGTATTAGATCTATCAAAAAATTTATATATAAAGATGCAAAAGTCGGTCATTTTGAATACATGTAGGATAACAAAAGATTTTTTAAATATTTATGTTGAGGGATCAGTAGGATTTATAGGCCCTGTTAGAAGTTCTACCGAGCCGAACCCTCTGATATGAAAATATCTGGAGACGGTGAATTTTTTTTCCCATTTGATATCTGGTGATTTGACGTGTTGTTGTTCTTGTATTGTTTTGTATTTATTTTACTTATATAATGCACTTACATAGTGTTGATTGACTAGCTGATCATTTGTGGAAAAGTGAGTGGAAGGGTTAAGTTTTTCCTTTGGGGAAGACTTAACCCGGACAACTAAATCGGAAGTTTAAAAAAATTTAGTATTGTTAACATAATAGAACATCCAATACACTTAGTAAACTGCATCGAAGTACATTTCAAACTCGGCAAATCAATATACCATCTAATAGCTATCTATAGAACGCATGGCTCGAATATTATTACATTTATTAATGACCTCAAATACATATTATTAAAATTAAAAAATAAACTTTGCTTCGTCGTAGGAGATTTTAACGTTAATATTAATGAAAAAATAGAAAATAATAACAAAAATGAATACATCAATTGTATGACTGAACAAAATTTTATATCTTGCATAAATAAAAATACTAGGGAAATAAAAGAACATACTCCATCTTGTTTAGACCACATTTGGACAAATGTAAACATTAAAGATCTTCACAAAATAAAATCAATTGTTTGGAAAACTAACATAACTGATCATCACTCATGCTTACTTCTGTATAATAATAATATTAAACATAAAAAACATAATTTAATAACCAAAAAATCAACAATAGATATGACTATTCTCTCTGAAAAATTAAAAAAGGAGAGTTGGAATAATGTTTTAAACAGTGATGATACTGAAATTTGTTCGACTAACTTCGAAAATATTATGTCACAACACATTAAAAATTCGACAACGGAGATAACAACACACATAAAATCAAAATTAAGATGTTTAAAGCCTTGGATTACCAAAGGGCTTATTATATCTATCAGAAATAAAGAAAAACTTTACAAAATAACTTTAAAAAATCCCCAAGATGAAAAAGCATATATTTTCTATAAAAAATATAAAAATAAATTAACATCTTATATTAAAAAAAGTAAGGAAGAGTATTTTAAAAATAAAATATTATCTTCAGAAAATAACCATAAACAAATGTGGAAAACTGTTAATTTCGCCATAGAAAATACAAAAAAAACACAAAACATTAAGTACATTGAACATGATAAAAAAATTATAGATGCCAATATACAGCCTAAACAATGTGCAAACATACTTAATTCCTTCTTTGCAAATGTTGGGAAAAATCTTGCGAAAAATATCCATAAGCCTTCAAACCAAGAAAACCATAAAAATAAAAATATACAGAAACATAATATACTTTCAATGTTTGAAACAACAACAGAATGTGAAATCTCGAAAATAATAGAAAATATGAAAGGAGGTTCGTCTCCCGGTTTTGATTCTATTACGACACACATGTTAAAAACTATGAAACCTCACATAATAAAACCTATCACTCATTTAATAAACTTAAGTTTAACAAATGGAATTTTTCCAATGAACTACAAAACCACAATAATCTCACCTATTTACAAATCTGGAGATCCACATCAAGCAACGAACTATCGCCCAATATGTCTAATTTCTAATATAGGAAAGATCTTTGAAAAAATAGTAAAAAAACAATTGGTAAATTTTCTAGATAATAATAAAATATTACACAAAAACCAGTTTGGCTTTATAAAATCACTCAGCACACAAGATGCTATTGCTAACGTAACTTCATACATTCACGAATCATTAGATAAAGGTAAAAAATGTGCGGGTATATTTATTGACCTTAGAAAGGCATTCGATAGCATATCCCATGAAATGCTATTAAAAAAATTGAATAATATCGGCATAAAAGGCAACGTGATTAAATGGATCACCGACTACTTAAAAAACCGTCCTCAAGTGGTAAAAATCAATCGTGTTAAAAGTGATCAAGAGATTACAAGCTTTGGAATCCCCCAAGGTACAGTGCTTGGACCAATTCTATTTACTATATATGTAAACGATATTTTTTTTCAACCTTTACATGGTCAAATCACGTCATACGCCGATGATACAGTATTAATAATAAGTGATAAGACTTGGGAAAAAGTAGAATTAAAGGCCACAGAAGACATCAACACGCTCAAGAATTTTTTCGACACCAATTTACTGTCACTTAATAATGAAAAGACATTTGTAATTCCATTTGCAATCCATACAAATGATACTCCTAAAAATTTTAACATTGTCATACATAATAATACTAAAATTCACAGCCAAAACTATTGCAAATCAAACTGTACAGTACTAAAAACAACAAATGAAATTAAATATATAGGAGTAATTATTGATAAAAATCTGAAATGGAAGGAACAAATATGTCAAGTAGTAAAAAAAATTAGAAAATTAATATATATATTTTTAAGAATTAGAAACTTTCTGTCGATAAAAAATCTATATTTAATTTACTATGCCTTAGTTCAATCCACTTTACAATACGCTATTATTAGTTGGGGATCCGCGTATAAATGTAACCTTCTTCCAATTGAAATTATACAAAGAACAATTATTAAAATTATATTAAAAAAATCCTTTGACTACCCAACAGAACGCCTGTTTGAAGAATTTCAAGTACCTACATTTAAAGACCTATATATTAAAAACTCATTAATCCAAATTATAAAAGAAAAAGATAAATATCAATTTTTAAATGAAAACAGAACGCGACTTAGACATGTTTTTCTATGCCCAAAACTAAATACGTCTTTTGCACAACATCATTATACTTACCAGGGAAGAACTTTTTTCAATCGTCTACCAGAAGAAATCAGAAGCATTAATGATAAAACCCAAATACTGCTCTCTGTCAAGAGACACTTAAAAAATATTCTGAAAAAAAAAACTACTGTCACTTAATTAATCTCAAAAATATCCTTAGTTTTCCATAACTTTCTTTCTTTATTAAAATTTATTATATTAATATATTATCCTTCACTACTGTCAAAAAAAAATACTACAGCAAACATACATTTATGTACAATGAATTATCTAAGTACTAACTAACAACAACATTTATGTACACTCCCCTTCCATACACAAGCAAATGCTTTCAATGGAAGAGTAGTAAAAAAAACCCAAGATGTAAAATGAATTATGTACCATGTAAACTTATTATTAAAAATAAAAAATAATTCCAAAAAAAAAAAAAAAAATGTAGCGAATTAAACAGTATGAATGGAAAATTTATTACATATTTTTAATAAGCATTTACTTTGTGAATCGTCATAATTTATAATAAAATATATAAATTTGTTATAAACCACTTTAATTTTAATTGTACTGTACCGGTTTCGGAAGCACCCTTCTTTCGTCAGGAGAATATTAAAAGTTTTAATATTCTCCTGACAAAGAAAGGGTGCTTCAGAAATCGGTAGAGTACAATTAAAATTAAAGTGGTTTAAAACAAATTTAAATCTTTTATTGTAACATTTATTCGTTCACAGAATTTAATTCGTTCCTTGAGCCATTTATGTGTCGAGGTTCGTTTTTTTTTCCTTTCAAGCTTATGGTTAACGAAGCTTCAAGAGCGGTCACTTTTTTTTATGAAGTAGGAGTCATGTTGTATGTACTCTCCAGATAAAAAAAACTGACCAAATGGCGACCCATAATCTAACCTATACCGTATCGTTACCTAACCTAACCGAGCCTAGTGGTATTTTTAAAAAGGGACAAACTTAGTATTGGGTTTCTATTTAGGTTGATTTTATTATTGATGACTTGGCCATTAATGTTTCGCAAATAAGTTTTTAAATGTAAGATTCTTCGAATTCGTGAACAGAAGGTTCAAGTTCCCTTATTATTAGAGCCTTGCTGTACTTATTAATTAATATTTATTAATTAACCAATTACCATCACATAACAGCAGTGCCATGGACCTTCCCAACCAAGAGAATTTTTCCATCAAGACGGAACCAGGATACCAGGAAGTAGGCGCAGGTGAAATGCCGTATATGGATATAGACATCCACCTTCCGGATGTAAAGAAGGAATGTTTGCAGTCTGCTGAGAGTGTTCAGCCAACTAGTAAGTTGCATTACGTATTTTATCACAAAGGAGTTTCAGACGACGCAGTCAGGACAGTTGCTTTTTTTCTCCTTCACCTCTTGTCATCCATCAGTACGTTTCATTTTACATTTGTCATATTGCTTTGCAGGAAACTTTCGAACTAAGAAAACGTGAAATGTTAATTCCTAGTTCTTCAAGCTGTTGCCATGCCATATTTTACCACTTAAATAAAGTATCTCTTTTAAATGTTCTCCATTCCAAAATAATTTTAGATTATAAGATTTGTATGTAAAGTTTTTTTTTGTGTTATAAAACATCATTCTATATCATGACTTATCACGGTGATATCGGAATTTTTTTGTCCTCCGCTGTTCGTGTCTCTAGAAAATTCCTGTGCTGAGATGAGCACATTACAATTCTAAGTGAACTTAATCAAATAAGTACATTACATAACATAAAAAGATGGATTATATCGAATATGGGCTTTCTAAGGTATGATGACCGAATGACAGAAGCTACGATGAGAGTAATCCAAATTCACCACTCTCAGCTACTATACCCCAACAGACAATGTATAATGTTAATAAGTGAAAATAATTACAAATTTTCCTTATTTACCCTTCCTTCGTGATTTTTCAATAGTATATTTAATGCATTCGTTAATGGTATCGTCATTTTATTACGAAAATTATTTAATTTTGTTTTTCACTAGCACTTTCTCGGAAATGGTCTTTTGCAGTCTAAAGTTCTTGTTAAAACAAATATTTGTGTTAAAAAAAAGTTTTTCTTACAGGTAATCACTTGGGGATGACATTTTTTATTTGTTTTGTGGTTAAAAAGGGAATTATTCTTTTAAATAAATTATATAGTATTAATTGCCTTTGAAATTTGTACCCGCAAAGGCTATGTTACTGCAAACAGCTGGACATTCAGCAGATCTTTACATATTATTGTATTGTTGTTTTGTTATTCCAGGTAGCATTAATGTGGAGACTGTTCCGATCCAGGCAGGACACAGAGAAGAAGACGAAGGTGGGATTCCTTATACGGAAATAGACATAGACCTGCTGGATGTTAAAAAGGAATGCTTGGAGCACTCTGAAAGTATTACCCAGACTTCAGGTAAAATTACTTTTGTTGTGTCTGATTTGTTTTTATAATTTTCTTGTTTTTTAAAGAAATAACTTATTTAGCTTTATTTACCATCTTTTCAGGCTTAATGTCGGACCTGAAGACGCATCCTGGAGGAAAACCTTATTCATGTTCGTTCTGCAGCTATTCATGTTCTCTTAAGATAAATTTGGCACGTCACATGTTTACCCATACTAGAGAAAAACCTTATTCATGTTCCTTCTGCAGCTATTCATGTTTTCAAAAGGGAGATTTAAAACGTCACACGCTTACGCATACTGGAGAAAAACTTTATTCGTGTTCCTTCTGCAGCTATTCATGTTCTCTTAAGATAAATTTGGCAGGTCACATGATTACCCATACTAGAGAAAAACCTTATTCATGTTCCTTCTGCAGCTATTCATGTTTTCAAAAGGGAGTTTTAAAACGTCACACGCTTACGCATACTCGAGAAAAACCTTATTCATGTTCCTTCTGCAGCTATTCATGTTATGATAAGGGAAATTTAAAACGTCACATGCTTACGCATACTGGAGAAAAACCTCATTTATGTTTCTTCTGCAGCTATTCATGTTTTCAAAAGAGAGATATAAAACGTCACACGCTTACGCATACTGGTGAAAAACCTTATTCATGTTCGTTCTGCAGCTATTCATTTTCTCAAAAGGGACATTTAAAACGTCACATGCTTACGCATACTGGAGAAAAACCTTATTCATGTTCCTTCTGCAGCCATACTTGTTCTCAAAAGGGAAGTTTAAAACGTCACATTCTTACCCATACTAAAAAAAACTTATAAATTTACATTCTGTAGCTTTTCCTACACTCTGAAGGGAGATTTAATACTCTGCAAAAAAACCTTTTAAGCGAAAAGATAAAACCCATAGCGATTTCGTTGCCAGCATAATTCTAAGTTTATAAATAATATTTGTCACATAAATTTCTACGATCGTAAAATTAATAATAACAACAGCATACATTAACTTGTACGTACATTCATTGTACATCTAAGAATTGTGGCTGGTAATTATGGAAACCCATTTTTGTACACAACCTTAGAATTTACCATGAATTATGTATTTAAACAACTATAATAATCTGATTTGACTTTCGTATTTGTCTACGTTGATTTCAAAAATTAAGTTGTTGTCAAACAAGTTTTCGTGAATTTTATCGAAATGCACTTTGTTATTTTGTTTTGTAACACAATGCTCGTTATAACCTTCGTTTTCGCAGATAACGTTAATTTATTTATTTGGTTGAAATAAGCTATTGCTTAACAATAATTACTAAAATACTAATTCTTTATTCATATTCGTACGCAATATTTTTTTTAAATACAATTAATGAGTTCACAGAATATAATAATTTATATTTACTAAAATAATTCGTAAAATTACTTTTGACCGCTTTTGATTTTTTTATGTTTCTCTTCTATAGAAGTAGGTGATCGTGTTTAAAAGAGTGGTGAGCATTAATATGAAGAGTACTAAGTGTTTTTAATTAATTATCAATTTAGGAAATAAGATTATTAAAAATATATATATGTACTCGTAAATAAACAAAATAAAATTTACATCAATTTTTTTTATTTTATTTTTTTATTTTTTTTTTATTTAATAAATGTTTACAAGTTACATGTTTAGACATTTTTTTAACTACCATACTAGGCTAATGCCCGTGTTGTGGTAGTTATACATGAAATAATAATAACAATGACATAAAAGAACTAAAAAATACTTATAGTAACATAAGTATGTAAGTATAAATCATAATGAAGTAATAATAATAAAAATAACTTAGAAGAACTAAAAAATACTATTTTATAGAAACATAAGAAAGAATTAGAGAAGAAAAAAAAGAAAAACAAATTTGATGATAAATAAAACTAAAAACAAGTATATTAAAATTAAAAGTAAACTGAAAAATAAAGAAAAAGTATATGTTTATTAAAAAGATACAAATAAAAATTAAAAATATTAAACATTAAGATTAAAATTTAAACATAATTAATGTAGATTGTTTAATGCATATAATTGTTTGTGTGCAAGTTTATATAACTTAGGTATTATCTATAAGACAACATGTTTATGTTCAACACTTAATTTTAATTTTCGTGATATGAGACAAGTTGGAAAAGAAGTTTTTAATTTTTTTTTTTTGTGTTAGGAACTCATATAATCTTTGAAGAAAGGTCGTCCCCTTTCAAATATCCATTGATGTACACGAGCAGTAAATATGGATATAGAATTACTTGACTTTAAGTCGGTACTCAATGCATTGTATATTTTAGGCGCGATGAACCAGAATTGCCGTTGAGCGAAAGAGGTTTTAGTTTGAGGAACCACGCAACCCAGGTTTGATGAAAAGCGGGTGTGAGCTTGGTGTTGTGGAGCCAACAGTAGGTTATTTTTTCGTATGTAACAAATGCTTACCTTAGTAAATAACTGTCGTATATCTAATACCCTGATTTTAGCAAAGAGTTCATTAGAGGGATGGGTAGGTTGGCATTTAAATATAATTCTCAAAATTAGTTTTTGAACTGTAATAATAGGATTAATAATGGATTCAGCACAACCACCCCATCCCACTATACCATACGTTGCTATAGATTGGAAAAGGGCAAAGTATACGCTTCTTAAAGTCTGTAAATCAAGGATGGACCTAAGGGAGCAGAATACATGGCAGAGTTTACGAAGTTTGTTTACTGTGTCACTGATATGGGCTTCCCACCGTAGTTGGTTGTCTATGATTATTCCCAAATATTTAACTGCATTTGATGATTTAAGGGTAGAACACGTGCAATTTATATTAGGTGTGATTTCGTGAGTGTGCAAATTGAATGAACACGAGTGAATAATAGGTTTAGGGCAGTTGTTGGGTACATTATGTTTGCGGATGGAAAATGTCATATATTGGGTTTTGTCGATGTTAAGTGTGAGGAGGTTTGTGTCCAGCCAATGTTTTACTTTTAATAGACCATTATTAGCTTTGTTAGTGACTGATTCCCATGTTACATCTTCAAATATTAGAACAGTGTCATCGGCAAATGATAATATTTTACCTCCAATATTCATGGCACAAAGTGAGTTAATGTATACAAGAAATAAAATTGGTCCTAGTATACTGTCTTGAGGTACACCAAAGGACATAGGTAATTTTTCGCTTATATGTGTTTTGTCAGAGTGGATGAGAGTTTGTTGTGTTCGGTTCATTAGATAGTTTTCAAACCATGTGTAGGCTACTCCTGTTATTCCAACCCGATGTAGTTTTTTTAGCAGTAAGGAATGAGAGACCGTATCAAATGCTTTCGCAAGATCGAGAAAGACAGCCAGTGGTTTGCGACAATGTCATGATTATAGGAAACGATTTTCGTGAGGGCAGCTATTGCATCAGATGTACTTCTACCTTTGCGAAAGCCATATTGGTTGTCTGATAATATGTTGTTATCTTCGAGGAACTTACACAGTCTATGTTTCACAGCTTTTTCTACAATTTTAGATATTGTGCTTAGTAAGGATATCGGTCGGTAGTTATTTACAGATAATTTGTCACCTGCTTTGAAGATTGGGATTATTGTAGCCTGTTTTAAGGAGTTAGGAAAAGTACCAGTTTTGAAGCTTGAGTTGATTATGTGTTTAAGAGGGGGGGCGATAAATTTTTGGAGGTGTTTAATAATTTTTGCCGAGATGTGATCTATTCCGGTGGAGTTACTGTTTTTGAGAGATGCTATTATTTCCATAATTTCTGATTCAGTAGTGGGAGTGAAGTGAAACGGGTTGTAGGTCAGAGTACTGATAGGTATACCATTTGCAAGATCTTTCTCTGAGACGTTTTTTCTGGCTAAAATTTTTTTTGCTAAGTTGGGACCGATATTGCAAAAAAATTGATTGAAATGATCGGATATTTTTTCAGGTTCAGAATTTACATGTATTGTTTTGTCTTCGATATTAATTTTAACAATAGGTGTGTCGGTTTTATTAATGTTGGCTATATCTTTTATGATATTCCAAATTTTTTTTTTATCATCGGTAGCTTCACTGATTTTTTTTTTGTAATAATCCCTTTTAACAGTGTCAATTATTTTTTTGCAGTTATTTCTATAACGTTTGTAGAATATGAGAGATGCATAGTCGCTAGGGTTTTTCCTACAGAAGTGATGGATCTTATCACGCTTTCTGATACAGTGGAGAATACCAGCAGTATGAAGATAAGCAATTATGAAGATAATTTCATTAATTTGGTATTTTTACATTGAATTTCTCTTTAATCGCTTTTAGTGGGTGTTCATCGTGTAATGTAAGGAAAATGTTGGGTCGCCAAATGTAATGTATGAAATGGTGTAATGTAATGTAGGTACATTCCAATGTTTACAAAAACGGTAGAGCAGAGATCTCATCTCAAGATTGTGGGAATAATTTCCTGTCAAGTAAGTTAGGTGATCATAAATAATAAGAGTGAATTCTTAATGGAAAATATATTGAAACCATCAAAAGTTACAACAAAGGAGTACAGATAATAACTATATAACCATAGGAATAAAAATAGGCACATACCAGATGGACTCCTGAATCAAACTAAACTAACTTTACGTGGTCGAGAAACGAAAGACTAACAACGGATGGCGAACGAAAACTTGTATTCGGTAGCGGGGATCGGACCCGGGACGAAGGCCAGGACATCCTTCTCTTAGTGGAAGCGGGAGGACGCATCTCCTTCAATGGACGCCTGCAGGGTCATCAGGCCTGCAGCACGTGGTAGTCAACCAGACTCTTCTACGGAGCCAGGACAACAATCCGTTCTCTTAGGGGAAGCGGGAGGACGCAACTCCTTCAATGGACGCCTGCAGGGTCATCAGGCCTGCAGCACGTGGTAGTCAACCAGACTCTTCTACGGAGCCAGGACAGCAATCCGTTCTCTTGCGACACGGGGATACTCCGCCAAGAACTACTAGCCACAGCTAGGACCAAACCATTCGCGGTTTCAAGACCGAAACACGAGTACTACGACATGACCACCGGCCAACTTTCAATAAAAGCGGGATTCCAAAATCACCACTGAAAATAATAACTAACACGAACTGTACGTGAAAGGATAAACACCCCGCGCCTTTTTTAAAGAAATAATAACTCCTATTCACATGATTAACTCAGATTGAAACCCCTTAAAAGGCGAGTGACTGGATCCACCGACCCATCGGCCAAACGGGCCGGGGAGGAAGTGACCATTAACAAAACTGTACTTCCTTCCTTCAAAATATTGCCAAAGTTCGAAAAAAAACACCATAGACAAAATAACCTCAATTAAGCAAGAACTTCACTTGTCACAAAATATTTTTGTGACAATCGTTTTCGATTGTTCTGATATTTTCGGGTAGGCTGTTGAAGAATTTTTTCCCTAAATATATGTAATGATGTTGAGCAAAAGTGGTGTTACATTTTAGTGTTGGAATTGTATGTTTTTGACAAGTATGACTATCAGTAAAAAAGCTGTGATTATGTTTTTCTTTTGTTATTTTAATCATTACGTATTTATCGCACAAGATCATTAATTTAAACTAATTTAAATTATATGTGTTGTATAATCTCTTGGTTTTTATAACTAGACGTTGTACAATTTCAACAGGGAGTAGATTTATTTTGTATGCAGCTCCCCAGCTGACTCTACAGCGTATTTGAAATTTGATTGTACTATAGCGTGGTAGATTGACGTTAGATTTTCCAATGAGAGATGTTTCAAACTTTCAAAAATAAATCAACTAATTTTGTAATTTTTTTTGGTAAAGTTGATTCGATCTTCCCACTTTAGGTTTTTTATCATTTATATTTATTATTTTGCTGACGGTAAGGTTGATTCTATCTCTCCAGTTCAAGTTTTTGTCTATTCTTTTCCCTAACTATTTAATTTTATTTCATGTTTTCAAGGTGTAACAGTTTATTGTGCATTAAGTTTTTTAAATTCTTTAACGCGGCCGCGTCCATAATGTAACGATGGTCTATATTGGTCTTTAAATCTTCCATATCTCCGTAAAAGCACATTAAAATTAATCAGTATATTAGGTATTTCTAAAATACATATTTTTACAACCATTAAAAATATTGTAAAAACTGTGGCAATTCTAGGTCAAATATTAAAAAATATCTTTTTAAATATCAATACAGTTCGAAGTAAAATGAAACAGCATATTTTATTTATTTATTACACGCCCTAGTGGGCTTTTTAAAAAAAATTACAAGCAACACATAAGAGTGGGTTATAACGCAGAATGGTGATTTGATGGAAAACGGCTCTCTAAAACGGCTTAATACTACCTTTCGTATGTCATTCTCAGACTTCATATTTATACCAATTAATGGACTTTTATTTTTCAGTCTGCCTATTTTTTTGTAGTTGTTGTAAGCATTTGACTATAAAAAATAAAATCATTGATACACTATACAACCCACTTTTAAAACTTCGATCCATGATTATCGCATTAATAACGGTTTTACACAATATTTTTAATTTAAAATATGTATATAATACACACATCTGTAGAAGTACGGCCTCTTATTATCGTTATGATATTTTCAAAATCTATGGTTATCTATGGTTGCTAACAGCTTATTTTGACAGCTCCCGTTTAAAACATTAAACGTATTGTTTTTACATAAAAATACACGGAAACAAGTGAAGTTTTGTTAGTGTTCAATAAATAATTACCACATGGTACAATCGATAATCCAACTGTCCGTACATCGTCTTCATTGTGAACATAAAGAAACAAGTCCATTGTGAACATACATACATACATCACAAATACATACATACACATCAGAGATGTGCAAAATGGGTACCCAAAACATTTGAAATGCAAAATAGAAATGGGTCAAAACTTTTCCATTTGAAAATGTAAAATGCAAAATGGTTTTTAGAAAAGCATTTCAAATGCAAAATGCAAAATACCTATTTTCAAAATGCATTGAAAATGCAAAATGGTTTCCCAGGTCAAACAATCAAAATAATTATAGAATTTTTAAACGATTTTGTCATTTAATAATGGACATCAATGTAGAACAAACATATTACATGATGGTAAATCCAAAAACACCACGACTACGGATTATGAAACCACAAAAAATTTGCGCGGGACTAATGTTGCCAACGTGAAAACATAGAAACTGCTATCTAACATTTAATATTACAGGGTCATGGCACCATGTTCAGTATATGAATCAGTATTTTTTGTAATGGTATCACTTAATTGCAAGGGCTCCTAGCAGGGAGCTGCTTGAAAAATGTAAATTATCTCTCATAGCGAGGTTGAGGACCGACTGATATTTGGGGCTTATGAAAAAAAGACGAGTGGAGATAGTAGGAAGAATGTTGCAAAAAAGCATTTAAAATGGAAAATGCATTGAGAAAAGCATTTAAAATGCAAAATGCAAAATGATTTTTAGAAAAGCATTTAAAATGGAAAATGCATCGAGAAAAGCATTTAAAATGCAAAATGCAAAATGGTTTTTAGAAAAGCATTTAAAATGCAAAATGGAAAATACCCATTTTGCATTTTGCATTTCCATTTGAAATGGATTTATTTGAAATAAAGCACATCTCTGCATAACATACAGTGTTAAAGCAGTTCTGCGTACCATAAACAATAATACTTATATTACGACTATTAAAATTTGGTGTGGGGTTTTATTGAATACACAACAACAATGCCACTAGAAAACACTCGCTCGAAATCAAAAAATAATATGATAACATCTCCTTTGATTATATAGACAGTAAATTTTCTGACCTCAAAAAAGAAATGTTCAAAAACATTGAACAAGAAACGGCCGAAACAAAAAAGCTACAGATTTCATTGCACACAAATACGATGAAATACTATCCAAATTAAATGAACTGGCAGGTATAAAAACAGAAGTTGAAAAAATTAAAAAAGACCTCTCTAGAATAAACAATATGGATATTCGGTTGCTGAATTAGAGCAAAATAACTTGTCGAACCAAATCGAAATCTCTGGAGTAGACGAAAATAAAAACGAAATCCTGGTTGAAACGGTGAAGGACATTGCCAATAAGCTAGGCATTGAAATCAATAATGAAGACTTTTCAGACATTTATCGCGTTCCTGACCGTCGTCAAGGTTTTTCGAGAAAAATCATTATTAAATTCAACAATTCCAGCATTCAAACTCGACTTAACTTCCTTGCAGCAAAGGACAAAACTAAAAAACTAAGCTCAGCCTTGTACATCGGTGAAGTGTTGTCTGCATACAACAAGGACTTGTTATGGAAGACCAAAAAGCGAGCCCAGGAATTAAACCACCAATATACCTGGTTCAAAAATGGGAAAGTTTTTACAAGGAAGACAACCGAATCTAAAATAATAAACATAAAAAACACGAAAGAGATTTATTAACAATTTAAAACCTTACTTTATCATCGACATACATAATTTACTCAAAATGGAGACCGATCTGGATAAATTCACAAACCATCTACTTGAAAATGAAACTGTCACTACAAACACGAGCAACATAAAACTAAGTCTAAAAAATAACTTGAAAATAATACACCATAATATAAGAAGCATCAATAAAAACTTCTAAGGATTTCTTATAAACATAAAACAATTAAACATTCAATTTGATATTATGATCCTAACAGAATGTTGGATTAAAAATTCTTACACGCCAAAAAATATAGAAGGCTACTATTGCATCAATACTTCATATAATATTAAACAAAATATTGGAATTATAGTTTACTTTAAAAACAATCTGAAAACTACTACCAAAGAAATTAAAATCAATGAATCCAATTGTCTACACTTACAAACTACTCCAGGGATTGATATATTAGCTATTTATAGATCCTCATCCGTACCCAATATTACTAACTTCCTTACTGCACTTGAAACTTTGTTATTTAAACTAAAACACTGTAGTACGCTGTTTGTAATTGGAGACACAAACATAAATATTCTAGAAAATGGTCATCCTCAAAGAGATGATTACCTCAATACAATAAGCTACTACGGTCTTGTTAGTTACATCAACAAACCTACTAGAGTCACTGAAGAAACTCTTTCTTGTATCGACCATATAATAGGTAGAACTAAACTACCCATAAATACTATATTATATGAATCCACAGTAACAGACCACTACTCTACAATATTGGAAGTCGGAAATGAAAATAAAAGAAAAGGTGAAACCGTGAATGTACTAATCATAAAAAAGAATCGACTTTAATAAAATTGTACTCAACAAAAAAGAAGAAAAATGGGAACATTTGTACACAATTACCGATAGTGATACGGCATGGAATTATTTCACCAATTTTATTCAAAACCAAATAAATCTACACACCAATCTCATAGAGCTACCGATGAATAAAAATACAATCACAAAACCATGGATTACACCTGGACTATTAAAATGTATTAGGAAAAGAGACACCATACACAAAGAAGTCAGAAATGATCCAAATAATTACTTACTTACTACATTCTACAAGAAATATAGAAATATATGTACCAAACTAATTAAACATGCAAAGAATAAATCCTACTCAAGAAAAATTATGGAATGTAATAATGACTCCAGAAAGATTTGGCAAATTCTTAATGAGATAACTTATGCAAAACAATTTAAAGGTCAAATTGAGGAACTCACAATTGATACTCAGAGTGTGACTTTTGACTCGGACCCGAAGACAATTGCCGATCATGCAAATACCTTTTTTACAAACGTTGGATCGAAACTAGCTGGTAAAATAAAAGAAAACATCAACTGCAGCTTTAAAATGCCATCATCAGATGATCTCCCAAAAGAAACATAAAAAAAATTATCTCTAAAAGAGGTATTAATCGAGGATGTTATCAAAGAAATAGACTCACTGAAAGAGAGGACATCACCTGGACATGACAAAATTCCAAGCCAACTATTAAAATCGCTGATATCTCATATAGCCTTTCCCCTTAAATTTCTAATCAATAAGAGCTTCTCTCAAGGTTGTTTCCCTAATGTATTAAAGCAAGGTATTATCACTCCAATTTTTAAAGGTGGAAAAAATACTGAAATTACTAATTATAGACCAGTTTGTGTTCTAAGTGCACTCTCAAAAATTGTTGAAGGACTACTAAGAGATCAACTGACTACTTACCTTGACTCTAGTAAAATGTTATCAGCAAACCAGTTTGGTTTTCGCAAAAATTTATCAACCTCCGATGCCATCGCCAACGTTACAGACTTCATAATAAGTAATGTAGACAAAGGAAATAAATGTTTAGCAATTTTCCTAGATCTTGCAAAGGCGTTTGACACTGTGAATCATAAAATACTTTTAGTTAACTTAAGAGGATAGGATTATCAGACTCAGTCGTGCAATTATTCTGTAGTTATCTAACAGATCGAACGCAATGCGTTAAAATAAACAGTACCTATAGTCTTCCTCAAAAAACGGTCTGTGGCGTCCCACAAGGTAGCATTTTAGGACCCCTATTATTCTTAATATATTTATATTAATGATCTATGCAACCTACAAATTTGTGGGCAAATCACAACTTTTGCCGATGATACTGTTTTGCTATTTAATGCTAAATCTTAGGATGAAGTCTGTAAAACGGCAGAAAATGGCCTTCGTATTGTTAAAAATTGGCTTGATGCTCACATACTAACCTTGAATACAGACAAAACAAAAAATTTAACATTTCGAATATCAAATAAGCTCATAACGTCGCAACAAAGCCTCAAACTGCACAGCTGCAACCCCGTTATAACCCCATGTACTTGTCCTTCTATAAGTAGAGTTGATACTATTAAATATCTTGGTATTCAAATAGACGATCTTCTTAAATGGAATGTACATGTTGCAAACCTAACGACAAAACTGAGGAAACTCATCTATTTCTTTAAAAATGTTAGGGATATTTAAAAAAAAAAAACAACTGAAACAAGTTTATGTGCTCTTGTTCAATCGTCTATTGAATATGGTATTGTCAGTTGGGGTAGTGCAACACATTCTTGTCTGGAGCCATAAGCAAAGATTCAAAAAATAATTCTGAAGGTTATTCTAAAAATCCCACTAAGAACAAATACTGATTTTATTTTTAAGACACTTAAATGTTCCAAACCTGAAAAAATTATATCAAAAAAATATCCTGCTTCATCAATTTAAAAATACCCATATGTATGAAGAACGAACAAACACTAGAGCCTTGAGATATTCAGATGTAAAATCTTTTAACATCCCAGTTTGTCAAACTTCTTATGGACAAAAAAGCTTCAAATACAATGCTATTAAGCTATTCAATTCTCTACCTATTGACATTAGAAATACACAAATCAAAACTTTATTTAAAAATAAAATCATTGATTACCTCCAATAAAAATATACATTGAACTATTTCATAACATACTAAAAATTGTGCCTACTGTGTATATATGTATAATACGCCTTTTGGTCAAACAGAAACTTTATTAATCAATTACTAAAAATCATTATTGCTTCGCTTCCACTGTCTACATTCATCCTTGAATTGTATAATTAAAACAAAAAAAAAAACAAAAAAAACTGATTTTATGTTATTAACAACCACTATGTGAATTGCCATCTCAACACAGGCGTTCCACACCTAGTGAGTTGGGCAATACGTCACTACAAAAGTTACAATAAAAATAAAAGTGTGCTAATAAATAAAATCTGTGGATATTAACAATTATATAAATACTTCATCTTGCACCAAATTTTCAACACATTTCACAGTCTTTTACTTATTACGGGAGAGAAGCCCCCGTGAACGGTGGTGAAACTACAGGCTCCCTATTTGACGGCGTATATATTTCTAAAATGCCATCAAAATGTTTCATTTCTGTGTCTAAAAGTAGAATACCGACTCACTTGAAGCATTGCAATAATCTAAGGAAGCTACAAAAACGGTAAGTACTCGCAAATACTCTTTTTCACGTAAATTTGTCGCATTGTATTTTTTCAACTGTCATATTCTTTGAAACGCATAAAAAACAATATTCAATGTGCGTTCCTTTAGGAACGGTTAGCACGAACGTCACGATGTTGATTTGCGTGCCCTTTATGCAAGTGTGTGTGAGAATTCACTGTCGCTCTGACAAAGTTGTGAGAGTGAACATTTTTTCATATAGCGCGTTTGGTAATAACCAAAAATTACCATCTCACGCCAAATCATTTTTAGTTTGGTAAAATCGGCAATTTTAAGTGATAACATGTCAAGTTTTTCTCTGTTCCGACCTTACACGGTAAGGCGTATTAATATAAGGAGTAAACAAGTTTATGACCGTTTTTTATCTGTAGATTAAACAGACAAAAAAAACTTTTTAAGTAAATTTACGATTATAATACCTTTCTGCGTATACACACGTAACCATTCACACTTTGTCAAATCAAAGATATTCTATCTATGTATTTTGTTGTAAAGTTCCAAAAAATAAGGGTTTTTTAGGAAACAATGTTTTCCCTGCCGAGAAGACACAAGGCCTCTAAGTTATAATAGCCAGGTAACATTTTAAACACCCATTTGAGGCAAAAATTGTGAGGCACATATGACGCCGTTCTATTTGTATAAATAACAGTAACTTTAAATTCAGTAAATTTAAATGATTCACCATTTCATATATTTATTACGCGTCAATACATCTTAAACAATAGGTTGAATCGTGGATTCGTTGAATAATATTTGTATTTAGGTATTATATTTCAACCCATTGAAGTATTTTTTTTCAATAGCGTTGGTCGTTAAATGAATATAACTATTAGTTCTATTGTTATATTTTGATACAGTACTAGTATGCCTTGCACGATAGCTACTGCCATGGTTAAAACAGATTATTGTTTAGATAACACAGAATAATTTAACAAATATATAAATTTTAAAAAAACTTTCTTTTATTTCTCGAGGTCAATATTTTTAATATGTACAGACATTCTATCAAATATAAATTTTTTAAATCTACCAAATAAATCCGTCTTCGATTTTAACGAAAGCTCAAATAAAAAAAAATCATAACCCAAAATTGACTTTAAATGAAAGGTAGATTCAATCACAAGTTATACCGTTTATACCACGAGTTTCCGAACACCGTGCAAAACAACCTTTCTTTGTATAGGAAGTGTTTCTCAAATGCGATTCGTAAAGCCAAAAGCCGTTCAAATCTAATTAGATTTAACAACAGCAAGTGAATGATAAACATTTATAAAAAATGTCAAAGTAAATGCTTTACCAAAATAGTAGGTTCAGCAAATAAGTCATACCTTTTTACTAAGTTGTTTGTTTTACTTAATATTTCCGATTTCCGATTGCGTACGTTGATGATGCGCGACATGATGAACGCACATTGGACGTTGTATTTTGACAAGTTCATTAATGTACAACTACCGCCCTCTAACGACAAAAAAATGAAGAGATTTTGACAGTTTGAGAAAATCCGCTGGCATATAACAAGTGCTGAATACAATAAAGAAGAATGTAAACATAATGACAAAAAGAAAACAATCATCTGTTCTGAATGCAATTACTAATATTATCCAAATTGACCCTGGTAATTAATTACATCCTAGGGATTCTTTCAAGGATAAAGAAACCATCCTGTCACTTCGAATGCAATCAACAATGTTTCCGAAATTTGTTTTGACAGCATCGCCATTCTATTGTAAGAATATTATGTACTAAATACACAATTTGGCTGTCCTGATACGGGAATCCTTCCCAGTTGGACAGACAAAGGTTCATTTTGTTTTATATTTTTTGTAATTTATATATATATATAAAATAAATAAAGATGAGAGCCTTGCGGCACTCCACTTGTCGCCATAAATTCGTATGAATTCGTGCCATTTATTCTTACACAAAGACTTCTTTTGAACAAATAACTAGTAAACCAATTTAGTGAATTACCGTAAATTCGAAGTTTAGCTAATTTATTGATTCATATTTTGTGACACACCTTGTCAAATGCCTTGGTGAAGTCAGTGTATACTGAGTCTACCTGGCACCTGTTTGCTAAGAATGTAGATATAAAATTTTCGTATGTTAGTAAATTGGTGAATGTAGATTTATTTGAACAAAAGCCACGTTTGTGGGGAATTATAATGTTTGTAGCGCAGACATATGAATATTAATAGACGAGAAGTTAAAGGCGAGGGGTTAAATCAAGAGTTGCGGGACGCAGAAAGGAAAGCTGACTGTGATTCGTCAATAAATCAATCTGACAGTAAATAGGCATCTCGCATTATAATATCACCATTTAGTTCTTAAAAGTAAAATCTGCTTTTCAATGAATAGACATTTTTACATGGGAGCGCAAATTACTCGCCACGTTATGAACAAATTTGCGAAGTCCAAATTCGGCAAAATAAATTTCTTCTATTTTCAGAGTCGAATATTTTGTTCACGTATTTAGTTAAGACACTTTTATAAATGTTCATAATTTACGAGAGATGGGAAGGCTAACAGAGATATTTTTTTTTTTTTTTTTTTTTTTTATTAACAAAATTTTTGATACATATACAATTCAGGTACATACATAGTAATATAGAATGAAAGAGTAACAAAAAAATCCCACAAAGGCGAAGCCTGAGCGTGGGTATTATAGTGTAAGGATAAAACAGTGGTGTTTAAAATATAGTTTTTTTTAAACTTGTTAAATGTATCTATAGAGATCAATGTGATTGGTTTTTTTTTTTTAGAGAAGTTTCTATTTTTTTTTTTTTTTTTTTTTAAATTTACAAACATATACACACACACACACACACACACACACACATACACACACAGATACACGCACACACAGACACACGCACACACAGACACACGCACACACAGACACACGCACACACACTCACGCACACACACACACACCCACACACACACATAAAACATAGATGCATGTATATATTTCTTTGATTTAAAGAAATTAATCTTTAATTTACAGAGAGACATGTGGTAGTTTAGTTATTTAGAAACAGATGGCTTAAATTATAGAAAAAAGTTACTCGCTTCGAAATTATTTCTTATCCAACTTTTAACATTTTTCTTATATAAGTTCAGGTTTTGAGAAATGTTGATGGAATTGGGTAAAGAATTGAACAATTTTGGGGCAATATAGTTGATGTGCCTTTGGCCCAGCCTAGTTTTGCAGTGAGGGACTGTGAACACGCATGTGGTATGTCTCTGGCTCGAGCGATTTGTGTTTTTGGTGAAATTGATAGGACGCGTAAATATAAATTTGAGACATTGAATACAATAGATCCGTCTTAGTTCCATGATTTCTGTTTCTTGAAATAACTGGTTGGTGGGATATGTCTTGGTCCTTTGGTACATTATTTTAATGATGGATTTCTGAGCGATTTCTAAGGGTTTTACGTGATTATTGTAAGTTCCTCCCCAGGCAATTATTCCATAGGAAATAGATGAAAGCACTAACGCGTCATAAACAAGTTTCATTATTCTTATATTGACAATGTTGCTCATTCGTTTGAAAATGTAACTTAGGTATCTCAGTTTATTGACCGTCTTTTCTATATGGTAAGTCCATTTGAGTTGGCAGTCTATAGTAACTCCTAAATACTTGATATATTGTCCGAATTTCACGTCTTCGCAGTTTAAGCATGTCGCAAAGTTACAATTAGGGTTGTGGAACTTCAGATTAAGATTATTTTTAGGGGATGACTTTTGGGAATTGTAAAAGGGAATAAAGATAGTTTTATTCAAATTTAGACTGAGGAGATTTCTATCAAGCCAATCTTTGACTGTTGCAATACATTTGTTGGCTTTCCTGGTTGTTTCTTCCCACGTTTTACCTTGTACTGTTATTGCAGTATCATCGGCAAAAGAGAGAATTTTACCTGGTATTGCAATATTGCATAGGTCATTGATGTAGATTAGAAAGAGTAGTGGCCCTAAGACAGTTCCTTGAGGAATACCATGTTTTGTCAAGTCATAGGTACTTAAGCTTGTTCCTATTTTTGTGCGTTGTTTGCGATTCAATATATAGCTTTTTAATAACATGAAACTTTTGTTTTTAATACCGACTTTAGAGATTTTTTTTAATAAAATTCTGTGGTTGACTGTGTCAAACGCTTTCTTTAAATCCAAGAAAATGGTTAGCGTTTTAGTGTTAGAGTCAAGGTTAGAGTATATGCTTTTGGTTAAGCTAAAGATAGCGTCATCGGTGCACAGTTTGGTTCTAAAGCCGTATTGATTAGCTGAGAGGATATCATTAGATTCTAGAAAGTTCATAATTTGTCGTTTTAAACACTTTTCGAAGATTTTGGATAATTGAGAAGTTAAAGTTATAGGTCTGTAGTTGTCTGTTTTGAATTGAGATCCGGATTTATGTATTGGAATGATGTGAGAGAGTTTGAAGTCATTGGGGTAAATGCTATGCCTGATGCAGTTGTTGAAAATATGATGTATTGGAATGATTATATGCTTTTTAATTGATTTAATTGTGGTATTGCTAATGTTATCTGGGCCATTTGCAGACTTCTCTTTAAGGTTGTCAATTTGTTTTGAGATTTCAAGTTCTGTTATTTCGTTGAATGTAGATAGTTCATATGTAGTGACATTAGAATCTGAAAGGCCGGGAGGAATTTGATTCGAGTGAATGCTAAGACTGGGATTATCATCTATGAGGGTTGAGGCGATGTTTGTAAAGAAGTGATTGAAATTGTTTGCAATGCTCTCAGCGTCTTCGATGGTTGTGTTATTGTCAGTAATGATTTTTTGAGGAATTTTATGAACTTTTTGGTTCCTGTTTGAGATTTCGTTTATGACGTGCCATGTTTTTTTGGAGTCGTTATGAGCATTATGTAGTTGTGTAGAGTAGTATTGTTGTTTTTGTTTTTTTATGATTGAGTTTAGGTAGTTTCTAAATAAAATGTATTCGTTCCGTTTGGTGTGGTTCTGTGCTTCGTTTTTGGATGTGCAATATTTTTCGTGATTTTTATAGATCTTAAAAAGTTTGTTTCTGTGTTGTATTGAGATTATTAGTCCGCGCGTAATCCACGGTTTTATGTGTTTGTGCTTACTTTTTGGCGGTGCTATTGTTTCTTGACTTTTTTTAATATAATTTTGAAGTATTTCATAGAAGGTATTTAAAGCCAAATTTGGGTTGTCATTAGATAGGACAGCGATCCACGATTCTTCGTTCAGTAAGTTATTTAAAGTTGAATAGTTGATTTTAATCATTGCTTTGTTTTTCGGTTCAACAGAGATGGATAAATTTGGTGTATGATGGCCGTAAAAGGTGGGATAGTGGTCAGTTATGTCGATTTTTAATGTAGCGGATTTATGTTGGAAATTTTTGTGTGTTTTTAGAAATATATGGTCAAGACATGTATCGTTTGGATGATTAGGTCTGGTAGTGTTGTTTATATATGATAGGTATCCTGTGGAGTATAGAACATTTAGATATTCGTTTGCGGTCGGATTTAATACAGCGTTTTGTATATTTATGTTAATATCACCCATAAAAAATGCAAAATCGAATTGATTAGAGCTGTTATTGTTGATAAAAGTTTTGATTTCTTGTGTAAACAAAATTGGGGATAAAGAAGGGGAGCGGTATGCTGTTAAAATTGAGTATTTTTTTCCTTTGGAGGAGAAGGTTGCATGGACGGCATTTGCATATTTGAAATGAGTGTTGTCTATGCTAATGTTGGATATGGTGTGTATATTGTAAAATATGGTTATGCCATCGTGAGAGGTGTGTCTAGACGGAATTGAAAAAGTAGTGTAGTTTGGTAAGTTGAAAGGGGTACATTCACGCATTTGTGTTTCAGTGAGTGCAATAAAATCAATTTGGAAGGTTAACGAATTTAAAAGGATACAGAAATCATCAAAATTTTTTCGAATGCTTCTGATGTTCATGTTTAGTATGTTGAAAGATGTGTCGTAGAAAAGTGTGTTTACATCTTCAACATTGTCACATTCAAGAGTTTCAGGGATGCTGTTTTCTTCTGAAGGGGCCATTTTTAGTTGAGTCCGGAGGTCATCTTTGAAGGTACAGGAGGGAGTCCAGGTTATTGAAGGGGTATGTCGCTCGCGTCTCTGATGTATATAATTGGAGTATCCTTATTTTTGCGGAGAAGGACGTTCCCGTTCTTCGTCCACGCGTATTGGTAACCCATCGCCTTTGTTGCTCTCACTAGCCAGAGTAATTGCTTGTTTTGTGGCGTCAGCTTTTCATTTATGTAGATAGGGTTTATCGAGGTGGAGTGATTTATATCTTTGGCGGAGAAATATCCCGCTTTCTTTTTTTGGGAAAGGATCCTGTCTTTCAATTCTTTTGTAGCCATCTTTATTGTTATACATTTCTTTAGTGAGTTGGTGTAAATGTTTATTATGGAATTAATATTTAGTAAATCTTCACACCCTATTTTTTTAAAGATGCATTCAATAGGTAATTTAGGATTTTCTTCTTTTTTAGTTTCGATTCCGTTGATTTCGAGCGATGTTTCAAGGCAGTTTTGTAGAGATTGATTTACAACAGATTTTAAATTTTTGTTTTCTTTTTCCACTTCCTTAATTTTTTTGTGTAGTTTATTTCTCTCTACTTCATAGTCATCGATTTTTAGTGAAAGAAAGTCAATGGTCTTGGTGAGTTCGCACAGCTGGTTCTTGAGGTTTTTTACATCTTTTAATTCAGCAGAGAATTTTTTTTCTATAATTTCCGACATATCTTTTTTTAAGCTATCGATGTTTTTTTGGTTTTCAATGTTTTGAATAGCTATTTGAGACATTATGTCTTTTTTCATTACGTCCATTTTTTTTTCTAGGAACTGTATGATTTTATCTTCGCTATCCAGAATGGTTGTCTTGCCTCTGGTGCTGCTCATTGTGTATTTTTTAAAATAAGTTTATTGTTTAATTAGATGTTCTATATTTTTTTTGTTTAAAGGGTTTCAAAAATATCACACGTTACAATGCAGATTAAAATTAAATTTAAAAGAACAAAAAAAAAAAAATGCGGTTGAAAAAAAAGCAGCAAAGTTTTTTTTTTTTTTTTTGGAAACTGTGGGGTTTGAACTGACTTCCCGTATTCCACGGAGAGAATTGGCGAAACGTTTATACCACCAGGCTACTGACCGCCTGTGACGTATCGATAAATAATTATAATATTAATTGTGAGGGCACAGGTCCTTTTGTATTTGTTGTAATAAAAGGTTTTGATTGAGTTTGCAAGGCGGTCACTGTCACTTCAAATTGTCACTTTAATCACTTAAAATTGTAATGACTAGGCCGTTTAGACTAAACTAAATTGGATGAATCACTTCACTGGTTTTTCAGGTAAACACCAACCGTCGGTTGTTTGATTTTGGTGAGATTTTAACTATGAATTTGAGCGATTTTTGTGGAGCGATTATTTGACGTGCGCACTGTTTTAAATGTTGTCGTATTTTTGAAAGAAGGGTTAATGCAGGTAATTCCGTTAATGGAGGACTGAACGCAGTTGGCGCTAACAAAAAATTGTCCAAAGAAGCGAAGTTAGCAGTCCACAACGGAGTGCTGGTACCTACCTTGATGTATGGAAGTGAGGCATGGAGCTGGCAAACAAAGGATGAAAGTAGATTAAATGCTGTTGAAATGAGATCCCTGAGGCGTATTTGTAGTAAAACCATGTTTGATCGTATGAGGAGAGTGGAGATCAGCAAATAGTGCAAGGCTGATGTAAGCGTGATGAGTAAGATTAAGAAAGGGACGCTTAGATGGTTTGGGCATGTGGAGCGAATGAGCGAAGATAGGAGTGTAAGGAGGATATATGATGCAAATGCGAATGGTCGCAGAAGTCGGGGACGCCCGAGGAAGACATGGCACGATCAAGTGAATCAGATACTCGAGTCGGGCCATGTAAAGAGTCAGAATAATAGAAGAGTATATATGAGACGATGTATGAATGTGAATGAGGCAAGAAGTGTGTGCCAAGACCGAGTTGTTTGGCGGTCCGTCCTCTCTGCCTACCCCTGCGGGGAAACGGCGTGATGGTTAGTTAGTTAGTTAGTTAGTGCTTATATATTATTGTTTTTCTTGTTTCTGAATATTTATATTAAAATACAACACAAATTAATCATTTTCCAAAAAAAACTTGCATTAAAATTAATATTTTCTGCAGTACAACCAAAGTAGAAATCGTGGCTCCCTTTTTATCAGGCCAAAGAAATTCTCTTTTCTGAAAAGGAATACATTACCTAAAATATAAAATCTTGTAAAATATATATGAATAAATGTTACTTGGGTTAAAACGAAATACAAAAATCTACTGTGGTTTTCATTTTTCTATTAAAAGCAGAGAAATGTCAAAATTCGATACTTTCGTAAAAACCATTTTATATTTCATAACCTTATAATTTTCTGCCTTTGTTTAAAAGATTTCAATTTATTTTTGTTTTTTAGGTTTGTCAACAGTGATTCATATCAAAGTTTTTGCAAATACAAGTACATTTAACATGGTTGATACAATTATTAATTACAGACAAACACAACATTAATGACATAGTGGATAATATGCTTCACAGTATATTACAACAAGAACATTGTAAGTAATGAATAATGTACATGATGCTCCTACGTGCATACATGTATACACAAATACATACATACAGATATACACACACTCACATATGCATTGCATTCATACATATACTTACATTTACATTTCATAATAGTAACAGTAATGATTCTTTATAAAAACAAGGAACAAGATAGGGCCCAAATGGGACCCTTGAGGTACTCCAGACGACATATCTAATCCTCTTAACTGATAACCATCAAATACTACTGAATTTCAAGTCAGTTTAGTTTATTTTTACGACAGATTGATTGCTCATCTCAGAAAAATAAGATTTCACCTGTCAGCGCTATCCTGAGAAAATAAGCTTTAAAGAAAGATACTTTAAGCTCATTTTCGCATAACAGCACTTTATCGAATGGATCTTTCTTGTTGTGAGGGAATATTTCGACAGGTCAAACATTTTTATTTGAAAAAATATATTTTAGGCTAGTGATGGGGTAGGCTGTGAAGACGATTTATATTGTCTATGGTTGCGCCTATTTATAGTTTCCTCCATACTGTATAACGTAATTTTTGCACACATATAAATTTGTCTTAAATATTGGCATATCTATGGTTAAATAGAGGACTAATTTGCTTAGTACAAAAAGTCCGAAGATATCGATCTAGTGAGTTGTTTATTTATGCTACGGCCTATCTGTCAAATGAACAAGACGCTTTACAGCTTGATGTGTTGTAAATATCAAATGTGCAATTCCTTGTGATCATTGAACAGCTAACTGTGAGTAAGAAGATAATGTGAGTACCCATTTACTTTAAATATTACTGGATTATTCCGAAAGTTATGCCATCGATCGTGTTCCATATTCTGTGTTCAAATTAATTGAGTTTATGTGCGTCTTCACGCATTGTGCCTGACATACCATATAGTTTAGTTAAGCGGTTGTATCAATCTGGTTGAGTTAAGCCGAATGTTGAACCATATGGAGATGCGTTGTATGTGATATGTGGCGTGGCTATAAAGGAGAACGGTTAGAACATCCTATCACACAACCGTTCAACTAAGTTGTATCATCTGTATCGTGGTTGAATCAACCTTTCTCATTCGGCCTTGGGAGCCGTTGTACGTAATTGTTTGTAAGCGTACATGTAACTGATAAAATAAAATAAAAATGTCAGGCATGACAAAAGGACGTGAAGTTTTGACTGATTTTTTGAGATTATATGTATTTGACTAGCTTTGGGTTTACTACAAGCAAGAATGACTCTTATAGAGATGCCAGGAACAAAGTTCTTGTTATATTTTTGGACAAGTTCAAATGTATTTAAAAGGAAACCATATGAATGGAACATGTATTCGTTCACAGGATTTTATTCGTTCCATGGGCAATTTTTGTGTCGAGGTTCGTTTTTTTTTCCTTTCATGATTATAGTTAACGAAGCTTCAAGAGCGGTCACATTTTTTTTATGAAGTATGTGTTATGTTGTATCTGCTCTCCAGATTAAAAAAACTGACGAAATGGCGACCCATAATCTAACCTATAACGTAACGTAACCTATCCTAACCGAGCCTAGTGGTCCTTTTTAAGGGGAACAAACTTAGTATCGGGTTTCTAATTAGGTTGATTTTATTGTTTATGACTTGGCCATTAATGTTTCGCAAATAAATTCTTAAATGTAAAATTCTTCGAATACGTGATCAGTGGGTTCAAGCTCCCTTATTATAAGAGCCTTGTTGTACTAATTAATTAATGTTTATTAATTAACCAATTACCATCACATAACAGCAGTGCCATGGACCTTCCCAACCAAGAGAATTTTTCCACTAAGACGGAACCAGGATACCAGGAAGTAGGCGCAGGTGAAATGCCGTATGTGGATATAGAAATCCACCTTCCGGATGTAAAGAAGGAATGTTTGCAGTATGACGGGAGTGTTCAGCCAACTAGTAAGTTGCATTACGTATATTATCACAAAGGAGTTTCAGACGACGCAGTCAGGACAGCTGCTTGTTTTCTCCTTCACCTCTTGTCGTCCATCAGTAATTTTCATTTTACCTTTGTAATTTTGCTTTGCAGGAAACTGTCGAACAAAGAAAACGTGAAATTTTAATTCCTACGTTCTCCATTCCAAAAATAATTAGAGATTATAAGATATGTATGCAAAGTGTATTTTTGTATTATAAAACATCATTCTGTATCATGACTTATCACGGTGATATCGGAATTTTTGTCCTCCGCTGCTCGTGTCTCTAGAGAATTCCTGTGTTGAGAAGAGCACATTACAATTCTAATTGAACTTAATCAAATAAGTACATTATGTAACATGCAAAGATGGATTATATCGAATATGGGCTTTCTAAGGTATGATGACCGAATGACAGAAGCTACTATGAGAGTAATCCAAATTCACCACTCTCAGCTACTATAACAGACAATGTATAGGTAATGTTAATAAGTGAAAATAATTACAATTTTTTCTTATTTACCCTTCCTTTGTGATTTTTCAATAGTATATTTAATGCATTCGTTAATGGTATCGTCATTTTATTACATTAATAAATTTTGTTTTTCTCTAGCACTTTCTCGGAAAGGGTCTTTTGTAGTCTAAAGTTCTTGTTAAAACAAACTTGGGGATGGCATTTTTTATTTGTTTTGTTGTGAAAAAGTGAATTAATCTTTTAAATAAACTATATTGTATTTATTGCCTTTGAAATTTGTACCCGCAAAGGCTATGTTACTGCAAACAGCTGGACATTCAGCAGATCTTTACATATCATTGTATCATTGTTTTGTTATTCCAGGTAGCATTAATATGGAGACTGTTCCGATCCAGGCAGGACACAGAGAAGAAGACGGAGGTGGGATTCCTTATACGGAAATAGACATAGACCTGCTGGATGTTAAAAAGGAATGCTTGGAGCACTCTGAAAGTATAACCCAGACTTCAGGTAAAATTATTTTTGGTGTGTCTGAATTTGTTTTTATAATTTTCTTTTTTTTTGAAGATATAACTTATTTAGCTTTATCTACCATCTTTTCAGGCTTAATATCGGACCTGAAGACGCATCCTGGAGGAAAACCTTATTCATGTTTCAATTGTAACTACTTTAGTCACAGCGAGTCAATGTTATCACAGCACTTGCGCACCCATACTGGAGAGAGACCTTATACATGTTCCTGCTGCAGCTATTCTTGTTTTCAAAAGGGAAGTTTAAAACTTCACATGCTTACCCATACTGGAGAAAAACCATATTCATGTTCCTTTTGCAGCTATACTTGTTCTCAAAAGGGAAATTTAGCACGTCACATGCGCACCCATACTGGAGAAAAATCTTATTCATGTTCCTTCTGCAACTATTCCTGTTCTAAAAAGGGAAATTTAAAACATCATATGCTTACCCATACTGGAGGAAAACCTTATTCATGTTCGCATTGTAACTATTTTAGCCAAAGGAAGTCAATGTTAACACGTCACTTGCGCACCCATACCGGAGAAAAACCTTATTCATGTTCGTCCTGCAGCTATTCATGTTCAGATAATAGAAATTTAAAACGTCACACGTTTACCCATACTGGTGAAAAACCTTATTCATGTTCCTTCTGCAGCTATTCATGTTCTGATAATGGAAATTTAAAACGTCACGTGCTTACGCATACTGGAGAAAAACCTTATTCATGTTCCTTCTGCAACTATGCATGTTCTGAAAGGGGACATTTAAACCGTCACATGTTTACCCATACTAGAGAAAAACCTTACTCATGTTCCTTCTGCAGCTATTCATGTTCTGTTAAATGAAATTTAAAATATCACATTCTTACCCATACTGAAGAAAAAACTTATAATTGTGCATTCTGTACCTATTCTTCTGCTCTGAAGGAACATTTAATTCGTCATATGCGTACCCATACTGAAAAAAACCTTTTTAGCGATAAGATAAAACCTATAGCGATTTCTTTGCCAGCATAATTCTAAGAATATAAATAATATTTCTCACATTAATTTCTACGATCGTAAAATTAATAATTACAATAGCATAAAATAACTTGTGCGTTCATTAATTGTACATCTACGAATTTTGGCTGTTAAATATGAAAACCCATTTTTTGTGCCCAACCTTATAATTTTCTATGATATATGTATAACAACTAATAATAATAAAAATCTACTTTAACGTTCTTGTTTGTCTATGTTGATTTAAAATTTTGAGTTGTTGTCAAAGAAGTATTTGTGAATTGTAATTATAATAATATTTGGATTATTTGTGTAGCGCCGCTTTCGTTTAAAATCACCTCAAGGGCGCTGTACAAATATATAATACACGTCTACTAAGATCTATGTTATTACTTATTATTTTTTTGGTAAACTAATGTTTAAGACAAGATTTTTTATGCATAGCACAAAGGGTAACAATTATTTTTAGTCCCGTTGGCGTCATGTATCTTTTATCAGGAGATTTTTCAATGTGGATGAGTGTTTCAGGCGAATAATTATTGCTTGTAAAAATAATATGTTATTACTCACTATATAGGGAGATAATATACAGTACCATACTTACCTGGTAGGGCACTTGAGATTAACACTTATTTAATATTAACTAATTGTTTATTTGCGAAATTTAGATATCGGATTTACGACATAATTGTAAATTTGGATATAATTGTTCTTTGTCTCAGGAATGGTACATTTAATTTAAGGGTTTTCCGGCTTGAAAAGGTAAGTTTTTAGTTTAGACCTGAATTCTGTTGGTCTCGTTATGGATCTAAAACCCGGAGGGAGTTTATTTCAAGCCTTTTGCCCAAATGCTCCGAAAGCGCGGTCACCAAACTTAGTATTTGGCTTGTTCTTAGGCTCCATCAGTCTGCTTACAGCTGATGATGTTGCTGATCTATGAGTTGACTGCCTCAGACTATTGTTTTCCGGGACGCATAGTTCAGATATGTAGGATGGTTCCAATTCATTAATGGATTTAATCACCATCCAGCACAATTTGTACTGGATTCTTTCAGGGCACATGAGCCAGTGAAGGTTACGAAGGTGTTCTAAAATGTGCGAATATGTAAAAACCCCTGCTGTGAACCGTTCTGCTGCATTAAACACTGATTAAAAATTGTCAATTTAAATATTTTGGAAGGCTGGCATAAATGGCGTTGCAGTAATCGAGACGTGAGATTACGTAAGAGTTTTGAATTCAAATAAGTATCCCATAAATATTGCAAATTTTAGTAACTTTTTTAACAATTTCATGTGCTACTCTTGATATAGTTATGAATTCTGTTCGCATCAGTGCAGCAATAATAATAATCAAAATCTCAGATTTATCTACAAAAAATGTATAACAATTTTTTATATGCATCAATTACTCGCCTGAAATATCCATACAAATTGAAAATATTTCCCGAGTAAAAATAAATGCCGCCGACAGCAATTGAACCCGCACCTTCTGATGTCCAGTAAGGCGTTCTGGACTACTGAGCTACGTTGGCTTATTCAGAACCCGCCAAATAATTCAAAATGCACAAGTACTTCAATCGGCAATTACTTATTTAGTTATTTTTTTCACCTGTAAACAACCAAATTTATTTTTGTGGGAAAGACTTTGTTAGTACTATTAAAACTTTGAGTTGAATTAATTAATATTTTGAACTCTGAACAAAAAACAGTATGGCAAATACTCTCAACAGAGATGATATCATGTTTTGTGGGGATGCTGTCTGCTGCTGTATGCTCAGCGCTGATTAAGTGGTTTATACCAGGTAAAAGGATAGTCTTTCGTACGGGATACAAAAACGTCGAAACTAAACTACAAAGTTTCGAAGCACTCGAGTCTGTTACACGAAAGAATTGTCTTTATGCTTAAAACTAGAAGATTTTATCTCCCGCTCTTCGTACCATTATATGCTAAGTTATATTCCAACCTTTCCCCAACAATTATATCGTAACTTAAAAAAAACACCCATAAATTTTCACACTTCCAATATTCAATATGAGATGTAAACCATACAAAATTGCCAAAGTAGTTTTCAACAATTTATATAATTGTTTACTTATTATTTTAATGTACTCAATCCTTTTCGAGTACGTGATTTAAACAAATTTACAGTATTTTTATACAAATAAGATAGAAGTGAAAACGATCACTTCCTTTTAACAAATTGGTAGGCGGGAATGGGTACCGCCGCCCTGGCAACCATTTATTGGATGACCAACACCTCTGCCACAGGTCACCCCAAGTGTTTCGCTACGTTTGGTGACTTAGCAGGGGTGCCCGGGTTCATGGGTTAAGGTTTGCCCGGGTCTTGGTGGCGGGTGCGTCGGCCCACCTTCTGCGTGGCGGGCCGGTTGGGAGATGCTGGCTGAGGGAGACCCTTTACAACCGGTTATCAATTAACATAATTAGTCCACACATAACTGATTTGCAGAACTGAAATGACCAGATTTCAAACATAACTTTCAAGTTCTGTGAAATTATTATTTAATCGTGGGCCAGTTGTTTCACAGTTCAATTTTAATTTCAGATATCCATTAATAACTATTCGACCTCCGGTTACATTTTTTATTCCTTAGAGCGATACTAATTATCTTGAAATGTATTTATAAGAAGAAGCTGTAGAACGTTAAATAGATTTTGCACAGACATCATTTTTTTTAATACAAACCTCACTAAATTAATAACATTTGATGGAATATTTCAGAAAAATTATCATTTTATAGATTTTTTTTTCTTCAAATTTCCTTTAATTTTTCGTGTGTTATTTTCAGTTTGAATTGAATAAAAATAAGTTTGAATGTGTAACAGAATAATATCATAATTGAGTAACGGTGGTTCTTATTCGAAGTATGATACAGTTAAAAGTGACCGAGGGGGATAGGGTCCCATTAGCTCAGTTGGTAGAGCACTGTCCCGGAAAGACAAGGGTCCTGGGTTCGAGTTCCAGATGTGACCGTTTCCTTTTCTGATTTTTCTGTTTCAGATTTTTGTTTAGAAATCACTAATATTGTCTTCAATATTTAAATATTACAATTTGAGGTTTTACTCAATAAAGTTATTCCGAAAAATAAATATATTTTATTATTTTACAGGTTATGCAGATATAATAGATAATCTGAGTTAACATATTTAACATTCACAGTATTGTTGTGTTTCGTCAATAGGGACAAGTGGCCAATTGAATTTTTTTTACAATATTAATTTTTAGTGAACATGGGTCCTTTCCATTGATAAAAAGGCAAAATGATAGAAATATTAGGAAATAGAGGTACACGCCAAACATTGGGCCAACGTTTGTACACCATTGACATATAATATATTATTTCTTATCCAAAAGTATCATAAAATCGTTGACAGCCCTGTTTTACTAAAGCCAAATTGCGATACTTGCCCAGCTATTCCAAGTAGAATTAATTTTAAAGGCAACAATAAACTCACCACTAATTACTCTATAATAATATTTTGCTAGATTATACATGTGAAAAAGTCACTTTTTTATACATATTAATATTCTGTTTAAATAAAATATTCTCTGTTATTATAAAATTCTAGGCTTTAATAGAATTTACTTTATATTAATTACTCTTCATTATCATAAACACCTCATACCACTTATTATGTCAGGTTTTATACAAACCTAGTATTCATTCAACTATTTCTACACTAGTGGATATTTCTTTTAATTATGTATTGTTTAACTGCACTTCTATTAACAACTGTATAACTTGCAACAATATGTTTGTGTACACATTACTTGTTTTATAATCACTCTATTGTAAAAGCCATTTTATTGCGTTTAAATAAATAAATAATGTCAAAGAGAACGGGTCGCTTTTGTCGGCTGAGGATTGATTTGCCGGCCTCTGCGTTTCTTCCCCCCTACAACATGTGACCAATACCGTCTTCACCATAAGGGCACACGGGGCCCGTGCCCAGGGCCCCCATTCTCAGGGGGCCCCGAAGGACTGACAATTTCTCTCGCGAAACGCGATAATGCGGGCGGTGTGTGCGCATGCGCGCGGAATTTTTTTTTAATGCGATTTCGACCCTTCTGTGTACAGAATTTGTATAAAGAACAAGGTCAGAATCGCTTGCGCCAACATCATTGATGATATAGCCACTAGTTTATTTCACCTGGCAACACCAGAATATTTTTAAATAATTTATCTTTTGAATCGAAATGTCATCAAATTAACGCAATTAATGTTGTTTTGGTACATATTTTATTGTTCTAGGAATGTGTTTGGGTCAATAAAATATATGATGGCTCAAAATTAATCCACAAAACATTCAATTTAAAATTCAAAGTGGTGCTTTGTTAGGGAAAGGGAAGGGAAGGGGGCCCCATCAGGCCCGATGTTACAAGAACGTCTGAGTAATTTGTCAATTATGTGCATAGAAAGTGATATCCTTCAAAAAATTGACTTTGAGGATATAATAAAAGATTTTGCTCAACGGAAATCCCGAAGAAACCGTTCGTAATCGTAACCAAAAAACCAGCAGCATTCAAATTTCATTAATGACATATTATATCATACTGTATTTGATTACCTATAATAAATGGTCAAACTTAGTAAAAAAATGGTATTATAATTTGCTTTTTTACTTTCCAAAAGGGCCCCAAATTCTTGTGTGCCCAAGGGCCCCAGCCTAGTTTAAGACGGCACTGCATGTGACTCATAAAGACCCAGGTTATTACGCAAATTATTTTTCTCATAAAGCAGTTCGCACAGCAACTCCAGAAGTGACATTAGCCCCGAAAGAAAACTTTCCAGTGCGGAGTTAATGTAAAATATCAATATTATTTCTCTGATGTTCGTAGGTTCCTCATTGTCACTCGTCTAGTGTTAGGTGGGAAACGATTTTAAAATGAATACGAATATGAGTTAAAGTTGGTATAGTCTGGTAAGGTACTTGTGAATTGGGGTATATTTGAATTGATGCGCGAACATTTGTTGCTCTAGACTCTAGTACCTACCGTATTGCGAATGTCGTAAACTGACCATCTATTTTAACACACATCTATGGCCTAGCTGTCAAATGAACAAAACGCTTTTATGCAGCGCGGTGTGTTGTAAATACTAAATGTGCAATTCCAAGTGATTATTGAAAAGCTACCTGTGAGCAAAAAGATAATAAGAGTACCATTTATCTTCAAATATAACTGAATTATACCGAGAATTATTTCAGAATATTAGTAAGTTATGTCATCGATCTTTTTCATATCGTGTTATTCGTTATTCGTGTTAAAATTAATTGAGGTTATGTTCTTCTTAACGCAATGTGCCCCGAGGACCATTCCATTTGGTTGAACGATCGTATCAACCTGGTTGAGTTGAACGTAAAGTTGAAGTGGCTATCAAGTAGAACGGTTGTACCGCCATAGTATCTAACTGCTACCCACCCCCCAAACGTTCGGTCGTCCCAAGTTGGTTCGTATGTATCGTGATTGAGCGGTTTGATCAACTTTTCTAAGTCGGCCTAGGGAGCCGTCGTGCGGTATTGTTAGTAAGCGTACATTTAACGAATAAAACCAAGTAAAACTAATGGACTTGAAGTTAGACGGATTTTTTGACATAATACGTATAAGAATTTAACTTGCTTTGGATATACTACAAGCAAGATGTACTCTGATAGAGATTCCAGGAACGAAGTTCTTCTTAACTTTTAGGAACAGTTCAAATGTTTTTAAAAGGATGCAACGAATGAAATCTAAAAACGCAAATTTGTATTCTTTTGGTACCATGTGATTGAATTTAATTCGATCCAAGAGCCATTTTTGTGCAGAAGTTTGTTTTTTTCCTTTCGTGTTTATAGTATAAAAAAAGCTACTGGAACGATCGCAAAATTTCGTTTTTTTTTATAAAATGGAAGGCATGCTGTGTGTATTCTCCAGAGAAGCAACTGATGAAAAGGCTATCCATAACTTAACGTTAACTAACCTAACCGAGCCTAACTTAACATAACCCAAAAAAATCTTCCACATTTGGGTTTTTTAATACTTAATTTACATTTTTTTTATATTAACTTCACACAGGAGGCTCTGAAGAAAATAATTTCCCTCAGGGCCTATGTCATCTTTGGGGATGCTGTGTGGAGGGTCTTTTTGTGCAAAGGAAGGAGTGAACATGGGTCTTGATGAGTCCCAAGTTGTAGGAGGCAGGAAACACAGAAGCCGGCAGTTCGTTCCACAGCCGAGCTGTTGAACCTAAGAACGAATCGTAGAAGCGACCCGTTCTCATGTGACAAATGTCAACCGTGTACAAATGTCGGGCGTGCATTTGGCGTGTATCCCGACTACGCACCGGTGCCGAAGGGATCAATGACGCTAGTTCCTCAGAGCATCTTCCATTTTAATACCGATAGAACAAGGACAGCATACTTACCTGACGCCTGTGCTCTAAAGATTGCAGTCCGTTTGTTAAGATTGGGGAATCTATCAAACGGACCGCCCGTTTCTGCATAGAGTCAAGGGTTTTTTTCAGGTATTTAGGGGCTCCGGACCAGAGATGGCTGCTAAATTCGACAGTAGGGCGCACTTGCGAATTGTACGGGGTCAGCAGTTGTGTACTATTAAAGTATCTGCGGGCCCTGTACAGTACGCCCAGCTTCTGAGAGGCCAACTCTACTCTGGCTTCGATGGAGCCCCCGTACCTGAGCTGGTCACTTATAGTTACACCAAGCATATCAATGGAAGGCCTATTCGGAAGATTGCTTCCGTTGAATGAGACTAGATTATCATTTGGATCGCTTTTAGACGTAATCATTTTGTTTTTATTAAGTACCTAGTTTAACCATAACTTTATAAATACCACTTTCGTTTTTTATACCTAATCCCGACCCGGTTTCGCTACAACTGTAGTTTCATCAGGGCTGTAAAATAATATTTTGAATTTTAGAATCTACAATTTTATTTATTTTTTTATTTTTTTTTTATTGAATAAATAGTTAATACATAATATCAACAAACAAGTCCTGCTAAGCCGATTGAATTGGCTTGTCAACAGGTGCTTAAAGTTAGTTTCAAATACATTTTTTAAAGTTATAATTTACATCTTATATCTACAGAATTAACAATTTTTTCATACAATTTTTCATACATATTAAAATAAATATTTTTTTTCCGATAGCCAATTTTTCACCATATGTTTAACCTTATTCATAGATTTACATTGCTTTATAGTGTCAGGTAATAAATTAAATATCTTCGGTATGTTGTATTCAAACGTTCTCTGTCCGTATTTATTATTAAATTTCGGAACTATTAACCCGTCATTGCGCGTGAATCTAGTACTGTATTTATGTTCTAATTTTTCTTTATGCTGCGGGGTAAATATATACTGAATTATGATTTTCTGCCATAGTATAGCCTTAACAGGTAAAATTTTGGCACTCTGAAACAGCAACGGTGTATTATGTTAATCTACCAGTAACATGTGTTATCAGTATATTAAGCTTATATTGGTTGCATGGAATTGTGCTGAGTTCCAGTGGCAGAGGTTGTAGGAGTAGGTAGGGGGTTGGGAAGATAGTGAAACATATTATAAGAAGATAGTAAACATATTCACAAATGTTTTTTACATGCTAATTACCTAGCATATGCAGATGATAAAAAATATACTTAGTTATTAAATCAATCAACGACTGCATTAAACTTCAAGAGGACCTCAATCGTCTCTTTGTCTATTGCGAATTAAACAAACTTGTTATTAACATCGCAAAATGCAATAAATTAACATTTACACGTAATAAAAATAAAATATCCTTTGTATACACACTAAACGGCACACACATCAATGAAGTAAAATATATCAGGGACCCTGGGGTAACACTGGATGTTAAATTAAACTTTATCCAATACACTGATGACATCATTAACAAAGCCAATAAAGTGCTGGGATTTATAATTCGCATAGTAAAACCCTTCCACAACATAAACACTCTATATTCCCTTTACACCTCATATATTCGCCCGCACCTGGAATACTGTACACCGATCTGGACTCCTTTATACCAAGCCCATATCGAAAGAATAGAAAGAATTAAAAATAATTTTAAACACATAAATTATAAACTAAACTTACACTTCTCAAATTATACCGAATCCATTAAATTTCATAATTTTAACTCCCTCCAAACACGTCGTCTAATTATTGATCAATTCTAATCATTTAAAATCCTAAATAATTGTCTGGACTCACCAGAACTTACCAATTTAATAAATCTTCATATTCCGTCTAGATCAACCCGACAATCTGATTTATTTTATCTTTTTTTTTTTATACGTGACACCTCACAAGAGTGTCCCTGCCTGTGCAGTGCACAGACAGGGGAACTACGTCACCACCCGGTTGGGCGGCGTTGTGAGGCGGAGTAAGGTAGGGGCTGTAGGAAGGGATTTGTAAATGCGGGCCTTGAAGAGGCTCGGATTATAGGAGGGAGGAAAAACAGATGCCGGTAGCTCGTTCCACATACGAGCCGACTTACACAAAAACGAGTCGTAAAAACGGCCCGTTCTCATGAAGCCAACCTCAACCGTGAACAGGTGTTCAGTTCGTGTCCGTCGAGTTTCGCGCACGTGCACCGGTGCATCAGGAATCAATGCTGCTAGCTCCTTGGAGCAGGCTCCATTGAAATACCTGTAGAACAGACCCAGCATGCCTACATTGCGTCTATGCATTAGAGAAGGCAATCGGTTTGTTATCAACGAATTGTCAATCAGACGGATCGCTCTCCTTTGCACAGATTCAAGCAGGTTTATCAAGTATTTTGGGGCACCAGCCCAAAGGTGGCTCCCAAATTCAATAGTTGGGCGGACTTGAGACTTGTACAGGGTCAGCAGCTGGTCACTGTTGAAGAATCTCCTAGCCCTGTACAAGACGCCCAACTTTTTGGAGGCCTGATTTACTCGGGCATCTATGGATCCCCGATACTTGAGCTGGTCTGATATAGTAACTCCAAGCATTTCAATGGAGTCTTTATTGGGGAGAGTGCTCCCATCAAATTGCACAGTCATTGATCTCCCTCTTTGCCGAAATCAGACACGCTTGGGTTTTTGAGACGTTGAAACTGACCAAGTTGGCCTTACCCCAGGCACGAACCATCTCTAGGTGGTGGTCAATTTTTCGCTTCAAAACTTCCTGAGCTGTTCGGACATCATAGGTGGAAGGGGGCCTGTCAAAAAGATAACCCTCGTGAACGGTGCTGTCATCAGCGTAGCAGTGAATTGGTGCACATTCAATGAGATCGTTGATGTGCAATAAAAACAGCGTCGGAGACAGCACAGATCCTTGTGGCACCCCCGCATTGATTTGGTGCGGTGAGGAAGAAGAGCCGTCAACCACGGTTTGAATTGTTCTTCCCCTCAGAAAGTCCGCAATCCAACTATGCAGGGTTGGCTGGATCCCATACGATGGTAACTTCCCGATAAGCGCCCGGTGCCAGACTCTGTCAAAGGCTTTGGAGATATCCAACCCAACGGTTTGGGTTTCACCAAAACGTTTCTAAAATCTACCCTTGTGTAGAACAAACATTCGAAAAAAATCCCCAATTCCTCGTATATGTGCACAATATTATACAAAATTTTACAGCATTGACATTTTTGGTAATAACCTAAAGAAATATCGATATGAAGTAATGCGTACGATCGATTATTAATATGAGAGTATGGAATGTATCGGCAGCATCTCCTATCCTCTTCCTATTTTCCTCTTCCTCTCCCCTTCCTTTAACACCAAATTAATTTTAAGATACAAAAACTTCATTTCTAATGCACTTTAACATAAGAAACTTCTGTGGCTTGACTTCAGTTAACTTGTATATTTATATATTGTATATTATATAAAAGCTGTTTGTTTCTTAAAAAATAAATAAATAAATAGTGGTCTTTGTCAATAGGGAACAACCTAAGTATTGGGTTTCTATTTAGGTTGATTTGACTGTTGATGGCTTGTCCATAAATGTTTCACAAATTAGTATTTAAATGTAGGATTCTTCGAATACGCGATCAGTGGGTGATCTATTTCAAGCTTTCCTATTATAAGGGCCTTGTTGGGTTTATTAATTATTTTTTTTGTTACAGTTATACTTTATTGTAAGCTGAAACCAATAACCACCAGATAACAGCAGTGCCATGGACCTTCCCAACCCTGAGAATTTTCCCATCAAGACGGAACCAGGATACCAGGAAGTAGGCGCAGGTGAAATGCCGTATATGGATATAGACATCCACCTTCCGGATGTAAAGAAGGAATGTTTGCAGTATGCTGAGAGTGTTCAGTCAACTAGTAAGTTGCATTAAGTATATTATCACAAAGGAGTTTCAGACGACGCAATCAGTACTTTTGATTTTACCTTTGTAATATTGCTTTGCTGGAAACTGTCGAACTAAGAAAACGTTTAACTTATAATGCCCGCACACAGTGCCTAGTTCCTCAAGCGATTGCCTCACCATATTTTTCCATGAAAATAAACTATCTCTCCTAAACGTTCTCCATTGCAAGAGTTATTTGAGATTATAAGATATTTGTAACGTTAATTATTAAATTAAATTTATATCATGACTTATGACGGGGATTTCGGAATTCATTATTCGATTGACATAAAGAAACTAGACCTTCTTAAGAATATAAACAATCGCTGAAAACTTTCTTACAGGGGCCATCTCGAGTCATGTTTTTAAGTAAAAATAATAACAAATTTTCTTATCTTATTTTCAATTCCTCGGTGATTTCTCGATAGTATCTTAAATGTTATCAGTAATGGTATCGTCATTTTATTTCGAAAGTATTTTAATTTGTTTTTCACTTTCTCGGAAAGGGTCTTTTAAAATATAAAGTTCTTGTAAAAATAAATATGTATATTAATGTTTTTAAAAAAAGATTTCCTTACCTTTCATAACTAGGTGATCGTATTATTTATTTTTGGAGTAAAAATAATTTAAATAAAATTATTTAATATAAAAATAGAGTAATATTTTTTGTCTCAATAAAATATATTGTATTCATATAATTGCATCTTATTAATGGAAATTTGTACCTGCAAATCGAAGGCAGACATTCAGCAGATCTTTACATATCATTGTGATGATGTTTTGTTATTCCAGGTAGCATTAATGTGGAGACTGTTCCGATCCAGGCAGGACACAGAGAAGAAGACGAAGGTGGGATTCCTTATACGGAAATAGACATAGACCTGCTGGATGTTAAAAGGGAATGCTTAGAACATTCTGAAAGTATTAACCGGACTGCAGGTAAAATCGGTTTGATTTGTCTGAACCCGTATTAATATTATTTTGTTTTCCTTTAAAATAATACAAATTTATTGGGCTTTGTCTACTATCTTTTTCAGACTTGACATCGGCCCTGAAGACGCATCCTGGAGGAAAATCTTATTCATGTTCCCATTGTAACTTCTTCAGCCGCCGCAAGTCAGTGTTAGCACGACACTTGCATTCTCATACTGGAGAAAAGCCTTGCAACCATTCATATTCTCACAAGGAAACTTTAAACCGCCACATGCTTTCCCGTACTGGAGGAAAACCTTATTCATGTTCCTTCTGCAACTATTCTTCTTCTCTAAAGGGAAATTTAAAATGTCACTTGCTTACCCACACCGGAGAAAAACCTTATTCATGTTCGTTATGCAGCTATTCATGTTATATTAAGGGAATATTAAAACGTCACATGTTTACCCATACTGGAGAAAAACCATATTCATGTTCCTTATGCAGTTATTCAAGTTCTATAAAGGGAAATTTAAATCGTCACATGCTTACCCATACTGGAGAAAAACCACATTCATGTTCCTACTGCAGCTATTCATGTTCTGAAAAGGGAACATTAAACCGTCACATGCTTACCCATACAAGAGAAAAACCACATTCATGTTCCTTGTGCAGTTATTCATGTTCTGAAAAGAGAAATTTAAATCGTCACATGCTTACCCATACTGGAGAAAAACCACATTCATGTTCCTTGTGCAGCTATTCATGTTCTAAAAAGGAAAATTTAAATCGTCACATGCTTACCCATACTGGAGAAAAACCACATTCATGTTCCTTCTGCAGCTATTCATGTTCTGAAAAGGGAACATTAAACCGTCACATGCGTACCCATACAAGAGAAAAACCTTACTCATGTTCCTTCTGCAGCTATTCATGTTCTGTTAAGAGAAATTTAAAACATCACACTCTTACCCATACTGACAAAAAAAACTTATAAATGTGCATTCTGTACCTATTCCTCCGCTCTCAAGGGGCCTTTAATTCGTCATATGCGTACCCATATCGGAAATAAACCTTTTTAGCGATAAGATAAAACCCATAGCAATTTCGTTGCCAGCATAATTCTAAGAATATAAATAATATTTGTTACATTAATTTCTACCATTGTAAAATTAATAATAACAATAGCATACAACAACTTGTATGTACATTCATTGTACATCTAAGAATTGTGGCTGTTAATTATGGAAACCTATTTTTGTACCCAACCTTAGAATTTACTATGAATTATGTATTTAAACAACTTATAATAATCTGATTTGACTTTCGTGTGTGTCTACGTTGATTTAAAAAATTAACTTGTTGTCCAACAAGTATTTGTGAATGGTATCGATATACACTTTGTTATATTAAATATATGTTGAGAAAAAGTGGTGTTACATTTTTGTGTTTGAATTATATGTTTTTGACGAGTATGACTATCAGTTAAAAATTTGTGATTATGTTTTCTTTTATTATTTTAATACTTACATTTTTTTCGAAGATCATTAAATTCGAAACTTTAAACTCTTCATTAACAATACATCAAAAATTGGGTGTATTGTTAATCTCTTGACTTTTTAAAATAACACTTTGCACAATTTCATCAGGAAGCAGATTTATTTTGTATGCAGCTCTCCACCTGACTCTACAGCGTATTGGAGATATGATTGTACTATAGCTTGACAGATTGACGTTAGATGTTCCAATAAGAGATGTTTCATAAATAAATCAACTATTTTTTTTTTTTTTATGGAAAGGTTGATTCGATCTTCCCACTGTAGGTTTGTGTCTAAAATTATTCCTAAGTATTTAATTTTATTGGAAGTTTTCAATGAGTAACAGTTTAATGTGCGGTTAGTTTTGTTATGTTCTTTAACCCGCCTGCGTTTATAATGTAACGATGGTCTATATTGCTCTTGAAATCTGCCATATCTCCGTAAATACATTTAAAAATAAATCAGTATTTTTGGTATTCCTAAAACACTTTTTTTAAAGCCATTAAAAATATTTTTTTAATTGTGGCGTTTCTCGGTACAATAATAAATAAAAAAAGTTTTTTTACATCAACCCAGTTCGACAACAAATGCAACAGATAATTTTCAAATTTCTTTGGTATAGACAGAGAAAACACCTGGAGAAGAGCCGCCTTTCATGTTTTCTATTATATGTTGTATTTCGGAGTCAGTACTTTTTAAAAAAATGGATAGTGTAATTTGGTTTTGTATATTACTGGTTGCGGGTTTAGGCATGTGTAGAGGCTTAAAAGATTTTTTCATCGAGGTTATTTTCTACTTTAGAGAAATAATAATTAAAAATGTTTGCTGTTTGTTTAGGGTCTCTGGATACATCTATAATATAATTTAATAATTTATAAAAATTTATTTAATAGTATTATTTTTTTCTTGTTTTCGATTGCATAATTTACCGTTTTTCAAATATCTTTCAGATTGTTTTCGGAAGTAGAAATAATTTTTATAAAGAAGTCGTTTTTACTTTTTTTAATGAAACTTGTTAATTTAGTTCTATATTTTCTTAGAAAGTTCTTGGCTTTTTCATCATATGAATATTTTTATAATATAATTTTTCTTTTTCTCTAATTGATTTTATAAGACCGCAAGTGATGATCCAAGGTTGTAGACGTCTGTATTTGGAATTTGTGTATAATGATACCTCTGTTGTTAAGTTTTTTATTAAACATATTTGAACATTTTTCAACATTGTTGGAATTTTATATTGTATAGGAAGTTTCTGCTTTAATTTTTCATCTAATATCGAAAAACTGTTTTTTTTTTGGTAATTGGGACATTTCTTTCCGTTTTCATTTCATTATTATAAAAATATAAATAATTATGGTGTTCATTTCTATTTGTTTGCCAAACCATTGTTTTAATTTTATAAAAGTTTTGTACTTTTACATTTACCCAAAGATGATCTAAGCAGGAAAATTTTTGCCCGTAAATTTCTCTAGTATTTTTGTTTGTAACTCATACTAACATCGCCAAAAGCATTTTTTTTTTTTTTTTAATAAATAAATAAGCACAAACTCGACAACCAAAAATTACACATCTTCGGATCTACCGGATCTGCCCTGATGATGGACACTGCAACGCTGTCCGAAACGTCGGCTAAAGAAGGAGTTAGCGCAACACGGCATAACACCCCAAAAACAAACAACAAAAAAAACATACTAACATCATTAAAGCGGAATATGTTGTTTATGGGCATTTTTGACTAACTTTTATATTTGATTTATATGTTTTCACTGAGCAGCGTCCTCGATCGTGACTTCCAGAAGCCTCCAGTCAGGTTGTAAGGCCGATCGGCTTGTCGGCATCCTTCGTTATCACGCCAAGGATTGGCTTGCCGTTTTGAGAGAGATTGAGGTGTTGAGAGGTTCTCTTTCTAAGTAAAACACTTGTGCTTTGGCTTGATATGGTTGCTACTTAGTTTATTCAAGGAATAATTCACAAACGAGAGGGTAGACTTAAAACTCAGAAAGAGAAGCGAGAGTTGATTGATAATGAACGTAGACTGAATGATAATGTAAAATTGAATCCTAATTTGTTATCACCACCCTATTTTTAAACAAAACAAAATTTGACGTGACCTCAGACACAAGATATTATAGACGCGAAATTCATGACAATATTATGGGACTGGAACACGGTCAAGCGGCTTGATCGCAAGCACATAGTTTTTTTGTCTATTGTTGTCTATTATTGTCTATGCTTAGCGGCTTGACAGCCCGCATCAAGCCTCTCCGTCAAGCATGGCCACGCCTTCCTGTGATTTCGTGGTGGTCTATGTATATGTACTTCTATGCCTTCCTGTCATTTCGTGACTCGCGGTAAAATGGAATCTGTCAAAGACAAAGCGTTCTTGGCTCTTAAGGCCCGTTCGCATTGGTCGAGTAGTTTAGTCAAGTAGCGAGTAATTTAGTAACTGGACACGTGCGAACACCATAAATTTAGTAGAGTAGTTTAGTCAGCGATTTAGTCAAGTCAATCCATTCTGTTCTATTTTTTCGGGCGAGTAGCGTCCCTCATCATGTGTCTATGGCAGATTTATAGAGTTTATCGATGGTCTATTGTCACTGGCTGCATTAGTCAGTGATCAGTATAGCGAGTATAGCATTAGTAGCCGTCAAAACACGCCAAAATGTCTTGTCGTTGGAGCGAAAACGCTACTGTCAAATTCGTGACGTTGTATTTACAACACGAATGCTTGTGGAATATAAAGTCACCCCGATATAAGATCAAACAAATCAGGGAATCAGCATACGCTGAATTAGAAAAAGGGATGAATATTCCTGGATTTGGTGATAGGGAGATAAGAGCGAAAATTAAAAGCATCAGGTTAGTGAAGTTTTTTTTATTTATATGGTATATTACAAGTGCCTGTATTATTATAAATTTATGTTAAAGTAGTAGCAGAGTCATTAATCATTAATAATTTCTTTTCAGATCTACCTACTCACAGGAGTTAAAAAAAATAAAGGAGTCAAAACCCTCCGGTGCCGGAACTGACGCAGTATATTCACCATCAGTCAAATGGTTCAATCTATTAGATGGATCCCTCAGAAACATTAATACAATGTTAACAGAAAGTGAAAGCAACTTGGCAAGTACATTTCAATTCTATTCTATCGTTTATACATCAGTTTTTAATGTACCATTCTTGTCTGCCAAGGTACCGATCCATCGTTCACAAAGTAATCTGCATATCTTTCTCGAAGATCTGTAGACCTTCGGGATGAACGATTGGACAGACAACTTGGTAGTGGTTCCAATCCTTGAGGCTCTGGCTCCACCCTCCAATTACCAGGGATAACAGTTCCTGAATCAAAATTGTCTTTGTCTACTGTATATTCCAACTGCTTGTTCTGTAATTTTGTCTCTCTGAGCCAATTATGTAAAGCGCAACACGCCTTTACAATGCAAACAACCTTCTCAGGACTGTAGGGCATCGGTTTCTCAAACACTCTGAATCTGGCAGCTAGTATACCGAAAGCATTTTCAATTATTCTTCTGGCCCGAGACAATCGATAATTAAAAATTTTTTGCTTTGATGTTAATCGATTTCCTGGGAAAGGTTTTAAAAGGTATTCTTTCAAGGGAAATGCATTATCTCCAACTAGTACATGCCCTTCTGGCAGAATACCGTTTTCTAATGCTTGATACAAACTACAGTTTCGAAATACGCCTCCATCAGAAACCCGCCCATTACATCCAATGTCTATATAACTGAAGCAATATTTATGATCTACAACTGCCATTAAGACAATGCTGTTTGTCTCTTTATAATTGTAGTATAAACTTCCTGATTCAGGAGGTGCTTTAATGACGACATGTTTGCCGTCGATTGCTCCACAGCATCCAGGAAAGTTCCATTCTTTTCGAAATCCGTTCTCAATGATATTCCAGTCTGTGGTGGCGGGAACCTGAAAAAAGATTTATAATAATGTATACATTCGATATAAACAACATTCTACTTTATTTTCAGGAAGACATTATACACACGGATACAGATACTGAGGAAAGCAGAATTACTATGAATTCTTTTCGTGAACCCGTATCTAAACCCCCTACAAAAAAAAAGCGGCTTTCCCAACTTTCGAGTATGGTGAGTCAACTAAAGGAGATAACTGAGGTTGCCAACTCTACAGAAGAAGACGAGTTTGAGGTCTTCGGCAGACACGTCGGCTTACAACTGAAATCTTTGCCCTTGCTATTGGCACTTGAAACCCAGGAATATATTCAACTGTACATGAACAGAATTCGACGCCAACACCTTCAAAATTCAACTGAGCAAAATAGATTCACCAGGATAGTCACACCAGTATCAAATGATTCGCAAGACTCTCCATGTAGTAATACTTCGTATTATGATGATGTAATTTATTTAGATGAGCCCCCAGAAGACACATGAAATTGAAACACATGAAAACCATGACATCGAATAACTTTAATGTAAATTTTAATATTTAAACCATGTGAAAATTAATAAATGTTTCTCAAATTATATTTATAATTTATTTAGAACCGTTTTAGATACAGCTATAATTATAGCGGGATGGCCTAGTGGCTATTTCAGTGGTCGTTCCATTGGGAATTTATGGCGAATGATATGCTGAAATAAGCCATCTACTATATTTGTAGCTGTGTGAAACAGCTCTTAATCTTACCTTGATAAATTCCTTTAATGATTCATAGATAGCTTCACAAACTTCTATAATGAATTCCGAAACAGTTGATTTTCCAAGTCGAAAGAGATGTGTGATTGTCCTTAAACTACATCCTGTAGCAAAAAAGTAAAGAACTGCCTGTAATTTGGTTTTTGCGGGAATTGCACTTCTGAAAAGGGTATCCGTGCGTTGAAATTGTGACTGCACTTTCATTAGAAGGAAATTAAAACAGCTTTCAGTCATTCTCAAAGTCGCGAAGTATTCTTTCGGATCTTCAAATGCCATTTCCTTCAGAAGAGAATTTGTAGCTCCTAATGCATCTCTTCTATTAATCCATTTTCGTATCCATAGTTTTTTCACTTTCGTCTCACTAATTTCTTCCTCCACCTCTTCTAAAATATCCATTACAATCAGCTTAATTAGCCTATTTACTTTGTTGCGTTGCAGCCCGTTCATCTTACAATTTGACACTTCACTCGTGAAATCTACTCGACCAATGCGAACGCTTTTTGGTCAGTCAAATGGCGAGTAGCGAGCTACTTGACTAAACTACTCGACCAATGCGAACGAGCCTTTACGTTAGCTTTATGTTTGAATAAAATAATAAAAAGAAACAAATTTGGTGTCAAGAATGGTACAAGTTAAGGTACCGCTTTACCCATGAGCATTTGCAAAGTGTATTACAGGCTACAGCTATTTTTTGTATGAATATCTTGTGCGGTATTCATACAAAAAATATGTTTTCTCCATTGAAAATTCAGAAAATTATTTATTCTACAGTTTGATTATTAATGACCTTGAAAACCGCTGTCATAATTATTAAAAAATACTAAAATACTTCCAACATTTTTAAATTAGATGGATTTCTACAAATTGAACACAAAAACAATAACTAAGTACCTATTTTATAACAATTTTATTCAATTTATATCATTGTTTATGATACGTGATATTTATTTGTCTATTGTCGGTTGTCTATTCCCACAAAAATATAAATTCGCATCAAGCCTCGCCGCAAGCACGTAGAATTGCGCAATGCTTGCAAGCCAGCTTCGGTACACGGTCAAAATGATTGACACAAAGTGCCATAGACAATAAACTACGTGCTTGCGATCAAGCCGCTTGACCGTGTCCCAGTCCCATTACACTATGACGTGCCATAGACCAAAATATTTAATATAAAAGGTAGCATAGACAAAAAAAGATAATGTAAAAGGCTCTACACATCGAGATTTACACATGAGAAAGTGAAAGAGCTTAGCAGGGGCGTATAACTCCTGCATGACCTTGTAACCCTGATGGGAGGAGTTATTCAATACCCAAATTCTTATAGACAAAGCTGTTGTGGCTGAAAGCTCAGATCTCATTGGCTTAGGGCAAAAATTGTAGTTTGATCTCTCGCTCTCTACCATAGCGACTTATGTAACAGAAAGAGAAGCTAAGCATGCTTTATGCTCCGATAAAAATTAACGGTAATTTCCAAGACGCCATTTCGTAAGTTGAAAAGTCAGTTGATGTTTTTACGTAAATATTTTGAATTTTCTTTCACCCATCTAAAAATAATGTTACGTGCTAAAATTCTTCAAGGTGATAAATTAATGCCGTATTGTGTTAAAGTGTGTTATCCGGTCTATCTCCACCAATTGAAAGAAGGACCCGAACCCGTTGTAAAATACAGGTACTAACCTCTCGTTCTTTGATACAATGTTCCTGATTTCTGAATGTACTTCATTGGCTAATAATTTAATTAATTTTCCTTTTCAGACCTATCCGTATTCCGACGCGATACAATACCACGTATTAGGATGCTAAAACTGCTAAAAAAAGCCACGATTACATCATACAAGGTCATTTAAACCTCTCCAGAATTGCATCATGTAAGTATTCAGATTTAACCAGCATTTTCCATGATGTTTGCTGACGACAGAGCTGTGGAAATTATATGAAACCCTTGCAGGAGAATTTGAATAACTTCTAGTGCTGTGGCAATAATAATGAACACTTAAATTTGTTGAATATGTATTTTGTGTATATATTCTTGTATTTTTGTGCAAGGTCAAATTAAATCCTATTAAGTTGTTGCAGTAAGACTGGGTTCGATTCCTAGTTGAGACCGTTACTTTTTATTTTTCTGTGTCTTGTTCTGTTTCATATTTTGTTTAGATATATTAGTATTATCTTCTACTTCAATGATAAATCAATGCTCAATACATCGGTTGTACTGACCCTGTTTTGTATTACTGTCCATTGTCTTTTTGAAAAAAAAAGTATTTTTATGTGTGCATAGCTGTGGGTTTTTTTTATTTTCCTTTTCCTGCATTCAAATATTTTTATTTTTAAAATATAATTTTTGTGGGCTATTGAATGAACGGTGTTCGCTGGGTGTAGTTATATTGTTTATGGTTACACTTTTTTTAAATGGCCTTGAGATTTATTTATGGTCCACGATATATTTACCTGTCTGGACCAAACGACCGTTTTATCTGTGGTCGTCTGTGGTTAAGGGGGTGACAAAATGGCGCCATACAAAAAGCCCGAAGATATCGATCTAGAGAGTGGTTTATTTATGGAGCTTAGGCTTGACTGAATTTAAATATAAAACAGGACAATCACAAGATACGACACGCAACATTCATCAATCCCAGATTACTAGAAATCGGGATTTTTTTCAGTGCAGAAATTCTGGGACTAATTACCATAACATGAACTCATCAACTAAGCGTGCTAAGTTTAGCCCAAAACGAGTTTAAATATTTTTTCTAAAATTCGGTTTTTCTGAAAATCTACATACAATACTATAAATAGCACTCTGGTATACCCAAAAGCCACGAGCCAACACTGCTCCTCATTGCCGAGAATACTAATGAAGGGTAATAATGTGAATTTTTCAGTGGACATCTTCAATTTATCATATACATACAAAAGATTGGTAGTATAATTTATCATTGAAGAAGAGTATGATTTAAAATCTATTAGTCATACAATTTGTGCACTCATTTAAAAAATACTTTCTGAATTTTCATTAATATAAATATTAAAATCGCCAGCAACGAAACAGGTTTTATCTTGTAGTGTTAATAAAATATCTTTCATTTGGTTAATAAATAATAAATATTGGATTCGTGTGTTCTGTAAATGGCAATTATATGATTAATATATTTATCGAGTTTTATTTCAATTAGAATGCAGTTAGTAAGAAATATCGGGTGTTCTAAAATAGTGACAATACTGAATTTTGTATGAATGAACACTGCAATTCCGCTATTGTTATTAATGTTTATTGTTGTCGGGATGAAATCACAGTTTGGTAGGTGATAGGCGGGAGATTCATCATTTGTGAATGTCTCTGTTAACACTATGCAGTTCCGCTGAATTTTCAAATTATTGATTTTAATAATGAACTCATCGAAATTGCTGGATATACATCAAATATTTTGGTGAATTATAATAAACCGTTGAAATATTGGGGGAAAAATCATGACAAGTATTAGTGCTTGTACATTCGTATATCCGAATTTCGAAAATATTTTCTAATTGTTTTGATATGAAATCATAAATTTAAAATTAGTTTGGTTTATGGATTGTTTTTGGGTAATATCAGTTTATTTCGAATTGTTATCGATTTTCTGTTTAGCAATGTTTGACATGAAATTTCTTAACTTAATTTCTTACTGTTTGGTAGGTGATCTGTTGGCTAATTTAGTTTTTTCTTTAGATTGGAAACCCACTAGTTGGCACATTTGGGGGGGGGCGGTCCAGATTTTACATCCCTGGTATTGGTGGTCTTCGGCGCAATGCATACATTTTGGATTCTTTATTTTATTAGGACATTTATGTGCAATATTTCCATTATTGTGTTTCGTGCTTATAAATTATTGCTTTCCTGTTTCTGTAATATTTATATAAAAATACAAATTATTAATAATTTTCCAAAAAAATTTTGTTTCTGTAATAACTATATTAATTTACATTATAAATTAATCATTAAAAAAAACATAAAAGCATTAAAATTTATATTTTATGCAATCCAACCAAAGTAAGAATCGTGGCTCCCTTCTTATAAAACCAAAGAAATTCGCTTTTCTGATATTATTTTCTGATTCTGTATTCATATTATTTTTTAATAACTTCATGACTAAATCCTCAAATTGAAATATTTAATCATTTAAAACAATATTAGCGACTCAAATGAATATTTAAACCAAAAAAGCTTCAGTCGCAGGCTTCGTAAACATTTAAAATGAATTTTGTGCTTATAAATTTATTTGTTTTTGTTTCTGTTATCTTACTGAAATAAGATAAGCAATACGTCACAACATGTATCAAAGTTTTTATTTTTCTGATAAACAGAGTAATGTTAACATTCAATGCTGTCGTAGAAAAGCACAATCATTGTTTAAAAATGTTTTTCCTTTTAAAGTAAAGGAATTCAAATTTCAAGTAATTTTGAGATATTTTTACGACGGCCTCGGGACGACAGATTTTCAAGTTACAAAGCGCCGTCCTGAGAAAATGTGCCGTAAGGAAAGATACCTTGATTTTTCCCTAGGTGCCTACCTGGGCAAGATCATATTGTTTATGGCCCCGTTTTTTTTTATTGTCACATCTACCTTGCCGCATGGTTTGTTTATGACTCAAATCTTGTAATGACGTCATCCGTGGACAAAATTTCCCTCTACTAAAGGCCGAAGTTATCAATCTAGTGATTGGCTTATTTATGGCTACGGCTTACCTGTCAAATAAACAAGACGCTTTACAGCTAGATGTGTTGTAAATATCAAATGTGCAATTCCTTGTGATCATTGAACAGCTAACTGTGAGTAAGCAGATAATGCGAGTACCCATTTACTTTAAATATTACTGGATTATTCCGAGAGTTATGCCATCGATCGTTTTCCATATTTTGTGTTCAAATTAATTGAGGTTATGTGCGTCTTCACGCATTGTGCTTACATACCATTTAGTTTGGCTAAGCGGTTGTATAAATCTGGTTGAGTTTAACCTAAAGTCGAACCATGTGGAGATGCGTTGTATGTGATATGTGGCGTGGCTATTTAGGAGAACGGTTAGAACATCCAATCACACAATCGTTCAACCAAGTTGGATCATCTGTATCGTGGTTGAATCAACCTTTCTCAATCGGCCTAGGGATCCAGTGGCAGAGGTTGGCTGCCTTCCAGTGGCAGAGGTTGTAGGAGTAGGTAGGGGGTTGGGAAGATAGTGGTCTTTGTCAATAGGGAAAGACCTAAGTATTGGGTTCCTATTTAGGTTGATTTGATTGTTGATGACTTGGCCATTAATTTTTCGCACTAAAGTTTTTAAATGTAAGATTCTTCTAATACGTGTTCAGTGGGTTCAAGCTCCCTTATTATAAGGGCCGTTGTGGACTCGTTAAAAAATGTTTTTTAATCAACCAATTACCATCACATAACAGCAGTGCAATGGACCTCCCCAACCCACAGATTTTTTCCATCAGGAAAGAACCAGGGTCCCAGGAAGAAGGCAAAGGTGAAATGCAGTATGGGGATATAGACATCTACTTTCCGGATGTAAAGAAGGAATGTTTGCAGTATGCTGAGAGTGTTCAGCCAACTAGTAAGTTGCATTAAGTATATTATCACAAAGGAGTTTCAGACGACGCAGTCAGGACAGCTGCTTGTTTTCTCTTTTCCCTCTTGTCGTCCATCGGTATTTTATTTTACCTTTGTAATATTTCTTTGCAAGAAACTGTCGAACTTAGAAACCGTGAACTTATAATGCCCGCAAAAAATTCATCAAGCTGTATTTTACCAATAAAATAAAGTATCTCTTCTAAACTGATATCAAACAGAGCAATTAAATATCTACTAAATGAGCTAATCTACCCAATGACGTACCTTGTAAATCTTTCAACAAGAAAAGGTATTTTTCCCACACGTCTTAAAATTGCTACGATTATTCCAATATACAAAAGCGGTCCCAAAAATGATATATCTAACTATCGACCAATTAGTCTATTACCTACACTATCGAAAATATTGGAAAAAGTAATAAAAAACAAATGGTTAAATTTTTCGATGAAAATAAAATATTATCAACGACGCAATACGGTTTTAGGGAAAACCTGGGTACTGGTGATGCTATAGCTAAAGTAACAAATACAATTATAAAAAAACTGGATGAAGGTAAAAAATGCTTGGCAGTTTTTATTGACCTTCAAAAAGCTTTTGATACAATTGACCATGAAAGACTATTTTTTTAAATTTAAAAAAATGGAATAACACAAACAACTCTAAATCTAATCAAAAGTTACTTAACTGGAAGAGAGCAGTATGTACGAATTGGTAAAAAAAGTAGCAAAACTCTATCAATCAAGTACGGTGTCCCTCAAGGAAGCGTATTGGGTCCAATACTATTTCTCATTTATATTAATGACCTTATGAGTCTTCCCATTGAAGGAGACATAATGAGCTTTGCAGATGACACTTTCATTATATTCCATGAACAAAATTGGACAAGCACACATAAAAAAGCGGAGCAAGGTCTGACTGTACTCCAAAACTGGTTAAAAGCATACTCCCTTATTAAATGTGAGTAAAACTAAATATCTAACATTCTCTAAAACCAAAAGATGTCAACCAACGAATGAACATACACTCAAATTACATGAATGTCTCAACAAATTTCCGCAATGTTCTTGCCCGCATATAGTCCAAACAAAAACAATTAAATATCTTGGGATCGCAATTGACGACAAACTTCATTGGGATGCACACATCGAAGGAACCTCAAAAAAACTAACAAAACTCATCTATTTCTTCAAAAAATTATGAAATATCTTGTCAACTACAGATCTTAAGAGAGTATATTATGCTCTATGCCACTCTCTACTGGAATATGGAATAATAGGATGGGGCTCAGTATCATCAAACCATATTAAACAACTAAAGAAAACTCAAAATTGGATCATAAAGACCATATTAAAGCTCCCCGTAAGGACGCTAACTACTGATATTTTTAATCTGTTTGATGTTCCAAGTCTACAAAAAATCTATGCTAAAAATATTCTAGTTCATCACTTAAAAAATAAACCAGAGGCAAACCCCTCTCACGATCATAAAACCAGAGCCAAGCAAACAGACATGCTAAATATTCCTAAATGTAATTCTACCTTTGGACAAAGAAACTCTGAATTTTTAGCAATAAAATTATATAATAAACTCCCTCTCAACATCAAACAAAGTAAAACGAAAAATAACTACATTAAGGACATCAAATCTTTGCTTAGGGAAATATCGGAAGAAGAACTAGCTAATATATTAAAAACATCATCTTAGTCGCTGAAAACGTATACTAACATATATAGTCCCACTCAGCACAGGATATCCTAGTGAGGAGGACTTCAATGATCTGTTTAAATTTCATATAGGATAATTTTTTTTTCATGTGCCATACAAAAATGTACCTTATTATTTAAAATAGTAACTAAATTAAAAAAAAAAAAAAAATAATTAAAAAAAAACGTTTTCTGTTCCTAAGAAAAAAATAATAATTTGAGATAATAAGATATTTGTAACGTGTATTTTAAAATTAAACTTGTATCCTGACTTATGACGTGGATTTCGGATTTCATTGTTCGATTGGCATTAAGAAACTACACCTTCTCAAGAATAGAACACAATCGCTGGAAAAAGCGGCCATAAGTAGTGATGTTTATAAGTGAAAATAATTACAAATTTTCTATTCTTATTTTCTCTTCCTTCGAAATTTTTCAATGGTATGTTTAATGCGATATGTAATAGTACCGTCATTTTATTTTGAATCGTATTTGTTTTTCTCCAGCATTTTCTCGGAAAGGATGTTTCAAAGCATAAAGTTCTTGTATAAACTAATATGTAATATTGTTGTTTAAAAGTAAAGTATTCCTTACATGTAATGACTCGGTGATGGCATTATTTATTTTTTTTAAAACAAATAATTTATATTTAACTATTTTATTAAAATAAAGTGATAATCTTTGTCTTAATAAAAAAAACTGTATTTATATAATTGCATGTTTTTAATGGAAATTTGTACCCGCAAATCGCAGGCCGACATTCAGCACGTCTTTACATATCATTGTGTTGATGTTTTGTTATTCCAGGTAGCATTAATGTGGAGACTGTTCCGATCCAGGCAGGACACAGAGAAGAAGACGAAGGTGGAATTCCTTATACAAAAATAGACATAGACCTGCTGGATGTTAAAAAGGAATGCTTAGAGCATTCCGAAAGTATTAACCAGACTGCAGGTAAAATCGGTTTGATTTGTCTGAACCCGTATTAATATTATTTTGTTTTCATTTAAAATAATACAAACTTATTGGGCTTTATCCACTATTTTTTTCAGACTTCACATTGGCTCTCAAGACTCATACTGGAGAAAAACCTTATTTATGTTCCTTATGCAGTTATTCATGTTCTATAAAGGCATATTTGAAAAATCACCTACTTACCCATACTGGAGAAAAACCTTTTTCATGTTCCTTGTGCAGCCATTCATGTTCTGAAAAGGGAAATTTAAAACGTCACATGCTTATCCATACTGGAGAAAAACCTTATTCATGTTCCTTCTGCAACTATTCATCTTCTGAAAAGGGAAAATTAAAACGTCACATGCTTATCCATACTGGAGAAAAACCTTATTCATGTTCCTTCTGCAACTATTCATCTTCTGAAAAGGGAAAATTAAAACGTCACATGCTTATCCATACTGGAGAAAAACCTATTTCATGTTCCTTCTGCAACTATTCATCTTCTGAAAAGGGAAAATTAAAACGTCACATGCTTACCCATACTGGAGAAAAACCTTATTCATGTTCCTTCTGCAACTATTCATCTTCTGAAAAGGGAAAATTAAAACGTCACATGCTTACCCATACTGGAGAAAAACCTTATTCATGTTCCTTCTGCAACTATTCATCTTCTGAAAAGGGAAAATTAAACCGTCACATGCTTACCCATACTAGAGAAAAACCACATTCATGTTCCTTGTGCAGCTATTTATGTTCTGAAAAGGGAAATTTAAATCGTCACATGCTTATCCATACTGGAGAAAAACCTTATTCATGTTCCTTCTGCAACTATTTAAGTTCTGAAAAGGGAACATTAAACCGTCACATGCTTACCCATACAAGAGAAAAACCTTACTCATGTTCCTTCTGCAGCTATTCATGTTCGTTTAAGCGAAATTTAAAACATCACATTCTTACCCATACTGAAAAAAAAACTTATAAATGTGCATTCTGTACCTATTCCTCCGCTCTCAAGGGGCATTTAATTCGTCATATGCGTACCCATACTGGAAAAAAACCTTTTAAGCGATAAAATAAAACCCATAGCGATTTCGTTGCCAGCATAATTCTAAGATTCTAAGATATTTGTCACGTTAATTTCTACGATCGTAAAATTAATAATAACAACTATGAATTATGTATTTAAACAACTTATAATAATCTGATTTGACTTTCGTGTTTGTCTACTTTGATTTCAAAAATTAAGTTGTTGTCAATCAAGTTTTCGTGAATTGTATCGAAATGCACTTTGTTATATTGTTATAACCTCCGTTTTCGCAGATAACGTTAATTTATTTATTTGGTTGAAATAAGCTATTGCTTAGCAATAATAACTAAAATACTAATTCTTTATTCATATTCGTACGCAATATTTCTTTAAATACAATTAATGGGTTCACAGAATATAATCATTTATATTTACTAAAATAATTCGTAAAATTACTTTTTCCCGCTTTTGATTTTTTTTATGTTTCTCTTCTATAGAAGCTGGCGCTCGTGTTTAAAAGAGTGGTGATCATTAATATGAAGAATTATAAGTTTTTTTTAAATATTTATGATTTAAGGAAATAAGATTATTAAAAAATATATATCTACTCGCAAATAAACAAAATAAAAATTACATCAATTATAAAGATAATATCATCATTTTGGAATTTTTACATTGAATTTCTCTTTAATTCCTTTTAGTGGGTGTTTATCGTTTTCGATTGTTCTGATATTTTCGGGTAGGCTGTTGAAGCATTTTTTTCCTAAAATATGTTATGATGTTGAGCAAAAGTGGTGTTACATTTTTGTTTTGGAAGTGTATGTTTTTGACAAGTATTTTCATCAGTATTTTAGGTATTTCTAAAATACGTATTTTTACAACCATAAAAAATATTTTAAAAACTGTTGCAATTCTAGGTCAAATAATAAAAACCATTTTCTTAAATATATATACACAGTTCGACGTCAAATGAAACAGCATATTTTTAATTTCTTTGGTATAGAGTATAGACAGTGAAAACAACGCATTATTTTCCGTTTCAAATTGGTTAACCTACGTTCAACATGGCGTCTCATTTTTTTCTCTAATCAGATCTCTAACATCTCTATGTTACATCAAACTTTGACATTTATTCTTTATTTTTAGTCTACTTTACTTGACAAAGTTGACACAATATATTTGTAGTATCCTCTTTTAAGCGCAATTATTTTGGCTTTCTAAAGATAGAGATGTCAATTATCTGTAGCTTACTGCAAAACAAGGAAATATACAATTTCATTGCAAGATCCGAATGAACCATGTCGAAAAGCTGGATCGTCCGATTGTCCGTTCCTTAAGCCAATGCCGTTTTTTGTATTCGTTTCCGCACGTTTCCTTCAATTTGACGACCAAATCAGAGAAGTCTCTTTGTGTGCATACCGGTACACTTGCAGTGATCTACGAACATGTGCTGGTTGTTTAGTAGGTACCTGCGACCCAAGATCCAACACAATGCTCTTACAAGTCACATACACATATTTTTTAAAATACAGACTAAACTAGTAAATTACTTCGAAACAAATAAATATTTCTACATACCATTCTCGTATTTGAAATGCAGTTATAAAGTTTTATTTGCAGATTATGTGCTAAAAAAAAACGGAATTAATCTTTTTTTAAATCAAATCGCATTTAGATCGAACCTTCAATAAAAAAAGTAGTTTTGTCTTCCAAATGATTAGTTAAAATTGCATTTGCAGATTCATCTGTTGACACATTTTGAAAGAATCCATTCGCATGTTCCGAGTGGAGTATAAATTTTAGTTTCACAATATATGCTGCTAAATCACGAGGAAATCCATTTGTTTGCTCCTCGTGTTATAATTATTTATGCTCGTGGACTATAGTAAAATTTTTAGAGTTGTTAAATATTTTCGAAATGACACAATAAAAGAAAAACCATTCTTGCATTCCGAGTGCAGTTATATTTTTGTGATGTATGGTAATAAGTTGGGTATTCAAGCGATAGATGGCACTAGTCAGAAAGCTTACTCGAGAGTCCGACAGATGTCGCTAGAGTATAGCAATTGCCTGTGGGGTATCCTTGTCATACTTCAAGCTTCTTAAAACAGAGAATTATCTACCCTCGGGTAATGAACAGTGTAACTAAATTCAGTCTTATTTATTGTAACGTAAATACGCGCAATTATTGTAAAGAACCTTTTATTTTATCAAGAGTTCCCAACACGCACTAAATCTGCAAGTAAAGGCAGAGATATAACAATTTTCTAGACGAATTCTCTTTAGGTTAAGTTTAAAAAAATCGGTTCGTGGTTAAAAAAGTAATGATAATTTCCTTCCCTCCCTCCCCCTCCCTTTTGTCGGAAGATCTAAGTGCGGCCCGCGGGAGATAAATACCAGTCTTGGTAAAACGGAATCTAAAAATGTACTGCTTCGTTCCTAGTGAAAACAAAAATTACCAAGTTTAAGAATTTCCAATAAAAAGTTTTATACATTTATGTCCTGAGTATTTTTTATTTTTTTTTATTGAATAAATATTTAATACATATCACCAAACAAGTCCTGCTTAGCCAATTGAATTGGCTTGTCAACAGGTGCTTAAAGTTTAGTCACATATACATTTTCATAATTTATAATTTACATCTTATATCTACAGAATCAACAATTTTTCCATACAATTTTTCATACATATTAAAGTAAATATTTTTTTCCGAAAGCCAATTTTTCACCATATATTTAACCTTATTCATAGAATTACATTGCTTTATAGTGTCAGGTAATAAATTAAATATCTTCGGTATGTTATATTCAAACGTTCTCTGTACGTATTTATTATTAAATTTCGGAACTATTAACCCCTCATTGCGCGTGAATCTAGTACTGTATTTTATGTTCTAATTTTTCTTTATGCAGCGGGGTAAATATATACATAGAATAGCCTTAACAGGTCGAAGTGTAAGATAAAATTTACATATGTACGTTTATATTAAAAACGTGAAGATGATCTATTTTAAGTGTACTAAATAAATTTTAAAATAACATAACCTACAAAAGTGGCAAATAGTAACAGCATAAATAAACCTGTGACTAGTTCAATATCTACGGGCTTTTTGTACTGAGCAGATTGGTCATAAATTTTACCATAGATGTGCCAATATTTAAGACAAATTTTATGCGTACGCAAAAAGTACGTCACACACCATCGCCTTCTCCATTCACTGGCCTAAAATATTATTTTAAAAATAAAATTGTTTGAAATGTCGAAATATTCCCTCACAACAAGAAAGATTCATCTGACAACCTTTCTATCTTTCCTTTAAGCTCATTTTCTCAGGACAGCGCATGTCAGGTGAAATCTTGTAGTTGTGAGATGAACAATCAATCTGTCGTAAAAATAAACAAAAATTACTTGAAATTTAAAATCCTATAAAATAAAGGTAAAACATTTATAAAATTATCCAATATGAAATGTGCTTTTTACGACAGTGTCCAATTTTGAAATTTCTCTACATTTAACAGAAAAATGAAACATGCTGTAGATTTTTTTGCTTCGTTTCGATACGAGCTACATTTATACATGTATATTTTACAAGAAATCATATTTAATATCATGTATTCCTTATCAGAAAAGAGTATATCTTTGGCCTGATAAGAAGGCAGCGACGATTCTTAATTTAGCTGTCTTGAATAAAATATAAATGTAAATGCAAGTTTTTTTTAAATAATTAAAATATAATGTAAATTAATATAGTTATTACAGAAAAGACAATAATGTGTATAAGCACAAAAAAAATTTAGAAGGTGTACCAAGATAATATAAAATTACATTAACAGGAAATACAAGAATGTATAAGTATAAAACACATTTCATTTGTTTCGTGCTTATATATTATTGTTTTTCCTGTTTCTGAATATTTATATTAATATACAACATAAATTAATCATTTTCCAAAAAAAACTTGCGCTTAAATTAATATTTTCTGCAGTACAACCAAAGTAGGAATCGTGGCTCCCTGTTTATCAGACAAAAGAAATTATCTTTTCTGATAAGGAATACATTACCTTATATTAAATCTTGTAAAATATATATGTATAAATGTTACTTGGGTTAAAGAAAATAGAAAAATCTACTGTGTTTTTCATTTTTCTGTTAAAAGCAGAGAAATGTCAAAATTCGATACTTTCGTAAAAACCATTTAAAAATTTGATAACCTTATAATTTTTTGCCTTTGTTTAAAAGATTTCAATTTATTTTTATTTTTTAGGATTGTCAACAGTGATTCATATCAAAGTTTTTGCAAATACAATTACATTTAACATGATTGTTACAATTATTAATTACAGACAAACACAACATTGATGACATAGTGGATAATATGCTTCACAGTATATAACAACAAGAACATTGTAAGTAACATACATGTACACGTAGGAGCATACATGTACATGTACACAAATATATACAAACACATATACACACACCCACATATACATTACATTCATACATACACTTACATATACATTTCATAACAGTAATGAGTCTTTATAAAAACAAGGAACAAGATCGGGCCCAAATGGGACCCTTGGGGTACTTCAGACGACACTAATCCTCTTGACTCATAGCCATCAAATAATACTAAATTTCAAGTCAGTTTAATTTATTTTTACGACAAATTGATTGCTCATCTCAGAACAACAAGATTTCACCTGACAGCGCTGTCCTGAGAAAATGAGCTTTATAGAAAGATATTTTAATCTCATTTTCGCATAACAGCACTTTATAGAATGAGTCTTTCTTGTTGTGAGGGAATATTTCGACAGGTCAAACATTTTTATTTTAAAAAAAATATTTTAGGCTAGTGATGGGGTAGGTTCCAAATAAGATTTATATTGTCTATGGTTGCGCCTATTTTTAGTTTCCCCTATCCTGTGTGACGTAATTTTTGCAAACTTAAAATTTGTCTTAAATATTGGCATATCTATGGTTAAATAGAGGACTAATTTGCTTAGTACAAAAAGCCCGAAGATATCGATCTAGTGAGTTGTTTATTTATGCTACGGCCTATCTGTCAAATGAACAAGACGCTTTACAGCTTGATGCGTTGTAAATATCAAATGTGCAATTTCTTGTGATCATTGAACAATTGAATGGTTGGTTTCTAATAGATGATTTGCTCATTTGATAAAACCTCTGGGACTACAATATTACATAAAATTGGAATAAGGTTAAACAATTTAGAAGCCCTCGAAATTAAAAAAGCCGTCAATAATAAATCAAATACAATCAACAATCAAATCAATTTAACTGATATTCCACTATTTAATTTATTCCATTAACCTCTGATAAAACTGTTTCCTCCATTCCCCCTCCCTTCCTACCCATCCTGTAATCAGTCTACATCTTTTCTCGTTCTAGCACTACTCTTTCACTCGTGTATTTTATTTCTTTCTATTTCACTCATTGTTTTATTTTCTTCTATATATATGTGTCTGTATGAAAATAACTTTAGTTGATATAATAAGCCCTGACGAAGCTTGAGCTAAGCGAAACCTGGTTGGCTGTTAATATTAATTCAAAATAAAAAAAGGTGTTTTACAAAGTGTATTTTTTTCATGCAATATATAATGTCACATCACAAAGTGTTTGCTTCCTTCGATAAAAGAACATTTATTCGTTCACAGAATTTTATTCGTTCCTTGAGCCGTTTTTCTGTCGAGGTTCGTTTTTTTTCCTTTCAAGATTATAGTTAACGAAGCTTCAAGAGCGGTCACATTTTTTTAATGAAGTAGGAGTCATGTTGTATATGCTCTCCAGATTAAACAAAACTGACGAAATGGCGACCCATAATCTAACCTATAACATAACGTAACGTAACCTAACCTAACCGAGCCTAGTGGTCTTTTTTAAAGGGGGACAAACTTAGTATTGGGTTTCTATTTAGGATGATTTTATTATTGATGACTTGGCCATTAATGTATCGCCAATAAGTTTTTAAATGTAAGATTCTTCGAATACGCGATCAGTGGGTTCAAGCTACCTTATTATAAGAGCCTTGTTATACTTATTAATTAACCAATTACCATCACATAACAGCAGTGCTATGGACCTTCCCAACCAAGAGAATTTTTCCATCAAGACGGAACCAGGATACCAGGAAGTAGGCGCTGGTGAAATGGCGTATATGGATACAGACATCTACCTTCCGGATGTAAAGAAGGAATGTTTGCAGTATGCTGAGAGTGTTCAGCCAACTAGTAAGTTGCATTAAGTATATTATCACAAAGGAGTTTCAGACGACGCAGTCAGGACAGGTGCTTGTTTTCTCCTTCACCTCTTGTCGTAAATCAGTAATTTTCATTTTACCTTTGTAATATTGCTTTGCAGGAAACTGTTGAACAAAGAAAACGTGAAATTTTATTTCCTACGTTCTCCATTCCAAAAGTAATTTGAGATTATAAGATATGTATGCAAAGTGTATTTTTGTATTATAAAACATCATTCTGTATCATGACTTATCACGGTGATATCGGAATTTTTTGGTCCTCCGCTGCTCATGTCTCTAGAGAATTCCTGTGTTGAGAAGAGCACATTACAATTCTAATTGAACTTAATCAAATAAGTGCATTACATAACACGCAAAGATGGATTATATCGAATATGGGCTTTCTAAGGCAGCGTTTCCCAATTTTTTTCGCCTCGGAACCCTTATCGATCATACTTTTTTAGGCGATATCCTATTTTTATAAGAAAAAAATAAACCTGTAGTTTGAATACTTTCATGTTTACCGTGAAAAGAAAGATCAAAAGTTTTGTGTAAAACTTAATTTAATGTGAAGAGTGATATCTTTTTACATTTTTTGTTAAAATAGCATTGAAATCAGGCTTTATGTCAGACAGCTGAATACGAAGATCTGGAGCTGCATCCAGTCTGTTGCTGTATTTGTTTTTTGTGTAAGCGTAAGCCGAAAAACCCGTTTCACATCGGTAAGTGGTCACAAACGGTAACAAAACTGTAATAGCCTTCTCGACGACTTCTGGATATTCGTTTTTAAGTCCAATCCAAAACTCATCCAGATTAGTTTTTTCTGAATTAAACTTTTGTTGTAAGGAAGAAGAACACATGATATCAATCAAAGCCTCGTTCTCTGTTGCTGTAAGAGTCGACGGTTTCCTGTTAACTAGGAATGGATTCTGTACCCAGTCAATGTCCTGCAGGTTTTTTTCAGGAAAATACTCTTCCAGAGATTTGTTGAGGGCCATCAAATGTTCGTAAATGCATTTTTCAACATCTGAGGTTACTTGCAACTCATTTTTTTCCAGAAACTCGTTTAAAAGAGTAAAACATTGGTACTGTTTCTGTTCAACACATTCTATCTAGAAGACAAGTTTCTTTCTAAGAGCAGAGATTTTGTCGTTTACTGTAAAAGTATTCGTGTTTCTTCCTTGCAATGACTTGCAAATTACATTCAGTTTATCAAATATGTCTGCCAAATACGCCAGTTTCATTAGCCATTGCTCGTCGTGCAATAGTTGAACAAGACCACTCAAAGATGAAGAAAGCGATTCTTTGGAAAAAAATACCACTAGTTCGTTGCGCAATTCAAACAATCTTGATAATACTTTTCCTTTGAAAAGCCATCTTACTTCCGTGTGAAGAAGAAGTGATTGATTCTGACTTCCTATATCTTCACACACTTTTTTAAAAAGTCTCAATTGCAGCGGACGTGATTTAACGTAATTCACAATTTGTACGGCTTGAACGAGAACTTTCTTTACCTCGTGTGGTATTTTTTTTACGACAAGGGCATGTCGATGTAAAACGCAGTGACTGCTGCTGCATTTAGGTGCAACATTCTTAATTCTTGTTAGAGTACCTTTTATTTTGCCAGTCAAAGCGGCAGCTCCATCGCTACATACATCGACACATTTCTTCCAATGAATGTTATGTACATTCATGTAATTATCAATGACTTTGAAAATTTCTTCTCCATTGGTGTTGGTCTCCAAAGGAGCACAAATAAACAAATCCTCTTCAATAGATCCCCCGAAGGGGTATCTTACGAAAACAAGCAGTATTGATAGTCCGGCGACATCTGTACTTTCGTCGAGTTGCATTTATTTATTTATTTATTAAACGCCATAAAAGGCTTTTACAGTAATGTGAAACATTGGATTATAAGTACACAGTTCAGGGCTGTCAGAGACTTGACAATTAGAAATAGCATTTTTCATTAAAATAATACATCCACAAGCAGTTTTTATTGATGCTATACATATACATTTCACATATATGTATATATGTGGAATGTATATGTATAGAACACCATATATATGTTACACATAAAGAAGAACACAACAGTCAGTATGATGCAGTACAAACAGACATTTAACATTTCACAAACATATCAGTTACATTCACAACCAAGTATTTTTGCCTTGATGCAAGACGGTGAGGTTTTGAAAATATCAAAAAGGTCTGTATACGTGTTGGCAGTGCGGTGAAAACGCGCCAACGGTGAATGATACAAATAGTTAGTGCTATGATTGTCACTGTGGAAAAGATGGTGGAGTCGAGTTGATTTAACAGGGACACGAAAATTTATAACACTTAACATTTGAGGGCAGTCTATGAGATTGTTCAGTAATTTAAAAAGTATAAGAATGTCATTAATAATTCGCCGGGTAGAAAGAAGTGGTAGATTTAGACCAGAAATTAATGTATTATAGCAGATATCAATTACAGGCTGTCTCAATTTGAATTGAACGTATCGAAGAAATTTTCTTTGTACTTTCTCCAAGCGGTGTAAGTTACAGGTATAAATCGGAGACCATACAGGAGATGCATATTCTAGGTGCGATCTCACAAGAGAGCAGTAGAGTAATTTAATTGACTCAATGTTTTGAAAAGTCCTTGTGTTACGCATTACAAAACCTAGAATTTGCATGGCCTTATTGGAAATTGTTTCACAGTGACGATCAAAGGTAAGTTTTCTGTCAAAAATAACACCAAGGTCTTTGATAAATGGTACTAATGCAATTTCATTATTGTTTATTGAATACGATATGGTTATTGGAGTCCGTGAAAGGTAAAAACACATGTGGAAACACTTTTTTACGTTTAGGAATAATTTGTTTATTTCACACCAGCTAGCAAGTCTATCTATATTATGCTGAAGGATAAGTGCATCATTTAAACATTTTATAATCTTAAAAAGCTTTAGGTCATCTGCAAATAGAATGAATTTGACATTTTCGAAACATAAAGATAAATCATTTATAAACAATACGAAGAGAAGTGGGCCCAGATGAGAGCCTTGAGGAACTCCCGATGTTACTTTAAATTTATATGAGACTTTATTATTTAATTTTACCATATTATTATTTAATTATTTAATTTTAATGCATTGCAAACATTTCACTACTTTTCAATCTACAAATCAATTCATCTTCAATGTGGTCAGATATTTTATGGATTCGATCAGATATGACATTATTGGAACTCTGAACTGCTGCAACTTTCTTCGCTGCGTCTTCGCCAAGTACACACTTGACAATTTCTGTCATACAGGGTTTTATTAAAGTCTCTGCAATCGTGTGTGGTTTGCCAGCACCAGCAATCCTGTAACTTAACAGGAATGATGCTTCGGTGGCATTCTCGTTATCAGTTTTAGCATATTTATGTAAAGCAGCCACACTGGTTTTATGTGAATCTTTGTATCTTTTAAAAAAGTCTAAGCTTTTGACTTTTAATTGCGGGTGGTTGGTATTAAGATGTCGTTTTAGCTTTGCAGGTGCCAGAGGGCTATTACATATGATTTTGTTGCAGATAACGCATTGACGCATTGAGAACGCGGAACCCTTGAGATGCTTCTACGGAACCCCAGGGTTCCGCGGAACACCTTTTGGGAAACGCTGTTCTAAGGTATGATGACCGAATGACAGAAGGTACGATGAGAGTAATCCAAATTCACCACTCTCAGCTACTATACTCCAACAGACAATGTATAATGTGAATAAGTGAAAATAATTACAAATTTTTCTTATCTACCCTTCCTTTGTGATTTTTCAATAGTATATTTAATGCATTCGTTAATGGTATCGTCATTTTATTACATTATTAAATTTTGTTTTTCTCTAGCACTTTCTCGGAAAGGGTCTTTTGTAGTCTAAAGTTCTTGTTAAAACATCATTATAATAATACAACAATAACAATCACGACGTATTCTGTCAAAACTCGTGTTTATAATATCTAAAAAAAAAACAAAAAACGCAAATTAACAAGTGAAAAGTGATACTATTGGATTAATCGTCTACGATTTATTCTGTGGAAGTGTTATTTCAGTTTGAAATTGATGTTTTTATACTCAGTTGTTTATTTTAATAATTTAAAATCTTTGTTTTTATTCCCAACACTAAAGTTTTACTAATAAACTGTCGTAACCTCGATTAGGCAAAGAAATTAGTGGATGTGAAGTATACAGTGAAAGTGAATATCATATGAAACAAACAAAAAACAATAGTTAATTGTTTGTGAAAGATTGTTGAACAGTGTAAACAAAAAATCTAAAATAACATTGTCATCCATTGTCTTCTAAAGGCGATTTATAATATATAAAGGACTATACTGTCGCTAACTCTTAACTCGGGAGTAGTCCTGTGGATAAATCGGTCACACCAGTTGAAATTTATATCAACGGTGCGGGCGGACGTTCGAATCTCAACCAAACCAACAGGATTTTTATTTTTATTTTATTTATAATCAAAAGCACTACTGTAAAGTCTTGGCCACAGATGTCACTACAGTTTATAAATAAATCAACAAAAGCATAATTTATTCAAATACAAATAATAAATAACCTATACCTATTCCAATAAATAACTCACTTAAAATTTAAATCAACTTCACATTACCTAATATAACCATGACAACTAGAGGTAAAAGTGCGCTTGAACTCGATGAAATAAAAATTGAAAAAATAACTCAACACATCGATAAAAAAATGGATAACATTAAAAAAGAAATTTTAACACAAATCGAATTATTCAAGGGAGAAACGCAAAAAAGTATTGATTTCATCAGCAAACAATACGATGACCTAATAAAAAAAATCGATCTAACCATTATCCAAAACCAAAAAATTGAAACTGAATTCGAAACATTCAAAAAAGAACAACAAGACCTCAAAAAAACAGTGGAGTACCTGGAGAATAAAATTGATAATCAGGAATACGAGTCTCAGTCGAACAACCTAGAATTGCGCAACTTCCCGGAAAATCTAGTTACTATATTTCACAACCTATCCACAATCGTCATAAAATCGGCAGTACAGCCCGAAGACGCGACCTCTGTGGTGCGGGTGGGAGGCAGAAACCACTCCGATGATTCTCGTTCAAAACCAAGAGATATAATAATCACCCTCAGCTCTAAACTAATGCGAGATTTATTCCTGGCTAAACTAAAAGAACACATTAAAACCAAAGGCCGAATTACTGCTTCATCCGTAGGACTACCACATACTCAGATGGGTCACAGTACACCCATCTATATATCCGACCACCTGACTTCAAGAAAAAAATTCCTCCTGGCTCAAACAAAACAACAGGCAAAAATAAAAATAAAACTATAAATTCGCATGGACGAAAAATGGTCAAGTGTACGTTCGTAAGTCTGAGGACTCTAAAATCCTTAGAATCTCGTATGAATCGGACATTAAAAAAATGTGACTGGAAGCCAACGAAAAAAAAATCCATTAACTTATCTGCTTATCTCTAATAATTTAATAATTTTTATTTATTTTCTTTTCTCAGTCAACTTTGCTCACATCACAAATCTATCTATAATTATTAATAATCTTAGTAAACCTATCAACTTCCTTCAAATATTTATCGTAACTTGCTCCATAATTCCCCTTTCTCTGATCATTTTAATTCACTCAAATATTCTTTTCTATATATATTCTATGTTCTATTCTATATTCTATTCTACAACTATTCCAATTCATCCATTTATTTCCACTATGTTAATTTATCGAATTATTATACCAAACTTAATTTACTTAAATATTTTTAATTTCTTAATTACTTTATGTCGTATGATGCATGTGATACATTCAATTGTTTTAAATTATAAAATAATTTCAACCAAATTAACTCCTTATATTCCCATGATAATCCTAATCCTATCATATCATCAAATAAAATTATCTTACTTAAATCAATTACCTCACAAATCTCTTAATAATGCTATTCAAAAATTGGATACAACTATTCTAATTAATTTCACAATTTCAAACCACTTGATTAACCTTGATAAACCGTCTATCCTAGTGATTGTTTTTATTCTTGCACTTTTTTCACTTTTCTTAATAATTTTAATTTTGCTAATTCTCTTAAATGTGGTATATCTATTAATTTTCTTACATCCCTTGGTAATTATTATACAATTAATTTTAATAACTCTACTTCTCCAAATAACTAAAGTCTTCTATAATTCTTTTAACTGTCGCATGACCTATAATTATAACAATTGCTTCAACCATTTCCTATGTATTATTATTTTAAATCGTGATATCTGTTTAAACTATTTTGATTATTGTGTCTCTCATTTTTCGATGAATTTAAATTGTTCCATTTTTATTTTTATACACATCTGTTTTAATTATTTTGTTTATCTCAATGTCTCTTATTTTTCGATGAATTTAAATTATACCAATTTTATTTTTATATATACCTGTTTTAATTTTTTCAATTATCTCAATGTCTCTTATTTTTCGTTGAATTTAAATTGTTCCATTTTTATTTTTATAAATATCTGTTTTCATTTTTTTGATTATCTCAATGTCCCTTATTTGTCGATGAACTTAAATTATTCCATCTTAATTTGTATATACATCTCTTTGAACTATTTTGATTATCTCAATTTCTCATATTTCTTGATGAATTTAAATTGTCCCATTTTTATTTTTACAAATATCTGTTTTAACAACTTAGATTATCTACATGTCTCTTATTTTTCGATGAACTTAAATTGTTCCATTTTTATTTATATATATATATATATATATATCTGTTTTAACACTCTTCCTCTTGTTCTTGTAAATTAAACACGAGTTTTGAGGAGACAGAACGAACTGGAACGTTTATTTTAATAACTTTTAAAACCATAGACAAGATAATCATAGACAACAGATCATTTTGATATAAGAAATTAACACCCCCACTTATCAAAATAATGTAGGTACACAATACACATATGTATTACAAAAGGAATATGAACATTGTTAATTCTTTACATCCTGTATACCCAATAACTGCATAAAATAATAATGCTTAGTACTAGCTAAACCCTTTGTCAATATGTCTGCTGGCATTTCAGCTGTTTCCAAATATTTCAATGCTACAATTTTATCATTAACACATTCTTTACAAAAATGGTATCGTAAATCAATATGCTTAGTTCTTTTGTTAAAGCTATTATTTGAAGACAGCTTAATCGCACCCTGATTATCATTAAACAAAGATATGGTGTATGACTCATCGGTTATTTTTTTTGACAAATTACTTAAATAAATAGCTTCCCTACAAGCTTCAGCCACACCCATATATTCGGCTTCAGTGCTCGAAAGAGCGACGGTTTTTTGCTTTTTAGCTTCCCAAGAAATAACACATCCAGCTAAACTATAACATAAACCTGTATAAGACCTCCGATCTATGATATTGTTTCCCCAATCTGCATCAACAAATCCTTCTAATTTTGAATTACCATATCTAGTATATTTCAATCCAAAATGTTTAGTTTTCTTAAGATATCTTAAAATTCGTTTAGCGTATAACCAAGTTTCCTGGTTATAGCAATTATTAAATTGACTCAGAAAACTTACTGCAAAAGCTATATCAGGTCTTGTTAACACCGCCAAATACATAAGTCCGCCAATAAGCTGCTGATAAGGTATTTGACTTTCACAATTTTTAGTTTCTTTGTTAATATTCAATTTAGCCTCTAAAGGTGTATCTGCTACTTTACAATCTGCCATGTTAAATCTATTTAACAACTGATTAACATAATTCTCCTGGCTTAAGGTAACTGCACCATTAACTTTATCAATATTAACAATCATCCCTAAATAATTTTTGACTTGACCTAAATCTTTTATTTTAAATTTTGAAGCCAATACATTTTTCAAATATTTACATTCAACATTATCATCTGAAAACACAAAAAAATCATCTACATACAAAGTAACTATTGTCTTTTTATAATCCTTAATTTTTGTGTATAAACATGGTTCTAACATGGAGCGTTTATAGCCTATACCAACAAGACATTCATCGACCTTCTTGTACCAGGCCCTTGAGGATTGCTTAAGACCGTAAATAGCTCGATTCAATTTAAGTACTTTATTATTATCATTTTGAGAATCTAATAAACATTCTGGTAATTGCATGTAAATTGTTTCCTCAAGGTCCCCGTTCAAGAACGCTGTAGTAACATCTAGATGTGTAACATCTAATTCAAGTTTGACAGATAATGCGAACAACAATCTCAAAGTTGAATGTCTAACAACAGGCGAGAAAGTGTCTGAATAATCCACATTTTGCTTCTGCATGTATCCCTTGGCTACTAAACGTGCGCGGTATCGAACATTATTACTATTGTCAATCTTTTTTCGTAACACCCACTTGCACTTTACTACAGTTTTACCATCCTTTGGCACATCCACCAGCTCCCATGCATTATTTTCTTTAAAATAATTAAGTTCTTTCACTGCACTTAACCACTGTTCTTTTTCATTTCCCTGTAATGCTTCTTCCAAAGATATTCCACTAGCATCATCAAACACACCCTCAGGAATACACGTATTTAGCATCCCATACCGTTCTGGCTTCCTAATGATTCTGCTGGATCTAATACGCTGCTCAGGTGAATCAGAAGCATCTTCATAATCACTAGGAGTGTAAGTATCGTCTGATGTATCTTTGACTAGTATATCCTCTTCTAAGGTTGTATCTTCTGAACTTGATGTATCTTTGCAACTAGTGTCCACAACTGGACATGATTTTTCTCCACTCTCGGTAATTGATATATTGACCTCTGGGTTCTTTTCATCTTCCATGATAATGACATCTCTACTTGTAAGAATACATCTTTTAATGGAATCGTATATTCGGTATCCTTTAATATTGTCGGCATAACCTACCAACAAATTTTTTTTAGCCTTAGTGTCCCACTTAAGTCTTTTTTTCTTTTGGTGTGTGAACCATCACCTTACTGCCGAATATACGCACATGACTTAAATCTGGTTTTTTGTTTGTCCAAAGTTCATACGGTGTTTTGTCATTCAAGCCTGATGCGATAGATCTGTTTCTAAGATAGACAGCAGTATGTGTTGCTTCTGCCCAAAACTTCTTAGGAAGTCCTGCATCGAATAACAAACAACGAGCTCTTTCTACAATGGTACGGTTAATGCGTTCACTCATCCCATTTTGTTCAGGAGTGTACGTATTGGTTTTTTTATGTAAAATACCGGCCTCCTTTAGGTATTTTTCAAACTCATTGCTACAAAACTCTAAGCCATTATCTGTCCGGAACGTTTTAATCTTTTTACTATGCTGATTTTCAACTAAAGCCTTAAATTCTTTAAAGAATTTGAACGACTCACTCTTTGCTTTCAGAAAGTAAACAAAGGCCATGCGGCTATAGTCATCAATAAAAATTAGGAAGTACCTCGATCCTCCAATAGAGTTCTCTTCCATAGGTCCACATACGTCTGCATGAATAGTGTCTAATATGCTGGTGTTCCTTGTTCCTGTATGAGTAAAAGGAAGGCGTGATTGTTTACCTTCACAACATACAATGCATGTACTTTTGCCAAAAACTGCTTTATCATTATATGACACACCAGTCACTGCACCTTTGTTCATCTTTTCCATGTCTTTACAATTTAAGTTACCCAATCTCCTGTGCCACACTTCACTATTACTAACACCAGTTGATGATGTAAACAAACATTTCTTCTTTTCTGTTCTCAGTTTATATACACCATCTGTCAAATCTGCTACGGCAACTAATTCATTATTTTTATTATAAATATAGCAGCATTTTTCTTTGAAGTTCACTTTATTGCCATTTTTAATTAACTGACTCACTGACAATAGGTTAGTTGTCAATCCTGGAACACAAAGTACATTATTGACAAGAACTTCAAATTCACTTTTGCGGTTTTTTGTTACAATAATTATATCACCAAAACACGACACTTTCAGTTTTTCATTATTGGCAATAACAATTTTTTCATCTATTTTGTGATCCGCAACATTCTCAATCCATTCTTTACTTGTGGTCAGGTGCATGATTGCACCTGAGTCAACATACCAATCATCTTTATTAAATTGTCCACTTAAAAACACCGCACTGAATGCATTAGTTTGTTGACGTTGAAAAACTTTCGCATTCGTGTTTTCATTACTCTGACATTGATTTTTATAATGTCCTGGTTGTTTACACCGGTAACATTTCACATGACTTTTGACATTTACATTGACATGTTGATTAGTTTGACTTTTGTGAGCAGATTTATTTTTCTTATATTGGTACTTCTGCAAACCGCTTACGAATGCACTGCTAGCTTCACTGTAATTGTAACGGTCTGTCACTTCCGTTTCCATGTCGATGAGTTTCGTTCTAATGGCGTCCGTTGTAATTTTTATTCCTGAATGCTCGATTGCCATTAGCATTGGCATAAATTTTTCTGATAACCCAGCCAACAATAAACAACCGACCCACTCATCAATGATGCCAAATCCTGTCCCACTCAATTTCTGACCTGTTTCGACCATTTGCGTTACATATAATTGCATTGAAGCACAGTTTTCCAAGCGAATAGAGATCAAATTACGTAACAGAGCTATTCTTCTTGTAAATCCAGAATCATCAAATAATGACTTTAACTTGTTCCATAGTTCCAACGTAGTTTTCACGTCTTTTATATGTACATACAACGCACTTTCTATAGTCATAATTAGTTTGGCTTTTTTTTTTGCATCATCTGCGGCTTCTAATGTCTTCCCGGTAACTGGCTTGATGCTATGCTGCAAATCCTCCAGAATTAGAAAATTCTCCGCGGCAAAGGTCCATTCGTTGTAGTTCTCCCGGCCTTTAAGTTTTGGAACATTTACTAGATAGTTCGACGCCATTCTTGCAAACTATTATTGCATTCACTGAATAACACTTCCCTAACTTTGTTTCAACACGTTATTGAGAAAAAAAACAACTGTAACTTTTACTTTTAAAACGAAAGACGCTGGGCCCATAACCTGTAAATTAAACACGAGTTTTGAGGAGACAGAACGAACTGGAACGTTTATTTTAATAAATTTTAAAACCATAGACAAGATAATCATAGACAACAGATCATTTTGATATAAGAAATTAACAGTTCTAATTCCGTTAATTCATATAATTCTACTAAGCACTAGAGTAACTAAACATCTGCAAAAACACATCTTAAATATCAATTGCTATGGTTTTCCATTATCTTTATACATCCACTTAACTCACAATGTTACTGCTTAATTCGAGCCCCCACCATACACAGACGCTTATAATGGACCCAAATAACCCTATCGATAACTTACTAAACATGACGGTTCAAACGACAAATGATATAAATGAATATAAAAAAATTATCTCCACACCTAAAGCACTAAAAATATTTGCCATGAATATCCGCAGCCTCAATAAAAACTTTGACAATTTACTTGTACTCCTAACTGAATTAGGGAATGAATTTGATATAATTGTGCTGTCAGAGTGCTGGATAAATGTAAATTATATCCCGAAAATAATCAACAACTACTCCGTGTTCAATACAACTCGGCACATGTCCCAATCCGATGGGGTCATAGTTTATGTCAAATCTTAATTAAACCCTATAGTGTCTGAAATTTCAGTTGACCATGCAAATTGCCTCAAAGTTACTATTGACAACTTAAATGTCTTCGCCATATATCGCTACCCTAAGCTCAATAATGTCTCCCCTTTTCTCTACTCACTCGAAAAAAAAATCGAAGACTCAACTAAAGATCTCATCATAATCGGTGATATCAACATAGACATCCTAAACGAAGCCAGCCCTCATACAACAAAATACCTAAACCTAATGGGCCTGCATGGCCTTATACTATACATCAACATACCTACCCGAGTCACACTCACTACTAAAACATGCATAGATCACATCATGGTCAGAACAAAGCAATCTGCTAAATCAATTGTATTCGAATCTACTGTAACAGACCACTACTCAACCATCCTAGAATTACAAAATTCAAAATCTCCTCCCCCGAAGCCCAGTAATCCTGCTCATAAAATTGTAAATATGGATCATCTGATAAAGGCAGTAGAACTAGAAAAATGGGAGTCTACCCTGCTTTCTGAAAATGTCAACACAGCTCTTGAAACGTTTTCTGCATCACTAACTGCCCACATTAATTACGCGTCTTTCCCCACCAAAACAGCCTCCAACAAAAACAAGAAGTTGAAACCTTGGATTACGAACGGCCTTATCTTCTGCATACGTAAAAGAGACAGACTCCATAAACAAGCACTAAATAACCCTGACCCCCAATTCTCACGTTTCTTTAAAAAGTATTGTAACATTTGCAATAACCTGATAATAATAACCAAACAAAAATATTATAAGAAAAAAATTGAAGAATCAGGATATGATAGCAAAGTAATTTGGAACGTAGTCAATGACATATCAGAAAATAAAAAAAACCTCACTCAACATTCAATCACTAGTTATAAATGGGAAAAATATCCAAGTTCACGAAGACCCAGAAACCTTAGCTGATCACGCCAACCATTATTTTAGTAATATCGGCACAAACTTAGCCAATTCTGAAAGCCACAAATAAAACCCAAAATCTTCTTGCTTCAAGGGTAAGACAACAGAACTTTCTACATCCCACACTTATTCTAGCCCCCACATCCACCAAAGAAATCGTTAACACTATAATCTCTATAAAAACTAATAGTGCTGCAGGTAATGACAAAATTTCACCTTACATACTAAAACACATAGCTCACTTAATTACCACACCGTTAAAACACATTGTTAATCTAAGTTTCAAAAGTGGCACCTTCCCCAACCAACTAAAACATGCTACGGTTATCCCAATCTATAAGAGTGGCGACAAAACAAATATCGAAAACTACAGACCCATTTCTTTGCTAAGTGTCCTATCAAAAATCATTGAAAAAATTGTCAAAAGTAGACTTATCTCCCATTTGGAAACCCAAAAGATTCTCTCGCCCAATCAGTTTGGCTTCCAAAAAAAAATTAGTACAGAATCTGCAATCTTAGATTTGACTGAGAACATCTCTAATAGCCTGGATGAAGGCGATTCCTGTCTAGCCATATTCTTAGATTTAGCCAAAGCATTTGACACGGTTTCCCACCCCATACTCCTAGAAAGGCATCCGGGACTCAACTCTTAACTGGTTCTCCTAATACCTAACTGGTAGAACACAAACTGTAAAAATTAACAACACAGCTGAAAGTAACCCTCTACCAATTCAATTCGGAGTCCCACAAGGGAGTGTCCTAGGCCCTATTTTGTTCCTCATTTACATCAACAAACTCTGTAACCTACCCATAACCGGAAAATTAATATCCTTTGCAGATGACACTGTGCTCATAGCTCGTCATAAAAACTGGAAAGGAGCATTTGACATAGCTCAACACGACATAGGCCTTGTAAAGAATTGGTTAGATGATAATCTCCTGACCCTCAACGCTGGTAAAACAAAATTCATAACCTTCAGTCTATCTGTTGCAACCCAACCTACTAAAAATCAGAAAATAAAAATTCACTCTTGTCCAAGACCTTATTTTTCCTGTACCTGCCTAACTCCCCGAATTCGCAAGCTCTGATATGTTTTTCGAACATTAAGAAATATCCTTACTCCTACAATACTGAAAACAGTCTACTATGCTCTCTGCCAATCCCAATTAGCATATGGCATCATAACTTGGGGCGGTTGTGCAGCTGTTTTCTCATTTGATCTATGCTTGCGTATTTTCCTTTTCCTAGTATACATCTCATAGCTCTATTCTGTTTAACATCTAGCTTGTTCAAGTTTCCTTCATTGGCCAAATACAACATAGTAGAGCAATAATCTAAATGTGGAGCAACTATAGTTTTATAAATCAGCTCTGTAGTGTTTCCATTTAGTTTATTTCTTAATCTTCTAAGAAAATTGACTTTTTTAGATACCTTCTATAGCACATATTCAAAATTTGCTGCGAAAGTTAGTTTTGAATCTAGTATCACACCCAAGTACTTAATTTCATTTACTTTTTCAATTTTTTCGTCATTAATTGTCAATTTTAACTCTGTGTTATGCGTTTTGTTGCCTATTTCCATATATTTTGTTTTGTTGACATTCAGTTTTAATTTGTTTAATTTCAGCCATTTCGCTATATTTTGTAGGTCTTCATTTAATTTATTGATTGCATCTATGTACTCTTCACATAAAATATAGATTAATGTATCGTCTGCAAATAATCTAATTTTGCAATGTTTTATGGTTTTAATTATATCATTAATGTAAATAATGAATAGAATTGGACCTAATACCGACCCTTGTGGAAAACCGAGGTTGTTTTCTATCGGTTCTGATTCTGAGCTTTCCACTTTTGTTACTTTATTCTGTACTGTATTCTTTGAAAAGATTTAGAGCTACTTCAGAAAGACCTATATCTTCTAATTTTTCCAAAAGTTTTTTCCTTTCTATCGTTTCAAATGCTCTTTTAAAATCTAAGAATGCTGCAATGGTGATTTTTTTATTATCTGTTTCTTTCTTCCATGTATCAATCACAATGTTTATTGCAGCTTCACAAGAGTTATTATTACGGAATCCTGATTGTTCGTCACATAATATATGATGTTTTTCCAAATACTCAACGAGTTGTTTCTTTATTACAATTTCTAGTACCTGTTCGTATTTTGGTAACATATTTATAGGTCTAAATTCTTCACATTTTCTGGTATTAACAACTTTCGGAATCGGGATCACAATAGATGTTTTCCATGTGTTTGGAAATTTTCCACTTCTTAACGATTCATTTATTATGTTCAGTAGATGAGGTCCTATCACTGGCATTGCATCCTTTAAAACTGTAAAACTTATTCCATCTGGACTCTCTTTTGATTAAGTATATTATCACAAAGAAGTTGCAGTCAGGACAGCTGCTTGTTTTCTCCTTCCCCTCTCGTCGTCCAGCGGTACTTCATTTTACCTTTGTGATATTGCTTTGCAGGAAACTGTCGAACTAAGAAAACGTGAACTTTTAATGCCCGCAAACAATTCCTAGTTCCTCAAGCTGATATCGCATTTTTTTGTCCCTTCGCTGCTCATCTCACCAGTGGATTCCTGTGTCGAGATGAGCACATTACCATTACAATTATATTTAATCAAATCAGTAAAGTACATAATACATACAACTAACTAACTAACCATCACGCCGTTTCCCTGCAGGGGTAGGCAGAGAGGACGGACCGCCAAACAACTCGGTCTTGGCACACACTCCTTGCCTCATTCACATTCATACATCGTCTCATACATACTCTTCTATTGTTCTGACTCTTGACATGGCCCGACTCAAGTATCTGATTCACTTGGTCGTGCCATGTCTTCCTCGGGCGTTCCCGACTACATAGATGGATTATATCGAATAATATGGTCTTTCTAAGGTATAACGACCGAATGACAGAAGCTACGATAAGGGTAATCCAAAATCACAACTCTCAGCTACTATGGAATTTTTGACCATTTTCTTGGATAGATTTTATGAACCTATACTTTTTTATATTTTCACTGTGCATATTATAAAGCAACGGAGCTCTATAAGAAATCTTCCTTTGTCCAAAGAATGTTCTGTTATTCACCGGCTGATACATTAAAGAAGAACCCAATCTAGTGTTGCGCACTTGTTGTGATCTTTTGGGAGTATTAATGTTGTTGAAAAATTTGCAGAGAGCCTTTATTATTTACAACTGCCTTACCGACATAATTTTTCTTTCATTGTATAATAACTGTGAGGAATATATTTTTTAAATTAATTTTTGTGCTACATTTGAAAGCTCTAGGGTAGTCTTGTGTGAAGAACCCCAACAGACAACATTATAAGAAAGCATTGTTTGAATAAGCGCGTGGTATACAGTTTTTAATGTAACTATGTCCAATATATTTCTCAGATTCTTGAAGATGTAGGCTAGCTCTCTTATTTTGTTTGTTAATACAGTAACATTATTGTTCCATTTTAGATTTAAATGAATTATTAAGCCAAGATATGTAATAGTATTAAATGATAATTATTCGATTGACATTAAGAAACTAGACATTATCAAGAATAGAACACAATCTCTGAAAATGTTCTTACTGCGGCCATCTGTTGTAATGTTTATTAGTGAAATCCCTTGGTGATGGCATAATTTATTTTGTTTAAAGTCAAATAATTTAAGGTAAAATTATTTTATATGAAAAAGTGAATTTGTCTTTTTAATAAAATATATTATATTTATTGTCTTTGAAATTTGTACCCGCAAAGGCCATGTTACTGCAAACAGCTTAACATTCAGCAGATTTTTACATATCATTGTATTGTTGTATTGTTATTCCAGCTAGCATTAATGTGGAGACTGTTCCGATCCAGGCAGGACACAGAGAAGAAGACGAAGGTAGGATTCCTTATACGGAAATAGACATAGACCTGCTGGATGTTAAAACAGAATGCTTAGACCACTCTGAAAGTATTACCCAGACTGCAGGTAAAATCAGTTTTTGTTTGTCTGAATTTGTTTTTATAATTTTTATTTATTTATGTTTTTATTTATACGCCCATTGGGCTTTTACATATTTGGGGATCAGGTGGTGAAGGCACGAAATGAAAGAAAGTTGTGAAGGTCACATGTGTTTATTGGTGAGTCAGGTAGCCGTGACGAGGAGATGATGTAGGACAGAAAAATACACCGGATGCTGGCTGATAATGGCAGGTCAAGCGCGGGTCAGTGAGTCGACGCCGGGCGTTGGTGACCGGGACTCGATGAAAGTCAGGCACTGGCGAAGAACCTAGGTCTTCAGGCACTCCAGTGCTGACGAGACGGCCGAAGGTGCGACGGACCTTGTAGGCGGTTGAGCGGGAACGGCGTGACCAGTGAGGATGCTGCGTGTCCTCGTGGTGGTCATGGTTGCGTGGAAGAAGCGCTGGTCAGAGACACTGGAACCAGGGCGCTTGAAATCCGAGCAGCGCTTGCCAGGAACGGCGATCTGGACAAGGTGCTAAGATGGTGTCCCGATAGAGTCCATGATGGTACGGGTGAAGCCGGGTATATATTGTCCTTCGCGGGGGGCGCGGGGGCGCACCGTCACTCGTGAGATTAGTACATCGTTGGCGGCAGGTTGATGAATGACTGACTGACTCGCTGCGTCGGGCATATTTATACTACACGGCCGACGGCGGCAGTAGGTAGGTGGATGGCAACTAAATCCTAGGCACTCGCACAGACTGTATGTTTCGGGAACCTTCGACAGCGTGGCAATCATGCATAGGCGGCAGACTCGAACCTTCTGACGAGTTCTTGTAATGTCCCAGACTGATTGCACGATAGTATTGTCGCGAGTAGATACTTGAAACAGGTAGGTTGCTTTGTTTTGATTTCGGCTGCAAATATGTACCTAAGTAGCAATTAGCAAGTACGTACCTAAGTAGGTCGAGCGGTTTATTATTAATTATTTAATCTGGATTATTCTCGACGCCACAGACACCCCCTTCCCAGCAGCTTTGCTGAGGGCTTCGGTAGAAGAAATAGCTCGGAGACGAACGTCTTTTAAATTGTGACACTTCAAAAAAAAAATTTTGCAAAACACATGTTCACAACACAGGCTGAAGAGACACTGAGATAACCATGGTGGCACTATTATCCGCGCTTGTGTTATCTCCCCAAAGTGGTGACCCCGACGTGATCTGCAGCCTGACGTAATTCTGCAGCCCGACGTGATAGTGTTACCCCGACTCACCGGTAACCTCGTCTTAAAATGGGTGATCAAGTTAAGGCACCACGGAGCATCACGCACCAGACCATCTCCGCACAAGCGCGGATAGTTGTGCCTCACCATTGATCCCAAACATACATAGTTCATGCAAAAAATAATATTCTGAAGATTGTAAGTTCACAGAAGTAATAGTAAAAATACATATAACCATATCCATTTGACATATTATAACATCAAGTAAATAGTAAATGCATACAATAATTATTTGTATGTATAAACCTGTTGTACAAAAAATAGGAATATGCCTACTCCGAAATTATACAAACTTAAATTAGTTATAAAGAAATGTAAAGTTTATATGTAAATGCTAGGTAGTGGCAGCAGTAACATGATACAATACGACACATACTGTATGAGGCCTTTGAGTTAGAAAGTTAACGAAATGATTACTGGCAGTATTCTTAACAAATATACTGCGTTTGACAAGTTTTCGTGGCCTGTTTAATCGAGGGCGTTCGGTCTGCCATTTTACATACATATTTTACATAAAAAAAATATTGTGAAGATTATAAATAAAGAATAGCAAAGCAATAACATAACCTTCACCATTTGACATATAAAACCAAGCAAAAAGCAAATCTAAACATGATAGTTTGTAGGTATAAGCCTGTTGTAAGAAAATAAGAATATGTCTACTCCTAAGATATAAAGAAAAAAATTGTTTATAAAAATATTAAGTTTATATGTTTAAGTTTATGTGTACATTATTTTCTGTTTTCTTTTTAGATACATACTTATTGAGCTTTATCCACCATCTTTTCAGACACAATATCGGACCTGAAGACACTTCCTGGAGGAAAACCTTATTCATGTTCCCATTGTAACTACTTCAGCCACAGCAAGTCAATGTTAACACAGCACTTGCGCACCCATACTGGAAAGAAAACTTATACATGTTCCTTGTGCAGCTATTCTGGTTCTCAGAAGGGAACTTTAAAACGTCACATGCTTACTCACACTGCAGAAAAACCTTATTCTTGTTCTTTCTGCAGCTATTCTGGTTCTCGGAAGGGAACTTTAAACCGGCACAGGCTTACCCATACTGGAGAAAAACCTTATTCATGTTCCTTCTGCAGCTATTCTTGTTCTCGAAAGGGAACTTTAAAATGTCATATGTTTACCCATTCTGGAGAAAAACCTTATTCGTTTTTCTTCTGCAGCTATTCATGTGTGGAGAAGGTAAAATTAAAACGTCACATGCTTACACATACTGGAGAAAAACGTTATTTATGTTTCTTCTGCAGCTATTCGTGTTCTAAAAAGGATTATATAAAACGTCACATGCTTTCCCATACTGGAGAAAAACCTTATTCGTGTTCCTTATGCAGCTATTCATGTTCTAAAAAGGGCTATATAAAACGTCACATGCTTTCCCATACTGGAGAACCATATACATGTTCCTTGTGCAGCTATTCATGTTCTAAAAAGGGTTATATAAAACGACACGTGCTTTCCCATACAAGAGAAAAACCATATACATGTTCCTTCTGCAACTATTCTTGTTCTCAAAGGGGAAATTTAAAACGTCACATGCTTATCCATACTGGAGAAAAACCTTTTTCATGTTCTTTCTGCAGCTATTCTTGTTCACAAAAAGAAACTTTAAAACTTCACATGCTTACCCATACTGGAGAAAACCATATTCTTGTTCCTTCTGCAGCTATTCATGTTCTAAAAAGGGATATATAAAAGATCACATGCTTACTCATACTTCAGAAATTCTTTATACATGTTTCTTCCCCAGATTTTCTTGTTCTCAAAAGGGAACTTTAAAGATTTTCCTCCTGCAGCTTTTCTCGTTCTTAAAAGGGAACTTTAAAACTTCAAATGCTTTCCCATAGTGGAGAAAATCCTTATTCATGTTCCTTCTTTAGCTATTCATGTTCTAAAAGGGGACATTTAAAACCTCACACGCTGACTGATTCTAAAGATCATAAATTTTAAATGTGATGAACTTTATTGTCCGCTCAATAGTCTCAGAGCGTGCTGCAGTATCTACTTCGCCACATCAGCCCTCTACGAGAATTCTGTACTCGGACCACCCCTAGTGTTGAAATATCTTAACCTACAGACTCCAAACCTCCAAAGATCAGATCCAAAGACAGTCCAAGCATTATACTCATATTTTCTTATTTCACCTTTAATTTCTTGTTAGTTAAATGAAAAGATTTAAAGAAATTCCATTAAAAAGGGATTTTCTGATCCCCTTCATATCTGTGTCGAAACTGTTGTATTGTAACGTAGGTGCATACGGAATTAA